>NW_018743252.1:0-1200000 GCF_001683475.1 Chenopodium quinoa
TGAAATTAAAATCATATTAGCCTAAATCAAATTATTAATTATCTTATTAGGCGTGATATAAAGTACAAATTCCCTTTAAACCCTTTGAAAAGGCGTGATCAAGCAATAATAATAAATCAAGCAACGTATAGTTAACACGACAATCATCATCATAATAAATATAAATATAATTAGCAAGATCCTAAGCATGATTTTTTAAACAGATTAATAGCAAATCCTAGCATGTCACTAAATAATAAAGATCAAAGCTTAAGCCTAAACATGATACTAGAAACCAACATGATATTAGAAATCATAATCATCCTAAACATGATACAAGGAATCAAAATCAGCATCTTAACATGACACTAGGAATTAAAAATATATTTATAAGTATGATTTCTATATCAAAGGAATAAATATTAGGGAGATCAAATTACTCACTTTGATTCCTCGTATCTCTTTCTATCAAAACATTACACACATTATTAACTTCAAGAAAGATTAAATCAAACAAATAAATCATATAAGAATTAAAATATAAATTTGGGACCAAACCCTCAAAACTATCAACCTTTCACATTGAGGTCGAAGGCAACTACGAGATCGGCTTGGAATATTCAAATCTCGTGAAAGGAGTATGGTGTATAATATCAAAAAGTGGATGTGTTTAGGCTAAGCTAAGGCTAGAAAGAAAGAGATAGAGAGAAAAGCGTTTAGCTTAGAGAGGGGATTAGATGATGATTATTGGTGATCAAGCTTGTTGATGACTGAAAACGAGGTAAAACGACCCTATTTTTAGGGAAAAACGAGGGAAAAGATCAAAACAAGAGTTAGAATCCGACTCGGAGTAAAACGCCTTTCATCGCGTGACGATGGATCCATCAACGATATTAGCATCGATGTTCGATTTTCCATCACTGCGCGATGCTTTTCAAAAGATAAGATCCGTACGAAATCCGACTTCCAATCAAATTGGGCTAGTCGAATATCCGTACTTATCCTTATTTTATCAGAATTAATCTATTAAAAACAAGTGTTTTATCCGATATAAAATTCTTAGTGTTTATCTTTTCAAAAAGAGGATAAATTAGAACCTTCTAGAGGATTTTAGAAGCTAATAATAAATCCTAGGGGATTTAGGAATGATGTTATACGTTAATGGACCCTCCACATGGTCATTGGGTCCGTAGGTAAGACTCGATTTGGGCCCAGTTTAGTATTTTGGCCATAACTTCCTTGTTATAACTCGGATTTGGGTTTATAATATATCG
Source organism: Chenopodium quinoa (assembly GCF_001683475.1). Taxonomy (NCBI): domain Eukaryota; kingdom Viridiplantae; phylum Streptophyta; class Magnoliopsida; order Caryophyllales; family Amaranthaceae; genus Chenopodium; species Chenopodium quinoa. The sequence continues at coordinate 1,254 of NW_018743252.1, forward strand.
TTGGAAAGCTATTTTTAAGCTCCATCCAACTACACAATCATTGGACCCCGACTATAGACCAAAATAAACTGGTTTAGACGATTTTATAAAAGGATACGAAATGAATGATTTTAAGGACACGAAATGAATGATTTTAAGGACGCGAAATGAATGATTTTGGGTTTAAAGACACGAAATGAATGATTTTGGCTTAAAACATTAAAAGAAAGGTTAGAAATGGTCAAGACTAAAGGGAACTTCACGAGACTCTTCAACTCTTCGCCTAACTCGATAATCAAAGACGTGAAAGGTACTCATCACTGGGTTTGGTTTTGGGGAGACACAATCAGGTGTCTACAAATACCGATCAATCAAATCGATAAATAACCAAGAATCCTCCCCAGTGGAGTCGCCATATTGTAGGTGTCATTCGAAGCACACCTACTTAAGCATGTTGTGATATGCTTGCCAATCATAGGAAGTGGGAATAGACATTATACGATTAAGGAACAAGGAAAGTAGGGAGCCGCCGACAAGTTTTTAAGGAACTTGTAAATCGTTTACCGATCATTTAAGGAAACCACGATAAAGGGACAACGATAGGCAACAATGAATGACTCGTGAAGGTTACACCCCATTCATAATCCATGAGATTACTAACTCCATATGGTTTGGAACCACGAAAGGAGGATCGGGGATGATGGTACGAAGTGAGTCATGGAGTCACATTCGCCCGTATAAGCCTCTACTCGATTCTTATTGTGAAAAGTAATTCCTGCGATCTCAAAGGCATACAAACAAAGATTCAATTCGCTCTAAACAAAATTAGGCTAAATTGGTTGAATATTAATGCAACAAATAATTCTAAAATATTAGTGATTACTTTTTTCAACAACAAGATTAAAAAGAAACCTAAACCGGTTGTCCGAATTATCTATTAGTCGTGATATTCAATTACATATTCTCTTTAACATGCAATACGGTGATCAATAAATGTAATACAATAAACATCAACATTGGAAGCAATTTAACCATAACAACAGCAGTTAATATAAGACAAAAACCGTTAGAAATATAATAGGAACAAAAGGAACATGATTCCTTACTTTGATTGCTTTTACTTGCAACTATAAAACAATAAACGCGTTAGTAACTTCAAGGAAAATAATAAACAATAATGGAAATTAAATCAAATAAAAGTAAAGTTGATTTGGGGCCAAACCCTCAAACAATTCTACCTTTCACGCCTTGGTTTAAGTATAGAACTTCAGGTAAAGTCCTAAGGAATCCGGAAAGTGCTTAGGGGATGTATTGTGAAAGAATAAGGGAGGCAAGTTTTTAGGCTGGAGCATAAGAGAGAGAGAGAGAGAACTATTTGGTGCCCCGAAATTGAGAAATCAGTCTCTTATTTTTAGAGGAAATGAGAGGGGCGAGGTCTGGAACATTAGAAATGAAGCGTCGCAAAAAAATTAAAGCTAGGAATTGTCGTGTCACGACAGAAATTGCCGTGACATGGAAGCAACCGCCGCGGCATGGCAGAATTGTCGTGGCGTGGCAGATGTTGCCGTGGCGCGACGTTTTAGTTTTCTGGAATTTCGTCTAAGTTCATTTTTTTCTTTATATTTTGCATTATGTACAAGATAATTTAAGCGTCGTTTCAGAGTTCCGGATTTATTTCAGATTTAGGGTTTTAATATTCATTAATCGGGCTTAATTAACAAATGAAATGAAATGTATTAAAAGGCTTTGGGCTGAAATGAGGGTTAGACTATGCTTGAATAAACATTTGGGCTAAAAATGTGGACTGACTTGTTGACTGTGTTTGATTGAATATGGATTTTAAGCACTCTTGAGATTAAATACTTGACCCAACCAATAATTGCGGTGAAAGGTTGTTCATCATCGGGTTTGGTTTAGGGGAGACATTTTTAGGTGTCTACAATTACTAATTCACCCCCAGCTGTACTTAACTGTACTTTCTGTGATCGACAATGAATCTCTCCATTATACTTGCTTAACCAATCCATTCCCAAGATGATATTGAAGTCGCTTAACCCAAATTCGATAAGATCAGACAAAAACACTTTTCCCTTGGTCTCTAAATGGTACATCCTTAAAAAATTTGGTACACTGCACTATCCCTCCCGTAGGAAATAACTATAGGTACATTTATAACATATACGGTTTTCAAACAGTGCGATAGTTTTGAAACAATGGCTTTTGAAATAAAAGAAAAATTTGCACCAGAATCAAAACAGGAATAGAGTTAATAGAGAAAGTACCAGTAATAACGTCCTTCGTGGTATCAGCTTCATACCCACTTATCACTTTCAGTTTTCCCTGGAGCTCCACTTTTCACCTGACTATTCCCATTAATTATTGCTTTTCACCCCCCATTTTGTTGTGGACCTTTGTTTCCTGCATAGTTGTTGCTTCCTGAAAGTTCCTTTGATCTCCTCCTTGATTGTTGCCCTGCTTGTTTCGATTAGGATCCTTGGAGAAGCACTCATATTCCTATGGCCCAACTTGCTGCAAGCACGACAAGTAACCAAGTTACCGTCGCAGTCTTATCTACCAGGGTGATCATTCCTATACCTTTTACAGTAATAATGCCTTTTTCCTTTGTTATTTTCTTGGTTAGAGTTATTAGCTCCTCCATTAAAGTTTTACCCACTCGGACGATTGTTACCATGGAAGTTATTGTAGCTGTTGAAGTTGTTGTTGTTGTGGTTGTATTTCTGCTTCTTAAAATTGTTCTGGTTACCTTGATGGTTCCTAGAGCTCTGTCCTATCTCCTTTCTCTTTTTCTTTCCTTCCGCCTCAACTAACTCCTTTTATTCTTCAACTCTAAATCATAGAGGTGTACAGACCTTCCATATACTTCATCCAAAGTTTCAAACACTTGTCCACACAGTTTCAGTTGGAGATTAGTAGTCAACCCACTCTCGAACTTCGTAGCTTTCTCTTAGCTTTTTCTGTAGAAACAGATTCTTTAGCAAACCTTGACAGCTCCATAAAATTGGTATAATACTCAGTTACTAACATCTCTCCCATTTCTAAGTTAGAAAATTCTTCAGCTTTTTGTTTTTGTAGGAAATTGGGGTAAAACTTATCCCTCACCTTTTCTTGAACATAGTCCAATTAAAACCAGGTAGTGCCTTAATGGTAGCTTCATTTTGTTACCACAAAGGTCAGCTTCACCCTAAGGTATTAGGTATCACAGCCTACTTAAGAATTTTCTGGGCACCATACTGCCCCAAACAGTTTCTCAAACTCCCTTAACAGTTTTCTAACACAGTTGAGTCTGGTTCTCCTTGATAGGTTGGTGGCTTACTTTGTGCCACCTTTTTGAACTGCTCCCCCTAAGTATCCCCATTGTTGATCGTGCTAACTGTTGTGCAACCACGGCCAACTTCCATACCACTTCACTTAGTTTATTTCCTCCATCGTTATTATTTCCACTACCTCATGCCATCTTCCTTCTCCTGAATTAAAACAAGGGGTCTTTGTTTATTATGGTCATGGTTAGCTTGCCAAGTTAGACACCTATCTGTAGACATCTACTTTTGGTCCCCTGTCCCAACCAAAAGTACTATGACGATAAATAATTTCATCTTTGTGCTGGATTGGAGTAAGGAATGCTTATGAACTCTTAATTAAAGGCCTAAACACATAAAATAGCTAGCTTGACCCAAAAAAAAATGAACTAAAGCTCATTAACACTAAGCCCGATCAAAATTAGGCCTAATCCCGAGATTAAAACCTAATTTTGGACGGTTTTAGAGCGCCTAGGTTAAAATTTAGGGCTACCGCAGGAAAATCACGCGCAAATCAAGAAGTCGGCTTACCTGGCGCGCGCGACTACCTGCGCAAACTTCAGAGATGAGCTTACGAAAGATTCAGAATTTTTAAAATATACTGAATCAAATCTTATCATAGAGCCACGCGCAAGACTAAAGATCGCGCTGCCTAGAGCAGCACAACTCTTTCACTTGTGTGCGCCACCTGCTGCGGCAGAATCTCCGAAACCCTAATCTTACCCATTCCCTATAAATAGAAGTTCAATACGTCAAAGCACACAGAAAAAATAGCCTAAAGGTTCCCCAACAAGAAGGTTTACGTCCATAAACATTCCAAACGAAGATCTAGCAAGGAAAAGTGGTAATTCCCGAGCGCTTAGTTAAATCACATTACTTTTTCTTGCTCTAAATCACTTAAATTAATTAATTAATTAGTGTTGTTTGATCACGTTAAAATAAACATTTAATTAATTAATTTGACATAGTATTCTTTCGTTAAAACAAGACTAGAATTGAACAAATTAATTGATTATTTTAGCACTTAAGCCAAGGCGAATCTTGTTTACTTTTGTTCTTCCACGAATTTTGGACTAGATAAGAATAACGACATTCGTTGTAATGTAATCTTTATGTGATTAACGTGTGTAAATAAAATCAACTAACTTAGTTTTAGGTATTACGTTGCATATATTGTTCGGTGATAAATTTGTGAAAAAGGAAGAGCTAGTAGAGGCTGCACTAGGGCTAAGATAGCAATTCCCCTCTAAAGGGAACGTTATTTTACTACCCTTGCTCCCGAACTCATTTCTGGTACAAGTAGACCTATTTGGGCATGGGTAAACTTATGATTCATGCTAAATATCCCCTGAACTCTACTTGGGAGAAAGGCATGAACGAGGTTTATGAGTTTTCCTAAAACTCATTGGCAACTCTTTATTAGTTTCTTACAAAAAAGCGTAATGATAGAATCAATTCTAATTCAAGGTCCTCCAAACAATCAAGAATTCAAATCATAACACACCTTCAAAAGTGTAAAGTCCTAGTCTTTTAAAGGGCCATGGCATAGAGGAAGTGGGATCCCCAACAACGAGCTACCCTCCTCACACCAATCATACTTACATATTTAATTTAAGCTACTAGGTTGAGGTTGCAAAAGTTACAACTCCCAAATTTTGCAGCTTGATCAACACATTTTTTATTGCTAACCAACCATACATTTAATAAAGCATCACAATAATAAATAAAAATAATTCTCATGGTTTACCAGAGTTTGGAAATGATTTATTGGAACATTTGAGTAAGAAATGGCTCATTGAAGTAGTGATATGAAATGAATGATCTGATAACAAAATGAATTATTTGGTAGTGAAATGGATCATTTGGCAAGGAAATGAATATAAATATTATTTATGAATCACTAGTAGAAAAAAGCAAATGGGAAGCGGTTCAAAACCCTAATGGGAAGTGGATTTTGAACCGCTTGGGCTTAGGGGCATCCCAATACCCTTTTAAATGGGAAGCGGTTCAATCCGCTTCCCATTTGAAGGGAATGGGAAGCGGTTTATGCCTTAGCTGCTACCCATTATACCTTTAAAAAAATTAAAAAAAAATAATGTTTTTTTTTTTTTTTTGCTTTTTTCATAAAAATTGGTACACAAAAAAAACATATGTATAAAAATATATATTTCCATTAATAAGTTGTTGTAATATTACATTTATAATTTGTCAAAAAAAAATTACATTTATAATTCAAAAAAAAAAATACTACTAAAGCCACCACCACGCATCTGCTATTCAGCCACCACCACACATCTGAAGCCACCACCCATCTGACGCCACCAACGCATCTGACACAGAATTGAAACAAATCTCAACAAATTTACTCATTATGCAAATAAACTGAAGTAGAATTGAAACAAATTCATTATCCCATCAACTAATTTACGAACCCTAACCAAATTTCAACTAAAAAATTTGCAAATAAACCATAAATCTAACCGAGGCAAAGCAATCAAACATAAAATTAGAAGATAAATTTTAGAAAAAAAAAAAATTAAACTAGATCTGAATTCTTACCTGAATTAAAATTAGATATGAAAACGCTGGTGGTGCTCGATGGGCGTCGTCGGTGTTGTTGTTGTTGGTGTGCCGCTGTTGCTTGATGGGTTGCTCGATGTTGCTCGGTGGTTGTTGCTCGGTGGGTTGCTCGTTATTGCTTGGTAGTGCTCGTTGTTGCTCGATGTTGCTCAGTGTTGGTCGCTGTGTTGATGGGGTGTTGATCGCTATGTTAATGGGGTGGTTGTCGGTGGTTGTTTTGGCCGATGAAAAGAGAAGAGAGAAAAGAAAGGAGATAAAGAGAGGAGAAGGAGATGGAGAGAGGAGAAGAGAGAGCAGAGATAGAAGGAGATGGAGAGAGGAGAGGAGACAGGCGAAAGGTGTGAGAAATAAGGGGAGAGAAGAAGAAGAAGGCGTGAGAAATGAGGGGAAACTATTATTGTTAGGGTTTTTTTGGCAAATGGGGAGCGGTTCAATGTTCAAACCGCTTCTAATTACAATATTTGGGAGCGGTTTACCCATAACCGCTCCCCATTTGTATGTTTCAAGTTTTTTTTTTTTTGTTGGTTTTTGGAAGAGGAATTCAATAACCGCTTCTCATTTGGGGCAGCTCATTTGCTTTTTTCTACTAGTGAATAAAGGAATGACTGGAAAATAAAATGAATTCAAATAACCTACGCAAATTAATAGGTTTATTGACTCATTGTGGCCATGCCACTTATTACTGTACTGGAAAAGAAATAACTATGACTGCGAAAAAGAAACTAGAAATCCTATAAAAAGTGAAACTACAAAAATCTAGTCCTTTCGAACATTATCCTTCTTGTCCTTTGATTGTTTGTAGCTTCCGGGATTGAATTCAGGGTCATCCTCCTCCTCCTCCATTGGTTCAGGTGTCTCTAGATTTTGCTCTACTTGAATAAACTCTTCATTTTCCTCATCGTCAGATGAAATTCAATAATTATTGGGGTTGGGGCTAGATTTGGATTTGAGATTTCCATAATGGAACTGTCAACAGTATAGTCACTCTCCTCCATTAGCTCTCCTTCCTCTTGCCCTCCATTTGCTCCTATTTGATTGCCCTGTGATGGGGATGTTTCCCGATTGGTTTCTTGTAGAAGGGGAATTATTCTCTGCTGGGTTATCATAATAATAATTTTGATGTGGAATCTGTAAGCGTTTCACAGTGATATTTCTCAACTTGAACGAGGTAAGAAATCAAATATCTATAGTTAGGGTACCACTGTCCATAATAGTCTTTTATATTTAGAGTAGTTGGGAATGTCCCCAGGCAAGTAGAATTCAGAAAACTTTATCTTAACAGCAAGATATGGGGTTCATCAGGAAGACAGTGAATTATCATGGTTGAAACACGATTAAGAAGATCATACGGCTTGTCTCCTAGGACATCACTCAGGTGTGAACAATAAAAGCGGATTTTCTTAACACAGTCAAAGGAATGTTCATAGTCTTTCTTAATTAGTGTTCTAATTTGTGAGTTTTTGTTAGGAAAGATCGGCATCATGTAAAGGAAAAGGTTTAGAAAAAGGATTCCCTTCCCAAAGAAAATAAAATTAAATAGCACAATTCTTGCATGAATTTAGGTTCAATGTTCAATCAAACAATCTTACTCCTAATCACATAATTACATGCTTCCACATCATTCAATTCACATGATCAAACATCACAACCTAAATATTAATGCATACAAGAGCATGAATAATTCTAACTTATATGCCCATATTCTTTCCTATCTAAGCTCATAAACATACTTTTAAAACTTTTAACACATAATTCGTACCTTAATCCTTCGCTTTCCTGCAAAATGCACAAACTAAAAATATTTTTTTTTGGCAAAATTAGCCGCAACACTCTGAAGTATGGCTTAGGTGCACGAGCACCCTGAACTTTGTGTAGTAGCCAAAACACCACCAACTATGGTGTTAGGTGCAACGCATGCCATAAATGAAAATTTCCGGCAACTTATTTCACCGGGAGGAGGTGAATCTTCACTCTCTAGAACAGTTATGTAGTCTTCCATCCACTTAGCATGCATGGATTCACCTCCTCCGATGAAATAAGTGGCCGGAAATTTTCATTTAAGGCACACGTCGCACCTAACACCATAGTCGGTGGTGTTTGGCTACTACGCATAGTTCAGGGTGCTCAATGCACCTAAGCCATACTTTAGGGTGTTGCGGCCAATTTTGCCTTTTTTTTTTACTCCCTTTTTATTTAAAAGTTTTCAAAAAATTAACCCAAATAAGGCCAAAAATTTTCGGCCATAATAATAAAAAATTTCGGACACCCCATATAAAAAAAAAATTCCGATTTTTCCCTAAAAAAAATTTCGGACCTTCCCTCTAAAAAAGATTCGGTCCTCTTAAAAAAAATAAAATAAAACAAATTACTTTTTAAAATAACTCATTAAATAAACAATTGGCCAAGTTTTAAACAAAATACCTTAAAACACGTTTTTTTGCTTTAGCGGTAATAAAAATCTACAAAGCTCCTAGATACCACTTTGTAACACCCTAGAAATTCCTTTCCTTTAAAATACCGCTTTTGCCCTTTTTAAAATACGAATTAGGAAATTCTAAGACATTACCGCCACCGTGAAAATGGCTAAGGCAATTATCAAAGACACACAGCGGAAGACTTGTTTTAAAACCATTCAAAATAAAACCAACTTCAGAAATCAACCAAACGAAAGTAAAGTCAAACCAAAGTGAAACAAAGTCAACCTACAACATGGAACCATTGTAGGCCCTTTTAAAACCAAACAAATACTTAAAACCATTGCGTTGGTCTCACAAGAAAATATATATAATAATCAAAGAAAATAAACACATCATATCCTTATAGGAACTAAACAAGATTCGCTCTTCACTCATGCCTATCATGAATATGCTTCATCGCCTGAAAAGCTTCTCTTTACTTTGTCCCCACTACTCGCCATTAGAAATGGGTCGTCGTAGGGCCAAGATAAAGACAAGGCCAAACAAACATACAAACACAAAATCAGCAATGCTGAGTACATAAGCGTAAACGAATTACACTAACATACTTACATCCTAGCATCACACAACTTACCTTTTTACACCTGTTTACAAGCATACATCATACAACACAATCAATGAACAATTAAATTTCTTATTTAATTTGATTACGCATCGAACAGGTTTCCCACCAAATCCTATGCCCTAAATAAATTGAGGTAAACTACTCCGAGAGCTAACCGGGTAGGCATAAATGTCATATGAAGTGACTGGACACCCTGCGCATAAAATAAAAAGGAAAACACAGTGTCCTATACTCCCAATAGAATTTATGATCAAATATAAAGTTACATAACTCCCCCCATATGTTCATACTCAAGGTATATACGTTCCAAGAGTTTTGGTGCACAATCTTTTTCACTTTTTGTTATTACATATTTTTAAACTTGGTGATGACTCTTAATCCACAATACGATCAATCAACATAAACCATTCAAGTAATCAAACATTCCAATTTAATTCTTAAATAATTAGTGATCACATTTAATTTAATGTTGAACCCTTTTAAAACTACCTCGGTGTTAAAACCCCTTAAGAGCATAAAGCACCGCAAATCCTATCCCTCGGTGTTTAGTACACCTTAAGTGCACTTAGGCACCGCATTTCCTTTTATTCCTTTGTACTAAGACACTTGCTAGCTCAATTTCCATGCTTACAGCATTAAAAAAATTATATGAACCATAATAAAATTCCCTTTTTATATTCCAATCCAAATTAAACATTTAGTTTAATCAAATAAGCCTTTAAACATGCCGACAATAAAAGTATGGTTCAATAACAACATTCCAATATCACCGATTTTAATAAATATATTATTTCAACCAATCATGCTTCACCAATATTTTGCCAAAAATCATTCCAATTCAATTAATTCAATCCAAATCACCTATTCCAACAAGTTCCTAACATGATACTAATTTTAGAATCATAATAATAAATCCTGGCATGCTTCTACACGCTTAAATAATATCGAGTACGCGTACGTACCTCGAATATGATCTCAAAATCGCCACGACTACACGAAATCACTCACTTGGAAGTCTCCTACAACCCACAATTTCAAAGAGACATTAATATCTATTCATATTAAATTTCCAGCAATATATACACTCTATAAAACACTTTTAAACCTTTTAAAACATGCTGAAATTTAATTAAAACCATCTACTTTTATTCCCAATTAAAGGGTAATTAAAATTCCTTCAAGAAAACTTTATTCTAGCCTCTATATAAAAATTCCAGCATTATAAAAACTTTTAAACTTGCTGTAATGTAGTTTAAAAACACTAATATTAATAGTTTTAATCAACCACAATTAAATTCCATCAATAAACATCAATTTAGAGACCTAGGGTTTACCAATTTGGGGCTTTTTCATTCAAAACCAAATCTGGAAATTATATGCATATTAATTTTTATTAAAACATCATAAAATAATCACACACACCCAGATTCAATAATTAAACAAGGCTAGATTGAATTAAAATTGGAAGAAGCAAGGTTTTTTTTGGCTTGCGAACGCACACACGGCAAGGGGGCCTGCTGCCACGCCTCTCGCCAGTGGCTGGCTGCTGCCGGTGCTCGCTGGTGGCGGTGGTCGGCCGGTGGGTGGCTGCGGTGGTGGTGGTCGGCCACTGTTAGGTGCGTGTGTGTGAATGTTTGTGAAGGAGAGGGGAAAAATTAAGAGAGAAAAAATAAGAGGAAAGAGAAAGAGAGTTACCTTTGGGTATTCTCCATCTTGGGCAAAGTATAAATTTGCTTATAAGATGGGTATTTATACTCCCTCTCAAAACCCTCCTAACTTAATTTCCCTTTTTACCCTTACACTTTGTTTGGATTGAAGGAAATGGAGGGACAAGAAGGGAAGAGAAATGGAGGGATGAATTATCTTTCATTTGGATAACAAATAAACAAGGAAGGGAATTAGAGGGGAGAGAAACGAAAGGATTAAGATATAAGAAATTAATCTCTCCAACAATGGAGAGATTTGGAAGGAAAACTCATCTTTCTTCCCTCCCCTTCCTTTTTGTTCCCTCCCCCTTACCTCCCTCCCCTTCTTTTCTTTCCCATTTCTTTATCCAAACACACCATTAATGATTCTCATTTCCATTCAAATTGGTATTTGACTTTCTTTAAAATACCATTGACTTTAAAAAATCTTTTATAAATTAAATATGCCCCAAAGTTTCTAGAAATGGGTTTTTAATTAAAGTAACCCTTTTAAATTTTAAAATACCGTAAATAATTCATTTTAAATGATATAAATACATCATAAAAATAATACTTTAAATTAATATACATATAAAAATACGGGGTATTACAGAACCAACGCACAAAAGCCACAAAAGCCCCAATCACACTTGAGATTGATCAAAGGTTAGGGATTGATTTCTTTTGTCTAAGACTATACCATTGACTTTAAAAATTCTTTTATAAATTAAATATGCCCCAAAGTTTCTAGATAATGAAATAAAATATTTCCAAAATCAAATATAAATAGAAATGGGTTTTTAATTAAAATAACCCTTTTAAATTTTAAAATACCATAAATAATTCATTTTAAATTATATAAATACATCATAAAATAATATTTTATATTAATATACGTATAAAAATATGGGGTATTACAGAACCAACGTGCAAAAGCCCCAAAAGCCCCGATCACACTTGATATTGATCAAAGGTTAGGGTTTGATTACTTTTGTCTAAGACGAACTAACTTTTGGTTGTTGAAGAGTTAAGTACTCAAACATGATGTTGTTACATGTTCTTAGTTCTCCTAAAACTAAGTACTTAAACATTTTTTTGATCATGTCTTAACTCTTTCTATTTATGTCTGATCTTGGGTACGTTTAAAGTATATGATCAATACAAATTATAAATATTTTGTTCTGTTGATCAATCAATACAATTGATTTTTTATAATTGTACCCACACAAATATATTTTTGATTTCCTAGAAATTAAAATATATGGGTTGTAATTATAATTAATTTCACGATTTACCAAATGACAGACAACCGTATTTGTTGACATTTAAGTGAAAAGACACTTTTAATTTCCCAATAAAAATTAAATGATCAGTAAAATTATTAACTTTAAAATGGAAGTTACTATGTAAATTCCGTGACGATATAGTTCCAAATTCATTCCCCTTAATATGATTTTTTTATTAACGACTTTCAAGAAGTTGGAGAGTTACGTGGTTTCGCCACAACTTGTTGAAGTAACGGAGAATTTCAACCGTCAAGGGAGTGACACAAAAGTGACTATAAATATAAGTAGTCATTTCACTCAAAATTTTCCTTCTTCATTAAGCCAATGTTATTTCTCTCTCTTACTTTCTCTCTCTAACAAATTCAATTTGCCAAAGTTCTCCAACTACTCCCTAAAAAAATTGAATTTTGAGATTACCATAGAGGATCTCTTACATCCCATTCAAATGCTACACATTGGACCCAATGGGGTGGTTTATGGAGTTGGCATGTTTCATGTCGACAATACACTCCATGGATCCATTGAGTACCCAAACGAGTGCCCAAATCACCATTTAGCCATGGATAGACATGCTAAATGAGAAAGAAACTACAGGAACTGTAAGCAAAATTGCCTTAACTGAAGAGTCAAAAAGCGATGGGGGGATAGACCCGCCATTTTAGAAGATGAAGATGGGCTTACTAGGCCTAGCGCTTTTCGTGTAGGTGCGAACGATGATCTGTTGAAGAACTTCATACTTCCTCGTCTAGAGGATAAAAAGGAGAACGCTGCTCTGGTATGCAAAGGTTGGGCCAGGGAGATTAGAGTGATCTTTCTTCCCACATTTGATAGGAAATTGGAGGCAAGAACTATCCCTTACTCCAAGACGTACTACGAAGTTAAGGTTAACAGGGGTACAGAAGGGGAAATGCATACCCTGATGTACAAGTGTGCTTTCCAATTGTGGTGTGAAGGGATCTTCAAGCACCATAGGATCAACTGGCTCCTCACAGAGCCTAGCGATGACAAGTTTGAAGACTAGCTATCTCGATGATCCTGAACTTCAAAACCGTATAGCGACGCTCCAAGATGATCCAGGATATTAGGAGGCATCTCAATAATTATATCGCCACTGTATATATTTAGCCTTAAGTCCTATTAAAAAGAGCATACACAATTCAAAACTTATAAGTTGTGAAATGCTCTTATTTTGTAATTATTTTATCTTTAAAAATATTAAGTAATGTTTATATTCTGTGTTTGATATTTGCAGAGTTAGACATACACAATGTTTTATATTTATGTTCAAAAAGTCATAACTTGGTTGGTTTCAAACGTCATCAACCACTCAATTAGGGGGGCATTTGTTACACCCAAAAATCAAATTTTTGACTTTCTGGATTTTGACCAAGTTGAAAAGTTTCTAGAGTTAGTGAAAGGTCTTTGGGCTAGCTTGATAAAACTTAACAAGCAACTGGGCTGACATCACGCAAATGCCCAATAACATGTGGGACGGATTAGAAGGCTAATAGGTACTTTTAATTTCGAAAAAGTGTTGGTGCCAAGAAGCATAACTGTACAACAGTTATGGGAGTCAGCCATAACCGCTCTATTTTGTCTATAAATAGAAGTGCAAGGATCAAAAGAAGACATCAACAAATCAATCAACAACAAGTATTTTATTTCTTTTAAGTTTTCCTCTTAGCTTTCGTAGTTTCCCTTGGCTTAGTAGCCATACAATAGTATAGTTTAGCACGTAGCATGTATTGAAGATCGTTCGTCTTTTTCTATTATATAACCATGGAGGTAACCTCTACTTCAATTTGTACAATTGTAGACCTGACCCTATCTTTTAGTTAACGGTTATTTCACCATACCCCTAAGTACTTTGATAATTCACCATATACCCATGAAACTTTCTAAATACACCATATACCCCTGAGTACTTCGATAATTCACCATATGCCCTTAATGACTAATAGACGTTAACTCCGTTAGTCATTAAGGGTTAAGTATGCCACGTGGCATCTTTTTATTGGCTCCCTTTTAATTAATTAATTAATTAATTATTAAAAAAACAGTAAAAATTTTAATTATTAAAAAAAACAGTAAAAAAATTTTAAAAAAACTTAAGAAAAAAACTTTACAAAAAAAAAAAAAAATACCCCAGTCAGGACAACCACCACTACCCCACCCCTGCCAGTCCTCGTCCCCTCGCCGGCGCCCATACCACCTTATCCCGGCGGTGCCAGGCCTCCCCCTTGCCGGTGACCACCACCCTGACAGCCCCACCCATAGCCAAGACCCCCACCTTCCCCCAAACTCAAAAATTGTTGTGTAAGATTCCAGCCCCTATTAGGTTTCGTAGCGTCCAACACTACGCGGAAGAGAAACCCGCCCAAGACCCGCCTACTAATTAAAGCCACTAAGCATGCAATCACATGATTAAACAACGAAAAAAACAGAAAGGGAAATGACATTCTTACCCTCGATGCGTGCTTCGCTCCTATAGAGCTCGGACTTCAAAGCCTTAGCTCCAAAGCGTGAGAGCCTCCGACGGAGTCCACCCTCGAGACCCGACTTAAACGGCCTCTACCCCGAAGGTTAGACGGGGCTAGACCAAGAAAAGACTAGAGTATTACAAACTTACAGGTTTTCTCACCTATAGGGAGATGCCTTATTGAGTTTAACTCAAGTGATTTTTCCCAAACTAAAAACTTGGGTATTTATAGGGAAAGGAGACTTGATCTCCCTTCTCCCATAATGTGGGAGAATTGCATTTTTCCACCAATTTATTTTAATCAAAAACAAATTAAAATGCAAAGCAATCAACAAGCTCCAAGTGTCACATAGAGGGAGTAGATTGGTGAGGACCACCAAAGAGGGGGACCAATACTCCTTGCTCACCAAGCAAAGCCACTAAGAATCGGTCCCCACCAAGATCCCATGCTTGACCACGCCACTTGGCTGGCTAGAAGACATGCTAAATGAGAAAGAAACTACATGAACTGTAAGCAAAATCGCCTTAACTGAAGAGTCAAAAAGCGATGGGGGGATAGACCCGCCATTTTAGAAGATGAAGATGGGCTTACTAGGCCTAGCGCTTTTCGTGTAGGTGCGAACGATGATCTGTTGAAGAACTTCATACTTCCTCGTCTAGAGGATAAAAAGGAGAACGCTGCTCTGGTATGCAAAGGTTGGGCCAGGGAGATTAGAGTGATCTTTCTTCCACATTTGATAGGAAATTGGAGGCAAGAACTATCCCTTACTCCAAGACGTACTACGAAGTTAAGGTTAACAGGGGTACAGAAGGGGAAATGCATACCCTGATGTACAAGTGTGCTTTCCAATTGTGGTGTGAAGGGATCTTCAAGCACCATAGGATCAACTGGCTCCTCACAGAGCCTAGCGATGACAAGTTTGAAGACTAGCTATCTCGATGATCCTGAACTTCAAAACCGTATAGCGACGCTCCAAGATGATCCAGGATATTAGGAGGCATCTCAATAATTATATCGCCACTGTATATATTTAGCCTTAAGTCCTATTAAAAAGAGCATACACAATTCAAAACTTATAAGTTGTGAAATGCTCTTATTTTGTAATTATTTTATCTTTAAAAATATTAAGTAATGTTTATATTCTGTGTTTGATATTTGCAGAGTTAGACATACACAATGTTTTATATTTATGTTCAAAAAGTCATAACTTGGTTGGTTTCAAACGTCATCAACCACTCAATTAGGGGGGCATTTGTTACACCCAAAAATCAAATTTTTGACTTTCTGGATTTTGACCAAGTTGAAAAGTTTCTAGAGTTAGTGAAAGGTCTTTGGGCTAGCTTGATAAAACTTAACAAGCAACTGGGCTGACATCACGCAAATGCCCAATAACATGTGGGACGGATTAGAAGGCTAATAGGTACTTTTAATTTCGAAAAAGTGTTGGTGCCAAGAAGCATAACTGTACAACAGTTATGGGAGTCAGCCATAACCGCTCTATTTTGTCTATAAATAGAAGTGCAAGGATCAAAAGAAGACATCAACAAATCAATCAACAACAAGTATTTTATTTCTTTTAAGTTTTCCTCTTAGCTTTCGTAGTTTCCCTTGGCTTAGTAGCCATACAATAGTATAGTTTAGCACGTAGCATGTATTGAAGATCGTTCGTCTTTTTCTATTATATAACCATGGAGGTAACCTCTACTTCAATTTGTACAATTGTAGACCTGACCCTATCTTTTAGTTAACGGTTATTTCACCATACCCCTAAGTACTTTGATAATTCACCATATACCCATGAAACTTTCTAAATACACCATATACCCCTGAGTACTTCGATAATTCACCATATGCCCTTAATGACTAATAGACGTTAACTCCGTTAGTCATTAAGGGTTAAGTATGCCACGTGGCATCTTTTTATTGGCTCCCTTTTAATTAATTAATTAATTAATTATTAAAAAAACAGTAAAAATTTTAATTATTAAAAAAAACAGTAAAAAAATTTTAAAAAAACTTAAGAAAAAAACTTTACAAAAAAAAAAAAAAAATACCCCAGTCAGGACAACCACCACTACCCCACCCCTGCCAGTCCTCGTCCCCTCGCCGGCGCCCATACCACCTTATCCCGGCGGTGCCAGGCCTCCCCCTTGCCGGTGACCACCACCCTGACAGCCCCACCCATAGCCAAGACCCCCACCTTCCCCCAAACTCAAAAATTGTTGTGTAAGATTCCAGCCCCTATTAGGTTTCGTAGCGTCCAACACTACGCGGAAGAGAAACCCGCCCAAGACCCGCCTACTAATTAAAGCCACTAAGCATGCAATCACATGATTAAACAACGAAAAAAACAGAAAGGGAAATGACATTCTTACCCTCGATGCGTGCTTCGCTCCTATAGAGCTCGGACTTCAAAGCCTTAGCTCCAAAGCGTGAGAGCCTCCGACGGAGTCCACCCTCGAGACCCGACTTAAACGGCCTCTACCCCGAAGGTTAGACGGGGCTAGACCAAGAAAAGACTAGAGTATTACAAACTTACAGGTTTTCTCACCTATAGGGAGATGCCTTATTGAGTTTAACTCAAGTGATTTTTCCCAAACTAAAAACTTGGGTATTTATAGGGAAAGGAGACTTGATCTCCCTTCTCCCATAATGTGGGAGAATTGCATTTTTCCACCAATTTATTTTAATCAAAAACAAATTAAAATGCAAAGCAATCAACAAGCTCCAAGTGTCACATAGAGGGAGTAGATTGGTGAGGACCACCAAAGAGGGGGACCAATACTCCTTGCTCACCAAGCAAAGCCACCAAGAATCGGTCCCCACCAAGATCCCATGCTTGACCACGCCACTTGGCTGGCTAGAAGCCTGCCTTGGCTGCCAAGGCTCCCAGCTGGTGCCTAGCACCAAGGCTGGGCTGCTGGCCAGCCTGCCCATACACTTGCGCAGCCAGCACGCTACGCAAGCCTTGCGGGCTGCTAGCTGCTGCTCCCTATTTGCTGTGGGTGATGCTGCTATGCGAGTAGCATGATGCTATGTGCTACTACGCTAGCACACATAGCCCAGCCAACTTGCATGCTGTTGCTCGGTGTTGCTCGCTAGCAAGCACGCGTGTACAGCCCATAGCACAAGCACGCATAGTGAGCTTCTATGCGAGTGTTATGCGTTGCATGCTTGCGGTAGTGCTGCTATGGGCGAGGCACTAGCATGCTAGAACACCTAGCGCGCCAGCGATGCTGGCCATACCACACCAGCTAGCTAGCAAGCGCTGCTAGCAAGTTCGGCATGGTGCGTGGCCTAGGCTAGCCTAGCACTCGCATGGCTAGGCCAATGCGAGGCTACGACTTTGCTCAAACTTGTCGCTTGTTGATTCTACGTCTCGTCGAATTCTAAATTTGACTCGACTTGCGACGCCTTGTCTTGACGCTCTAAGCTCAATACCCGACGTCTTTGTTCGTAATACTCTAATGACTCATTTAATCCTTCGAATTAATTCGTCGCCTCGGATCGGTTACTCGATTGGGGTGTGATCCGAAGGATTCAGTCAAGATTAAGCTGTAATATTAATTACACATTAATATTACTAATCGGAAGCGGCCTCCACCTATGCATTCCGATCACTTGACCTTACTGAAGAATTAGCTTTCTAATAATTCTGAACCCTCTATCAGAATAATACATTTGTTGGAAGGACACCATTACTTTTAATCTCCCACCGGACAAGTGTGTAGTTAGTGTATAACCCATTTCCTATGTCACTTAATGTCTCTTCATGAACTATAAGGTAAGATTCTTCGTCATCCTTATTACGTCCAGAAGTGTTTCTCGATTTCCGAGTTCGACTGTCAATAAGCAGATGATTTCCAAAATCCATCTGAGCACGGCCATGCATTTTCACAGACTCGCTCTTCGAGAGGCCTTGTAAACAACAAAGACATGTTCCCTATTGTTAAAAGGGGGACATTCCCAGTCTTACATTGTTAGCTTCCCTTACTAAGAGGACCTAGCCGCCCGAGTGTTACTGTTATAATCCCTATTTACGGCAGACGTTTGACAACATCAAAACGGACTAGTACTCAAACAAGAGAACTTACAATACTCATGGTCGAGGAAAAAGGTTATGATAGCTATAATGAGAAATATACTTATGACGATTTTGAATCTCTTAAAGTACTCTCATAGGTCGATCTGGTATAGTTCCAAACCAATACCTGTGCAAATGATTTATGATAATCATGTCCTCGTAGCACAAGAAACGGTGCTATAAATCATACTACACACTAATCTCAAGTGATCATTAATCGTCCATCATTTAAATGACCTTGATTAGGGATAATTTTCGATTGTAATATTCAATGTTCACTTAGCAGGTGTTTCTTTATCCAAGACATGGTCTTGATACCCTGTTTTGAATATTCTCATAAATCGAATGGACTCATTATTTAATTCTAAACCACAATTAAATAGTTTGTGGAATTTATTTATAAAAATTATTATTCCACTATGAAACCTTTTCAACGTTTCATCTTATGATAAATGGTTTTCCCCAAGTGTTTTAAGAGTAATACTCTTCACAAAACATTTACAAAAATCACACCCATACATAATATGCTTGATTTCTTTCATGCAATTGTGAATGTTGTCGTTCACTTATTGCATAGGTTTAGATATTATTACTTTGCAAATTTTAGCATCTTCATTATCAAACACTTTCATAATAAGATGATAAAATTTTGAGAGTGTTATGGATTATATGTGATTTAGGATTTATTGTCCAAGTGATGGCTCCCACTCATTTTCATGATTTGAGATCTTTCAACTTGACAACCTACAACCATCAACGTTCGACAACGAACTTTCCATTGAACACTTCCTTATTATTGCCTTCCAGGCAACAATATTCTCAACATATATTTCAGTAGACTTTCTGATGGTGCTTCGCTCGGATTTCATTCCAAACGGCTCACAATGATTTGGGAGACCCTAATAACTTGTGATTATGGAAATTTACCTTAAATTTCTGCACATTATACATGGATGCACGTCCATGTTACCATTCTCAAGCTCGTGCTTATAAATGGCTTCCTTATTAAGGATCTAATCCTTGCTAAGGATGTGCTTGCAACATCAATTCTCAAATTACATTTGTTTCCATGCGTCAAGAACTTATCCCCTTTTACTTATCAAAGTACTTTGGATTTTTCTTGATCATAATCTAACAATTCATTACTTAGATTTAAATTAATTGGTATTTTATACTTCTCATGCTCTAAGCATGTAAGTTGAGTGACAACTCCATATAATAGCATACATGATGGTTTTAATTGCAAAATTATTCCCAATATTGTTTCGTTTATGTGACCTTTAGCTCATCCAGTTTCACCGAGTCTTGCTAAACTGTTTTCTACGTGATACGGTTGAAAGTCTATACTAGAGTCTTTTTTGTTTGACTTAGTATTTGCCTAGCTTATACTTAGTTCAAACATTTACTTAATTTTATACATATGGGTCGAAATCCTTTCCAAGTCCTTCATGTTTAACACGGTAAATTCCTCTACTCGTTTAAACATTTCATTAAGTCTATCCAATAGATCTTAATTCCCACTATGTACTAAGTATCGCCTTTTGCTTGGTCCATTGTTGAAAATCCTTTCAAATCTAAGCATTTAGCATTTGACAGTCATTTCACAATAGAGTTCGTAAACTTCTTGTTGGACCATACAAGATTGACTCTTGCTCCCACTAAACTTCTTATTCATAAGAATTTCTATGATTCTCCATAAGCCAAACCTTTTATTAACTTTATGAGAATACATGTTCCAATTCCTACATACAATGCTTCACTTAATCCCACAATGGATTTCTTGAGCTTGCTTTCAAATCTAGCATTATTTAGAATTACAAAACCCTTAGACTATTTCCATAGTCTCTTCCAAAATCCCATTTTAGGAAGGCGGTTTCGTTATCTATCTTGCCATATTTCATATGCGCAATTTTTCTAGAATAATCACGAAAAGACTTAAGTGTTCCAATTGGTGAATAGGTTTTTATTAAAATCAACGCCGTGAATTAATTGTATCCTTTCCTGCCAATCTAGCTATGTATGCTTATGCATTTCCACATTTGTCAGTTTCCTTGAAAACTTATTTGCGATTGATGGGTCTTTAACCCTTCATGCAAATGAATCAAGTTCCAAACATGATTTACAAACATGGAGTCTATTTCGGATTTTATGGCCTCTAACCATTATTCAGAATTTGGATTTGTCGTAGCTAATTCACAAGACACTATTCCCTCACCATCCAATGGTAAATAGTATGCTTGTTTTAGGTTTATTTCTAACTTAATAGAAATTTATAGGATTCCATCCAAGCCTTTGGTGAATTCTATACCTATATGGGGTAATTCCATAAAACACTAAGTTTCAAGGTGCTTTTAAAGCCCTTTGATTATATTGATCTTACTCCACCACTTCTAAAGTTTTTTGAGTATTGAATTCTCATTTAAGGCACTTGTGAAGTCCTTTGAGTATTCTTGATCAATCATTCTCATGAAGCCCTTCTAAAGTCTTCGGAGATTCTCATTTTAAGTTTGTTGCTAATCTCGATGGTCATCGAGTTCATTTTCCTCCCACTTGTCGTTTTGGAAATGTGTTACTTTCCAGAAAGACACTACTTAGAGCAACAAATATTATGTTCTCAATTAGGTTGTGGAAGTAATGTCCGTAGTCTCACTTGAATACTTACAAAGAGACATGTATATTGTCTTTGGGTAAAAGTTCATTGTGAAACAAACAGTTAGCTCTTTCTCGAGCTACCTTAGCCCTTATTGAGCCACTTAGCTCCCACTGAGCCAAAGAACTCCCACTGAGCTAATGAACTCCCACTGAGCTAAGAGCCCTAGACATATACTTGAAAAGACGCTAGAAACTATTTCTATCCATAACTGAATATGGTGTCCTTTCATAGCTTCGACAATTTTTCTGTTTAGTGTAACACTAGTCATTTGTGCAAATCTTTAAGAACTTTATAAGAAGGGATGTGATCCATCATCATTCGAGTCATTTCCAAATGGCATCGAGGTCTCTGTCAAGACATACTATATTCTTTGTGGAGCTCATTATGAAATTTCAATTTCATAAGTTTGATATGATCACTCTTGGCTCAAGAAAACATCACTCGATCTAATATAGACGTTTTGATATCTTGCCAAGTCGATTCTATACTTCACTGAACATTTGAGCTACTCAAGGTCCAGTTTGTTCACATTTGATGAATGTAGCCACATTCTTTCAAATTCTTGTGAGACGTTGAAGTAATGGAATCCTCTTTAGCTTTTGGAGTCAATTTTCTATGCCAAGCACAATAGCTCCTTTCTTTGTCGAACAAGTAAGACTTGCTTGTCTTAGAACGATTCCAAATCGATCAACTATCAAGAGTATATCTAATAGAGCCTTAAGTACGTTCTTGTCGATGTGACATTGCTAAAGATGTTTGGAACACAAATCACGTCCATAACTTGAACCTTGTGAGTTTTCATGTTAGGGAAATGTTTGTTTATAATCCAGCATTCTTGACTCATGGCTTAGACAACCATGTCATTCAAATAAAACCCGCAACTATTGCTCTTTTACTTTGAATGTGAGTCTTTCCGTGTGTAAACGGATCGTTTGCTGATTATGGAGCACAATAACCATTATTCGTTCCAGCCTTGGCTTAAAAGGACTTTAAACAAAACAAATGACCTTACAACTGATGTAGCACTACTTGCTTCATTCTAAGCTTGTAAGTCGATAACTTAGCTTAACTTCAATGGTTTGAGGTCACTTTCAAAGTGGAACACTCAAGCAGTATCCAATACTTATGAAGATAACGAATTGCTAAGTTGACCATAATAACATGAACTCATAGGTAGAAAAGGAATCTTATTCCTTTCCTTTGTTCCTTGTTTCCTATATTTCTTATCATACACCATCTCATAACTTTAAGAACCATTTCTTTAAGTTCCTTGACTTTTACACTTTGTTAGGCATAATTAAGCATATAATGCGCCGTGAAACAAAGTTCCATCTTTTTCTTCAATTCGTACATGAATTGCTACATCAATGAGTCCCAATCATTTGTGTATGAAGCGAAAAGATACGTTGGTTGTAGACAATTTGAATTTTCTAACTCAATATTTCATGTTCATCAAAACTACCCAGTATTTTGAATAAATGATATCCAACCGTCCTTTCAGACTTAAGTCATTTAGGCCAATTATGAGAGGTTGTATTTTGGAAATGCCTTTCATTCTTTGAGAACCATTCTCAAAAGATATCCTTTACTAATCGTTGAAAATAATATAATTTGATTTAAAATTCTACAAATATAAGTGCAAAGTATAACCATTTATCAAGTTCATAACATAATAAGTTTGAAATTCAAAACATATATGCAAACTTTCAATCTTATTACGCGTCTTATCCACGCATTAAAATTTGTCCCTTTTAGGCGAAAATAAAACGATTCAAAGATCCCAAAAATCAAAAAGTGATTAAGCATGCTTTGGCTTGTCTTAACACTTAATATTTTAAGGTAAGCAATTCAATTGCTAATAGCTCAAAGCTACTCTTGGTTCGATAAAACGTCGCATCTAATGCTTCCATGACATTTTATCTCCATTGCCACGACATCTAGGGACTCCTTACTGATATCGTTGAGCTTAACCAAGACAACTTGTATACCTACTATACCTTACGTTCCTAGGGAAGCGGTGATACCTCGCTTTAGCTTAGCCCATCACCACGCGCATTAGTTCAGTAAGTGTTGTTCTTGGAATGGCAAATTTGGCTCAATATTATAGGGACCTAGGGTTTCTATGTTGGTTGGTTTAAGTGAACTTAATTAATCATCGCAACATTTGAAACCCTAAACATGCATCTATCATACCATTAATCATATATAAACACAATTATATATATAGAACATAAGTAAAAGATGCATTTGGCAACTAGCATGACCCCTTGAGTCTTCAATTCTCCATGGGTCTTTGATGCAACTTCTTGGCTTGTCTTCTTAGAAACGCCTTCTTCGAGACATCTCCACCAAATATGCAAGTAGTTACTATAACTAGGATTAATCTAAATATTAAGGTACAAAAATACGCAACAGTACGCAGACCACATTTAGATTTACAAAAATACATAACGGATCGCAGCCCGTATTTACCATCCTAGTCATGCCCCACTAGTTGTCATTTTCACAAAATTTGTGATACAATATACATTCCATTCATCCATTCACTATTTGTGAATGGTCCATGCATTTTACAACGAAAAACAAGTAACAATGCATAACACGCGCAAACTAGTAACTAACTTAGGTGGTTAATCCAATTAACACGCCTAATTAAACTAGTCAAAGTTGTTTATCGATTATGTGATCAAACGCAATAAATTAGCTCAAGCAATTAACGAAGCTCCCACTAAATTCCGCATCCAACTTAATTAATCCAATTAATTAAGCCGGTTAACCCATATTTTGCCAAATTATTTTGCAAGTGCCGGAGCAACCGAGGCCTAGCCTCGTTAAAATAATTAAATAAATAATTAAAACGACAAAATAGCAAACACATAGCCCAACAATGCATTACGATCCCTAAGTGCTTAGCACTAAGGCTTGAGGTTCCTTGCGTGGCCGCACCCGC
The DNA here is from genome assembly GCF_001683475.1 of Chenopodium quinoa. NCBI lineage: Eukaryota > Viridiplantae > Streptophyta > Magnoliopsida > Caryophyllales > Amaranthaceae > Chenopodium > Chenopodium quinoa. Next base: position 25,310 of record NW_018743252.1, read on the forward strand.
ACAACCGCTTGTGGCACAAGCACATGGGAGTGATCTCAATGTCGTATACACGTTACACCGGCCACATCAGCACACTTGCACACACACAAGACATGGCCTCAAAGGTCCTAAATTATGCGAGCTTATGTTGCCTAGCAACACATCGCAGCACCAAGGCACCCTTATCGTAGCACCTTGTGCGCATCACCCTTGCATCCTCGATGCACCGAACATGCACACACCGCACTATACGTGTACTAACATGCGTGCACTATGCCTAAAACCGCCACTCATTAACATCACTTCGAGGCATAAGCAGCCCATGCATGCCACGGCAACCACATGTGGGTTGCGAGAGCAGCCCGGCTAGCCATGTGGTATGCTTTGGTGGTTATTGCCTCGATTTGTGTGCTTTTATCTCGTGATTTTAATCTCGATATGTATGTGACATGAAATCGATTCTAAATTTTATTTTAGAACCAACATTTAGAAAGAATGAAAATATAACAAGTCTAACTTAAATAAATTCAATTTTAGTGCACAAACCAAAATTATTCAAGAACCATTCTTTAAATAAATTTCGGTTTATCATGATGCTACAAAATTGAAGGGCTATACTCACAATTAATTTAACCATACATAAATTAATAATGAGATTTGACAAAATTAAAGAGGTTGGAAAAATAAACCCATTCATCTAATGAAAAATTTCCAACACTAACTTGTGAATAATTGAAAAATTACATCTTCCAATATGAAGATTAATTAAATTTCAAACACAAATTTTGAACTTTTAGGACTTTAATCAACTCCAAAATGATTAAATCCAAAAATTGGTTCAACATGGAATTTAGAAATCAAAGTTCCAACCAAATAAACAATTAAAGATTGGATCTTTAACATATTAGGGACTTCAAAATTACACATTCACCATAAACATTTACACTTGAATCAATTAATTTGCAAAATTGTGAAATTTCAAGTTTATGTGAAAAATGAGCTTACCAAATCAAGCACCAATTATGACTTCATAAACATGCTTAATAAGGTTTATAATTGCATTAGATTAGTGATGCAACCATACATTTAATAGACCTTTAACATGCCATAATTAATCAAGGTTTAAAGATTTAAAATTTGTCGTTAAAAATGAAAAACTCCTCGAAAAACATGTTTCTGGGTGGATTTTGGCTTCTGGACGGTCCTCAAAGATAGTCAAAAACGATTTAAAACATCGATTCCACCCATAAATCACTATTTTTGAGTCGAAATCTGGGTTCGTCAGCCAAAATTAGTAAAATACGAGATTAAAACTAATTAAAACGAGCTTTTAATCTAGTTAGAAAGCAAAATTAGGATTTAAATCCATTTTAAATCACCTCAATTAATTATTAGTTACAATAATTAAAATGAGCGCGGCTCCGATACCGCTGTTGGGTTTCGTAGCGTCCAACACTACGCGGAAGAGAAACTTGCCCAAGACCCGCCCACTAATTACAGCAACTAAGCATGCAATCACATAATTAAACAACAAAAGAAAGAGAAAGGGAAATGACATTCTTACCCTCGATGCGTGCTTCGCTCCTATAGAGCTCGGACTTCAAAGCCTTAGCTCCGCAAGCGCGAGAGCCTCCGACGGAGTCCACCCTCGAGACCCAACCCGAACGGCCTCTACCCCGAAGGTTAGTCGGGGCTAGACCAAGAAAAGACTAGAGTATTACGATCTTAAAGGTTTTCTCACCTATAGGGAGATGCCTTATTGAGTTTAACTCAAGTGATTTTTCCCAAACCCAAAACTTGGGTATTTATAGGGAAAGGAGACTTGATCTCCCTTCTCCCATCAATGTGGGAGAATTGCATTTTTCCACCAATTTATTTTAATCAAAAACAAATTAAAATATGCAAGTAGTCAATAAGCTCCAAGTGTCACATGGAGGGAGTAGATTGGTGAGGACCACCAAAGGGGGGACCAATACTCCTTGCTTACCAAGCAAAGCCACCAAGAATCGGTCCCCACCAAGACCCCGTGCTTAACCACACCACTTGGCTGGCTAGAAGCCTGCCTTGGCTGCCAAGTCTAGCACCAAGGTTGGGCTGCTGGCCAACCTGCCCACGCACTTGTGCAGCCAACACGCTACGCAAGCCTTGCGGGCTGCTAGCTGCTGCTGCATATTTGCTGTGGGTGCTGCTGCTGTGCGAGTGGCGTGGTGCTTGGTGCTGCTACGCTAGCACACACAGCCCAGCCAGCTTGCATGTTGCTGCTCGGTATTGCTCGTTAGCAAGCACGCGTGCACATCCCATAGCATAAGCACGCATAGCGAGCTGTTGTGCGAGTGCTATGTGTTGCATGCTTGCGACAGTACTGCTATGTGCGAGGCACTAGCATGCTAACACGCCTAGCGTGTCAGCGATGCTGGCCATGCTACACCAGCTTGCTAGCATGCGATGCTAGCATGCATGCGCAGCTAGGAAGCTCGGCATGGTGCGTGGCCTAGGCTAGCCTAGTACTCGCATGGTTAGGCCAATGCAAGGCTACGGCTTAGCTCAAACTTGTCGCTTGTTGATTCTACGTCTCGTCGAATTCTAAATTCGACTCGACTTGCGACGCTTGGTCTTGACGCTCTAAGCTCGATATCCGACGTCTTTGTTCGTAATACTCTAATGACTCATTTAATCCTTGGGATTAATTCGTCGGCTCGGATCGGTTACTTGATTGGGGTGTGATCCGAAGGGTTCAGTCAAGATTAAGCTGTAATATTAATTATACATTAATATTACTGATCGGAAGCGGCCTCTACCTAGGCATTCCGATCACTTGACCTTACTGAAGAATTAGCTTTCTAATAATTCTGAACCCTCTATCGGAATAATACACTTGTTGGAAGGACACCATTCCTTTCACCGCCTCCCCCGATTTCGGCACTGGAGCATCCCCGACTACCTAAGCCCCCTCCCCCGGTTCCGGCACCGCTGTCGTTCCTATCTTCCCACCCCTACTGTTTCCCCTCCCCGAAATCCTAGATCCACGCCCTCCCTTTCTCTAACCCTCAAAACAACCCGAAAAAACCGAAGGCCCTAAAAAACCCACCACCACCCCTAAAAATTCCCGATTGGCTCTCCCCCACCACCACCGCTAGGGTTTTCGAGGGTGGGGGTGGGTCGATCGGGGTTTTCCATGGGTAGTGGTTGGGTTTTTTAGGGATTTCAGGTTTTTAGGGGAATGGGTTTTGAGTGGTTATGTGGTGGTTTCGGCGAAAGGGGAGGATCGTCGATGGTAGGGGGAGGAGCGGCAGAAGCCGCCGGCGCGGAGAGGTGGATCTCGACGCCGGCGAAGGTTGAGGTTGGGCGGGAGTGGTAGCTAGTAGGTGGGGATGGTGGCTGGTTTTTCTAAAAAAAAAAATTTTAATTTTTTTAATAATTAATTTAATAATTAAAAGAGAATATTAAAAGAAAACCAATTAGAAATTGCCACGTGGCATAGTTAAGCCTTAATGACTAACGGAGTTGACGTCCGTTATTCATTTGGGAATTTGGTGACATTATTGTTAAACTCGGAGGTATATGGTGTATTTGAAAAGTTTCATGGGTATATGGTGAATTATCAAAGTACTCAGGGGTATTTGGTGAAAAAACTGTTTAATAATGGAATGCATTTGTATCTTTGTCTTACATTTATCTACTCATTTATTTGAGCAATCTAACTTGTTTTACTTCTTTTGAAAAAGCTTCCTTATTGTTTTGTTTTACGTTAGCAAGTTATCAATCTTTGAAATCGGTAACTCGAGGGGCAGCCCCCTAATACTCTAGAACAAGATAGAGTATTTAAACTGTTGGTAAAGAGTAATATTTACCTCAACACCAAGTAACCTTTGTAACTGACAGGCTAAAGTCGTATATCCTAATCAAAAAAATTACCTAAGTCCTCTAACTAAGCAGATAGTGAAGTAGGGTCGTCGAATCCACAGGTGAAACAATGTTCTTTTACTCCTAATAAATTATTATAATCTAAATTAGCAAGTAACAAGTATGATTTTTATAAGTTAAACTAAGAGAAATAATTAAACTAAGAGAATATCAAAGAAATAAAAGCGTAGGGCATAAGTTCACCAATAAATAATATTCCGGGATGAAAGACAACAATTAATTTTCAATATATAAATTAACCAAACTATAAAGGGCTTTCGCTACGCATTATTATCACATAATTAACCTAGCGATATTAAATCACATATCTCGAATCTTGACTTAACCATTTGTAATTTAATTCTACCTAATGAAACTAGGCCTTAATCTTAATTCTCATATGTCGATTCTCGAATTAATATTGTATAACTCCTACATTAAACCTGCACAAATCTAATTGCATAACATTATAACAATCAATGTGAAATTAATTCAAAGCATTAACAATCAACAATAATAAATCATCCTTTCATATTATTCATGGATCCCCAAGACCCTAGATGGAAAACTACTCAAACATAATTAAAACTAAACTAATCAAAGTAATTAAAGGAAACATAAAGAAAACAATAATATTGAAAACTAGTATAATAATGTAAAAGTCAAAAACATCAAAATTCTAACACTAAAAAAGCATAAAAATAAAACTAAAGATAAAGAAAACAAAATTAACTAAAACTAAATCCCCTAATCTAATAATTCTACCTACCTTTAACTTAGAGGTGATCAAAGTTAGCCTGGCCCGACCCGGCCTGATTTTGGGCGAATTTTTTGGCCGAAAATCGGGTTGGGTCTGGCTCGGCCCGAAATATTTTTTTTGCGGGTTTGGAAATGCGTTTTTATGCATATTTTTAGTTGATTTTTTAGGCCCATTCCGAAAAGCCCGCACGGCCAAACCATTTTGGGCCGGTTTGGGCACCAAAATTCTGGCCCGAACCTTGACCCAGCCCGGCCCGAGAAGTGGTCATAATTTTTTAGCTTTGGCCCGCCCCGGCCTGCCTAATGATCACCTCTACTTTAACTCCTACGTACTACTATAACCTGCATCCTTTTATGAGTATTTCTCAGCCTCAAGGAACTTTAGTTTTTGAGGACTCAAGGGAAGGGCTTAAATGTAATCGTCTATTTAATTGAAGAGAAAGAGGAAAGTGGTGGACCCCCTCCTGATTATTGTTTGCTGGAGTAAATAATTTAATTAAAAATAAGGGTAAATCAAAAGGCAATTGGAAAGTTGAAAAAAGAAAGAAAGAAAGAAAGAAAAAAAAAAAAAGGGTGGCGAGAGGAGAGAGAAAACGAAGGGTTTGAATTCAAACAGGATCACGAAAACAAAAGGCGAAAATTGCGAAGTTAAAGTTGGCGATTGGATGCTTGCAAATTGAAGATTGCGATTTGAGTCCTCCGGTGATTTCGAACAGCGTTCTCACTTTTCTTCCCCCAACAAGTAAGTTATTATTCTGTTTGTTGATGGCGAATTTTGAAGTTAGGGTTTATGAGATTTGAGTAATTATTAAGGAAAATTTGACTAATTTATAGTATAACTGGTGTGAATATGCGTAAATGAATGGAAAATGTTATTAATTGAAAGGATATAGTTTAATATAGAGTTTGTGATGTTACAAATTGATTGGTATCTGGAAATCGGGTGAATTTGGAATTAAAATAGGTTATTTCGGACTGATGGCATTATATTATAAAATGGTACATATAAAATTATCATTCGTGATAGAAGTTAGGGATTTGGAATGTTTTATTCATTTTGAAATAGAATAAGTTAGGGTTTTGCGATTGCTGAATTATTACAATAGTCTAAATAAGTTAGGGTTTATAAATTTTAAATTATCTTGTTGCATTAATCCTGTAGTATTGTCTTTAGAGATAATCTTTTTAATTAGGGCTTCATTTTTCTGTTGTTAATTAAAAAAAATAGTATTGTATTGTAACTGGAAATTTGAGTGAAATATTTTTGTTGCTATTTGCAGAAGTGATGAGTCGATTTGTGAATGGAATTGAGATAAAGGAGCTTTTTATTATTATGATTTTAAAATTCAGGTTTGTATGAATAATGGAGCTTTGTATTATTTGGATGAATTTTTACTGATTGAGTTTTATGTGTTGTGTGAGTGATGTTAAACGGAATTAATCCTGTGAAAGATTAAGTTTACGGTGTTATATGTGGTAGTGTTTGTAATTAGTTGGTTTTTGAAAGTAAATTACAAATGAATTGCTGACGGAAAAGTATGTTATTATATACTGTTTATACTTAGATGGGGTATGTTTGTATTTTAAGATTAGGTAATCTTTGGTTTAATTAATTTTGATTTGAGCTCACACTTTGTTTGAGATAGAAGTTTAACATTGAAGTTTTGTTTGGCAAGTATGGGAATCAATTATACGGATTTACTAACTGGAAAGACATTGTAATTGAATTTAGACCCTTTTTTGGTGTTATAGTAGTTATTGTTATTGTATTTAGTCATTTCCCCAAGCTATTGAAGTGTTATATTCATTATTTTGAAATGTTATGAGTTGGTTTTTAGTATGACATGAAAGTTTTTATTTATATATTGCTTAAAGTGAGATGATCTAGTTTTGTATAATTGAATTGTCAATTAAATAGAGAGGGTGTGAAAAAAATGGGGTTGCTTGAATTAATATTTGAGTAGTAGGTATGATGTTTTCTGTTAATGAAACTTAAGCTTTAGTTTGAATGAACTATTGAGATTGAATTGGCATTGTTGTTGATTAGTTTTTTTGGGATTGACATTGTTTAATAAATATTGATATTAGGTCACACTTTAATTTGTTTGAGATAAAAGTTTAACATTGATGTTTTGTTTGTCAAGTGTGGTATTTGTATGAATCAATTATATGGCTTTGATGACTGGATTGGTATTGCAATTTTATTATTTGTTTTTTGTTTTTTGTGAATTGTCTTTGTTTTGTTGTCGTCCTAAACATCTAAATGGCTTGTGTGCGTGTGTGTCAAACAACCTTAGCCATAGTGTTTACGAAGGACGACTCTTCTATAGGCTAAGAAGTAGTATGAGGTGAGTAACTGTATTAAATTTAATTTTGGTTTTCCTTTTTTTTCCCCTTAAGTTGTTGGTGTTTGGGGGTTAAATTGGTTTGGTTTGTGTATCTCAAGGCCACTGTTAGTCAGATCATGAGGGATTATCCAGCTGGTTACAGCAAGGACAACCCTTACTAAAGGAAGCAGAAGGAAGCAGTTATTGAGCACCCTGAGCTGGATCCCAGGCAAGATATGGAATTTGATTATGAGTAACTGAGGTCTGAGAATGAGGATGATTTTTCTCAAGATGAAGATTATGTTAAAGAACCAGATCAGGGAAGTGAATTCGAAGATCAGTCATATGAAGAGGAGGAAAATGTAGTGGTTCGGCGAAGAATGAAGCAGCCCCAAGGAAAAATCTGGGTATGTTGAAGAAAGCAAAGGGGCCATGTCATGCGCCCAGTGAGTAGAAGAAAAGTTGCTGCAAATAGGAAGGCTCCGCCATCGCCGCCGTCGCGACCGAAGAGTAGGAAGAGAGCCGATGTTGAAGAGCAAAAGATGGTAATCGAGGTATGTTGGAATATTCTATTATAAGTAAAGATGTGGAGTGATTGCATGTTCCAGTGTAATGGTTGCTTGTGTGAATTTTAGTATGTGTGAATTTTAGCATGTACGAATATGATTCACTGTCTTGCTTGTCCAATTAGATTGCATTATGCTCAGGATTCAATTAATTTAATTTGTCCAGTCTGTGATACATTGTTCCCATCATATAGTTCGCATGATTGCTGGATTCAATAGGTCTGTTAATATATGCTGAATTCGTTTGGTCTTGTGAATATGTTTATGATATATTGAATAAGTTTTGTGATTGATTGAGGTTTCATGAAATGAGTGTGGATTTGGTGAATGTGTGTTTGGTTGTTCATTGTAAGGTAAGAGTTTGTGTTATTTAATTAATTTTGGTTTTGAAATTTATTTATAATCTGTCATTTGACTTTGTTAACTGCAGGTTGAGGAACCCGTTTTTCTGTCAGAAGGTGAAGCAGAAGAACCTTGTTGTTGTAACGTAACAAACATACTAATCTGGGAAGGTACAATTCAGTGTTAAGTCTTGGGATGTAGTTTGGGTGTGCATAATTTAGTGTTGTGAGACCTGATTTGTTTAATATTTTTTCCTTGTTTTTTATTTTTCAGTCTGCAAATTTCACATGTAAAGTTAGTGTTGTTAGTGATATGTTGGATGAGGATAGGCAGTTGATTGTCGAAAGAAGTGGGTTTGGTGACCTTTTTAAGCCGAAGAATATGAAGTTAAGTCGGCAGTTTTCTTATTGGCTGATGAGTAGGGTTGATGGTGAAAGGAGTCTTTTTGAAGCGGGTGATGGTAGGTTGTTACCATTGTGACCTACACAATGGAGGTGCATTTTCCTTGGAGGGTTTCTAATGGTGGTTTGGCTTTGAAGGAGAAGATGGTTGACGTAATTCGGAAGTTGTATGGTGCAAAAGATAACACAGGAGGTTTGGGATATCCTCAAAAAAGGCTGCTCAATTAATTGTTAAAATGTATGTTGCTACGAGGAAGGAGCAAGATGATATCATGATTGGATTCTTGAGCCTACAGAGACGCACTACTAGAAAAAAGCATATTTCCTATGGTTTAAATCCATTGAAAATCACCTAAAAATCGTCGGAAGATTGGTTTCCGACGATTTTCCATCGGAAATGTGCCATCGGAAACCCGAAACCCCCTCATCAGTTTCCATTGGAAATCAATTTTTCCGATTGTTTTTAAAAGCCATCGGAGACTTCCGATGGCTGAAACCATCATAGATTTCTGATGGAAAAACCGTCGAAAAGTTACGATGGTCAACCAAACCGTCAGAAATTTCGACGGCTTTTCCATTGGCACAAATAAAAAAAAAAACCCAAAACCACCCTCGACGCCACCGCTCACACTACCCCATCCCCTTCCCTCCCTTACAACCCAGCCCACCACCACTCCTCCCCCCACCCCATCCTAACCCACGATCCCAGACCCACCCACCTTAATTGTAACCCTAACCAACGAGCCAGACCCAGACACCCACCATATCCTTAAAACATGAATCCCAAACCCCACCACCCGAAATCTACATTGCTAACACCAACCACCATAATTAATCAACCACAACCCAAAAAATCAAAAAAAAAAAAAAAAAGGAAACTCAAAAATAATATTATAATTAAGAAAACTTAAAAAACGAAAACATACCTCAAAATATACCACTCAAAATTTCGAATTTGGTTTTATAAGGCCAAATTCAACCATGAAAACTCTAGATCTAGAGTTTATACGGTCAAATTTGGCCTCAAGAACCTGAGTTTGTTTTAAATGTTAAAAACCTAGAACATATGATGAGAAGAAGTGAGAGAAGAATGAGAGGGGATGATAAGAAGAAGAGAGAAGAAAGAGGGGAAAATGAGAAGAGAGAAAGAGATGAACGTGAGAACAGAAGAAAGAGAAGAAGTTCAAGAAAATAGAGGAAGAACGAGAGAACAGAGGAAAGAAAAAAGAGAGAGAGAGAGGAAATGAGAAGAAAAGGAAATGGAAAAGGGGAAATGGGTGACTGGGGACTTGTTTAGGGTTAGGGGTTTCTTTTTATAAAAAAAAACTTTCCGACGATTTTTTGTTAACAAGCCCTCTAAAATTTCCTATAGCTATCAAAACCGTTAGAAAATATATATTATCCGATGGTTTTTAGGCATCAGAAATTTTCGATGGCTTTAAAGGCCATAGGAAATTTTCGATGGCTTTAAAATCCATCGAAATCTATATTTTTCCTGACGGTTTTAAAAGTCGTAGGAAATTTCCGAGGGCTTTTTTCATCGGAAAAGCCATCGAAAATTATTTTTCCGATGGTTTTAAAGGCCATGGGAAATTTTCGGCTTTATCCATTGGAATTTATAAATTGTCGTTGGGAATTACCTATATCCACTAAAACCATCGAAAATTATGTATTTTTCGAGGGTTTTATGTGGCCATCGGAAACTACCCATTGAAAATACCGTGTTTTCTTGTAGTGAGGCATCCCTGGGTTCCACAGGACAGTGTTAAGCCATATGAAATTTCTATTGCTAATGAGGTATGCATAAGACTATGAATTTTTAATTAAAGTACTTGTTACTTAGACTTTGGTATTGGGTTGTATTTGTTGAGGTTTAGGAGTAGTTGCTTATGTATTTACTATGATTGTGATACACATATCTGCTTCTTCATTGATTGGTTTAAAGATAGAATAGCAGAAGCTGATTTTTGTATTGAATTTCACTAAGAAATTTATTATTGTAAATCTGGTTACAATACTTGGTTTCCTTTAGTTTCTTTTGGTTATAAGCATTCTGAATTTTGTTTGTTTTGTGGTTTGTTGTATGTAGGTGTTGAGGCGTATGACTCCCGAATGGTTTAAGGAGAAGCTCACCCCATGGCTGCATCGGCTGGAGCAATTGTATAGCTCCGGGTATAGGGTTGTTATTCAAGATCCTATAGAGAAGAAACTCGCTAAATCGGTGTTGTTGTCTTCTTTGGGAAGGATTCTGGTGGCAAACAAAATAACGTAGATAAGGCGAGTTCTCTTGACGAAAGACTTGGAAAACTTGATGATAAGATAGTTATGGGTGATAAGCAAATAAGTGTTAGAGATTTAATTCAAAATGTTACCTCTTAGGTCGAAGATGATGTAATGAAAATGGAGAAGCCCATGTTTGTGCAGTTGGTGCTGGTGTTGCAGGGGTGAGATAGTCTCAGCAGACCAGTGCTGCAGCCCATGTTATTCCTTTTGCGAAGCATAATAATGAGCGCACCGAGAGCCCTGAAAATCAGGCTGAGAAGTAGGCACACTCTGAGGCTGCTAGTTAGGTGGCTGCTGCTGAGGGTAACTTTGAGGCTACTGGTGAGGCACACATGGTAAGAGTCGAAGTGCCACATGTATAAGAACCGCAAAATGACATATTTCATGACTCGCATGTCGACATTAGTTTTACAAACTTGGTGAGTCATTAAGATGAGTGAATGAATTGTGAATGAAACGAAATCAAATCTAGAACTGAGGTTTTATATGGTTTTGTTTTAGCCAAAATTACCGAGTATGTTTTGAGTATTGCTAACACTTAATTTATAAGTTTTGTTATAAAGACACAAAGTTTGAGTGTTTTTTGTTTTTATGGTAATATTGCTTGAAAACTTGATGATTACTTTGGTTTCTATGAAATGAGTTTTTCATTACATTTTTTTGGTTTGATTTGAACGTATATTCTGTTCTGGTCATGTTGAATTGTTGGCTTCCAAGTGTAACATTTGAAGGAATATTTTGTGTGTTGGTGATGTGTGCATAGAACCAAGAAGTAGGTGATGTTGATTTCAGTGCGGTTTTTGGTGTCTTTTGTACGGGTGATAATGGTGGTTTAGAGGATGACTTTAGTACTAGTAATGGGGGTGGTGTCCAGGATGAGGATGTCCAAAAGAATAGTGAAGGAGGTCAGAGTAAAAGGGATCATAGTGTTGGGATACGACCCCGCAAAACTTCTGCCAAGGGATTGCAATAAGCGAAAAAGGGTCAAGTGCTTACCAAGGAGGATAGGAGAATCATTACTTATGTTCGTTCTTGGACTCCCAAAATGAATAGGTAAAGTGGGTTTTGTTGGAAGAATCACTCCATTTTCTGATTCAGGATCTACATTTTCAAGTTAATTGATTTTGAATATTATAATTGACATGTATGTGCAGGGGTCCGACTTTGAATAAATGCGAAGGGCAGGATGTTTATATGGAATTTTGTAATGTCATTGTGTGTTGCCGGAAGCATGTCGGGACGCAGTACGTCAAGACTGCTTCTAAGATGTACACCTAGGAGTGGTCTGTGCAGTTCAAGGGAGGTAGTAAGAGGGTGATGTTGAATCCGTGGCATTCCATTTTGTTAATGTCAACTTGATTTTGTGAGGGGTTGTGACTTTAGTTCCTTTATTGATCTTATCAGTGTTCTTTTGTGGGATATATATTTTGCAGATAAGCTTACTAGAATAGTCTCGATCCCCCGAAGAAATTGTTGTGAAATATTGGCATCCTTTGCGTGATGTCTCGTTAAGGAATATAGCTGTTAAGAGTTCTACTTGCTTTAGGGTGGTAATATTATACTTTTGGTCACATTTTCATATAATTAAGATCACATTTTCATTTCATTTGCAAGGTATTTGTCCTAGTTTTATTGAATGATCTCTGGTGGTGTGCTACGTTCCATTTGAAGGATTCGAAGATATGGCTCATAGATTCCATTAACCCAGAACCGATGCAGACCCATGATGATGCCCTAGATGAGTTAGTATGATACTCTACTTTACACTTTAGGGTTGGATGTTTTTATTTTTTTTTTTATTATTATATAATAAAGACTGACAAGATTTTTTCATTAAATCAGAGGGCCGGAATGGACAAGATTTTTCAGCACCATGACGACACTTGGAAAGAGGGTGGTATCATGACTTGGCCAACAGAAGTCGTGGCAATCCTAGCTCCGACAGACAAGTAAAGATTGTTTAGCATGTAACCTTACATTTTTCGTGCGGATGGATGCCCTAACTGATTCATTGTGTGAGGAAGGTAGCCCATCGTTGGGGATCTCATTTCCTCTATGCCCATGGTCCTTTAAAAGCCTAGAATTTTACACTTTTTAGGGTGTGTTAGGATTTGAATTCCTGACTGTTTGGGAGACCTTGAATTAGAATTGAGTCTGACATTATTTTTTTTATAAGAAACCAATAGAGTCGCCAATGAGTTTTAGGAAAACTCATAAACCTCGTTCATACCTTTCTCCCAAGTAGTGTTCAAGGAATAATTAGCATGGATCATAAGTTTACTATGCCCAAATTGGCCTACTAAACCAGAAATAAGTTCAGGAGCAAGGGTACTAAAAAAACTCTCTTTGAAAATCGCAATCCTAGCCCTAGTGCGGCCTCTACTAGCTCTTCCTTTTTCACAATTTCATTACCAAATAATATATGCAATGCGATTCCTAAAAACTAAATTAGTTGATTTTATATACATACATTAATCACAAAAAGTCTACATTGCAACAAATGTCGTTATTCTTTTTAATTCAAATTCGTGAAAGGAACAAGAAATAAACAATATTCGTCTTGACGTAGGTGATAAAACAACAAATTAATTATTCAATTGTATCTTTATTTAACGAGTTAATACTTGTGAATTAATCAATTAAAAAACCCTTTTAAAGTGATCAAACAACACTAATTAATTGATTAAAATTATTTAAAACATGAAGAAAAAGGCGATTGATCTAAGTGCTAAGGAAACTAACTATTCTCCTTTGTTTGCTAGATTTTTGTTTTGGATGTTTATGGACCTTCATTCTTCTTTGTACCTCCAAGGCTTCAGTAGAATAAATTAGGGTTGGAGAGTAGTTGGGAAAAGAGAGGAAAAGCAATATGATAGTAAGAGAACTTAAGAGATTAGGGTTTTTCGAATTCTAGGTTTTAATTCTGATTTTTCTCTTGTTATTAGGGCTAACAAAGACCCCTATTTATTGGCGCAGGAATCTAGGTTTAGGGTTTTAGAGCCGCGGCGTCAGCAGGCGTGCGCAACTCTCAAAGTCGCGCTAGAGTGCCAAGCGCAACTCTAAGACATGCATGTGCCTCAAAGTTGCGCGCGGTGCGTTTTGCCTTATACGAAAATACATTTTTAAAACTTTCATAACTTTTTATTACGAAGTCGAATTACGACAAATAAGATATCATTGGAAAGATCTGATTGTCTACTTTCCAATGCCGTTAGAATTAGGTTAAAAATGGTTGTGGATCAAAAGATATGATCGTTTTAGTGAAAGGATGTCGGTTTTAGGGCCTAGTTTAGTATTTTGATGATAACGTCTTCGTTTTAACTCGGAATTGGGCTTATAATATGCCGTTGGAAAGCTCTTTGAAAGTGATATTCATATTTATAGGCCATAAATAGATATTAGGTTGTTAATTGTTCTAATTGACTCGGTTTTCAACAATGTAAGATCCATTTGATCCAATCATTGCATTTGACGCATTTATGTCCATTATTAATCAAGGTTAAACATGTATGAACACGGTTTAGGCCTAATTAGTAATCGGACTAGGCTCTAAGATAATTTGTCTCAAATACGGGTTTTAACTTACTTCATAATGCATTTCGGAGTCCATAAACACTTCAACTTTGATCTAGCATGAATAACGAGTTTTAGTAACTTCATCGCACTTCCCGTCGGGATAGGAGGCCAAAAGTATGTGTCTACACATTGATGTGCCAATTTAACAGTATTTGCTGTGGCCCTTTGATACTAGCGTGCATTAAGACCTTTGTTGATCGATTTGAAACCAAGTTCCGTTGGTAAGCCACCTCGGTTTGGTTTAGTAGTTAGTTTTACTAAGTTCCTTCTTATGAAGTACTAAAATGTTTTTTGGGTGACCTACTATGCAGGAGACGGTTGAGATTGGTAGAGCGCGAATTTTGTTGGGTGGCCTACTATGCTCGTCCAACGAACGTAAGGCTGTCAAAAGCTGACACGACATGATAACCCAACACGAAATAAGCGGGTTTGGGTGTAGAATTCTCGACCCGTTTACATAATTGGGTCGACACAAACACGACACGTAATTAAACGGGTTAGGTTTGGGTTGAAATTTTCAACCCGAAACCGACACGCATAACCCGATTATATAAATGGGTTGAACGACAGACCGTCAACCCGAACCCGACACGCTTAATCTATTAATTAAGTAGTAAAAAAATGAATTTTTTTTATTCAAGACTTGTAATTTTGTAAATTACCTTGACACTATTTGTACATTTTGGTAATTTTTTGGCGGTTAATTTGGGGGGAAAATCATAATTTTCATCTTTTGTAAATTAAAATTTAATTTGGCGGTTAATTTGAGACAATTCTTGTGTATGGTTGTATTGTTAAAACTACTTGCTTCAAACCCTTCTGGTATCTTTTGTTAAAACTACTAGCTTTAAACTGTTGTAGTATCTTTAATGAATTAATGATGTCTGTCTTTTTTGTTTTTGAATTGAATATTAATTAGTTTATTACATATTATGTGGGTAAAAGGTTTCCCGGATAATCCGTTTAATAAGTGGGTTTGACTTGGGTCAAGGGTTTTCAACCCGTTTAATATACGAGTTAGGTTTGGGTTAAAAGTTTTTCAACCCGTTTAAAATCGACACGAACACGGACACGACATGGCACGACCCGTTTGACAGCCCTAAACGAACGCCGTGAGGATGTTCACAAGTTAGTGGATGCATTGGATAAACAGCAAGGGAGATGATTTTTATGTAACTTTAAACAATCCAGTTTTTAATTATTTTTGTAAGAAAACATGTAGGTGATGGTAGTAGGTGATGCTAGTACCACTAACATAGCTCCATCCATCAACACAATGCATCTTCATTCAGTTTCAGCTAACACAGAACTAATTCACCAATTTCACCTTTCAGATCTGGAACAATAAAATACCGACACACAACAATTCAAAGACCCAACTATCGAATTTCGTTCGCAAAATTAATTTACAAAACTCAGAACAATAAATTACAAGGAAATTAATTGGAAATTAAATTCTTTTGCGGATTTTTATTGTATGCAAAAAAGAATTTTTATTGTGTGTAAAAAGAATAAAAATTTGGAAATGATAATGTTGTGAATTGAGGGGGGAGGGGGGATAAGAAAACTCTCGCTATCAATGAAATTTGGCGGAAAAAACAACAAAATTTAGACAAACTATGACAAGGGAACCCCACAATTCTATCCTCCTTATTTTAAACATTGCTTTTTTTTTTTTTTTTTTTTTGTTTTTATTAAATGTTTTTTAGTTATTGAGTGTTGTACATAAGTGGGGCCCATAAATTCCTTGAGTCCTCAAGGACTAAAGTTCCTTGAGGCTGAGAATTTCTCATCCTTTTATAAGGAAACGAAATCCTATTAAAAGTCAACTAAAAACAATAATCCTAGCCTTACTAAAACTAGTGATAAAGCTGCCAAAATAAATCTAGTAATCAAAGTCCCCTAATCGGCCAAGCAATCACGCGCATTCTCACGGCCCAGAATGATGCTCACCCGATCGAGCCCGGCAAAAATCACGCCCAACAGAACTCGTGGCTTGCTTGGGCTGCTCTCTTGGGATTGGGCTTCTCAAGCTTGGGCCCGATTTCCTTCCTTGGTTGGTCTGTAATAATAACTTGTAAAATCTTGGACCTCTTCACATATCGAGTCCTTAATCATCGAACTAAATTTCTTTAACTTAGTCTTGGGCTTTATATATATGATCATAAAATACATTCCGACTCCAATGTCTTTGTCGTGGCTCAATAAGCTCGAGAATTGTCATATTTTGCAAATTTCTACAAAATAATACCAACTCTAGTAACACTGACCAAGTAACCCTTATATCTCTAACGAAGTAACCCCCATAATGGTTGGCCATACCGTGTGACCAACCACATATAAGAATTCATACCTTATAAAAAGTATAAGATTACTCTTATGAATAGTGTGATACCAATTATCCCTATACCTTATAAAAGGTATAAGATTACTCTTATAAATAGTGTGTTACCAATTATATCCTTCAAAATGTGTAATTACATGTTTACCCTCATTAATATGTACAACTTTTTTCTTTTATTAATGTTAATTTCTTTTTATTTCTTTAACTATTTAAAATAATCCGTGGACATTTATACCCCTAGTTTAAAATATTTGTTTACATATTTACCCTCATTACTGTAGGCAACAACTGAAAAATCTCGCCTAACAAGGCTAAGCGATGGCACACGTCAGCCACCCTAGTTTATGAAAAAACAATTAAAAAATAGTAGAAATATAAAATAATAATAAAAAAAGGATGTATTTTCTTTTTTTTTTTTGACAACACCAAAAAAAAAAAAACCTTGATCTAGCAAAAGTGAAAGGCTGAAAAAAAAAAAAAGTTGGATTACAAATCCATATAAGAAGGCTGGAAAACCAAGCCAGGCCCAAAAAACCCCAGCATAAAAAACCCCAACCCGAAACTCTACTTTCTTCTTAAACCTAACACCACCATATAAATTCTCTCACAAAGTCACTTCACTCCCCTTCTCTCATACCCAAAATAAACCCTAATTCTCACTTCCGCCTCTTCTGGCCATTCCATTCCCCCTTCTCTCAAAATGTCTTCCACCGCCGCCGCCGCCCGCCCCCTCGTCACCATCCAAACCGTCGACTCCGACATGTCCACCGACTCCACCCCCTCCGCACCCCTCCCTGACGTCATGAAATCCCCCCTTCGTCCCGACCTCGTCACCTACGTTCACTCCAACATCTCCAAAAACTCCCGTCAACCCTACGCTGTTTCCCGCAAAGCAGGCCACCAGACCTCTGCTGAGTCCTGGGGCACGGGTCGTGCTGTCTCCCGTATCCCCCGTGTGCCTGGTGGTGGTACCCACCGTGCTGGTCAGGGAGCTTTCGGGAACATGTGTCGTGGTGGGCGTATGTTCGCTCCTACTAGGATCTGGAGAAAATGGCATGTTAAGATTAATGTTAATCAGAAGAGGTATGCTGTTGTTTCTGCTATTGCTGCGACTGCTATTCCGTCGCTTGTTCTTGCTCGTGGGCATAAGATCGAGACTGTGCCCGAGCTTCCCCTTGTTGTGTCGGACGCAATTGAGGGTGTTGAGAAGACTAAGGCTGCGTTGAAGGTGTTGAAGTCGATTGGTGCGTTTGAGGATGTGGAAAAGGCCAAGAAATCGATTGCGATTCGTGCCGGGAAAGGGAAGATGAGGAACAGAAGGTACATTTCTCGAAAGGGGCCGCTCATCGTGTACTCGACCGAGGGGTCGAAGTTGGTGAAGGCGTTTAGGAACATTCCTGGGGTTGAGATTTGTCATGTTGATAGGTTGAATTTGTTGAAGCTTGCTCCTGGTGGTCATCTGGGGAGGTTTGTGATATGGACTAAGGGTGCTTTCGAGAAGCTCGATTCGATTTATGGGTCGTTTGATAAGGTTTCTGAGAAGAAGAATAAGTATGTGTTGCCAAGGGCTAAGATGTTGAATGGTGATCTTGCTAGGCTAATCAATTCTGATGAGATTCAGTCGGTTGTTCGACCGATTAAGAAGGATTATGTTAGGGCTCCAATGAAGAAGAACCCATTGAAGAATCTCAATGTTATGCTGAAATTGAACCCGTATGCTAAGACTGCTAAGAGGATGGCTTTGTTGGCTGAGAAGCAAAGGGCTGCTTCTAAGGAAACCAAACTTCAGAAGAAGAGAAAGGTTCTTTCCAAGGTATATTTCTTTTTAATTCATTTCTTAATTTTTTGTCATTGTAATACTTTAATAATTATTATTATTGTTGTTGTTTTTATCAGTTGATTTTGATGCAGGTATTAGCTCAATATAATGTGTGTGATTAAATTTTACTGCTTTGTGGAAATGAATGTTTTTGTTGGAATTTAAATTATAGTTTAGTATTGCTATTACAGCTTTGAAATGTTGGTAATGATGAATATTACAATTGTTTAGTCATAGGTTGTGATCAGTGTTCATCACTTTGTGTATGATTTACTTCTGATCAATAGACAATGTATGTTTATATTCACTTGATATTGATGATGTTTAATTCGAAAACTTACAACACTTGATTTTAATCTGTTTTGTGGGATGGATTTTTGTGACGTTTATGTGCTATTTTTTTATATGAGATGGTTCCCTTAGATGTTGCAACTAATCATGTATTCAAGTTAATGTCTTGCTGTTGATCTTGGTTGTTTGATACTGGTCATGATGTCATTTGCTTTCTCGAGGTTGAATGTCATTTGCTTTCTCGAGATTGAATGCATATGTTCTGTTTCAATTCAATTCATTCGTTGTATAAAATGATGTACATGTTCTGTGATTGCTATAGTCATTTAGTATTTGTGATTGTTTCTTGAGACTGTAACTGTGATTTCTCTGCTGTTGATGTGTTTTCGATGCTGCATGTTTTTCTTTTCAAGAATTTTTACCAGGCTTGAAATGGGGCGAAATTCTTAGTTGCAGTCATAGTTCATTGTTTGTGTATTGAAGTCTGGTTGTATTTTAGTCTTGAATTATTTTACAACTGCTAATTTTGCTGTATTTTTGCTGAATGTTGAACAGGAGGAGCTTACTGCCATCAAGGCCTCTGGAAGATCGTTCTACAAGACTATGATTTCCGATTCTGATTACACCGAATTTGAGAACTTCACAAAATGGCTCGGTGTTTCTCAGTAATTTTGTTTTCTAGATCTAAATTTTTGTTAGAGATATTTGGTTTAAGATTTAATCTACCGAGTTTTGGATGTTGAAGATATTAAGACTTGAAAGTTACCCCTGTCTTGTTATTTTAAATTTGTGCCTATAGCTGCTGTAGTTCGAGGGCTCTTTACTGAGAATTTACCGTCTTTGGTATTTGTTGCTCTATTTCTTATATGGTTTTTCATACCTTCTTGTCTTGTTGCTTGTGGATTTTCATACCTTCGTAGTTTTGTGTGAATGCTCCTCAGACCTCAGTTGTATGATTCTGAATTTCCAATACTTGAGAACTCTTATTTTTGTTTAATGAAGGGAGATGGTCACAATAATTAGTCATTCTTTGCAAGCTGTGTTTGTTTTACTTATTTTTCCCGTGACTTGAGGCTTGAGTTGGAGGTCTTGTGGAAATAGCAGAAAGCTGCTCAAATGATCAATTAAAGCAGCCTCATACATTCTTGGTTGGTATGCTGCTAAATCTTTTGTTACGTAACATCTTCTGTCCGGAGTCCGGACAGGCTGACACAGAGCTATGGTATCTTAAGGACTAGTAGCAACACCGGTGCCTCAGTCCAAGTAGCACGGAGTGGAAAAAAAACAAATAAAAGGGGGGAAAGGAATCATTTAGCTATTACCTTTTCATTTGTTTGGTTTGAGGTAACAAATGAAGGGTAATTGTTACTATGTTTTCAAACCAAACATACGGTAATGGTATCGGTTTAATTGAATCCGTTTCCAATCTTAAAAATACACTAACCAAATGCCCCTTTAATTTGATAGTACTTGCATATGTGGTTTCTTTCAGTAGAGCTTCTCACCATCTTCAACTACTGCGTTCAGGTGTCCTAGCTGAGCCCAATTTGATTGATATGTACTAATGTATCCTTGCTTGCCACTCCAATAAGCTTGTGACCCTGCTGTCCAAACAATGGGGTTTTCAAGTATAAGAACTTGATGCAGAATACATCACATCATTCACTGATTTTCGTGCTTCTACATTTATTGAACTCTTGTACCGTACTACGGAGTAAGAGATTGTAATTAAAAGTCCAATGTCAAGGGTTACGTAGTATGAAATGAGACAATAAGACAGAAAAGCATTTTAAAAAGCCATCTTGTAAATTGATGGTATATTTTGTTGCTTGGATTGTGGGATATTGTTGTTTTTGATGTTTTTGCATCGTACTAATTTTGGGAGTGATATATAGATGGAGTTGTCGTTTTTGGTTTCAGTTGATGACATTTGAATCATTGTTAATTTGTTACCTCAATTACGATTTCAAGCATTATTGACTAGGATACAATGTAACCCCTCTAAGATTTGAACTTAGAATTTCATTTGAAAGTGACTTGTTTTTCTTTGAGCTTAGAGTTTAGACTTGAGTCTCTGCTTGGAAGTTCTGGTGATATTTTTTTATCGAAGATGAATGAATGATGTATGCTTCTACTCGAGGAAGGTTAATTTTGGGCCTCTTTTGAGCATTTGCCTTCATTGATTTAATATAGTTTCTTTGGGAGATGACAGTCTGAGTAAGCTTAACCCATCACCAAAATTTGATGATGTATTGTGCTTCAGCGACCACATAGAAACTGCCACTCCCAACTTTCACAATGGAAGGACATTATCGCTGCTGAAGGTTGTGCTGAAGAACCTGGTTCAGATAATCTGCTATCTGCATTCATATGCTGCTGATACAGTGCTTCTTGAGAAGGGAAAAGTTCGGGCTCAGACCAAAAGCTAGTATGTAAACGCTTTTCCATCACCGAGGAAAGAAAAATAGCTCTCAGGGCTGGTCTGGGATTGGTTATTAGGAAGGAGAGTGGCTGCGAATAGAGCAATATGTGAGCCTCTTTGCTCATAATGCAGACACTCGACGCATCCATTTTCTTTGTAACTTGATAGTCTTGATGATTTGGGTTTACTTAGTTGTGATTGATAGCTATGTTGATTTACTCGATGGCATTATGAAGTTTCGGGGTTTTATATTGTATGATTGATATCTGCTCTTGGATTGCCAACTTATTTTGGTAACGAATTCCTCAAAATTTTATACTCTGTAATGCCGAGGTTGATGAAAGTGATCTACAAAACCATGATTTCAAGTTCTGATTACACTGAGTTTGAGAACTTCACAAAATGGCTCGGGGTTTCTCAGTAATTTTGCTTTCTAGATCCAAGTTTCTGTTAGAAATATGCGGTTTCAGATATAATCTACTGAGTTTTGCATCTTGAAGACATAGACTTGAAAGTTCTCACCCCCTGGTCTTGTTATTTTAAATTTGTGCCTATAGGCTATAGCTGTTGTAGTTGGAAGGCGCTTTACTGAAAATTTACCGTCTTTGGTAATTGTTACTCTAGTTCTTACATGGATTTCCATACCTTCATGTCTTGTTGCAGTGTTGCTTGTGGCTCTCTTCTCTTTTTCCTTGCACTATGCCATCATGAAGAATACATAATTTTGTGTAATGTTTTCTGCTTCCTTTATTTTTTTTTATTTTTTTTTTATTGTTAATCTAAGGTAAAAATTGGTCAGAGATTTTACTTTATATTTATAAACTTGTTGAGCTGGATAAACTTACGAATGCAGGGTCATACTATATTAAACATTATGGTATTAATCTAAGAAATAGTTATTATTTGGTTAAACCACTTGAATGTAAACATTTTCTTATGTCAAGTGCACATTCTCCTTGATTCCCTTGGTTAAGGAGCACAATAACAGTAGTTATAAAAGATGAGTTAATGTTGGTTTTCATGGTCGACTACACCAATACTTAGAGTGCCTAGAGGTAGTATACTTGTCAACAACATGGTGGGCATTAAACATGTATATGGTCGACAATTTTAACCACAATTTTTATGGTGTGGCCTCGATATAATCTAGGCCAATACTTAGAGTGCCTCCTTTTTTTTTATTTTTTTTTTAATTTTATTTTATTATATATATATATATATATATATAGATAGGGTCGAGATCCGGTGAGAACCACCCTCTATGTGAGAACCTATCTTTTATGTGAGGACAAATCTTAGCCATTAGATTGTAATAAATCCAATAGCTGAGATTAATGATATAAACCTTCCCTAACAACTTTTCTGCTTTGCTCTCTCTCTCCACCACGAAGCTTTAAGGTTTATCAATGACGTCAATTTCTCTTTTCTCTTCTTGTTCACGAGTATCAATTTCCATAAATTATTGAGGTTTGTAATTCTCTTAGTTTTGTAAATTTTGTAAATTCAATGATCTTAATTTAATCTTAACATCAAAATTTACAAAAAAAAAATTCAATTGCATGTTGATTTTAGTGTTTGAGAATTTCAAATTGTTCAAATCTGATTATTACCGAATTACATAAATTATTTTCGTTAAAATATTCGATTATATTCGTTAAATTATTTCAGAATCTAATATTTGTCTGCGTGTTACTATTTTTAAGAACCCTAAGCTGCAATTTCCATATGGTTTGATATGATAACCTATGTTGGTTTTGACTTGATTGATTAATCAATGGTAAAGAAAGGAGGAAGTAAATGCACACCAAGTGTTTGTGAAAAAGGCGTTGAGAAGAATGATTTGATTTTTTTTTTTTTCATGTTTATTTAATTTATAGTTTTGAACTCTCTGTGAATTGGTTATCACGTTTGCTTCAATTGGTTTTATTGCAATCATTAAGTTGATATATAGTCTTATTAGGAATGTAGGAGACTGGATTATCACTTTGCTATTCACTTTACAATCATTAAGAGGCATGCTCATGATAATATAAGTTACCCTTTCCATGACAGAACATACTACTTTATCCCTTTTCCAACCTTCCAAATCATTTTTCTGAACATTTGTAAAAATATACTACATAAAATATCCCCATCACACCTGGAACAAATGGTATTATCCTTCTAAATACCAACAGTGGGAAAACATGGAGTAAAATCCGGTGATGATCAAATCAGTATATGGTAGATTCAATTTTATTCTTGCTGTGTCACATGAAAATTCTGTACATTATGAAGATGCTTACAGGACTATACACTTTACAGTATCATACTGATCATTATATCCTGATGTCAACCAGGCTTGTTCGCATTGCTTCTTTTGCCAATAGATTGTCAATGTATATTCCTCCAGACATTCAGTATTTAAGATGCCTTGCAAACTACAAAGCTTTAAAATTTGCACCTCTTATATCAACACTCGCCAAAAGTTTAATCAAGCGTATGATGGAGAAGAGTCTAAAATTCGATGGTAAATATGTCTCTGTCCACCTCCGTTTTAAAGAGGTATCCAATGTTTCTTCAAGAATAGTTTGTCCTTATCTTTATAAAATGTTTAGAACATTGCTAATTTTGTGCCCATTTTCATGTGGGTCTGACTGGGCATGTAGGACATGGTTGCATTCTTGTGCTGCATATACGATGGAGGAAAGAAAGAACAGTTTGAGATGGACTTTGTCCGAGAGAAAGGATGGAAGGGGAAATTTAGACGCAGGGGCACTATACTTAATCCTGGCCTCAATCGAATCAGTGGAAAATGCCCTTTAACTCCTGTGGAGGTATGTTCTATCTTTCACTCAAGCTATCAAGAGCCTTAAGGATTGATCTCCTGCAATATGCAGATAGACCTTTAAAAAAAGAGTACATTAATCAATGGATCTTTTTTTTATCTCTAGATGTTGGGAACAAATAGTATATATCCTTGAAAAAAAATCCCAAATAACTCATAATGGGGGGGGGGGTGTGCAGGTGGTCTTTGCACCTCTATATAATCATTTATCTTACCTTCCCTCCCATGCTCGCTTCTTGTCAGCATAGGTTGGAATGTTGCTTAGAGGAATGGGGTTTGACAACAATACATTGATCTATCTGGCATTAAGAAAACTATATCAGGAGGACAGACAGTTAAGTCCCCTATTAGAGATGTTTCCGCTTCTATATACTAAGGAGTCTCTTGCATCCCCAGAAGAGCTTGCTTATTTTAAGGTAATTATTGCAATTTTTCTTGCACTGTGAATAAGTTAATAGTGATCTAGGGTTTCATTGATCGTAATCATGATTTACTCCATATTTAAACATGTAGTATAAATTACGTGCTTCACATCGCAAGAATTTTAAATGGCTGCAGTTGTAGCTTCCATTATTGTAAATCATATGAACTTATTCACCTGTGACAGGGATACTCTTCTAGATTCGCCGCTCTGGACTATATGCAGTTTGTTTATTCAGCGAGGTTTTCTTGACCACACAGGGTGGAAATTTTCCACATTTCCTCATGGATCATCGCAGATATATTTATGGTGGACATGCAAAGACTATCAAACCTGACAAGCAGAAACTTGCTCTTCTATTTCATAACATGAGCATCAGGTAACTTTCAGTGTTCTCTTTGTTAAAAAGTTAACCTGGTTGATTGCAATTGTGATTTGCATATGTGCACTAGCATGTAGTACAAAGCATATGATATGAATTGTGATTTGCATATGTGCACTAGCATGTAGTACAAAGCATATGATATCTGTGGGATTATGAAAGGTGATAGCTACTAGAATTGCCCGAATTAGAACTTTGGATTTCTGCAATTCCGTGGGATTATGAAAGGTGATAGCTGCTCGATTGTGATGAATATGTGGCTTATTGTTCTGTAGGAGCTCAGTGACATGACAGACATCAAAGTAGAGGATATTTTGTCTACTCTCCAAAGTCTGGAGCTGATCTAGTATCGCAAAGGGCAACATGTCATATGTGAACCTATTAGCTCAATTGGTAGAGCACTATGCAAATGCATAGGGGATGTAGGTTCAATTCCTACATAGGTTATCTCTATAAATCAAAATTAATTAAAAAAAAAAAATCAAATTCGTACTAAATTATATGAGCAAAAAAATGGTTTGAAATGATTTATAACTATATAAACTTTGTTACAATTAAACTCTCATACAAACTTGTGTCTCCACATTACATAAATGAAATTACGTGGGATTCGAACCCACATCTTTTGTGCATTTGCATAATGTTCTACCCTTGAGCTAGTAGGCTTACGTATTTAAAACATTCAAACACACTCACAAATAAGCATTAATTTGACAAAGTGAGTAAGAATTATTTGCTCATTTGAAAAATGAGCATTAAATAGTTTGTTCATTTGACAAAGGAGCATTGAATTTTTTTACTCATTTGACAAATGAGCAAAAAATAATTGCTCATTTGACAAATGAGCAAAAAATAATTGCTCATTTGACAGATGAGCAAAAAATTAATTGCTCATTTGACAGATGAGCAAAAAATTAATTGCTCATTTGACATATGAGCAAAAAATTAATTGCTCATTTGACATATGAGCAAAAAATTAATTACTCATTTGGCAGATGAGAAAAAAATTAATTGCTCATTTGTCAGATGAGCAAATAATTAGTTGCTCATTTGACAAATGAGCATTAAATAGTTTGCTCATTTGACAAAGGAGCATTGAATTTTTTTGCTCATTTGACAAATGAGCAAAAAATAATTGCTCATTTGACAAATGAGCAAATAATTAGTTGCTCATTTGTCAAATGAGCAATTATTTGTTGTTGATTTGGTGATTGACTCAACAAATTGTCTAAGAAGAACCATATATACCTCTTAACAAATTATCTAAGAAGAACCGTACATACCTCTTCACCTACAAGCTGAATGAGAATATATTCAGGTTTAAGATGCAAAGACACAGGAAGTCTGTCATATACTGATATATGTCCTCAATTGCAAGCTCTGCTGTAATATCACCAATTACAGTCATTTTAAAATTCAAAGGAAATTATGAAATTCAAATTAACCAATAATTTCCAACATGCAAATGCCACATAACTAATGTAAACAATTACCACAGATATAACAGGAACAGTCACAAGCACTTAGAGCTTACATTTTGCATATACTGATATATGTCCTCAATTGCATATTGAGTGATTCCTCTCATGGTATATGTTTTACCACTACTAGTCTGCCCATATGCAAAAATGGTTGTTGCAAGAAAGGAAGTTTGAACTAAATCAACAAACAACATCCACTAAACCTAACCAGAATAAAGATATCTATATAATCACCATTAATCCCAATAAGAGCTGATAAGGCCACATCCTTTGCCCCTCCTTCATAAACCCTCGCGGTCACACAAGTTAACTTTATCTGATACACAAAACAGCCATGATTTATTTAGCTTCACATTATAAAAACTTGCATCATACCCTTGGTTCAATAAAACTATGAAATTACCAAAGGTGAAGGAGGAAAAAGACTTCTCTCATCATTGGGATTCTTGAACACTACTGTCTCCTCATCTGGGCACTCCAGCAATGCAATCAAATCTTACATTGTTTGTTCCTTCAATCTTAGCGGCCTAACTCGAACCATTACCATTATCTTCTCCTCTCGAACTTTCTTCCCTCTGGAGTACATGATGATGTGTTGTTAGGACCTTGGACAACAGAGTCTTGGGCTCTCCCATTTTCAACACCCAATTTCAAAATCCACTTTTCAAATAGTTTAGTCATTTTATCAAACACTTAGATGGAAATTACAAGAATTGGGTTAAGTGTTCAACAAACATTAAACAAGACTCTTGCATATATAACTGGGTACAAAATCAATCTAATCAAACTTCAGATTATCAATTACTAAATTACTAATTAAGGGTGTCTCTAATTTAAGAGCTACACTCATTTTAAGAAATCATCAAAACCCAAAAAAATCTAACATAAATTAGACAACGAAATCCAAGAAAAAAAGGAAACCCAGATTACAAATGTTGAATTAAAAATTAAGTTATTATGCAAAGTAAAACATAAATAAGCATAATGAATTTGCTCATTTAGTTTCTATTTTCTCATTATATAATTAATTGACATTAGCAAACGAAAATAAAATGAGCAAATGAAAATAAAATGAGCAAAATAGAAAAGAGCAAATAAATAAAGTAAAATACAATTAACGATAATTAAACAGATACTGAGTATAAGGACAAATTAGTGAAAATTAACAAAAATGAAGCAAATAAACGACTGTATAATCTAGATTGAGCAAGTAAAATTCTTGAAAAAAAGCAAAATTACATCCACCTAATTCGTATAACAAAAACTTACTTTTTTTTTCTTTCATATGTAAAAACAGGAGATTTTGATTCTTCATTAGGATCTTTACTTAAATCAATTTGGCGATTCAAGATTTCTAGGCTTTCAAGTGAAAATCAAACAATAATACAAATAGAAGAATCAACTTAATAACTAAAAGTAACATCAACTTAATAACTACTCAAAAAAACGAAAATCAAACTAAAATCAACGAAATTCACCTTGACGAAGAATCAATGAAGTTTGAAGAAGAATTGATGAAGAATCAGAGCAAATAACAGAGAGGAAGAGAGCAGATATCAGAGAAATTGAAGGAGGAGGGAGAAAACGATAGAAATTTGTTTTTGAAAAAATATTTGACCAGAATAAATGGTAGCCATTGGATGCAATTGATCCAACGGTTGTAATATGTCTTTACATATACCAGGTTCTCACATAAGGGGTGTGGTCTCATATGATCAAATAACAAGGCTTATGATGAAAACTAAAAACAGAAAATCTCAACTGTTCATTATTACTAACAAGATCTAACGGTTTAAAAGCCAAATGATCTTTCCAACTTTCTCTTTATAGCGGTAACAACATAGAAAAATACACAACTTCATCAAATTTGACAACATTTACGTAAAGGTAACTATGTATACAAAAAATGTAACTTTATCAATTTTGACAACATATACATAAAGGTCCCTATATACAAAAATGAAGTAACTATATCAATTTTGATAACATTTACATTGAGGTCACTATATACAAAAATAGGGTAACTATATCAATTTTGACCACATTTACATAAAGGTCACTATATACAAAAATAAGATAACTATATCAATTTTGACCACATTTATACAGAGGTCACTATATATAAAAAATAAGGTAATTATAATTATTTTGACAACAATTACGTACATAGAGATCACTATATACAAAAATAGGATAAGTATATCAATTTTGACAACATTTAAATAGAGGTCACTAAATACAAAAATAGGGTAGTTATATCAATTTTGGCAACATTTAAATAGAGGTCACTATATACAAATATACGGTAACTATATCAATTTTGACCACATATACATAGAAATCACTATATACAAATATAAGGTAACTATACTAATTTTGACCACATTTACATAGAGGCCACTACGTAAGTATGTATAAATAAAGGTAACTCTATTAAAAAAAAGGTTATTTGATTAATTTTGACTACATTTTATTAATATCACTATATGTAAACCTATGTAGGATTCGAACCCACGTCATGTGTCCAATACAAGTACACATTGCTCAACCAATTGAGCTAATAGGTTTCCAACACGCAAGAACAATAAAGCTTATAACCAATCAAGTTCGGAGTTTCGGTTTTTGATCAAATGTTCTTTTGCATCACAAGGTTGTTGCCCCCCTCCTTTGCTACTGTCCCGAAGCAGCCTAAACCTTCACCCCACCATCAGCTAACCTACGTAGAGGTCACTATATACATAGAGTAACTATATTAATTTGACAATGTACAGGTCACTATATAAAAATATAAACTATATCAATTTTGACAACCTTTACATAATTTTGCTAGAATATAAGGACTAATAGTTATACATGTTTGCTTGGCCTTATAGTAGGAGTCCTGCCTATTCATGTATGAATCAATCAAGTAAGACATTAAAGAGATCAGAGGTCACTAAACATAAAAATAAAGAGTATTAAAAAAGTCTATGTAGGATTCGAACCTACATCCCGTGATTACACATTGCTACCAATTGAGCTAATAGGCTTTCAACATGACAAAAACGTAGAGGCTTAAAACCAAAACATTTGCCTTATCAGATAGGGCATGCTGGCATGGTACATTATAGATGCAACCACATAGACAAATACATTGTCCTGCAAAGACGGACCATATTTATACATCTTCTTAGCAGTCAATGCTACCGCCAATTACTGACCATCAATATGAAAGATAGAATAGATAAAAGTCGTACAAAATTGTTCTGGAATTGTTAGATGCAGTGTATATTTAACACGAATCAGCTCTTCCCATCAAATTTTATTCAGCTATGAGCTTTCTTATACAAGGCTACTGTCTCTGTAATGGCCACAGGGAACAAGTGACTCAACTTATATCATGATGGTGTCAACCATATGCTCACTTAGAGAATACATTAGAGAAGGCCCTGCTAAAATATCTAGGGATTGATATAAGCATTTTACATAAATTGTGATTGCTACAACAATCAATAAGGCAAATGAAACTAAAATAAGAGTAGAACAATTACACATAAAAACCTAATTAACTAAATCAAGCAGAATTAAACAAAATATTGTTCAAATCTACTCCTGTGAAAATGTACTGAAGTCAAAACTCAAAAATACAAATCAAATCGATAATTTCCACCAGAAAAAAAAAAAAACCAGAAACGAAGAACTCAAAAAATACACAAATCAGAAACGAAAAACCCAGCAACTATCCAGGTTCTAGAAACAAAGATGCAAAATCGAGCTAAAATCACACATCAAACCTAATTTACTCAAATCAAGAAATTAATGTAGATCAAAGAATTTCTTACGAAGAAATTAAGTCGAATTTTAACGTAATCACACTCATATGAAACGCAAATAAGCAAGGAAAAGCTCAAATAAAGTGTACTACGACATAATTACATATAACTCATAATTGAATTCGTAACACAAAAAATCAAGCAAAAATTATACAAAATACCTAATCTACTAAAATCAAGCAAAATCACACAAATGCAGCTCAGAAATACTCCTATGAAACTAAAACTCAAAAAAAAAAAAAAAAAAAAAAAAAAATCAAATCGAAAAATCAATTTGGTATTTCCAAAAAACACGTATAAAATACCAAATTAAACAAAAATCATAAACGAAAACTCACTTTTTTTAAGCTAATGACGAAATTAATGAAGATTGAACCAAATTCCTCTATAATTTGATGATGTTCAGCGTTGATATTGAATTGGGTGGCTAAGATGAAACGCCCAGAAATTTCGAACAACCAGGCGGTTGTTCGAAAGATCTAGGCGTTTCAGCCTAGGTTCTTCGAAAAAGTTGGGCGTTTCAGCCCGATTCCAGAAATAATAATTAAAAAAAAAAACAAACTTCTTCTCTGGCGACCGCCTTCCCCTTGTCCTTCCTCGTCATTTCCGCGGAAATTGGGTATTACGAGTAGTTTGGTTGTAGAAGGAGGTGGTGTTGGGTGGTAAAAGGATGTGGTGGTGGGTGTTAAAAGGAGGAGGAGGTGGTGATGATGGTTTAGAGAGATAAATGTTTTTAAGAGAGAGAAGAGGGAACGAGGGTGAAGGTAAGTTATGTTAGTGGGGTAAATTTCTGTTTACATATGAGGGTAAATTTGTAAAATACATTTTATTTTACGGGCGTTACCTAAAGATTCGAGGGCGATGTTTAACAATCCCCGTTGTTAATAATGTTTTAAAAATCAATATTGAATATTTATGAAAATATAAATATAATAAAAAAACCAGCCACCCCTTTCAACAAGCAACTTAGCCCCCTTCCCACCCCCGCCGCGACCACCAACCCGCCCCCGCCAAAGACCCAGATGTCTCTACCGCCGACGACCCACCCCTCTCCCTTTCCCCTTACCCTAACACCTCCTTCCCCCTTGTTGATGTCCCCCAACCTAAATCCAAACCCGAAACCTCCACCCCCTTCCATTTTTCTTCCCCCACAACAAAACAACCCACTTCCTTTCCCCAAAGAGAGAGGGGTTGTTTCATGGTGGGGGAAGAGAGGGGTGGGTTGTGGCCTATGGTTTAGGGTCGCGACGAGGGTAGGGGAAATGGGAGGGGGTGGGTCGGCCACTAGGGAACATAGGTCACTGACGGGTGTGGAGCTCTGGGCGGCAGGTGGGAAGGGGCAGCAGAGCTGGTGACAGTGCTAACCGGTGGTAGGGGTGGAGGTGGTGGTGGTTGGTTTTCCTTTTTTTTTTAAAAAAAAAATTTAAATATTTTATAAATTAATTTAACTATTAAAAAATTAACCATGATTAAAAAGATTTAATTAAAATAATTATTCTCGTTGATAATACTTCCTCGTTTTTTTAATTGCACCATTTGGGTTGGGCACGAGATTTAAGAAAATTGTAAAAGATGAAGTATGTCAAAATGCCCATGTGAAAAAGAAATAAAAGGTAGAAAAGGTGGGGTAATAATGGTTGTTATCACATATGTACAAGGGTAGGTACGAATTTTAAGTGTGATCACAACCAAAAAGTGAAAAAAGCATACCATATAGGGAAATTGTGCTATTTATATGCAATTTCTCAAAAAGGAAAATAATGCAATTAAAAAAAAAGGAGAAGTATAATATTATAGACTTGGATAGTAAGTAGTGTTTAAATTACAATATATACTACGATTTATTTATTTATTTACTTATTATTGATATTATTATTATTAGCAAAACTACGTGTGGTTAGGGGATTTTTCCTCGCCACGTGGACCACTCAAATCCTGCCACGTGTCATCCACTGGACCAATCAGAGTCCGCCACGTGTCACCTCGTGAGAGGTCCAATGTGGACCAATCAGGCCTTGACACGTGGCAGCCAGATAGCCAACCAGGAAAGTTGGCCTCTTACGGCCCAAAATTCCAGGCAAATCCCAATCAGCCCTAGGTTTACTGAAACCTAGTATTGGGCACGTTTTCCAACACCCTATAAAAGGGAGATGTTTCTCTTTGAAGAACATCTATTCAGAAATATTCAGTACACATTTTAACTCACAATCAGAGAAAGTCAGACATCTGACACCTTGAACTAAACAATTAAACATTGCAGATTCTCTCTTGGAATCCGAGAGACACCCTTTACTTTCCGCACTTCACTCCTCATACACGTTATAACTTGATCGTCGGAGGCGAAGCTCCCACCCACCGGAGTCTCTGTTGTTTTGCAGGTACAGGCGTCTAGGGGTCAGTCTTGGAATTGTAACTCTCCCGAAGGACATCAAAAAACCCCGAAACATTTGTCGCCGTCTGTGGGGAGAGTACTTCAAAGATGACTTCACAAGAACCTGTACCACCTCTTAATGAGAAACGGCCTACGGCCGACGTCCAGGTCTTCTCAGACCAAGATACGGATGACGACTATGAAGTCGCCACCCATACGGCCCCTGACGGGTCCCTCAGGACACGCCGCATCCGACCCACCGAAAGGAGGGAACGAAACACTGACCAGGCAGGCCCGAGTGAAACAGTTGGCCAGCCGACAGGTCAGCCTCAGGCGGCCGAAGGATCCACCCCCATCACCAGAAATGAGCTCATGACCCTCATGACAAGTTTCAAAGGGGAGATAAAGGATCTTATTGATAAACGGACTGTTGTCCCTACCAAGGAACATTCGGCCAAGAAGCCCTCTTATTCTGGGAGGAAAAAGCCGGTCAAAGACCGAGAGGCCACTCCTTACCCTAAACCAAGGGGGAGGGACGGAAGCCTTTGATAAACCTGGCTGGACTGCGGTTCCCTGAGCCAGGGCAGAGGAAGGCCATCCGACATATACAGCCGGATGGTTCCAAGAAAACATATTCCGATGCTCGGATGATAATCCAGCAAAAGAAGAATATGCAACTGTCAGAGTCGGCCTCCACGTCGAACTTCAATGACAGTTTTCAGAATGCCTCGCTGAGGTATTCTCAATCACACCAAGAGACCAGACAGGCGGCCTGTCCGCCCATTCTAGTCCTCAGATGTTCCAAGCGGCCCCGTATGTGCCTCAACAGCCATACATGCCGTATGGACCACCTTATATGAAGCCTACCCTCTTCGGGGGAAAGGCGGCACCCAATATCCCGCCTTTGGATTGGCAGCTCCGACTGCTAAAACTTGGGGAACAATCGTCAGCTTTCTCCAAGGAAACAACTGAGGCCGCACGGCCGGCCAAGGTGAAGAATGTGTTGGTAGACACTTATTATGGTACCTCTAACCCAGAAGACCACCTGATGGCATACACCAGCCTTATGTATCTACAAGGGTTGGATGATGCTACTTGGTGTAGATGCTTCCTGGCCACATTGAAGGGCGTCGCCCAGCAATGGTTCGGCAACCTGCCAGCCGGATGCATCAATAACTTTAAGACGCTGTCATACTTGTTCGTGTCAAACTTCTCAATGAATATCCCTGCAAAGAAGACAAGTCTTGACTTGGGAGCCATACAACAGGGAGAGAAGGAGGGGTTGCGCTCATATATCAGGCGCTTCAATCTGATGAAAATAAAGATTCAAGGGTTGTCTGATGAGGTAGCTTACACAGACTTTTTCAAAGGTCTGAAGGACGGGTCGGCCTTCAAGTTCGACCTCATCAGAAAGAGGGTGGCTACCCTCTAAGAGGCACTGATGGAGGCGGACACCTATGTACAGGCGACCGAGCTCTGCAACATCAGTAAGCAGTTGGACACAAAGAGGTCTGACAAAAAAGAGAGTCGGCCTCAAGGCCGGCTAAGAAAGAAGAAAAGAAGAGAAAACAAGTCTGGGTGGCTGAATCCTCTGAACAGCCGTCCCAAAAGAAAAAGAGAGAAGCGAAGACGTACTCCCTAAAGTACAAATTCAATAAAGACTGTTACTCTATCCTCATAAAGATTAAGGACTGGGTCTCTATTGACAAGTCAGCTCCTATGAAGGGTTTCGCCAAATATCGGAACAAAAACAAATACTACCACTACCATGAGGATATTGGCCACGACACCAACGGATGCTATAGCCTCAAGCGGCTGTTGGACCGTCTGGCTGATAAAGGAGTCCTCAAGTCTTGTATCTTGAGGTCCAAGGTAACCTTGCAGACTAACCCTGGACAGTCGTCCAAGAAGAAGCCCCACTCTGCTAATAGCTCGGATACGGATGAAACTCCGATCTATACAATAGCAGGCGGCTTCGCTGGAGGCGGTGCTACCATCCGGGGCAATAAAGACTATGTCAAGCGCCTCGATGTTAACTCAATTGATGAGGGACAGGCGTCCAAGGACTACTTCCCCGAAGTCGTTATTGCTGAGAAGGATAAGGGCAAAATCAAGAGGCCGCATGATGATCCTATTGTCATCGAATGCAACGTGGCCAACCAAAGAGTTGGCCGGATCCTCATTGGCACTGGGAGCTCATTTGATCTCATCAGTCACAAGTGCCTGGCCAAGCTCAGGTACAAGCTCGAGAGTATGCACCAGGTCTCTCATCCCTTAGTAGGATTTGAGGGTGGTGTGGTACATCCGGTAGGACGAATAAACTTACCCATTCGTCTAGGCGAGAAGGGTGAGGGACGCCACATGGTGGTCAGTTTTTTAGTTGTTGAAGAACTGACGGCCTACAACATGATTTTGGGGCGCCCTACCCTGAATGAATCCAAAGCTGTTATCATCCCTTCTCTTATGCTTCTCAAGTTTGAGAGGGATGATGGAACAGTCGGCACCCTACGGGGAGACCAAAAGATGGCCAAGGAGTGCTACCTCTTTGATGTCAAGCCCTCTATGGTCGCAGCCGGCCCCAGTGGAGAAATTACTGACCTTGACCAAGTCAAGGAAGTCGCGCCTGCTGCAACAGCAGCCGGCAAGAAGAGAAAGGCCAACCAAATGATGGCCGAGAAAAAAGATAGGCAATAGCAATCACTGACCGGTCAAAGGCCGGATGAACTCCGTCCCCAGCCGGCTGGTGAACACATGGACATCGTCCTAGATGACTCTCGTCCCGACCGGATTGTTAAGGTCGGGACGACTGCTTTTGCTAAACTTGGTGCAGACTTGCACCACTTGTTGAAGGAATACAAAGACATCTTTGCCTTTGAAGTGGACGAGATGCCAGGCATCAGCCCGGATCTAGCCGTCCACAAACTTGCTGTGGATCCTAAAAAGAAGTCGGTAAGGCAAAAGAAGAGGAACCATGGTGAAGAAAGAAGCCAGGCGGCAGCCGCCGAGGTGAAAAAATTGTTAGATGCTGGTTTCATTCGGCAAAGCTACTTTCCTGATTGGGTTGCCAATGTTGTGCTTGCAAAAAAGCCAAATGGAACCTGGTGCATGTGTGTAGACTACACAGACTTGAACAAGGCATGTCCGAAGGATAGCTATCCTCTCCCAAAGATCGACAATCTAGTCGACTCTACAGCCGGCCATGCCTTGATGAGCTTCATGGACGCCTATTCAGGCTTTCACCAGATACCCCTGTGGAAGAAAGATCAAGAAAAGACGACATTCGTCACTGATCAAGGGTTATTCTGCTATACTATGATGCCGTTTGGTTTGAAGAATGCGCCTGCTACCTTCCAAACAATGATTAATACAGTCTTCATTAATCAAATAGGAAGGAATGTGGAGGCATATATTGATGATATGATTGTTAAATCCAAACTCTAGACGGACCATCTTACAGATCTTCGAGAAACATTCGCCACACTCAGGCGGCACCAGGTCATGCTAAATCCTAAGAAATGTGTTTTTGGTGTTGAGTCTGGGAAGTTCCTCGGATTTCTGATTGATCAAAGGGGGATAGAGGCCAATCCAGAGAAAATACAGGCAGTCATAGACATGCAGTCGCCCCGCACTATAAAGGAAGTTCAAAAAATTAACAGGTTGTCTGGCGGCATTGGGGAGATTCCTCAGTTGGTCAGGCGACAAGTGCCTCTATTTCTTCCAAGCAATCAAGAAGAAGACTATGTTTGAATGGGGGACGGATGTAGAGGCGGCCTTCCAAAAGTTAAAGGAACACTTGCACTCTTTGCCAAGGCTCGTCAGCCCTCTGTCAAAGGAAGTGTTATACATGTACTTGGCCGTCTCTGATCATGCTCTCAGTGCCGTTCTCCTTGCTGAAAGAGACGGATGCCAGCTCCCTGTCTATTTCATCAGCCATTTCCTGAAGAATGTTGAGTTACGGTATCCCATGGTTGAAAATTTTGGCTTGGCCCTCTTCATGACAGTTAAGAAGCTGAAGCCTTACTTCTTGGCACATCCGGTCGTGGTCTACACTGACCAGCCAATCAAGCGGCCACTAACAACCATGGAATCATCCGACCGAATGATTAAGTGGGCAATTGAAATGCAAGGCCTAGAAATTACTTTTGAGCCAAGGAAAGCAGTGAAGGGGAAGGCACTTGCCGACTTCATTGTTGAAATGACTAGGCCGGCTGATCCAGAAAATCCTGACCAAGTCTGGAAGGTATATGTGGACGGGAGCTCCACTATGAATGGCTGTGGTGCAGGCGTCATATGTCAGTCTCCTGAGGGAGACAAGTATGAGTATGCACTACGTTTCAAGTTCCAAGCCTCAAACAATGAGGCAGAATATGAAGTCCTACTAGCCAGCATCCGTATGTGCTAGGCAGCCGGGGCAAAGAAAGTGAAAGCTTGTTCTGATTCACAACTGATTGTTAGCCAATATCATGGTGACTATGAAGCCACACATCCGGCTATGATCAAGTATCTACAGGCGGTAAAAGAAGAGGCCGGGACACTTGAAGAATTCCACCTAAGTCAAGTGCCCAGGTCTGAGAATAACCAGGCGGATGCCCTCTCCAAATTGGTATCATCCGCCTCCTGTGACACACCAAGATCTGTTTTCTAGGAAGTGATGGAAAAAAGGAGCATTGAGGAGGAACCTATTGAAGTCCTTGATCGAAGCTCAACCTGGAATGATGGCATCCGGGCATACTTAACAGACGGCACCCTGTCGGATACTTACCCAGAGATGATTGTAATGAAAAAGCGTGTGTCTAACTTTGAGATTCACAAAGGGGAACTTTTAAAGAAGGGTTATCTACAACCTCTTTTGAAGTGTGTTACCCCGAAGAAGGGCCGAGAGGTCCTCAAAGATCTGCATTCAGGGTTCTGTGCCTCCCATATAGGCGACAGGACACTAGCAAAGAGAACCAGGCGGTAAGGCTACTTCTAGCCTACCCTAGAAGTAGACGCCATGTAGATGGTTAAAAAATGTGACAAGTGCCAAAGGTTTGGCAAGCTCATCCATCGTCCGGCCACTGACTTGTTGGCTATTCATAGCCCAATACCATTCGCCAAATGGGGCATGGACATTCTGGGTCCCTATACGCCAGCTGCAGGCGGACGGAGATATATTTTGGTAGCAGTCGACTACTTCACCAAGTGGGTAGAAGTAGAGGTAGTCAAAGGCATCAAAACCAAAGATGTCATCTCCTTCATTTGGAGAACTGTCATCACTCGGTATGGGGTACCCATGTCTATGGTTTTTGACAATGGACCTCAATTATAGACGCCTGCTCTCAAGAATTGGTTGGGAGACCAAGGGATCTCTCATTGTTTTGCATCAGTTGGCCGCCCCCAAGCAAACGGCCAGGTTGAAGAATTCAACAAGTTAATCTCTGATGGCATCAAAAAGAAAATTGAAAGAGTCGGCGGCCTATGGGCTGACGAGCTACCGCATGTTCTGTGGGCCATTAGGATGACTAAAAAAGGGGCGACTGGTGAAATGCCATTTCTCATGGTTTATGGGGCAGAGGTTGTTCTGCCTATTGAGCACTATGAGCCGACTCTTCGAGTCATGCTTTATGACGAAGAGGCCAACTAGGAAGCCATGCGGCTAGCATTAGATTCACTTCTAGAATGCAGGGGCAATGCAGCCTTGCGCCATGAGATCTGTTGTCTGAGAATGACGAGAGCTTAAAATAAAAGAGTGCACAAGCGGCCCCTAAAAGTAGGGGACTTTGTGTTACGAAAGATGGAAGCAGTCAGTAGGGCCGACGAGCAGGGAAAGCTGACTCCTAACTGGGATGGCCCCTACCGAATCTATGAAGAAGTTAGAGGCGGCACCTACCGCCTGGAAACACCAGACGGCAGGCAGCTAGCCAGAACTTGGAATGTAGACAACTTAAAAAAGTACTACTTCTGAGATTTGTAAATTATTTGTAAATATATCAATAAAGTTTGCAATTTATTTCAATGATTGTGCAAGTCTCCTCAATGGGGCAAGCTGCTTGTGCAAAACACAGTCGGCCTTATTTCTTTGAAGTACTTGAGTAAAAACGTTAAGTCTAGACGACTTAGCAATCTGTACTTTTCTGAACAATCTAATGCGGCCACAGGCCGGATGGTCAACCTAAGGCCCATGGCCGAATTTTGATCTTTTTAAAATTAAACTAATACATCTGTCCCAAAACTTGAGCAGGCGTCCGGCGACATCCATGCGGGTGAAATCGTAGCAGAGAGCATCTCCCATTTGGGTGGCACATTGCTCTATAAATCTAAAACAAACGGCCCTACCGAGTGTCTATTTGACAACCTCGTAGTCGTTTGACCTAAGACAAAGATAAACGTACCGCTATACTGTAAACACGCGGTAGACAGTTAAAATCTAAGTTGAAAACCGCCTGTTATTGCTTGGGACAATACAGTCGGCCTAATTTGAGTAAATAGCCAAGCAAAACTTGGGGAATAAAGAGGAACCATGCGGCCAAAGCCGCCTGTTTCTTCTACTCACTCAAATCAAAGTGACAAATTGATTAACCCCAAGGGTTAACTCATGGTCACTCCGGCAAACTTAAGATGGAACCTAAACTGTGCGAACCAAGCCGCCTGTTTTTTGGCAAACAAACGGTATTCGGCCACTATTCCTCTAAGTTGCAAACACAACAGACGGCCACAACCGACTATTTCTTTTGATTACTCAAGAACAAGTGACGGAGATTGATCAACCTAAAAAGTTCATAGTCACTCAACAATCTACATTTGGAATCTAAAAGGTACGAATGAAACCGCCTGTTTTTTGGCAAACAAACGGCCTTTGGCCACTGTTCCTATTATTGTTAGCACACCAAGGAAGCTACCTTGATAAAAAAACGTCCAGATTGACGCCTGTTCTATACTAGCACCAAGTAGACGGACTATTTACAGTCAATAAAATAAAGGAAATTTTAACTTTTTCTACCACAAAAAACCTTGAGTTTCATTTTTGCTACCCCTTAATTTTTTTTTTTTAATTTTACTACCACCTAAAAACACCTTTGTCAAAATTTGCTACCACTTGACGGAAGCTGTAAGTTTTGCCATTTGTGGGCCCCACTTCACCCCTGCCCCTCTCTCTCCTCCTTCCCCAGCCACCAATCCCCTTCCCCTACCTCTCTCTCCTCCTTCCCCAGCCACCAATCCCCTTCCCCTGCCTCTCTCTCCTCCTTCCCCAGCCGCCAATCCTCTTCCCCTGCCACTCCCCCTCCACCTCGTAGCCACTTGTCCCGCATCTCCCCTTCCCCTGCCGTCTTCATCATTTTTCATCAAAAAAACCCAGAAAATGAACAAATTTAAAATTTACAGAATCAATATCAAGTTCATACATTTCCTAGTGCGAGCGGCGGGGTAAGCGCAAGCAGAGCAACGACTCTTTTGAAGATGGAAACCGCGGCGACCACATCGCACACAGGAAGTTTCGAGGGTGGGGTTGTTGGGGTTTTGAGGGGGTCACCGGAGATCGAAAAGGTTTAGGGTTAGGGTGGCCGAAAAGGGTAGGGGAAGGGAAGGGGGGGTCGATTTCGGTGGGGGGAATGGGAGGGGGGCCCATTCCGATGGGGCGAATGGGGAGGG
Source organism: Chenopodium quinoa (assembly GCF_001683475.1). NCBI lineage: Eukaryota > Viridiplantae > Streptophyta > Magnoliopsida > Caryophyllales > Amaranthaceae > Chenopodium > Chenopodium quinoa. The sequence continues at coordinate 65,245 of NW_018743252.1, forward strand.
GGGTGGTTTCCGGTTCAGAGTGGGGGTCGGGGCAGCAAGAGGGGGAAAAACGGGGGGTGGCTGCGTAGGTAGGGGAAAGGGATTGGGGGGTGGCTGCGTAGGTGGGGGTCGCCGGCGTTGGTGGGGGAAAAAGATTGGGGTGGCTCGCCGACGTTGGCCCAAGTTTTGGCCGCCGACAGGGGGGAGGGGGGAGGGTGGCTGACGGGAGGAGGGGCAATTAAGGGTGGTTGGGTTTTTTTTTTTTTTTTTTTTTTATACATTTTAATTTATTTATTTATTTATTTTTTTTGTAATAAACTTAACGGAATCTTAACGGAATCTTAACGGATTCCGTTAAGTGGTAGCAAATTTTGACAAAGGTGTTTTTAGGTGGTAGTAAAATAAAAAAAAAAATTTAAGGGGTAGCAAAAATGAAACTCAAGGTTTTTTGTGGTACCAAAAGTCAAAATTTCCTAAAATAAACTAAGTACGAAACTTAGTGACAAAACCAAGGTTCGTCAAAAACTATATTGAGGCCGAGAGCCGAGTTATGCTAGGTGTTTGCTTGGGCAATGGCCGACTGTCCGCCTGGTTTGGGGCAATCACCATAGTGGTTGATTGACTCAAAATTAGTAATACTCAAAAGTACTTGTTCTTGACCTTATCAGGGTGGGAGACTATGTAGAAGGTGTTCCTCCAATCCTTCCACTTGTTCTCTTTTCCCATGGTCATCATGTAGCCTTTATGGCTCGACAGCTGGTACCAGCTGGTACCGCTTGTTTTTGGGGTCCGACTGAGGTAGTTCGTATGAGCAAAAGCTTCAAAGCTTGCCTCTATCCCATACATCTGTAGCCGGTAACATAGCCCAAGATGTTGAACCATGAGTTTGGGGCCAGTTTCCAGACACCCAGCTGGTACCCATCCAAAATCATCTCTACAGCCGGATGTAGAGGAAATCTTAAACCAGCTTTAATTGCCGCCTCATAGCAGCCAAAACACTCGTCCCTATAGCTGGACGACTCTGGCCAGACTACTGTATCCATCGGTATCCGGCACTGTTAAAATGTAATCATGACCCATTACATAGTCAGCCCTAAAACTCCCTATTTTTTCAGACATGGCCTTGCGCCTGCCTTTGGGAACATGGCATAAGTAAGGGGTATACATTTCCCTTTGGGTAGCAGCCAACTCTACCCATCTCTCCCCTTTTTCCACCTCATGGCTTTCTCTCGCTGTATGTAGCCGAGAGTGCTTCTCCTCTAAGTCGCCAGAGTGCCGACTGGAGGTGTTGGGCTCAGAGTCGTCGCTCGAACTCTCGGGTAAAGCAGTCGCATGCCCGGAAAGATCAATGATAAGGGGCTCATTCTGAACCTCCTCCCCTGATTCTGCCAAAATAGAATCACTTGGGGTGCTAGGGACGCTAGTTGGCACGTCCGAGATCTCGCTAATGGGCGCGTAGAATGAGGAGTCGTCTGAAATTGTTATCCTGGCCGTTCTCTTTGTTCTGGCCATGGTGTCCTGCACAGACACATAGATAGTCGGACTCTGGACAGTTCGCAAAGGGTGGTCCAGCATGAGGCAAACGGCACTCCTAGTTCTAGATTCAGCCGTCCCCGGTGACCGACTAATCACTAACCTAGGTCGTGCCGGGTGCTTTTGGGCTACCATTTTTGAAAGCAGAAAAAACAAAGAAAGTGAAAAAGGGAACATGCAGTTACCTTAGAGTAGAGAACTCTTGGAACCTTTGAAAAACTAAGCAGCTGAAGAAGCAGACGGACTGGGAACAAGCGGTTTGTAGAACAAGCGGCAGTTGTCCAACGAGTCAGAGCAGGCATCCAAATTTCTGTCTTAAAAAGTTTCTAGAATGTCCAAATGATTTGGAAACCCCCTATTTATAGAGGGGAATTTCAAGGGTAAAAAAAAAAAAAAAAAAAACGGTAAAAACCATTAGCCAATCATGGCATGACACCTGTCACAGGGGCCACGTGGCATGCCACGTCACCCCTGTGAGGGGAAAATGATTAGGGGATTTTTCCTCGCCACGTGGACCACTCATATCCTGCCACGTGGACCAATCAGAGTCCGCCACGTGTCACCTCGTGAGAGGTCCAATGTGGACCAATCAGGCCTCGACACGTGGCAGACAGATAGCTAACCAGGAAAGCTGGCCTCTTACAGCCCAAAGTTCCAGGCAAAGCCCAATCAGCCCAAGGTTTACTGAAACCTAGTATTGGGCACGTTTTCCAACACCCTATAAAAGGGAGATGTTTCCCTCTGAGAAACATCTATTCAGAAAAATTCAATACACATTTAAACTCACAATTAGAGAAAGTCAGACATCTAACACCTCGAACTGAGCAATTACACATTGCAGATTCTCTCTTGGAATCCAGGAGGGACCCTTTACTTTCCGCACTTTACTCCTCATACACGTTCTAACTTGATCGTCGGAGGCAGAGCTCCCACCCACCGGAGTCTCCGTTATTTTGCAGGTACAAGCGTCTAGGGGTCAGTCTTGGAATTATAACTCTCCCGAAGGACATCAAAAAACCCCGAAACAACATGTATCCTTGTTTTCTTAAGTCCTATGTCGAAAAAAACTAGGGACTATCACAAAGAGAGATTTGAAAAAGAAAATTTTAAATATGATAAAATTGGGTCCTTGTTGAGGCTTGGATTATTCAAATAACCCAAGCTTTAACAAGGGCCCAAGTTATTTAGATGAGGCTTAAGTTTTTTTTGTTTAAAACAAATCAATTCATTAATCAAAATCCATACGACATCTATAAATGAAATCTAAATTAACAAATACACAAAATTGAATCAAATAAGGGTTTCCTTCATCAAAGCTACGATCGTTGAACAAATCTTGCACTATGGTACATTTCTCGCACACATCGCTGGAATATACAACCTTATCGGAGAGATGGTCTAACGATTTGTTGTAGTCGTTAGGATGATTTTCATCTAATTCACTTGAACGCCTTTGAAGATTGGACAACCGTTGCGATCCCGGACAATTCTTTACCAACGAACTGATAATAGGGCAAAAGATGATTACCTTTTTAATAAACCCTAACACAAAAAACCTTAAATAAAAACAAACAACAAAACTAACAAAAACTAACGACTCCACCATAAGGAGACAAACGAATATCTACACTACTCGTGTAGATTTATTGAAAACTAAAGAAAATTAAGGGAAAAGGGTCGGAAATAGTCTAATTTCCGAAAAATTTAGACTATTTTCGGCCTAAACGACTAAGAATTTGGAGAAACCCTAGAAGAGAGGAGGAGAGGAGAGGAGAGGAGAGGCGAGAAACTGTAAGCATTTGATATAATGATATAGTTGTTTATATGAGGCTTAAGTTTCTCTATCTTTCTATAACCTCTCCATGTCGACACTCCCCATTTTTTTTTCAATGTGGAACTTGGGCAAATTTCTTTGTTCAACAAAACTCCTTTATGCTAGCTCTTTCAACAATAACAACGAAAAAAACTAATAATTATGCCTTGTTCACTTCACCTTACAAAGATTATACTTAGTAAAAATAATTTTAGTTTAATAAAAATAATTAACGTTAAAGAAAAGTATAACAGAGAATCGGTTAATTTCAGTTCAGCAAAAGTAAATTAAGTTCAGAAAAAATAATTTAATTTTAGCAAATATAAGGTGAAGTGAATAGGGCCTAATAGTAATAGTAATATTCATATTAATAGTAATATTAATAGTAATATTAATAGTAATAATAATAATAATAATAATAATAATAATAATAATAATTGTTGTTGTTGTTGTATCTAGTAATGCATCCAAATGAATTGTTTCGTGATCCTTTGTGCTTTAGCCATGTTCAACCTTGTTTATACCTTCCACAAGTATCTCGATCATGAGTCGCTAAGCGTCAAAACCCGACCCTCTGGTTATGTGTGAGTCATAAGGCTCTGTCTTGTTATTGTAGGCGTGGGTTGTGGGCATAGGTGTGGGTTGCAGGCAGGTAGTTTTAATGAGTTGTCATAGAGGCTGCAAGTCAGACCCACGGGTTTTCCTGCGAACTCGGGTTCGGGGCTGCGGGCGCGGGTTGTAACGAGTGGTGTAAGGTGGTTTCTTGTGTTTTATTTCCTTTGATAATTTCCTCCCATCACGTGTGTATATATATACATATATATAGGGTCGGGATCCGGTGAGAACCACCCTCTATGTGAGAACTCATCCCTTATGTGAGAACAAATCTCAGCCGTTAGATTGTATTTAATCCAACAGTTGAGATTAATGATATAAACCTCCTAAAAACCACGCCTAACTGTCTTTTCTCTCCACCACGCTTAACTGTCTTCTCTCTCCACCACGAAGCTTCATCAATGGCGTCTAATTAAAAACTCAACCTTGACAATTTCTCTCTCCTCTTCTTAGCTTGTTCACAAGTACACAATTTCCATCGATTATTGAGGTTTGTTCATTATCTGAGTTTTGGATTATTTTCGTTAAAATATCTAATTGTTCTGTTCTGATTATTTTCGATTTTGTATTATTTTCGTTTTAATTCAATGGAGCCAGTTGTCTAATCTTATTGAATTGCATGTTAATTTTAGTATTTGAATTTATTGTTCTGAAAATTTTCGAATTTACTTATTATTGAATTCCATGTTTCGATGATTTTCGAATTTACTTTTGATTTGTTATCGAATTCCATGTTCTGATGATTTTCGAATTTATTTTTGATTTATTATCGAATTCCATGTTTTGATAATTTTCAATTGAATGCTCTTATTATGTTCTTATTTTTTCCAATTGAATGTTCTTAATCATTTGAACTTAAAAAAAATTATAAAATGAGCATTTGAAAATGAGAAAACCTAAAAATGTCCTAGAAAATTTATCATGAGCAAACATAATTAAAATGAGCAAAACAAACTTAAAATGAGCAAATACAAAAAAAAAAAAAAGTGCAAATAAAAAAAATGAGCAAATGAGCAAAATAAGTTGTGTTCCATGTTCATTTTAGTTTTGAATTTACTTTTGATTTATTATTGAATTCCAAAGCTGTGTTGTGGTATGATCGTTCTTGTGCTCTTATTTTAAATTTAAGTATCATTGTTGCGTTCTTGTTGCTGCTAGGATAGTTTGTTTTGTTAGGGTTGCTGCTAGGATATTATTGTGTTATTCACTTGTTACTATTTCGTTGAATTGTTCTTCACTTGTTTGTGACTTGTTATTTCTATTATATTTAATTACAGAAATGATGAGCAACAACGAACAACTTGAGAGTGATTCTAGTGCCATAAAAAAATGTGCCAACTCCTACAGTAGTACTTTTTCCTAAAGTAGCACCTTTGTTAACTCCTGGAGGAACAAAAGAATGGATTCCAATATGCTCCAATGAGTTGAAATCAGCTTTAGGGATGAAGTTTAATAACGTTGGTGAGGGTCTAGCATTTTATAAAGCTTATGCATATGCTGCGGGATTCAACACAAGGAAGTCTACCACTAAAACGGAAAAAAGAAGCAAAAAATTGACAACGCAATAAATATTATGCAATAAGGAGGGTTACAAAGAGAAGAGAAAGCCTAATGTTGAGATAAATTTAGATGGCAAAAAAGAAGAAAACAATGAAAAAAAAGGCTTCAATCACAAGGAAGAGACTAGTCACCCGTGTTGGATGCAAAGCACACATGGTACTAAAGCATTGTGATGATGACAAATACATGGTGACACAATTCCATGAGGGACATACACATCCACTTTATACACCTATTTTTGCAATCTATTTCAAAAAGAGGGGAGAAAAATGAACATTTTGCAAAAAAGAATAACTGTGAATAATTCTAAGGTAACACTTTCAAAGACTTTTGTATTTATATGTTCATGAATTCTCTGTATGTTCTAATAAAATCTATTTTGCTCATTTGACAAATGAGCATTGAATTGTTTGCTCATTTGAAAAATGAGCATTGAATTGTTCAAATTTTCAAATGAGCAAGCAAATAATTGAATGAGCATTGAATTGTTTTCTCATTTTAAAAATAAGCATTGAATTATTTGCTCATTTGACAAACGGTTTTGTTCTTTAAATAGGTGAATATTGGTCCCGTTACAACTTTTCGAATGATGAAAGAAATCGTTGGAGGATATGATAACATTGGTGCATCTAAGCAAGATTTCAAAAATTTTCATAGAGATTTAAAAGCATACACTCAAGCAAGCGATGCTCAAATGTTCATGGATAACTTTACCAACAAAAAGCTAATGTGGAGCGCTTTTTTCTTTGATTTTGATATGGATGAAGATTATTGCCTTTGTAGTGCATTGTGGGCAGACCCCCTTTGTAAAAAGAGTTATGCTCTATTTGGTGATATGGTATCCTTTGATACCACATACCAAATCAATAGGTAATTCATAATAATCACAATTCATTTTTATGTTATAACTATGGCTTAACTTAATGACTTTGTTTTAAATGAACTTAGTATAATTGCTCATTACTTCAATGTGAAAAGTAAATATCCCCATAAGTCTAATATTCTTTGATAAGAGTATGTATGTGGACATTGAATTGCTTGTTCATTTGACAAATGAGCATTGAATTATTTGCTCATTTGACAAATGAGCAAAGAATTGTTTGCTTATTTCACAAATGAGCATTGAGTTATTTGCTCATTTGACAAATGAGCATTCAGTTATTTGCTCATTTGACAAAAGAGCAAAGAATTGTTTGCTTATTTCACAAATGAGGAATCAATTATTTGCTCGTTTATCAAATGAGCATTGAATTATTTGCTCATTTAAAATTTAATTTGTTTGTGTAAACAGGTACAACATGGTGTTTACTACATTTACAGGGGTTGACCATTATAAGAGCTGCATTACTTTTCCTGCTGGTTTCATAGTAAAGGAAGATATTGTGTCACTTGAGTGGGTCAGATAATTTCTCAAGGCAATAGGTGGGAATGAACCTAATTGTCTGATCACAGATCAAGATCCAGCATTGAAAATTGTTGTTAGTAGTGTGTTTCAGAAGACTGAGCATCGATTCTGTATGTGGCACATAATAAAGAAGTTACCAGATAAGGTGGAGGAAAAAATCATGCAGGAAGAAACTGGTTTCCTAAAAAAATTAGGTGCTTGTGTTTGACATCTTGAAATTGAACTCGCTGAGTTTTAAGAAAGGTGGAAAAAGGTGATGGTTGAATACCACTTGGAACAACATGATGGTTAGGTTATATGTACAAGATAAGGGACAAGTGGATTCCGGCATATTTCAGAGATGTGTTCTTTGGAGGAGTAATGCGTACAACATTAAGATCCGAAAGTGATCAAAACAACTTTTTCTGCTCCTTTATTAATCCTCATGTGTCACTTATTGAATTTTACTTGAGATATGAAGCTGCAATTGATGCCTAGAGACACACTCAAGGTCGGAATGATAATGATTCAAAGCACAAATATTCTTAGTGCAAAACACCACTAGGGATAGAAAAGCATGCCTCACATTTATATACTAACTATGTCTTTTATGAATTTCAATATTAGGTTGAAATTGCTTGTTTTTCTTGTGGTGTTGATGAATTGAAGAAAGTAAATGGATTGGAATTTGCAAAAGTAATTGAAGGAAATCGGACTAGAACATTTGATGTTGTGTTTAATTCAACTAACTATGACACCACATGTTCTTACAAGCTGTTTTATAGGCAAGGAATTCCATGTAGACATATGATTTGGGTTTGGAAAGCAAAAAGGTTTGAAACCATTCTTGAGCAGTATATGCTACACAGATGGACTACTATGGCATTGTGAAAACCAATTTTTGACTTAGGAGGAAATCTATTGGAGAAATGTGCTAATATAATTGATAAGAAAAAATTGTGAAATGATTTATGGTTAGAGATACACACTTATGTAAGTTTGGCAGAAGGCAATGATGAATAGGGCTGAGCAAACCTATTAGAAATTTCGATAATCCGATAATCCGATCCGCATCCGATCCGAAAATTATGGATATCACCATATCGGATTTCGAGTATGATATCCGAAAAAAATCGAATATTCGAATATCGGATATCCGACTCGATATCCGGAAAAATTACTTGCACTATTATTTCATTTTTATTTTACGGTTTCAAAATTCCCGTTACTCTTTAGTATTTACCTCATTCTCCCAAAAACCCAAACCCTAAATCCATTTCCTAACCCCTCACCGCCTCTCTCTCTTCTCTCTCCTCTCAGATCCCCTTCACCACCCCTTTTTCTCTCATCTCTCCATTATCTCCTCCTCACTGCCTCTCAGATCTCAGTCATCTCACGGTCGTGGATCCCCCTTCCTCCTCACGGTGGTTTCCCTCATCTCTCTCAATCTCGCAGCTGCTCCTACTCCACTAGCGGCGACTTCCCTCAGTCTTCAAGCTCCCACGTATTAATATCTTGGGTGGCTAGTTGACCTCGTTCATTATTCTTGAGATTGAATCTTGAGATTTTTGACTTGGTGGGTAATATCCTTGTTACAATTAGTATTAATTGTATAATTAAATTAGTAGCAATTAGTATTAATTGTAGCACATTGGTGGGTGATTTGTAAAAATTAGTTACACTTTAATTCCTACTGTATTTTACGATTTTATATATCAGTTTGTTCTTCCATTTTATTTTATTTTTGTCGTTGTTGTTGTTTTTGAACTATGGTTCAGGTTATACTCCATAAAACAAAAAAGTTAAATGTATATTTTGCCTTAAAAAAAATCAAATTTGATATTAAAATAGCATTTAAATAATATATATTTTTAAAATATCCGAACTATCCGATCCGAAATTTTCGGATATCCGAAAGTTTTTGGATCGGATACGGATATCAAATACAGGAATTTTCGGATTCAGATATCTGATCCGAAATCCAATTTCGGATCGGATATCCGATCCGTGATCACCCCTAATGATGAAGATATTCAAGACCTTGTGATAAATCTTCAAGGATTAAGAAAGGATTTGGAAGCTAAGAGGATTGCAAGAAATAATGAAACAACTAGAAGTGCAAAAAACAAAGAACAAGACATTGAGCTATTGATTAGAGTTAGTGTGCCAACTGAAATAATTGTCAAACCTCCAAAAATTTCAAAGAATAAAAGGACTGGAGTTCATGTATCAAATGAAGAGACTTAAAAAAAGAAGGGATTGAGATTGATGAGTCAAATGTTGAAACAAGAGGTAGAAGTGCAAAAAGGCTGAAGGGAGAAAAAGAAAAGGCTATAGAACAAAACCAGAAAAAGAAGAGATTATGCAGAGGTTATGGTGAATTGAGTCATGATGATATTAGAAATTGTCCAAAAAAAAAATGTAATGATACTTTTATATACATATAAATTTAATATTTTTAGCACATCCCCTCATTATTTATGGAACATAAAGAAATTTTGTGTTTTTAATTTTTTTGAAATTTTGTTAATTTTATATTTCTCAACACAATCAATTATTTGCTTATTTGCTCATTTTACAAATGAGCAATCAATTTTTATTAAACATGTAGGATTGTCTTGTTCATTATGAGATTGATTTCATTAGTCATCAGAATGTTATGAGGTTGAGCAAATTAGCAATTGAATAAACTTGCAGCAATTGATTCTATTATTGAATCAAATGAATCTTTGGTTATTATTTATTGAACATATAGTTCGTACAAATAAGCAAAAGAGTTAGTGGCTCATTTGTCAAATGAGCAAACATTTCTTTAATTATTCATTAAATCACCAAGCATTTCTTTGCTCATTTGTGAAATGAGCAACTATTAGTTTGCTCATTTGTGAAATGAGCAACCATTAGTTTGCTCATTTGTCAAATAAGCAAATAATTAGTTACTCATTTGTAAAATAAGAAAACATTTATTTGATCATTTGGGAAATGAGCAATCAATTTTATGCTCATTTAGAAAATGAGCAAATAGTTAGTTGCTCATTTGTCAAATGAGAAAATACTTAGTTGCTAATTTAACAAATGAGCAAAAACTTAGTTGCTCATTTGTCAAATGAGCAAACATTTCTGTAATCATTCATTAAATCAACAAGCAATTCTTTGCTCATTTGTGAAATGAGCAATCAATTATTTGGTCATTTAACAAATGAGCAAATATTTCTTTACTCATTTGTCAAATGAGCAAATAGTTTGTTGCTCATTTGTAAAATGAGCAAATATTTCAAATAAACGCTAGGTATAAATGACAAAGTATTTCAAGTAAAAACTAAAAAAAATCCAATTTCGATTTAAATATAACCACCACAAAAGTCACCATAATCAAAAGTCACCACAAAAGATCCAATTTCGATTCAAATATAACCACTGTTTTTACATCATTCAAAGACTAACAAAGATCTAATTTTGATTCAAAATAGTTATCTAATTTCGATTCAAATCAACACTACTAAACTACTTATAGGTTGATAAATCATTCTTTCTCTACTTCCCTAAACCTAGAAAGCCAAATCAACACCACCAAGTATCTAAATCAACACTACACCAAGTAAAATACTGAGGTTTCACTAACAAGTAGCTTTCTTCAGCCTTTTCTTCTTTTCTTCTTCAGCCTTAACAGAAACTTTCTTCTGCTTTTTCTTATTCTGAGGAATTTCTTTAACGGACTGAATTGTGTTTACTTCACTTGAAATTATTGACAGAGTGTACTTCACACGAAGTTTTTCTATGATTATCACCTGTAAGAAATAGAAAAGAAAAAATAAAGCAACAAGAAAATTTTAAAAAATATAAATGCAGGAAGGAGGGTGAAGCAGGAAGCAGAAGAATAGAATAGATAATGTAAAACATCTTAGCAGTAAGCATTTTATTCTTTGCTCATTTGGAAAAACTTATCTAAGGATATCCTGAATGACCATGCATAGAGCTATGTAACCAGAATTTTGAACTTTTGAAGCACTATTAATGCTTATATTAAAAAGGATGAAGTGACCTAGGCAAAGTTCACAGCTTAAAGAGCAATACAAAACACAAGCACACTGGAAGATAAAGTGAAAATCATGATAGATAGAATAAAAGCCAATAGTACAACAAATACAATAAACAAATGCACATGTTATACAGGTAAAATACTAGAATATGAAAACTAGCAAGGCGAGCTACAAAGTAGAGGTGAAGGTGATTCCCTTACAAATGAAAAGTACTAAGAAACCCATATATTGGCCATAGCCAAAATTCAATAAAAAAGAAAAATGTCATCATTTGAGCAAAGAATAATTTGCTCATTTTTCAAATGAGCAAAGAACAATTTGCTCATTTGACAAATGAGCAAAGAATAATTTGCTCATTTGAAAAATGAGCAAATAATTGTTTGCTCATTAGAAAAATGAGCAAATTATTGGCTGCTCATTTGACAAATGAGCAAGATTTATTTGCTCAATTTGACAAATGAGCAAGATTTATTTGCTCAAGAATAATTTTCAATTAAATGCTCTTATTATGTTCTTATTTTTTCCAATTGAATGTTCTTAATCATTTGAACTTAAAAAAAAATTATAAAGGTAAAATACTAGAATATGAAAACAAGCAAGGCGAGCTGCAAAGTAGAGGTGAAGGTAATTCCCTTATAGATGATAAGTAGTAAGAAACCCATATATTGGCCATAGCAAGAATTCAATAAAAAAGAAAAATGTCATCATTTGAGCAAAGAATAATTTGTTCATTTGAAAAATGAGAAAAGAACAATTTAATTTGCTCACTTGACAAATAAGCAAAGAATAATTTGCTCATTTGAAAAATGAGCAAATAATTGCTTGCTCATTTGAAAAATGAGCAAATTATTGGCCGCTCATTTGACAAATGAGCAAGATTTATTTGCTCAATTAACAGAAAGCAAATAAAAATTTGGTCATCTGATAAATTATCATTGAATAAGAAAATAAAACCAAAACATCTTATTATTAATGATACTATAATATGAAAGACTTACATTATTCTTCTTCAAACCTGAAGGCCACTTTGACAAACCCATGTATGTTTCCATAAGCCTCATTAATGCAACTCCACAGTGCAAATGATTGATATCTGCAAAATTCCAAGGAGAATCAACCACAGTATACTCTATGTGCTTGATATCGCTTGACAACACATAACTCTGTACATTTCCTCCATATTGCATAAAATTGCAAAATGCACTTCTCTGAAAATAAACACATCAAATGAGCAAACATAATAGATATTTCTAAAATCTAATCATTTTACCGAAATAAGCAAACATAATGTTAATAGACATTAACTTTTAAGTCGTACCAAATGTTTTAAAAGCTTAGTGTGATCTCCAGAATCTTCACTATAATCAATAACCTCGATATTACCATACTGTGTGGTAGTGTTGAAACATACCAAATAATAATGATCTCCTTTGTAAACCGTGAAGAAGAAAAGTTGAATGTCCTTCTTTGGGACAATAGTTTGGTCGTATAGCTTCTCAGAAACCTCACAAAACATAGCATTCCGATGACTAACAGAATCAATCTCACAATGAACAAGACACTCCTGCATGTTTAAAAAAAAAAAAATTAAATACAACAGGAATATTGTTGAATAATTTAATAAAACAAAATAAATGAAAGAGTATGAGCTTACAACAGCACTAAGCTTAAAAAAGAAACGAGTAGGAGAATTTGAGTCTCTAAATTGCTCATTATAATTCAGAATACTACACCAAGCATTAATGATTTCTGAATCAATTTTATTTTGAGTATAAAGCTTTTCAAGTTGAAATCTCATGATTTCAACATCATCCTTTCCATTAAATTCGGATAAAAATATTCGTTCACTACATAAAAGAATTAAGAAAGTTAGTATCACAAAAATAAATGGGAGTTAGTGTACAAGATAACAAATTCTATAATAAAAAAAAAATACTTACAAACGATTTTTATCATCATCAAACATAGCTTCCAAGAACCTTTCTGAACTTCTGATAATGTAGAGTAAATGTTGATAATTCGTGACTTAAAAGGTGATCTAAGCAGCATTGATGGTTGAACTTTGCGCTTCTTTGGAATAGGAACATCAGCAGCAGCTGCAGTAGAAGGACCAACATCTCCACTCACAGGAGCAACTGATGGTCGTACAGTGGTTGGGGAGTTCTCCAGATCATCACTATTTGAGAATCTAATCCTTCACTGAAAGTAGGAGTTCCAAATCCTTTTTTAACTGAAGATCTCAAACTATATGGAATGCTTGAACCTCCTTCAGCTTTTTCAGTTTCAACTACAATAGCAGGACCTTCATTTTCAGGAAAATTAGTTGCTATCTAAACACTTTCAGCAGCAATCTTTGTAACATCAATGGCTTTTGTTACGGTTGGACAATCATCCCTAGCAAAGACTGAGGATTCAGCATTCTTCTCATTAGCTGAAATCTTGCAAAATCTATCCCTAGTTTCAATGACAACCGGATCTTGCCAATACTCATCGTCTTGGCTAAAAGAAAGGCTATGATATTCCGTCATAGCTTGGGAACTCAATCTTTGCTCGTCACAAATACCCATGGCATCTTCCTTCAGCTTCCGTATCTTCTCATTGTGAGGAAAATACTTGACAATTTTTTCATGCTTTTCATTAAAATCCATGTATGCCAACACCAGGTTAGTCATCGAAGCTGCTGCAAGATTCATAAGGCATATCTAGAAAAAAAAAATAACATAAATATAAATCAAAAGACTAAATAAGAAATAAGAAAAGTGAATATCAAATAATCAAAGTCTTATAAAATGAGCAAATTAAATTTAGTTACACAAATCAATAGTAAAGTTTATGCTCATTTAACAAATTAGCAAAAAATTAATTGCTCATTTGACAAATGAGCATTGAATAGAAAAGTTATTGCTCATTTCCTTGATTTCACAATCTGATTTCAGAATCTGATTTCAGAATCTGATTTCAGTTCTGATTTCAGAATCTGATTTCAGTTCTAATTTCAAATTTTGATATCAAAAAGTGATTTCAAAAGTGATTTAACTACCTTCTTTGGATCTTGTTTATTTTATGGACCAACTGGAACCGATGTTTCCTGAAAACAAAAAAAAAAAAAAAAAAATAAAGTAAGAACATGTTGATAGCAAATACCTCAAACAAATATAGACAAATGCATTATTTGCTCATTTAACAAATGAGCAATATTTGTACCTATTCTATTCTACAAGCAAAGGCAAGATTTGTACCAATTATATTCTAGAAGCACTGCCAAAGGTAGAGAAAAGCTAAGTAGATGTCCTAAATAATTAATATTAATTATTTGAAAGTGAAATACTAGTTTTGGTTGTTTGCTGCCAGAAGGACCAACAACCTTCATATTTTTATCAATAAGTCCAAGCCTCCCCTTAAAAATTTCCAATTTCTCATGACTGGACAACATATTGGTTGTCCAACCTTTGAGAACTGAAGTTTCTCGTTTAGCTCTAACATCCTCAATGAGAAACTGATCAACATATACAAGCTACAAACAAGTAAGAAAAGAAAAATTAGTACATTAAAATTAAACAAATAAATAGCAATTATTACATAAAAAATAAAAACAAAAACTTAGAAAATACCAGCCCCACCCCCTACTGCAATCTGCCTACACAAACCTGTCCCCCCCCCCCTCCTTGGTCACATGTCAACTCAGTAGCTGATGTCAATTTTGATTTTGGAAACTGAATTCAAAATCTGATTTCTGAATCTAATTTTTGAATTTGATTTCAAATTCTATTACAGGTTGTGTGTGTGCGTGCGTGTGTGTGTGTGTGTGTATGTGTGTTCTTGTTTAAGGGAGGAAGGGGGGTGCAGAATTGCAGGGGATCCTGCTCTTTGTCAAACAATATCTTAGAATGCTTATTACATAAACTTTGTTAGATGACAAATTAAAGAAGAGATAGAAAATACCATAAGATGTAACACATAAAAAATAAAGAAAAGGTAGAAAATACCATAAGAAATAATAAAGATCTTGGAAAGTATCGAGTAGGAAGCTCATCCCATTTCATCTTCGCCTTCACAAGAGAATCAAGGATAAACTTTGACCAATTTAAATCATTGATTTTATCAACATTAGTCACATATCTCAGAATGTCATGATTAACATTCTTGTTTTGTCCTCCTAACATAAAATAACAAAATTAAATTAAAATGATCAAACAAGAACTAAAATGAGCAAAATGAAAGTAAAATGAACAAAATGAAATTAAAATGATCAAAATGAAAGTAAAATGAGCAATATGAAAATGAAAAGACTACCTGACATTAAAGTGGAAACACAAAGAACTACAAAATTACGTTTGAACATTGGCCTTGCTGACTTATGGTCCTTCAAATACAACGTAAGCTCCCCAATGTTGACAGATAATAAGTTCTTTTTGAACTGTTTTTTCCATTGGGTAATGAATTTATTATTCTTGGAAAAAAAAACATTTGCATCCATCTCCATGCCTCCAATTTGCAACCCTAGGACCTTATGTACATGTTGTTCAGTAATTTTGAAAGGCTCGGAATCAAGAATATTCAAGGAACAATTCTGAGCATCAAAGTGTTTGACCAACCAAAAACCCAACTGCAAAGGCAGTTGGGACACCTTCAAAAACTTTAAGGACCCAAATCCTATAGCTCTAATAGCAATCAACTGATCTTCCGAAAGCTCTTTGACAACATAACGACAGATGAAGGCGACATCCTATTACGAAACGTCCCATAAACAACAGACTTCGATCCTTGCACTTCACCAACAACATCCCCTAAATTTAATCCTCCAACTTCACCATCAGGATCCTCGAACTTCACAGTCTTTTTTTCTTTCACTTCTTTTTCAACCTTTTTTCCTTTACCCTTAGTAGCGACTGATTTTAATCTCTTTTGCTTGTTTTCTGATTTTATAGATGCACTGAGCTTTTTAGACTCTACAGCCGCTACAACCCCTGATGAACCAACATCGGCAGCACACTCCTTTTCGATAGAGTTCCTGCTCATACAAAACCATAAAGAAAAAGTAAAATATCACATAGATTTTTTTTTGGAGGTGTAGTGAAGATGATACTTTAGGGGAGGGTTTGGAGTATGCTATGATAGAGAAGCATAGGCTGATAAATTATCTAATGAACAATTGTCAAATGAGCAATCAATATTTTGCTTATTTAGCAAATGAGCAAATAGTTAGTTGCTCATTTGTCAAATGAGCAAATACTTAGTTGCTAATTTAACAAATGACCAAAAACTTAGATGCTCATTTGTCAAATGAGCAAATAATTAATTACTCATTTGTAAAATAAGCAGACATTTCTTGATCATTTGGGAAATGAGCAATCAATTTTTTATATAATTAGCAAATGAGCAAATAGTTAGTTGCTCATTTGTCAAATGAGCAAATACGTAGTTGCTAATTTAACAAATGACTGCAACTCCAAACAGAACATACATTTCATCAGATGCTATACAAAATCAACTTGATATTTCATAAAATGAGCAAATAAGTAAACATGTACATTTTCCTTTCCAAAGGTATAGCCGTAGAATCTTTAGCATTGGTAGAATCAATAGCATTAGTAGAATCCATAGCAACTGAAGAATCCATAGCACTTAACACTTCTACAGTTAAAAAAAAATGTAAGCTAACTAAAACAAAGGAAAAATCAAACTAAAATCAAGTTAATAATTAGGTAAAATCCATCATAATATCTATCTAAGCAAATACGAGTTTGCCAATTAAAAACTTCAACAACCAAAACTAAGATCATACTCATGTTATATCAAAAGTCATTGAAACTCAAAATTATATCATATTATATCATAAAGTTAATCAAAGTAAGTCAAAAGTAAGCTATAATTACTCAAAAGATGATAATTAATAATCATTCATTAGAATGCCAAGATGTATGTTTATCTTTACCAATTATTAGACTACACTATGATATCAAATTTTTGCAGGAACTAATCTAGTGATTTACGAACTTTTCCATGGACCCTTAAACATTTTTTAAGAGGTCTTACTCGCTGAGTGCTTAGATTGTGAATGCATATGATGTACATATTTAACAAACTTTTATCAGAATTCTGATGCATTTGCGAGCTAACTGGTTCATAATGGAAGAATAAACGGAGCTAATCAAGACCATGACCAAGTTTTGAGAGTGATAGGCAAATAAAAGGTTCTTATTATGCAACTATGCATGGATGGTAATTTCTTATTGGTAATATAGCCGAAAATGATTCTTGATACAGAGGTCTCCTTATAAGGAAAACTATGCAATCTGAAGTTGCTATTTGACAAAACCAAAATTTGAATAAAAGCTTGTTTGCCATTATTCTAAAGAACAAAGCTGTGCTTCGAATTTAAGTGTCATTTGAGCATATAAGCATATAACCTTTCAACCCATTATTACTTAGCTTCTTTCTTTTCAATTAGCATAAGTTTACTACTCTACACACATGAGTTTGGGGCAATTACAAGGTCAAAGGAAGTTACACGCAAGACCACTTTGCAATAGGCAGAAGAAGTAGGTTAGGGATGTCGATGGTAGGTGCACCCAGATACACCGTATACAATGCTCATACTCATAGTGCTCTTGCCTAGAATCACAATTTGAGATTTTTGGGTTAAATTATATGTTCTTTTATTTCATACGGAGTATATAATGGTGCGGACATCAGCAGTTGCTAGTAGTATTAGGCTTTAATTTGAAAAATACCCCATTGTTGGCTACAAATTGATCAAAAGGTATGTATCACAAAGACATATCAAATAGCTTACGAATACAATAGAAGAAATTAACAAATAAAGCAATTCAAGAAAAAAAGCAATTGAAATAAAATAAAATGACAAACAATAATTATTAAAACCATAACTGATCAAAAAACAAAAAGCGAACTACAAAATCGCAAATTATAAGTATTCCAAAAACGAAAAAAAAACCCTAATTAAATAAAATATAACAAAATAATAAAAAAATCAATAATTAAATTCTCCAAATTAGACACCTAATCGTGAGAAATGTCAACAAAAATCGGCAAAAATATCTCAACAATAATAATCGAAATCATAAATCGCTGAGCAAAAAAGAGCAAATTCATAAACTTAAAAACAAATTGAATAAATAACAACAAAGAAGAAAACTCAAATACCTTAATTGTCCAAAATCAAGGTATATGAAGAGCGAAGAAGATTAAAGCAAGATCGATGCAACAATGAGAGTACCAAATACGAATTCGCAGAGAGAGAATATGAAGGAGGAGAGAGAAAATGTAATGAAGAGAGAGAAAGTGAAAATGAAAACTGAGAAGATTGAGGGTAGTCATTCAAGTTGTGAAATTACCCATTTACCCTTAATGAGGCGGGTTGAATAAGAGCCATCAGATGAATCTAATTCAAAGTTCTAGATTTATTCTCACATAAGTTGGGGTTCTCACATAAGGGATGTGTTCTCATATGAACTTAGGGGGCATGCGTCACTAGTCTATTTGTACTGGTGGTGGCATTTTTGCTTCTAAGGCAGTGGGTCTCAATCCATGGCACAACCAAATGAGGACAGATCCTTGATTTCGAGTATGGCGAATTTGCTCTAGGGAAGTTCTTAATTTGACTATTGTTTTTCCTGGAATCAACAGGTATTTTCCCAACAATAATAACAAGAACAATAATTATAATTATAACCGCTAACAACAACAATAATGATAAGACCAATTCGGAGTATATATTGTAATTTAAAGACTACTTGATATTGTCCAACTATAATATTCGATATTATCAAAGAGTATAATTATTTTAATTTAATTTTGTAATCATGGTTAGTTTTTTAATAGTTAAATAAATTTATAAAAAAAATTAATTTATCAAATTAATTAAATTAACTTATGGACATAAATTGAAATTTGGATATCATGGGGGCTTTCCCTATCCAGCATAGGCCCAGGTGTAGTGAAAAATATGCAAGAGTTGCTAGGTTGTCGCACAGAAGTGACGCGCCATCCCGGCTCCAGGGATGGTGTCAAGTATGCAATGTGGATAAAGAATAGAGCTGGGCACGGCCCGCCATTCGACGCAGCACGGCACGACCCGACCCCAAACCCGGCCTGGCACGCCCACCGGATTTCGTGCCACGGACACGATCCTGGTTTTCTAGGCACAGTCGTGGCCCGGCGAGCTGGCACGGTGTGAAGCACGGCCCGCCAGACACGAAGTTCGTGCCGGCCCGGCACGACCCTCGTTCCTGCTGTTAATAACGGTAATATTACCGTTTTACAACAGCCATTAACGGCTATATTTTAGCCAAATTGCTCCCCAAAATTTCTACAAATACCCACCTCCATTCACTTCCCAAATCACAAAATCACAATTTCTTCTTCTAATCTCTTATATTCTCTAATAATCTTAATCTCTTATTCTCTTATATTCTCTAATAATTCTCTAATTATTTTCTTAATATCGGAAAAAATTAAAACGTTCGTAATCGTAATTAGTGGAGCGTTGAAGCACGATTGTAAGATCTAAACTAATCTTTAATTTATTATTGTTTTTATTGTTATTATTAGAATAATCTTGTTTAATTATTATTTTTGTTAATTGTTATTGTTATTGTTATAATTGTTGTTATTAATTATTATTATTGTTACAATTATTGTTATTATTTATTATTATTGTTATTGTTATTGTTATAATTGTTGTTATTAATTATTATTATTGTTATTTTTATTGTTAAAATTGTTGTTATTAATTATTATTATTGTTAATCAGTTTTTATTAAAAATCTAATTGTTAATTATGGCATCGAACAACCCATCATCTGGGGGGGGAAGGCCGACTTGGCCGTAGTAGTAGTTCTAGGGAACCACATAATACAACGAGCCCCCAAATTCCGAGTCCAACCAATGACCCCGGTTACTTCCCCCCGGGCTATGAACCATTTAGGCACGACGGTACTTTCGGTTTTCAACCCTATAATATGTCGGGATTTCCACCACCACCACCACCACCACCAAACCAATTTTCACCATCAAACCAATTTCAAAATCCACAGCAATTCCCACAATTCGGTCAATTCCCACCTAATTATTTTGGTGATCAACAAAATTATTATTTTAGCCAAAGTAGCCAAGAAGATACCCAAATTCCCTTCGGTTCTACCCCTTCTACTACTACTAACCCAAACACACATCATGAATGGTTAACCGAAAGTGAGATGCTACTTTTGAAAAACCGAAAGAGTGATGTATGGCGTCATTTCCTTCTAAATAAACCTCAAACACATGCAAAATGTAAAACATGTAATAGTGTATTCTCGGCACTATCCAAATCCGGGACGGGACACTTAAGTAGACACATGAAAGCTTGTACACAACCAGCTAGTGATCCAACCCAGCCAAAAATTTCCCAGTACATCCATACGGCTTTACTTACAACTATGAGAGGGATAGGGATGAACTAGGGAAAATGATAGTACACGCCGAACAACTTTTTCTTTTCTCGAAAAGTGACCCATTTAACACTTACATTAACAAAGCACTACAACCCCAACATAAAAGAATCTCTAGAGAAACCATTTGTTCCTCCGCCATGAAAAACTTCCTAGAGTACAAATTGCGGTTACAAGCCGAATTGAGTAACCTTAACTGTAGAGTGTCTTTGACAGCCGATTCTTGGGATAGTGGTTATAAATATCACTATTTATGTGTGACTTGTCATTGGGTAGATGATCAATGGTTGTTATAAAAAAGAATAATACATTTCAAAATGCTGGAATACCCACACACCGGCATTAACATTGCTCACCATTTAATGCAAGCAATAGACGAATACAACCTTTGAGATAAAATGATGTCTATGACTTTTGACAATGCAACCTCTATGACATACACAGCTTATCTTGTCAAACAAAACTTAACCGATGTAATATTAGACGGTGATACTCTTCATACTAGATGTGTTTGCCATGTACTTAACTTATGTGTACAGGATGGAGTTCGGGCAATTGGCCCATACTACAACAAAATCAGAGATGATATTATGTCTATTAATAGCTCAAACATGAGGTACCAAGAATGAAAGAGTTTTCTAAAACAACAAAAGATAAGGGCAATAAAAATCAAAATCGATTGCCCAACTAGGTGGAACTCCACCTATGACATGTTAACCAAAGAAATTGAGTACAAGAATCCGTTAACACTATTTTACAACCAAAAATTTCCACAAACTGCTTTATATGATGATGATTGGTATAACTGTGAAAGATATATGCAATTTTTACAGTTATTATATAACATGACGTATTGTTTTTCTTCTGTTTACAATCCTTGTGCTTAAAACTTTCTTTCTAATGCATGTTTACTCGCCCAACTTTTCGTTGATCATCGCAGCCAAAGTGATTATGATCAGTATCTTCCAGCAATGGAAACAAAGTGGCGTAAATATTATAGTGAAATTCCTTTGATTTATATTTTTGCATCCATATTAGATCCTAGGCAAAAGTATGAAAACACATTTATGTTAGTTGACATTTATTTTCAATGCATTAATCTTGACGATAATGTAGAAACCTATAAGACTCATGTGAAGGATCAGTTTTTTGCTTTATATAGAGTCTATGAACTCAAATATGGCACCATTCCTCGCTCAAGCCCTTCCCAGCCATCCAAAAACGTAAGTAAGAAGGCCAAACATTTATTTTCACAAGTACTAACTTGATTTCAAGGTTTTCAGGTGATTCATCAATCAGGAGAACGCAAAGCGACGTCTCGGAGTTGCAGATGTACCTGAGTTACGACTTCACCAAAGGCATGGACGACGATGAGATAAACAGCCTCGACCTCCTTGCATGGTGGAAACAACAAAGAGGGAAGCATCCAACTTTGGCGGCAATGGCACGAGACATTCTTGGTATCCAAGTCTCCTCTGTTGCCTCCGAACGAGCTTTCAGCACATCCGGAAGGGTTCTGGACGATAGAAGAACAAGTCTAAAACCCGAAACACTAGAAATGTGCGTGTGTTTCAAAGATTGGTTGGATGCGGAAAATCACTCACAAGACCGTTCTTACGAGGACAATGACAACGATGAAGGAACCTCTGCTTCCGACCGTTCGGGTTCGGCTAGTTCCCAGTCTATCCAACTAGCCGATGAAGCCGAAGCCGAAGCCGACGACGAAGACGAAGATGAGCAACAAGAAGAATAGACAATTTTTGTATATTGTACGATTTTAATCATTATCGTTTATCAATATTATCATTATCCAATTTTCATTGTTATCATTGTACAATTTTCTCAACTCAAGTAATAATAATATGAAGTATGCATTATTCACATCCAAAGTCCAATTTTCCTTTTTTCCCCGTTTGTTATAATTTGTATATTAATATAACAAAAAGAAAATTATACCAATTAATAATACAAAAAAATATTTAATAAATCATAAACATTAAATTTTAAAGTAATAGTATAAACTAGATACTCCCTCCGTTAACGATTAGTTGCAACACTTACTAATAATAGGTGCTACCTATTAGTTGCAACGCATTTTTTTTTTCCTTTTCAAGTAACTATTTTAATGACAAAGTTACCATCCTACCCTTATTAAAATTTGATTATATACTAACCTTTGTTGTTATTGTAATCAAAAAACCCTATTATCTAAACATCTAACCTAATTATTCCCACCAAAACCACCCTCATCTAGATCTTTCTTCCCAGTCATCCATCACACCCTCTTTTCATCTTCTCATCAATGCTCACTGTGTTCGTCCTCTCACCTACCTCCATTAATGAGGCTCTTCAAACCCTCAGGATTTCCAGATCTTTCTTCTCTCTCCTCTCTTGATTAAATATGTTTTACCACACAATCCCCCCTTTCGTCTGTCTTTTTGGTTCACCTCACTCCCTCTCATCGTTGAAACCCTAATTCATCAAGATCTGGTTTACCCAGTTTCTTCCCTGAAAAAACCATAACAACGAGTCCCCTTAATGAGAACAAACCAGATGACGACGTTATTGCCACCTACAAATGTCAGCATCGTACTGGGAAGATGAGGCTGATTGGAACGCGTAGGGCAACCTACCTGATATGCGCCGTATGTATGGTGTGGGGGCGAAGCTTGCCCCTTACCACTCTAATGAGGAAGCTGAGGGGTCTAAAGGTGCAGATCTGGGCAAAACCGGTGAGGGTTCAAAGACGAAGGGTCCTTCTGTTGATGTGGTGAAGAGTGAGGCTGTTGAACCCCTTTCAGTAGCCCCTACGCCGGAAAAAAAAATGAAGATCTTGGTAGATCTGGGCCTGCTGGAGTGGTCTGTGGCAAGAAAAGGGGTAGATCTGGGTCCCCTGTTGACGAGGCTGTTAAGGGTCCTGTGAATGACAACCCTTCTACCTAATCACGCAGCGTAACTCTTTTCTGACCTTTAATATTGTTGGATTTCTTTTGTTCAATGATGTTGATTTTATGATTTGCTTGTTGGTTCTGAAAAATAGCCCCTTTTTTCTATTCTGTGTCCATTGGGAGTAATTTGTGCATGATTTTGGTAATTTTTCTGGGTTATGTTCATGATTACTAAATTCTGGGTTGTTGTTGATAATTGTGGGTGTTGTCGTTAGTTACATTGCGTTTATGAGTCCTTTATTCTGAGTTATGGAAGTGGATAGTAGTATTATGCCTGTGTTGTTATGATAACAGTGGGTTATTTGTTTTACTGTTGGGGTGTCTTCTGAGTGTTGGGATTGTGGTGGCTACTTGTGAAATTTTCTGTGACAATTTGATTTATTGTGATTGTTTGCAATATGTTTGGTTGTGTTTGGGAGTTAGTCTGCTATCTGAGCTTCTGTTGGGTATGCTTTGCCTTGTTATTGATCATGTTGTACATAATTGGCAGTCGTTGTTGATAATTGTGGGTGTTGTTGTTAGTTACATTGCGTTTATGAGTCCTCTATTCTGAGTTATGGAAGTGGATGGTAGTATTATGCCTGTGTTGTTATGATAACAGTGTGTTATTTGTGTTGCTGTTGGAGGGTCTTCTGAGTGTTGGGATTGTGGTGGCTGTTTGGGAGTTAGTCTGCTATCTGAGCTTCTATTGGGTATGATGTGCCTTGTTATTGATCATGTTGTAGTTAATTGGCAGTCATGGCTTTGGGGTTTGTGATCTGATGAATGATGATGAATATGTTGCCTACTTTGAAGGGTTTAAAAGCTAATTCACAAACCATGTGTTCATGCATATAAGTCCCCTGCTGTTGAGTCCCTTCTGTTTTGTGCATTTACAGAACATTGTAGCCTAATTGTGTGGTCCTAACTTATCTAGGAGTCCCTTAACCTAGTGTTTTTGGCCTTTTATAAATCCAAGTGATGAAGGGACTCAGTTGAAAAAAAAATTTGCATGACTGGAATTGCTCCAACAACTTTAAGTAGAAGTTGTTGTTGAGGGAACCATCTATGCATTTTATGTGAAAACACAACAACCATCTATGCATTTCATTGTGTTGATAGTTGTGAGTTCCCTCATTGCTTGAATATTGGTCTTCCATGTTGCCTTCATCGTTGAGCATCTGGTCAATGCTGAAAAAACCATCATTGAACATGTCGCCATGCTTGACAATCTAATGACCCTGAGTTCCACAGATTCTGGGACTAGTAATGAAGTTGGTGGCTGTTTTTTTTTTTGGGGCTCTGTTGTGCTGAACCAGAACACTTCTAAGGATTGAAGATGCTGCTTCTAACTTAGGACTAATTAGGAGTAGAGTGGTAGCTTGCTTTTGTAAACAATGGTGTAATCAGAATTTCTGACTTTTGGTTTTTAATTTGTATGTGAGAATTGAATTGAGAATTATGGCAGGTTGTATGTTAAATACCCTCACTTGATTGAAAAGGTCAAGTGGAGGGAAAAATTAGCTGTTTCATTTCAATTTTGTTTTCTGTTGGCAGGGACTTTAAATAGTCTTCCTTGAATGAAAATTTCAAGTGAAGGGTAAAATGTTGGGGTTAAAAAAGAGTGAAATATTTGGAGGGAAAAAATTACATGTGAAAAGAGAGTCAACAATTTGGTGGGAAAAAAGGGGGTAAAAAAAGAGAGGGAAAATTTTTAACCCAAATATTTCCCCCCAAAATTTTTTCAGATTCTCTCTCCTAAAAAAAAAAAATCCGGGCCCCCCACTTCCCTCCTTTTTTAATACACTAATCACATGACACTATATACAATAACACTACCCTAAACACTTTTTATAAGTTTTGCTTTGGTTTCCACAAAAAGTACTAGTGTTGCAACTAATCGTTAACGTAGGGAGTATATAAATATAAATATTGAATATAAAACATAAATGTTCAACTTAATTTATTTTATAACTTATAATTTTATAACTTATAAGTTATAACTTATAAGTTATAAACTTATAAATTTATAACTTATAAAAGTTAAAATTATAGGTTATAAAATTATAACTTATAAGTTATAATTTTATAATTTATAAGTTATTAACCGTTAACAAAATATAAATAAAAAAAAATTATTTACACAAGGCCAGCCCGCCAGGCCAGCACGCAAGCCAGCACGAAGGCCGGCATGGCACGCCGGTGACCGTGGCCCGCCAGGCACGACCCGCGACAGCCCGGCACGGCACGATGCCCAGGTTTAATAAAGAAGCTAGTCCATAGAAATAGTAAGGGAGAGGAGTGAGTCACCGGCAGGAGAGGGGTTTTTGGCAGGGGTAGGTCGGTGGTCGTTGGTGGGGTTGAGGCATGGTTGCTGATGGAAAAGGGGTGGCTGTTTTTTTTTTTAAAATAATAATTATTTTTAAAATAATTTTTATTATAATTTGATTTTCATAAATGTTCAATGTTAGAGGAAAAATACACTTTAATAATGTCAACTATGGTCGATTTACTTCTAATAATCCCAACTAAGGTTTATTTTCTAATAATCCCAAATATGGGGTCAGTTGGCCTCCAATGGTTTCAATAACCGGTGACTTGCTAACAAAGTTTTTTTTTCTGTTTTTTTTAATTTTTTTTATAATCGTCACGTGTCAACACGTGAATGATCAAAAATTAAAAAAAAAAAAAAAAACAAATAAAACATAAATAAAAACCCAAAATTCCAGCCACCCTTTCCCCACCTCCTGACCTCGCCTAAAACCGGCCAACCAACCCCCCTTAACCACTGAAAATGGCCGATGGTCCTCCACCACCTATCCCCAACCCCCGAAACCACCCAGCCAGCCCTCCCCGATCCCGAAACCACCTTGAAAACCCCTGACCCCAAAACCACCTTGAAAACCCCCTTAGCCATGTTCGCCACTATCATCGGATCACCGTCGCCGACATTCTCGACCACTTACCCTCCCTTCTTTGTATCGTCACCTCCACCATTGGTGTTGATACGACTTCATCGACCTTGACGAATATCGCCACCGTCGCATTTCCGTCGCCAATTGATGTTTTCAGCTATTGGTCTGCTAATTGACGCACTCTGGTCAGGCGTTATGTTGATTTTGGGGGTAGGGAGGGGTCGGCCGGCCGTTTTAGGGGTTTATAGGGGGCTGCCGGGCGGTTTCAGGTGGGGTTAAGGGTTAGGCTAAGGGTTTGACGGCGGGGGGAAGGGGAGTGGCTGGGTTTTTTCTTTTTTTATTTATTTATTTTATTTTTAAAATTTTGGACCAATCAAATGTCGACACGTGTCATGATTATCTGTTATAACATGTCGTTGACTCGTCATTGACCGATTGGGACTGTTGGACGCAAAGTCATAGCATAGTTGAGATTATTAGATAATAAACCTGGGATTATTAAAGTGCATTTTTCCATTGTAAAAACGTATTTACCAATTTTAAAAATAATTTAAATAGTTTTTAAAAAATAAAATAAAGAGGCACTACCTTTTTTTTTTTTTTTTTTTTCTTTTTGATTATTAGCACATTCTATTTTACGTTGATAAAAAAATAGTGAAAATGAAAACACCACTTTGCCCCATTGTATCATATAGGGTACTCATGCATCCCTATTTTTTTTGCCCCTTTGTTAAAAGTTGGGTTAAATTATGAAAACTTTCACCATAAATTATCGTTATTCTACAATAGGTAATATAGTCATATGGATCATTTTTGATTCGTCTCATTGTATATTTTATTACTATCAACTTTTTATAATTTTTTCGTGTATGAAAATGGAAATATAGACTTTTTAACATGTGTCTTGGAGACTGTGAAAAGTCAAATGGAGCCAAAAAAAAAAAAAAAGGTAATGGGAGTAATAAATAGCAAGCATGTCCTTTCCAATTTGCATCCTGAAATGCCTTAGAGCAAACAGAAACAAGATTATTGTGCTACACTTTAACAAACATTTTATATCCCTTTGCCTTCATTGGAGATATACAAGATACAACAGGGCTGCTCGGTTTATCTTGCACTCTGATTCTCCTGAACAGCTTGGTGACAGAATCCTACAATATGCAAAAATTGAACTACTCCGACTACAAACTGCAAAGCGGCAGGTTGCTCCACAAAGTTGATTACCAATACAAGGAGTGAGGGGAATAATGGGGAGTACTAATTTTGAGCTAGGAGTAGATTGGACATCAAACAACTGCATTAATAAAACAGTTATGTTCAGTACAACTTACACGATGACTGTCCTCAGAAGTCACTCGAAAACCTGGTGTACACTCGTCATAGATTGGATTCTTTTTTTTTACAATTCTGTTTTTGGTCCCGTTACCAGAGCACTCTAATCATTACAGCACCCAGGTTTACATGAATAGCCTATGAAGAAGGGAAACTTTTAACAGATTGCCATCCAACTTTATGTCAGCTATTAAGAATAATACAAAACTAACTTTTAGTATATACATGCTTAGGAGGCAGCTGTTGCATTCCTTCCCATTTCCCGTTGCCTGGCACGCTCCATCTTTCGCTTCCGCCATTCTTCCAAAGCTATTGAACATAAAGTACATCAGTGTTGCCAAAATAGAACACAAAACAGGTGGCAATGCTCACACAAATTTCTGAAGCAACAACTAGATACATGTACGATGGCTTTGTTATATGCAATCATAAAATGCCAACGGCAAAACTTCAGTAGCCATAAGCCTAAACATATGAATTGAGTCAAAATCCCACGGAAGAAAGTTGTAATAGATGTTGCCAAAATAGAACACAAAACAGATGATAATGCTCACACAAATTTCTGAAGCAACAACTAGATACATGTACGATGGCTTTGTTACATGCAAGCATAAAATGACAGCGGCAAAACTTCAGTAGCCATAAGCCTAAACATATGAATTGAGTCAAATCACAAGGAAGATAATTGTAATAGATGATTATTCCATATAAGCTGAACAGTTTAATTGAAAATATTTTACTAATTTGGTAGATTCATCAAACAGAATTTTCATATACTTGCAAAGGTTGAAGCTACAAAAGTGAATAGAAAACAGTAAGTCCTCATACACTGCCTAAGGTAGAAGCTTATACAAGGCACTAGGGTTACCGGGTATAGCATGGGATGGCTAGTTGCAGAAAGGTAAATAGTTGATTTAAAACCAGCTGTTCCAGCTTCCAGCTATTGTACATATGCAATGGTAGCAACTGTTGCACTTATTGCAGTATCTTCTTTTTTTAAATATGCTTCATGTATTTCAACAATGGGGTACCATGTACGGCAAGTGTATAGGAAAAAAAAAAGCCTTTGAAGTTGCAGATCAGACACAAATGGTTTGAGACTTATAATGGAAATAGCAGAAATGCGATTAGTAGCATACAAGTTCTCGGCCTTATGCAGACTCAAAGAGTCAGTAGAGATAGACACAAGAAGGTTCCAAAAGGAGCATAAATTTGCTACATTTTTTATACACTGAATCTTAGCTTTTACTTCAATTTTATCAATCTTTTATGAACAACTCAATTCCATACCGAACTACAATATTTCCCCCTTTGAAATTATTAATCTCTTCACTTGATTAGAATTTGTACCAATTTTATTTGGTAAAATATCATCTTTCACTTGATTTTCATTACTTGGGACTATTATTAAAGTTCTTGTATTGGTCCCCTCCCCTCCAAAATATAGGAATGCCAAGGATGAATGTATGATTATTGTGGATGAATTTGGACTCTGCTATAGTAGCCCAACCATAAAAAAATAATGAGACAAACTAAACTTAATGCAGCTATCCAAATGACTCTTGGAAGTTATAACCCAAAATTCAGACAATCTTGGACCCTATCTGGGTTATAAGCTTATAACATTGATAGAAGTTAATGGTCGGAATCTAAGATTACTCATGGTCTAATCGATGTTGTACATATGAAAGTTTCCTCCTGGAAATACTTGACTTTGTACCCGTTTGGAAGATTGCTTCTAGCAAATAAAATTCTAACACCTTTGAAAAAATGTGCTCTCTGTTTCCGGTGCTTCAGGCTATCAAGATAAGTATTAGTTCTATCATCTGTAACTTTTGGTCGACTAGTTCTGGTTATGCTTATCCTTTCCATTGGAGAAGGAAATTTTAGAAACTTCTAAAGACTTGGAGGGCTGGGGTTACTCAATATCAATTTATTTAGTAAAACTCTCTTAGCAAAAACAAGCATTTTGGATTCATAAAAGAAACTGTCTACGTATAACCAGAGCATCATATACTCCCTTTGTCTCACACTCCCGTGTTAGTGTGAGCACTTCTTTTTTTCATATGTCATACAATAGTTTGAGCACTTCTTTTTCCGGCAAAGGTCCATCACTATTTTGTATTTTTTCATACTTGTTCTTATGGACCCAATATCTTTTTTTCACATCTATGTTTCAATTAACATAGCAATAGATTATCCAAATACAGCTTATCTCCTACAACTATGCGCACTCATCAGTTTTTAAGAATAATGTGGGACAAAGGAAGTATATCCTCTCCAGTTGAGCACAGTTTTCACAACTCTTATCCTCCTAGAACCTCATGGAGATTCAAGGTGAGTGTAAGAGCATAAGAAAGCGCAGGAATCGGGTTAACAAGCGAATTGAGAGGTGCATCAATTGATATCCAGAGGACAGGTGGGTTGTAGGTTTTGGCTTAAAGTTTAAGAGCCAAGATGACAGTTAATGGATGCACTTGCAAGAGGTCAGTGATCGAATGATTTCTGGACAGAGGAAATGAAACTCTGCTCTCATACGAAATACTTTCCACAGAGAATTAGAGACTCAACCAGGCCATTCTTTTGCTTTCTGGCTTCATATCCCTACTAATGGAGGGATTGTGAGTATCTCACTGTTAAGTCAGCTTATGTTCATTAAAAGGAGAGTCATAGTCCAGAGTTCAAGAAGAATTAAAACAGGGTCTTCGTCATGCTTGGGAACACTTCTGATACTTAAAGATTTAACCCAAGAAAAAATTATATGTATGGAGACTTGTGTATAGAGCACTTGGCCACCATCAGTTATTGTAGACTGAGGACGAAGATCACTTATTCAAGGACAACTCAATTATTAAGTATATTTAAAGAGATTCTACTAGGTATCAATATCACTAAGAACGATACTACTCTAATTGGAAATTAGATTTGTGATTTTATCACATTCTTCGTATTGCAGGAAGGATGATGCTAATATCTTGTGAGCTACAGAATACCAAATCACCGAGAGATATTGTCTTCAAATTTGGATCTGTTAACAGTCTTAACGCCGAGAATGTAATGGCACT
Source organism: Chenopodium quinoa (assembly GCF_001683475.1). Taxonomy (NCBI): domain Eukaryota; kingdom Viridiplantae; phylum Streptophyta; class Magnoliopsida; order Caryophyllales; family Amaranthaceae; genus Chenopodium; species Chenopodium quinoa. The sequence goes on from NW_018743252.1 coordinate 95,863, forward strand.
TATTGATCATATTCGGGAAGAAAGCCGGAGGGTACTGGAACATAAAAAGCAGATGCAACGGTCTTGCTCTATAGTAAGGTATCTTAATCAATCAAGTTTCTGCTAGCTGGGAAACCAGTAGCTAATGCAGTACTCTTTGTTGTGGATAGCCCATGGACAAAATTATAAGGGAATATTTGGCAGGCATTGGATGGTACTGGTAGTAAATCGATAGCAATTTGCGAAAGGAGAGAGTGTTCTAGTAGTTAATGCCTTAAAAGCAGAGGGAAACGTCAGCTGGAAGTGAAGAGAAGAGAGCTGGAGAAGGTGGACATTCGATCTGACTGCAAGGCATTATGAATTTCTTGGAAGAATAAAGTTGCTGGTCCGATGGAAGTTTCAAGTCTAAGAATATCAATTCATGCACTACACTTTTTGTTTACTGTTGTATCAGTCATGTTAGTAGGAGCTCGTCATCTAGCTTTTCTATCAGGAAATTAAGGTTTGTCTGATCTCATTGTTGTTTATTGCTGTCAAAGATGAAAATACAAATCAACTGTTCTATGGTCACAATGGCTCAATTTTTCCTGGTCCATCTAAGAAACTGCAACATATCTTGGTCTGTTTAACATATGTCAGCTTACGGGATAGTTAGGTCTTAAACAAGTATAGTAAAGGAATATATAGGTTGTAGTTCATGAACATCGCAAAATATTTAACTGCCATTTAACAAGCATTGAGATGACCCTCACATCAGAAAGGTGAAAGCCACACTGAATGAACACATCATCTATTTAGGGAAAAAAAGTTTGTGTGAATGGGGTCAGGAATTAGCTGACCATTTACCTACCTTTTATGCTTGCTGCATCAGTAAAAGTGCGGGCATTTAACCTCTTCGACAGATCAACTGCAGCAGTCTGCTTCGTCTCCGTATGTTGAACCGTCTCTGGTTCTGCATATGATTCTCGCTCAATTTCCCTGACCTAAATGCAAGAGAAGATCATAAGTGAGTATTTTTAAGAATGAGAGATGACAAATCGACACTCATATAAGAAATTCAGGGAAGGTACTCAGGTAACATCACACTGCTTTCTCAAACAGATAACATCTCATTTCTACAGTTGTTTCCCTACAGCATAAGTCCCTAGATTCATATCAAAATGACAATAGCACAATGAGGAATCAGTGACAGGACACTTGAGCATAGAAATCATATACTTCCTCGGATTCCCGAGGATAGCATAATTCTATACACTTCCTTGGTTCTTTTTTACTTGACCTATTTGCCTGTTTCATTTATCACGTATGTCAAAGGAGAGGAAGTGAATAGTGTAAAAGTCAAAGCGTGTCAAGTAAAAAAGAACTGAGGAAGTGCTCCGTATATGATTAACCTTTGCTAGCTGCCCCAATTCCTATCTGATGACAACAAAGAAGCATTTGATCCCGGCCTTGACAAACACAAGTACACAATTTTAAAACCTCAAAAAATGAACAAACCCATAGAACATACTCTTCGGATCAGCTCCAATGGTTGCATAGCTCTCCGAAGTTCATCAGATTCTTTAACATACCTAAGCTGAACTGTAATACAAAGATAACAAATCCTGAGTTCTAAGACTGCTATATCACAGAAAATAATGAGCAGTACGACTAAAACCAGATAAAATTAAAGGAGAAAAGTACCATTTCCTAACAACTTTTTTCAACAAAACCCAGGTCACAAACCAATTAAAGAACAGTTCAGATGATTTGCAATCTCAATTGAATAATACAAAGTAAATTAAGACATAAATTTGCCGAAAATATAGAATCCTGCTCACTTTAACATTCATAGCTACAACAGTATAAATCAACTTTCTATATATGAAGAAATCAACCATTACAATCAATTCTAATTTGAGGGTATGTCACCGGCTAATTCAAAACCCACTAGACTCCGATTAATCTGGATTCGAACTGGGTCATGACCCAATTGTATAGTGTACATATATGAAGAATGGATCTTTGGTATGTTGCAAAATAAACCAAAAAATCACTTAGTACAAATAAAAACCTGAATTGGAGTGATCTGGAGGAAATCTGCGAGAAGAGTAGGGAGAGAAGAAGCCCTGAAGCAAGAAAAGGGCAGTAACCAAATTAAACAAACAAACGACAATTGTTGCATTTTTGAATGAAAATCTCAATTTCCATGACTGTTGTTGGTTCTCCATTTCTTTGCTTTCAGCTTAATTGATTTTTTGGGTATAAAAGTATAAAGAAGAAGGTAAAATACTACTGTAGAATGGAAGAATAGAGAAAAGGGAGTTGTTTGTCCCACATCGGAAGAAGAGAAAGAGTAGGGTGGTTTGGAGTTGTATAAGTAGAAGTTTTGAAGGAATTATAAAACTGCCTTAAACTAATGAGTAAGGAAAACAAAGCGGGCGGTGAGAACCGACCGCAGCGTCTATCAATAAGAATTGGTGCGCAATAATTTTTCGAGGGGTGAAAGGCTGGCCAAGTTGAGACGCTGCTTACTTTTGCAGAACTCACTTGTGCAGGCCTCCCAAGCCCACCTAATTCTAGTTTTTAAATTTTGCTTAATTTTCGAATTACTTGTGCTCGTGTGATGTGCATAATATTAATTTAAGATAATATATAAAATTAGGAATAATATATGTAGTATTATAATTTTGAAAAAAAAAAAAATGGGGGTGTTTGAAAAAAAAAAGATGGGGGAGTTTTAGAGGGAAAAAACACCACCAGAAAGTGACGTTTTATTTCTAATGTTTGTTTTAGTATTATGATATCGATTTTGTCAATTAGAAGTATTATAAAAAGACAATTCTCATTAAAATAGATTTTGTGATTAGTATAAAAAGTGTTAATTAAATTAGGATTTGTGTGATGATATCACATCCATTTCAAATTCCCAATACTTTAAACTGATTAGCACTTGAATACATTCTAAAACAGATATTTTAGATGAAAAATATGAAGGGTATTAGCTTTCACTCTCAGACACATTTATCCAAATTTTGGGTATTAATGGCTATGAGGTAATATGCCTAAAGTTCCTTAGTCCATTTGGGTATGGAAATAGATATAACACTCCACATCATTTCTTCATTTCTTGGTTGGTGTCTTTGGATGAACTGAAGACAAAAAAAAAACTAGCATATTTGAGATTTGCGCTTCTTGTGTGGGTCTCAAGTCATCTACCAACACAAACATAAGAGAAGAGAGAGAAAGAATACTCACCCTAAAAGCGTACTTCGCTCAACCGATGAGCTCGGACTTGAAAGCTTCAAGTTCCGCAAGTGCGAGAACCTCCGACAGCTCACACCCTCGCTATCGAACCGTAACCGATCCCTACCCCGTTGCTTAGACGAGGCTAGACCAAAATTAACTAAGAGTTTACGAACTAAGGTTTACTCGCTTTTGGAGATCCCTTAGAGTTCACCAACTCAAGTGAAATTCCCAATACCCAATAATGAGTATTTATAGGGAAATGTCCCCAAAATTTTCCCTCATTTTTCAATGTGGGATAGTTGGTAAAAATGTCAAAAGAAAAAATTAATTTAATTCTAAATTAAATTAAAATAGCAAGGTAATCATCAAACGACAAGTGGCATAAGGTGAACAAGGGTTAGGTGAGGACCACAAGGACAACCCACATGGCCTCCTTGTTCCCCAAGCCACCAAACCCACCAATCACAATAAAGCAAGACCGGTCAATGTCCTTGGACAACAAGGAATGGCCGATCAAGGCCTTTGTGGCTTCGGCTAGGCCAGCCTGCACGCACCGCAAGCCCACCGCTAGCTATCTGGGCTACTATGCGCTACTGGCTAGCTTACCACAAGCCCAACGGCCTTGCCCCCAAGCACCAACAAGCCTCGCTAGCTAGCGGACTGCTACATGCTGCTAGCAGGCCATGCGGGCGCGAGCTTGTGATGGCATTAGGCTATCTAGCACGCTACGCCTTGCATGGCTGCTGGTGGCCTAGTGGTAGCGCCACGCACTCGGCCAACAATCCTAGCTTGTGCGTACGCGCACCAAGCTCGACTTGCTCCCAGTGCTGGCCTTGCGACATGAACCTCGGCTAGCCATGCCAGCTTACCTAGCCCTCGTATGGCTTGACCATTGCGAGGCTAAGATTTTCGTGCACATTGACTTATCGTTTGACTAATTTTTCCGTCTAGTCGAAACCTAAATTCGACTCGACTTTCGACGCTCGGCTTCAACGCTCTAAGCTCAGAATCCGACATCTTAGTTCGTAAAATCTCTATCTACTCATTTAATCCTTCGGATTAATTCGTCGCTTCGGTTCGGTTACACGATTGGGTGTGTCCCGAAGGGTTCAGTCAAGATTAAGCTGTAATATTAATTATACATTAATATTACTGATCGGAAGCGGCCTCCAACTAGGCATTTCGATCACTTAACCTCACTGAATAATTAGCTTTCCTAATTGATTAGGGGATTTTGCTCCCACCAATCGGAATGCGCCACGTGGGCCAATCAGGTCCTGCCAAGTGTCCCCCAGTTGGACCTCTCAGGGCTTGCCACGTGGCACACGCGTATTCGTCAACCCTGGACTTATTATGTCATGACACGTGGCATACTCCATGCCTAATGGAGAAGCCGGTCACCTAGGCCCAACTTCCGAGGGAAGCCCAATCAGCCCAAGGTTAACCTAAACCTAGATTGGCACGTTTCCCGAGGTTATAAATACCTCCCTTAATCCTCATTAAGGGAGATTACGCAGATTACACACATTAAACACTCTCACCTAGAGAGACCCAATCACTTTAATTTCCGCATTAATTACTCCTTAATCAAGTACTAACTTGATCGTTGGAGGCGGATCTCCAATCATCCGGAGCATCCGTTTATTTTGCAGGTACAGGCGTCCGGTTCCAGTCTCGGAATTGTAACTCTCCCGCAGGACATCAGAAAACCCCGAAACATTTTGGCGCCGTCTGTGGGGAGAGTACTTCTGAGATGACACCCACGTTTGTACCGGCTCCTGAAGAGAGACGTCCCCTGGACGATCCTCTAGTTCAGTCGGACCACGATACTAAGAATGAATTTGAAGTTGAAGCTCACACAGCTTCAGACGGGACCCTAAGGGCCCGACGTACCCGTCATACCGAAAGGAGGGAACGGGAACATCTTCAAACTGGAAGCGAGCCAGCAGGCGCACCGCCTGTTCGGCAGCAGCCGACTGATGGGTCTGCTCCCATCACAAGGAACGAACTCATGACCTTCATGAGAGACTTCAAGGGAGAAATTCAAGAGTTGATCAACAAGAAGCCGCCTGCTCTGGACAAGGAGCAGTCGGCTAAGAAACCCTCCACTTCACAGAAGAGGAAGCCAGTTCAAGGGCGAGAGGCGACCCCTCATCCTAAATCTAGGAAGTGGGAGCCACCTGCCCTTGATTTCACAAATACCGTTTTCCTACTCCAGGAAATAGGAAACCTGTTCGTCATATTCAGGCGGACGGGTCGAGGAAAACATACACAGACGCTCGGCTACTGCTAGAGCAGAAGAAGAGTGACCGATTGTCATAGTCGACCTCTACTTCAAACTTCCAAGACAGTCTGCGAAATACCTCGATGAGGCATACTCAGTCGTATCATGAGGGTCAGTCAGGCGGCACCTCCCGTCAGTCCGGCTTTCATAGCGACCAGGCGGTACCAAACTTACCGTTTGTACCGCAACAACAGTATTTTTTACAGCCACCTCCGTTTGGTGGACATGCAACAAAAAATGTCCAACCTATGGACTGGCAGCTACGGTTGCTTAGACTTGGTGAATAGTCGTCGACCTTCTCCAAGGAAATTACTGAAGCCGCTCAGCCGGCCAAAGTGAAAAATGTATTAGTAGGCGCCTATGACGGAACTACTAACCCAGAAGACCATCTGATGGCATTCACCAACCTGATGTACCTTCAAGGGTTGGATGATCCCACTTGGTGCAAGTGTTTCCCAGCGAATCTCAAAGGAATCGCACAACAATGGTTCGGCAACCTGCCGACTGGTTGTGTAAATAACTTCAAGACGCTTGCTTACTTATTCACCTCCAACTTCGCCGTGAACATCCCTGCGAAGAAGACGACCCTTGATTTAGGAACAATTCAGCAGGGCGAGAAGGAGGGGCTTCGTTCTTACATCAGGCAATTTAACCTGATGAGAATACAGATTCAAGGGTTACCGGATGAAGTAGCCTATACTGACTTTTTCAGAGGTCTCAAAGACGGGTCGACCTTCAAATTTGATTTGGTCCGAAAGAGGGTGGCGACTCTTCAAGAGGCCTTGATTGAAGCGGAAGCCTATATACAGGCGACTGATCTTTGTAGTACGGTAAAACAGTCAGACGGGAAAAGGTCCGACAAAAGAGAAGGACGACAGAAGCAGTCGTCAAACAAAGACGAGAAGAGAAAAGAGGTCTGGGCAACTGATTCCTCTAAACAGCCGTCCCAGAAGAAGAAAAAAGAATTCAAACCATACTCCCCAAAGTATGTGTTTAACAAGGATAGCCAATTTATCCTAAAGGAAATCAAGGGACGGATCTCAATTGAGAAGCCAGTCCCCATGAAGGGTTCTGCAAACAATCGGAACCAAGAAAAATTCTGTGATTATCATGAAGATGTTGGTCATCACACCAATGAATGCATCAGTCTCATGCGGTATCTGGACCGCCTGGCTGAGCAAGGTGACCTTGACAATTATGTCAAGAAATCTACGGGGAACACTTCCTCGAAAAAGCAGTCGACCAAAAAGAATCAACAGGCCGACAGCTCCGATACAGATGATGCAGTCGTCTACACCATTGCAGGCGGCTTCAATCGGATGGAGTAGATTATTTCCTTGTTAAAAAAAGAAAAACCCCTCCCCAAACCGTGCTTGCATTTTTCATTGCACACGACTTTCCCTATGTATAAATTTCAAACTTAGTTCCCCTCCTAGGGGACTCAAACAAATTTGAATACTCAATGAATTCAACCCTTACTCCATAAACATTTCAGTAGAAAAATGAATTTTTTTATCTTATCCCCTATTCGTTTAGATAGAATTTCAATTTCATTTAGACAGTCTCATAATCAATCATTCATCGTTGGACAAATTATGGATACAAATAATATCCAAATACCAAATGCGCCCTCTATAGAATCCCCGTGAGATAGAAGAATCCCTTGGTAAGATCAAAGAAAGAACTTTTTCGTCCTCTGTAAAGAATTCTTCTAAAAATTCTGAACCTAATCTTTTTAAAAAAGCACGTACAGTACTTTTGTGTTTACGAGACAAAGTTCTAGCACAAGAAAATCGAAGTATATACTTTATTCGATACAAACATTTTTTTCGTATCTGTTTTTCAGCCGTTCAAAGTCCTTATCGTATTATATAAATAAAGTAACTAACTATCGGTTCACCTATTCGATTTCGTTATCGGTATCGCTTCGACGTTCCGTGTCTGTTTACTACTTCCTTTTCCGTTTCAGTACGGCCCGGTTACCTGTATTCTATGAGACTTTTCCGAATGCGCTTACTTTGGTCTTCCACAACACACTGGATATTCTCATTCATGGACGCCAGCTGGAGAGGCTCAACATAGTTTGTTCCCAGATGTCAGTCTGCATAGCATCATCTTCATCTCTTTCATCGCACATAGGCTCAACATCCAAGACAGCGTAACGAGACCCAAACTATTCTGGTTGGATGAACCAACTTGAGATACAAAAATATTCCATCGCCGGTATAGTGATATAATAATATTAGGCACATCAAGCCTAACTAGGCTTGCTTCTATCTTTATAGATCGGTGTATGACAAAGATATATATTGTCTAACAGCTCCCTCAAGCTGAAGGGGAGGAACTACACGAAGCTTAGACCGAAGAGGAGCGAGCAAACTTAGCAGAAGCGAAAGCCTTGGAGATCTCTTTCGTTGAAGGACCTTTTCCTATCCATTCTCTATCTTTACTCACAGAGACGTTGGTCGACGTCACTTTGTCAGCCTCCGAAAACCTCTTCAACGCTAGTTTTTTTTCTTAGAGTGCCTGAAAATCCTGCTGAGCCTATAGAGAAAGATTCGCCAATCTGCTTAGTGCCATCAACAGAAGCATCCGCATCCACCATGTGCCTTAATAGCATTTCTAATTAGACGGGAATGGAATGCGCTTTCTCTCACTTACTAGTAAAATACCATTCTATCAGGCAGCAATGTAAAGCAGCAGAGGTAGGCAAAAAGGGATTGAAAGTGAACGATGAAACAGAAAATAAATAGAACACAAGTTTTCTTTAGTTTACCCTGCGTCTATACTAGACTTGTCTCTAAAGAGCCTGCGCAGATACTCTGCGCTATTTGAGTCAGGAGGCGGCCCCACTATTAGGGGCAACAAAGACAATATCAGACGGTTAGATGTAAATTCCGTTCACCAAGAACGGCCCTCCAAATATTCATTTCCTGAGATTGTCATCACTGAAAAAGATCTAGGAGGGGTAAGAGGGCCGCATGACGACCCTATCGTTATTGAATGTAAAGTGGCCAACCAGAGAGTTGGCAGAATCCTCATAGATACCGGAAGCTCCTCAGATCTCATCAGTAGCAAATGTCTGTCGAAACTAAAATATCAGACTGATTGCATACATCCGGCATCCCACCCTTTAGTAGGGTTTGGAGGAGGAGTCGTCCACCCAGTGGGACGAGTGGATTTACCCATCCGCCTGGGCGAAAAAGGGGAAGGACGACACATGGTAGTCCGGTTCCTGGTAGTAGAAGAACTCTCGGCCTATAACATGATTTTGGGACGACCAACCCTGAATAATTCCAAGGCTGTTATAATCCCATCTCTTATGTTGCTCAAGTTTGAGAGGGATAATGGAACAGTCGGGTCCCTAAGGGGAGATCAGAGGATGGCCCGAGAGTGCTATCTCTCGGATGTCAAGCCCACTGTTATGGCCACTATGTCGAGCGGTGGAAAAATAGACCTTGACAATGTCAAGGAGAGTGCGCCTGTTCAAGAAGCAGGCGGCAAGAAGAGAAAGGCATCCCAGACAGGGGCCGCAAGAAAAGACAAAAAATAGCAATCATTGGCAGAGGAGCGGTCGGATGAATTCCGCCCTCAGCCAGCTGGTGAGCATACGGACCTGATCTTAGATGACTCGCGTCCTGACAGAACAATCAAGGTTGGGACGACTGCTCTAAGGGACCTGGGTGACGACTTTCACAAACTATTGAAAGAATACAAGGACATCTTTGCATTCGAAATCCATGAAATGCCAGGCATTAGTCCTGATCTGGCGGTACATAAACTGGCTGTGGATCCGAAAAAGAAGCCGGTACGGCAAAAGAAGCGAAACCATGGCGAAGAAAGAAGTCAGGCGGCAGCCGCCGAAGTTAAAAAATTACTTGATGCAGGGTTCATTCGGCAATGTTACTTCCCAGACTGGGTTGCAAATGTGGTGCTTGTTAAAAAGCCGAATGGCACCTAGCGAATGTGTGTAGACTACACAGACATAAACAAGGCGTGCCCCAAAGACAGTTACCCTCTGCCTAAAATTGATAACCTGGTCGACTCAACAGCCGGCCATGCTTTGATGAGCTTTATGGACGCCTACTCTGGTTTCCATTAAATTCCTTTATGGAAGAAAGATCAGGAGAAGACGGCCTTCGTCACTGATCAGGGGTTATACTGTTACACGGTCATGCCGTTTGGTCTTAAGAATGCCCCGGCCACTTTCCAGCGAATGATAAACACTGTGTTCTTTGATCAGATTGGGAGAAATGTCGAGGCATATATTGATGATATGATTGTCAAGTCTAAACTTCAGAAAGATCATCTTTCGGACCTCCGAGAAACTTTCGCCACACTCAGGCGGCACCATGTCATGCTCAATCCCAGGAAATGTTTCTTTGGAGTTGAGTCTGGGAAATTTCTCGGATTTCTTATCAATCAGAGAGGAATAAAGGCGAACCCTGAGAAGGTGCAGGCGGTCATCGACATGCAGTCGCCTCGTACCATCCGAGAGGTTCAGAAGTTAACAGGTTGTCTGGCGGCCTTGGGAAGATTTCTAAGCCGATCAGGCGACAAATGCCTATACTTTTTCCAGGCAATTAAGAAAAAGGCAAGGTTTGAATGGGGGCCGGATGCTGAGGCGGCCTTCCAGAAATTGAAAGTTCACTTGCATTCCTTGCCGAGGCTGGTCAGCCCTTTGCCCAAAGAAGTACTCTACATGTACCTGGCCGTCTCTGATCATGCGTTAAGCACTGTTCTCCTTGCTGAAAGAGACGGCTGTCAGCTCTCGGTCTACTTTGTCAGTCACGTACTGAAAAATGCCGAGTTGAGGTATCCCTTAGTGGAGAAATTTGGTCTTGCACTCTTCATGGCTGTTAAAAAATTGAAGCCCTACTTTTTGGCACATGCAGTCGTCGTGTATACAGACCAACCTATCAAGCGGCCACTGACCATCATGGAGTCGTCAGGCCGAATGATCAAATGGGCCATAGAAATACAGAGCCTCGAAGTTACCTTCGAGCCTAGAAAAGCAGTGAAGGGGCAAGCCTTTGCTGACTTTATTGTTGAGATGACTTGTCCTCCTGACTCTCAAGTTCCAGACCAAGTCTGGAAGGTATATGTGGATGGAAGCTCTACTTCATAGGCGTCATATGTCAGTCGCCAGAGGGCGACAGGTACGAGTATGCTCTACGCTTCAGTTTTCAGGCCTCAAACAATGAGGCAGAATATGAAGCTTTACTAGCCGGAATCCGCATGTGCAAGGCGGCAGGGGCAAGAAAAATAGACGCCTGTTCCGATTCACAATTGATAGTGAGTCAGTACAATGGCGAATACGAAGCAACCCATCCGGCCATGATCAAGTATTTACAGGCGGTCCGACAAGTAGTCGGCTCCCTTGAGGATTTCCATCTGACCCAAGTGCCGAGATCAGAAAACAACCAGGCGGATGCACTTTCAAAATTAGCATCATCCGCCTCCTGTGATACTCCTCAAACTGTTTTTTGGGAAGTAATGGAGAGGAGAAGCATTGAGGAAGACCCTATTGGAATCTTAGACAGAAGCTCAACCTGGATGGATCCAATCAGGGCATATCTGACAAATGGTACCCTGCCGGATGATCATCAACAGGCGGCAGCACTGAAAAAACGAGCAACCAGTTTTGAAATAATAAAGGGAGAACTTCACAAAAGGGGGTACCTTCAACCCTTCTTAAAGTGTGTTACTCCAGAAAAGGGGCGAGAGATACTAGATGATCTTCACTCTGGTTACTGTGCTTCCCATATAGGCGGTAGGACGCTTGCTGAACGGGCAAGGCGGCAGGGCTAATTTTGGCCTACTTTAGAAGCAGATGCAATGGAGATGGTGAAAAAATGTGACAAGTGCCAAAGGTTTGGCAAACTAATTCACCGTCCGGCTACTGACCTCACTACCATTCATAGCCCACTACCGTTTGCTAAGTGGGGCATGGATATTCTGGGTCCATATACGTCTGCTACAGGCGGAAGGAGGTACATACTTGTTGCCGTCGACTACTTCACTAAATGGGTAGAGGCGGAGGCTGTAAAGGGAATCAAGACGAAGGATGTAATTTCATTCATTTGGAAAAATGTCATCACTCGGTTCGGGGTTCCCATGTCTATGGTTTTTGATAATGGTCCCCAATTTGAGACGCCTGTTCTCAAAATCTGGTTGGGTGACCAAGGAATTGCACACTACTTTGCATCTGTCGGCCGTCCACAAGCAAACGGCCAGGTAGAAGCCTTTAATAAAATCATCTCAGACGGTCTCAAGAAAAAGTTTGAACGAGCAGGCGGCCTATGGGCGGATGAATTACCACATGTTCTCTGGGCCATTAGGACAATTGAAAAAGGGGCGACTGGAGAAACTCCATTCCTCCTAACTTATGGTGCGGAAGCTGTTCTTCCAATAGAACACTACGAGTCGACTCTTCAAGTAATGCTATATGACGAAGAGGCAAACTGGGAAGCCATGCGCCTGACATTAGACTCACTTCCTGAAAGGAGGGGCAATGTTGTCTTGCGCCATGAAATTTACCGCCTGAGAATGACTAGATCATACAACAAAAAAGTACACAGGCGTCCACTCAAAGTAGGGGACTTTGTACTTAGAAAAATGGAAGCAGTTGGAAGGGCTAATGAGTCTGGCAAACTAACTCCCAACTGGGAAGGACCCTACCGAATCTGTGAAGAGGTCAGGGACGGTACCTACCGTCTGGAAACACCAGACGGCCAACCGTTGCCTCGAACTTGGAATGTAGATAATCTTAAGAAATATTTCTTTTGAATGATATAAATAGTCAAGGGCTACTTAATAAAAGTTTGCATACTTAATATTCAATTTTGTACTAAGAGGGGCACGCCTACTAACAAACAGTCGGCTACTCTCCATACTCAGTTTTTATTTTTACTTAAGAAGGGCATGCCTACTGACAAACAGTCGGCTACTCTCCATGTTTAATTTTTATTCTTACTTAAGAGGGGCACGTCGCTTGTTTCACTCAACCGGCTACACTCCCATAATACAGTTCACCAAGAACTATCAAAGGCTCATAGCTAAAATGATCAGACCAGGCGCCAAGCCAACTGATCAAAATATAAAAATTCAATTCGACCTGTCCCAACGTTATAGCAGGCGTCCGACGGCATCCATCCGGATGAAATTCATCGCAGAGAGCAGCTCCCTTTTTGGGTGGAACATTGTTCTATAAAATCATTACACGACACCTATACGACTGTCTAACCAAGACAACCACGTGGCCGTTTCCCGGACAAGGATATCTCTCACTTAACTGACTAATCACGTCAAGCAAGTGTTCGCAGTAACCATCCGGGTCAACCGACCGACTGAACTACTTGGGATAAGAACAGTTGGTATTTTATGAGTTAAAAGCCAACAAACATTGGCGAATAAAGGGGAACAACCGGTACCCACCGCTTGATACCTCTACTACTCAGTTACTTGGCGACTAGGTAACAATCATGTTTACTTGGTCACTCCTTAAAAATTTAGTATGAAACTAAAAAGGTGTTCATACAGCACCTGTTCACACTAGATTAAATATAGCGGGGAACAGTCGGCCTAGACGGCCTAAAGTCTCTAGCCTAAAAACATGACAAGTAGGAAACAACTTTCCTACTTGGTTAATTTTACAAATGACAGGACCGCCTGCCTAAAGGGGATCCAGCCTTTAAAATGGTTCGAATACCGATTGGATAAATGGCCGACTGATCGTCTAGCCTGGAAACAGACAACCAGTCGTCCAGGGGCATAGGCGACGTGACTAACTATCCGTACCTGTCTGCAACTATCGGCCATGTAAAACAGTCGGTATAGTGTACAATTGGATATCAGAATATTCAATACTTAAACAAATTTGAAGCAAAATATTCAGAGCCCCGGCCCCCTGGCCGGGTAAATACAAACAAACGGCACGCAGGCCGGGGAAAGAAGACATAAAGCTTATGAAGGGGGCAGATCTTCAATATTAGGAGCTTCCGCCTGGTCAGCACTCTTTTTGCTGGACTCGGCTTCAGCTGCATCCTTCTTCGATGCATTACCCCCAAGCGACACAAGCGCCACTACCGGCTGCTCCTCCTCCTCCAACGCCTCTTCCTCAGCAGCCGCCAGGATCTCTTGATTATATCTATCAGAACACTGGCGGTACGTTTTTTCCCAGGAGACAAAGTCGGCATTGGGGAAGAGGCGGCCCCAAGTCATGCGCAGGATTTGAGCAGAGTCTTCCATCATCTCCCGGACCAGTTCTTTCTTTTCTTGCTCGGCCTTTTCCGAGAGCTCCTGAGTAAGACTCTTCTCCTGGGTCACCAGGCGTTCCTTTACGCTCGCCAAGGATTTCTCCAAGGTTTCGTATGAGGACATCTTTTGGCGAAGAGGTCTCAGCTCGGTCTTGAGGTTGTTGATGGTCGCCTCCATCTCGCTATTCCTCTTCTGGGCCGCCTCTAACTGAGCCCGGATAGCGGCGGTAGCCTGCGCCTGATAATAAAGAATATCAATTGTCAGAACTTCATTTTGGGCAATTTGAAACATTGCCTTATCACAGTCAGAGGCGGCCATAGCTTTTGCAGCCTTTACCTCTTTGTTTTTCCGGTCAAGTGGCTTGCGAAGGCCGTTCACTCGGAGCAGGGCCTAAGTAAAAAGGGGAACAGGCGTCAGTTTCCAAACAAAAAAGAAAACAGGCGTCCTGGAATTCAAATACTCAAAAATATGCTAAGTATACCTCAGCAAGGACCCCTGCAATCCCGTCTAGGTCAAGGGTGCCGACACCCCTGACCGCCTCCCTTTCAGCTGGAGGTACGGCCTTGATCATAGACTTGGCCACTTCGACCAAGTCAGTCTCCTGAGGGCCGGCTGCATCAAGCATAAACAAACGGATTAGACCTAGTAAAGGAGGGAGCAAGTCTAAAATTTACAAGGACAATTTCATACTTCTAGGTGGCCCAGCTGGAGTTTTAGAAGAAGTGGCCGGCTGTTTCTCAGCCGCCGCATGTTTCCTGGAAGAACCAGGAGAGCTCGCAACAGTCGTCCTCCGGGCCTTGGGGTCCGGCTGTTGGGAAGAAGAAGCTCTTGGAGCGCCCGTCTAAAAAAGAAGAAAAGAGTCAGTATATGCATAAACACAACTCCAAAAAGAGGGTGAAAGGTTCGAAGCCCACCAAGGGTGCCCCCTTGTTGGGGGAGTCGGTTGAAGACTGTTGCATGATGGAGGCCCGCAACATGGCCGCCGCAGTCTTGGAGGCGGTAATTTTGCTCATGGCGTCCGCTGCAAAAACAAATAGCAAAGTTAATAAAAGTCATAACAAGAAATGCACGGAGCAACAGAGTATTCGACAGGCCGGCTACCTCTTGAGCAGCGACTGCTGAGGCCACAGGCGGCCAAAAAGTACTCGTCGTAGAGCCATTTGAAGCTCGGGACGCAGTGCAGGGGTACTTGCTCTCGTACCCCTGAAGTAGAGTTCACCTTCGACTCTACTTTGAAGAGTCCTTTATCTAGGATCTCTTTCTTAGCCTTTAGGGGAACAGGCGGCATGCTGCGGCCGCCTGCAAGAAGGGGCGGATTCCTGTTCCACCTGTTGAAGCGCTTGTTCAGCTCTGTGTCTGAACTCTCAATGATAAGGAAGGTGCTCTGCCAGTCCTTCCATTTGTTTGCTTTACCTCTCGTCATGAGGTAGCCCCTGTGGCTCGTCAATTGATACTAGCCGATACCGCCTGCCTTAGGGGTCCGGCTGAGGTAGTTCATGTGGGCGAAAGCCTCGAAGTTCGGCTCCACCCCGTGCAGTTCGCACCCGGCCACATAGCCGAGTACGTTGACCCAGGAGTTTGGGGCTAACTGCCATAACCCCAACTCATACCCATCCAAGATCCGCTGAACAACCGGATGTAGTGGGAAGCGCAGCCCAGCCTTGATGGCCGCCTCGTAGCAGCCAAAGCAGGCGCCATCATAACTGGTACCAGCCGGCCAGACGACTGTGTCTTCTGGATCCGGCACGAACACTAAAAAGTCGGGGCCCATTGTGTGGTTTGCGATAAAGCTCCCCATTTTCTCTTGCATGGCCGTGATCTGGCCCCGAGGTACCGTGCAGTAGTAGGGGGTATTTTGCTCTCGGTGAGAGGCGGATGGCTCCGCCCAATCGTCCCCCTTCTCAACTGCGTGAGAAAGCCTCGCCTCTTGTAGGCGACTGTTTTTCTCTTCTGTGTCCAGAGAAGCATGGCCAGAAGAGCTAGACTCGGATTTGTCCTCTGACGAGTCCGAAGAGGACGATTCCTTCCCTCTCCCGGAGGGGCCCGCCTCCTCTCCTTTAAAAGGAGCAGGAGAGAATGTAGAATTGTCAACTGTAAAATGGGAAGGGGTCACTTTGACTCCTCCCTCATAACTGCCGGCTTTCAAGCCGCTTTGTTTCACTTCCACATCTGGCGCCTGGTCAGATGTTTCACTAATCGGCACCCTGTGGGAGGAGCCGTCTGAGTTTGAGATCCTGGCAGTCTTTTTTGTTCTGGCCATCATGCTCTGCATAGACACAGATACAGTCGGACTTTGTATAAAGGGCAGAGATGGGTCCAGAAAAGGGCAGGCGACACTCCTAGTCCTAGATTCAGCCGTCCCCGGTGACCGGTTGATCACTAACCTAGGTCGTGTCGTGTGCTTCCGTGGTGCTATTTCAAAAAAGAATAAAGTAAAGAGAAAATTAAGAGTAAGAGAACCGACGGTTACCTGAACGAGTGACGATTGATGAAGTTCTGAAAATCCTTTGCAGTCGGCTTGTCAGAGCAGGCGGTAGGCAGAAAGGGTCCAAAATGTTAGAGCAAGTTCAGGGGTCCGAATGTTCTCTCACAAAGTTTTCAAGTGTGAAAACGACCGAAGTCAACACTCCTTTATATAGGCGAAGTGAGAAGGCGAAGGGTCACTTCCAGAATTCAAAATTTTGGCGAGAGAATCTCTTGACCTCTCGCCGAGTGACACTTGTAGCAGGCCGTCGCCTGTTACAGGGCGACACCTCTCACAGGTAACACGTGACCAGTCACGTGCCACCTGTGAGGGGCAAATGATTAGGGGATTTTGCTCCCACCAATCGGAATGCGCCACGTGGGCCAATCAGGTCCTGACAAGTGTCCCCCAGTTGGACCTCTCAGGGCTTGCCACGTGGCACACGCGTATTCGTCCACCCTGGACTTATTATGTCATGACACGTGGCATACTCCATGCCTAATGGAGAAGCCGGTCACCTAGGCCCAACTTCCGAGGGAAGCCCAATCAGCCCTAGGTTAACCTAAACCTAGGATTGACACGTTTCCCAAGGTTATAAATACCTCTCTTAATCCTCATTAAGGGGATGACATGAATTACATGCTGATTACGCTAAAAACTCACATTAAACACTCTCACCTAGAGAGACCTAATCACTTTAATTTCCGCATTAATTACTCCTTAATCAAGTACTAACTTGACCGTCGGAGGCGGATCTCCAATCATCCGGAGCATCCGTTTGTTTTGCAGGTACAGGCGTCCGGTTCCAGTCTCGGAATTGTAACTCTCCCGCAGGACATCAGAAAACCCCGAAACACTAATTAGTTCCGAACCCTCTAGCGGAATAATACATTTGTTCGAAGGACACCATTCCTTTTAACTCTACTTGTCTTTCCGGACAAGTGTGCTGTTTGCGTATAGCCTGTTTCCTATGTCACTTATTGTCTCTTTGTGAACTATAAGGTAAGATTTTTCGTCATCCTTATTATGTCCAGAAGTGTTCTCGATTTTCGAGTTCGACTGTCAATAAGCAGATGATTTCTAAAATCCATCTGAGCACGGCCATGCATTTTCACAGTCCCGCTTTTCGATAGGCCTTGTAAACAATAAAGACATGTTCCCTATTGTTAATAGGGGGACATTCTAAGTCTTACATTTTTAGCTTCCCTTACTGAGAGACCCTAGCCGCCCGAGTGTTGCCTTTATAATCCCTTTGTATAGCAGACGTTTGACAACATCAAAGCGGACTAGTACTCAAACAAGAAAACTTACAATACTCATGGTTGAGGAAAGAGGTTTCGATAACCATAATGAGTAATATACGTATGACGATAATTAAATCTCTTAAAGTATTCTCATAGGTCGATCTAGTATAGTTCCAACCAATACCTATGCAAATGATTTATGACATTTTTGTCCTTGTAGCACAAGAAACAGTGATATAAATCATACTACGCACTAATGTCACGCAGTCATTAGTCGTCCAACTTTCAAATGACCTCGATCAGGGATAATTTCGATATGATATTAAACATTCACTTAATAGGTGTTTCTTTATCCAAGACTTGTCTTGATACCCTATTTTGAGTATCGTCAAATCGAATGGACTTATTATTTAATTCTAAACCACAATTAAATAGTTTGTGGAATAATTAGTAAATTTTAATCCACTGTGAAACTTTTCAACGTTTCATCATATGATAAATGGTTTTCACAAAATATTTTAAGAGTAATACTCTTTACAAAACATTTATAGAAATCACACCCGTATTTCTTTTATGCAATTGTGAATGTTATGGTTCACTTATTGCATAGGTTTAGTTATGATTACTTTGCAAATCTTAACATCTTCATTATCGAACACTTTCATAATAAGATGATAAAATTCGAGTGTGTTTATGGATTATACGTGATTTAGGATTTATTCTCCAAGTGATGGCTCCCACTCATTTTCATGATTTGAGATCTTCAACTTGACAACCTACAATCATCAAAGTTCAACAACGAACTGTCCATTTATCAACTTCCTTATTATTGCCTCTAAGGCAGCAATGTTTACAACATATACTTTAGTAGATTTCCTCTTTGCTTGGATTTTACTCCAATTGGCTCACAATGATTTGGATATCCTAATCATTTGTGATTATGGAAATTTACCTTAAATTTCCGCACAATATACATGGACATAAGTTCATGTTGCCATTCTCAAGCCATGACGCGTCTTAACCTCGTGCTTATAAATGGCTTCCTCATCAAGGGTCTAATCCTTGTTGAGGTTGTGCTTGCAACATAAATACTCAAATTATATTTGTTTCCATGCATCAAGAACTCATCCTTTTACTTAACCAAGTACTTTGGACGTTCTTGATCATAATCTAAAGATCTATTGCTTAGATTCAAGTTGATTGGTATTTTATACTTGTCATGCTCTAAGCATGCAGGTCATGTGACGATTCCATATCATAGCATACATGATGGATCTAATTGCAAAATTATTTCAACTTGATCCCATTCATGTGACTTTTAGCTCATCCAGTTACACTAAGTCTTGCTAAACTGTTTGTTATATGGCTGGAAGTCTCTACTTGAGTCTTTCTTGTTTGAATGAGTATTTTCCTAGCTTATACTTATTTCAAACAATTACTTAGTCTTATACATATGGATTGAAGGCCTTTTCAAGTCCTTCATGTTTAATACGGTAAATTCCTTTACTGGTTTAAACATTTTATTAAGTCTATACAATAGATCTTAATTCCCACCATGTACTAAGTATCGCCTTTAGCTTGGTCCATCATTGAAAAATTCTTTAAATCTAAGCATTTAGCATTTGATAGTTATTTTACAATAGAGTTCGTAAACTTCTTATTGGACTTTACAAAATTGACTTTTGCTCCCACTAAACTTCTTTATTCAAAGATTTCCATGTTTCTCAACAAGACAAACCTTATATTAACTTTATGAGAAAACCCATTCCAATTCCTACATGCTTCCCTTAATCCACCAATGGATTTCTTGAGCTTGCTTTCAAATCTAGCATTATTTAGAATAATCAAAACCCTAAGACTATTTCCATAGAAAATCCTATTTTTAGGAAGACGGTTTTGGTATCTATTTTGCCATATTTCATATGCGCAATTTTGCTAGAATAATCATGAAAAGACTTAAGCATTCCAATTAGTGAATAGGTTTTATTAAAATCAACGCCGTAAATTTAATTATCACCTTTTCAACTAATCTAGCTATGTATACATATGCAATTCCATATTTGTTAGTTTTCTCCTTGAAAACTTATTTGCATTTGATGGGTCTTTACCCTTCAATCAAATTAATAAAGTTTCAAACATGATTTTCAAACATCGAGTCTGTTTCGGATTTTTATGGCTAACCATTATTCGGAATTTAGATTTGTTGTAGCTAATTTACAAGACACTATTCCCTTACCATCCAATAGTAAATAGTATGCTTGTAAGTCTTAGGTTTATTTCTAACTTAATAGAAACTTTACAGGATTCAATCCAAGCTTTTTGGTGAATTCTATACCTATACGGGGGTAATTGCATCAAACACTGAGTCTCAAGGCGCTTTTAAAACCCTTTGATTATATTAATCTTACTCCCAAACTTATAAAGTTTTTGTGAGTAATGAATTCTCTTATAAGGCACTTGTAAAGTCCTTTGAGATTCTCATTTCTAGTTTGTTGCTAATCTCAATGGTCATCGAGTTCATTTTCCTCCCACTTGTCGTTTTGGAAATGTGTTATTTTCCAGAAAGACACCACTTAAAGCAACAAATACTATTTTCTCAATGAGGTTGTGGAAGTAATGCCCGTAGTCTCACTTGAATGCTTACAAAGAGACATGCATATTGTCTTTGGGTAAAAGGTCATTGTGAAACAAACAGTTAGCTCCCACTTGAGCTATGTTAGCCCTTATTGAGCCACTTAGCTCCCACCGATCCACTTAGCTCCCACTGAGCTAATGAACTCCCACTGAGCTAAGAGCCCTAGACATGTACTTGAAAAGACGCTAGAAACTATTTCTATCCTTAACTGAATATGGTGTCCTTTCTTAGATTCGACATTTTATTTAGTGTAACATTAGTCATTTGTGCAAATCTTTAAGAACTTTATAGGAAGGGATGTGATCCATCATCATTCGAGTCATTTCCAAATGGCATCGAGGTCTCCATGAAGACATACTATATTCTTTGTGGAGCTATTTATGAAATTTCAATTTCATAACTTTGAGATGATCACTTTTGGCTCAAGCAAACATTGCTCGATCTAATCTAGATGTTTTGATATCTTTCCAAGTCGATTCTATACTTCACTGAACTTTTGAGCTACTCAAGATCCAGTTTGTTCACTTTTGATGAATATAGCCATATTCTTTCAAATTTTGTGAAAATGTTGAAGTAATGGAATTCTCTTTAGCTTTTGGAGTCAATTGTCTATACCAAGCACAATAGCTCTTTTCTTTGTCGATTTCAACGAGTAAGACTTGCTTGTTGATAGTCTATTTTATATATATTTTTATTCCCTGTCCCATGGTCATATTTGTGCTTATTTGAGCTCTACGGAGCTATTTTTATTACTAATATACGTTTCCTAGTGTTTTTGTAGAGTTGATATTATTTTGTAGGAATTTGCAGCTTTATGTTAATTCCCGAGCTTATTGAGCCTCTACGAAGATATTGGAGTCGGGTCGTATTTTATGATTGTATATTTAAGCCCAAGGTCGAATTAATTAAATTTGGTTCGGTGATTAGGGGCTCGGTTCGTTTGGATACCAATTTTGTTGGTAGTCCAATACTTGAATATGGAGAAGAAGGAATTACGGTCTAAAGGAGAAGAGCCCAATAATTAAATCAGATTTGAAGATCACTCAAATGGGCGGATATCATCACTAGGCTACTTCAGCTATTGGGCTTGTGCATTGTTGGGCCCGGTTGCTTGCTCCTGTTGCTGATGATTGGTGAATGTTGGTTTAGGAGTAGTAATAATAGTTTTAGTGGGAGTAGTAATTGGGCTTCCTTAAAAAAAAACTCCTCTTGATGGTTTTAAACAATAGTAGTACGTAGGTTTAGGGGGGTAGTTAGTGAGTTTTATTATTTTAGACTTTAGTTTTGTTTTCTAGGATTTTTTATTTTCATTCTTTGTTTTTCCCGAGATTCGTTTTTAGCGGCTGCTTTCCATTAGGGTACTGCTTATTAGTTTAGTTTTGCTGCAACTTTTTATTACGGAGTATCTTTTATTCATTAGCTTAGAAGTTGATTTGATTTTTATTTTGCTTTCGTTTCCGTCAGATTTTCGTTATTATTACAGTATTGTTCCACTCTCGTTTAATTATTACTACTTGCTCTAATTTTGTTATTCTAGCTTTAATATTAGGTTTTAATATTATTGTTATATTTTATTTTTATTTTAATTGCTTTGATTAATTATGTCTTGTTTAATTGTTTTGATAAATTTAGATTTAATTATGCGTGAATAGTTTAATTCTAGGGTTTTAGGGATCCATGAATAATATGAAGGGGTTATTTATTATTGTTGATTATTAATGATTGATTAATTTTCTATTGATTGATTTAATGCTATGCAATTAGATTTGACCAGGTTTAATTGTATCAGTTTTGCAATATTGATTCGAGATTCGAGAGATGAGAATTGATGTTTAGGCTAATAGGCATGTTAATCTATAAATGGTTAGGTCAAGATTCGAGAGATGCGATTTAATGTTAGTAGATTAATTATGTAATTATAATACGTAACGAAAGCCCTTTATAATCTGATTAATTTATGCATTGATGATTGATTGTTATTTTTACCCTGGAGTATTATTTATTGGTGAACCTATACCCTAGACCTATTATTATTGATTATTCCCTTATTTAATTTTGCTTAGTTTAATTATTAGTATAATTCACACAACATAAATTGGTTACTCTATAATTTAGATTATAATAATTTATTAGGAATAAAAGAACATTGTTTCCCCGTGGATTCGACCCTACTTCCCTATCTATATTAGTTAATTAGTGGTTTTAGGAATTACTTTTGATTAGGTGATACGACTTTAACCTGTCACTTGTCTTAGAATGATTCTGAATCGATCAACTTTCAAGAGTCTATCTGATAGAGCCTTGAGTATGTTCTTATGGATGTGACATTGCTAAAGATGTTCGGAACACAAATCATGTCCATGACTTGAACTTTGTGAGTTTTCATGTTAGAGAAATGTTTGTTTATAATCAAGCACCCTTGACTCATGACTTAAACAACCATGTCATTCAAATAAAACTAACAACTATTGCTCTTTTACTTTGAATGTGAGTCTTTCCATGTGTAAACGGATCATTTACTGATTATGGAACACAATAACCATTTATTTGTTCCAGCCTTAGCTTTAAAAGGTCTTTAAACAAAGCAGATGACCTTACAACTGATGTAGCACTACTTGCTTCATTCCAAGCTTGTAAGTCAATAACTTAGCTTAACTGCAATGGTTTGAGGTCACTTTAAAAGTGGAACACTCAAGCAGTATTCGATACGTGTGAAGATAATGAGTTGCTAAGTTTAACTATGATAATATGAACTCTTAGGTAGAATTGAAATCTCGTATTCCTTTCCAATGTTCCTTGTTTCCTATATTTCTTATCATACATCATCTCATAACTTTTAAGAGCCATTTCTTTAAGTGTTTTGACTTTTATACTTTGTTAGGCATAATTAAGCATCTAATGCGCCGTAAAACAAAGTTCCATCTTTTCCTTTAATTCATACTTGAATTACTATATCAATGAGTCCTACTCATTAGTGTATGAAGCGAAAAGAAATATTGGTTGTCAACTATTGACAATTTGAGTTTTTCAACTCAATACTTCATGTTTATTAAAACTACCTAGCATTTTGAATACATGATGTCCAACCGTCCTTTCGGACTAAGCCATAAAAGTCATTTATGAGAAGTTGTATTTTAGAAACGTCTTTTCTTTCCTTGAGAACCATTCTCAAAAGATTTCCTTTTACCAATCGTTGGAAACATTATAATTTGATTTAGAATTCTACAAATATAAGTGCAAAACCATTTATCAAGATAACATAATAAGCATCGAAATACATGAAAACTAGCAATTTCAATTAACTTATTAATGTTCTATTCACACATTTACGAATTTGTCCTAATTAGGCGAGAATAAAACGATTCCAAGATCCCAAAAATCAATAAGTGATTAAGCATGCTTTGGCTTGTCTTAACACTTAATATTTTAAGGTAAGCAATCTAATTGCTAATAGCTCTAAGCTATTCTTGGTTCGATAAATCGTCGCATCCAATGCTTCCTTGACGATTGTCTCCTTTTCCACGGCATCAAAGGACTCCTTACTGATATCGTTGAGTTTAAGCAAAACTAACGTGTATATGATGTCTTGCTTTAGAAAGCCCATCAACATACCTTACTTCCCTAGGAAAGTAGTAAAGCCTTGCTTTGGCATAGCCCATTACTATTCTCATTAGTTCCGTAAGTGTCATTTTGGAATGATAATTTTGACTCAATGTTCTTTGCGACTTAGGGTCTCTATGTTGGTTGATTTAAGTGAACTAAATTAATCATTCAACATTCGAAATCCTAAACATGCATCTAATATCACAATTATATATAAGAAAAATATATATAAAGCATAAATAAAGATGCATTTGACAAACTAGCATGACCCCTTGAAACTTGAATCTTCAAATCTTCATGGGCCTTCATTGCATCTTCTTGGCTTCGTCTTTTTAGAAACGCCGTCTTTGAAACATCACCACCAATTATGCAAATACTAGAAAAGCTAGGACTAATCTAAATAATTTAAGTACAAAAATACTTAACGGCACGCAGTCCGTATTTAGATTTACAAAAATACAAAGTGGAACGCAGTCCGTATTTACTATCCTAGTCGCGCCCTACTAGTTGGAATTTTGTAAAACCTGCATTAGAATATCTATTCCATTCATCCATTCACTTCTAAAGTGAATGGCCTAAGCATTTTACAAAATAAATCAAGCAGCAATGCAAAACACGCGCAAACTAGTAGCTAAGTTAGGTGGTTAATCCAATTAACTCGCCTAATTAAAACTAGTCAAAGTTGTTATTCGATTATGTGATTTAACGCAATAATAATAGCTCAAACGATTAATGAAGCTCCTACTAAATTCCATATCCAACTTATTTAAAATTAATCCAATTAAAAATTAATTTAGCCGATTAACCCAAAATTTTGCCAAATTATTTTGTAAGTGCCGGGAAAAACCGAGGTCTAGCCTCGTTTTAATTAAAACAAGACTGAGGCCTAGCCTCGTTTTAATTAAAACAAGACCGCAAAAAATCGCAAAATAATAGCCCCTCAACGGCCGAGTGCCTAGCATCCAAGCCATGAGGCTAGGTTTGCTTGGCATGCAAGCCTAGCTGTCGTGCGTGGGAGCTGCTTGCACAAGAACAGCAGCGTGCTAGCCACCTGCTAGTCACTGGCAGTGTCGCAGCATGCTCAACATGCTTGCTTCTCGCTGGCGCTAGCAGCGTGCTTGTGCGCATGCTGGTGCTGGCCGCAACCTTGCTATGCGGGTTGGTGCTGCCTAGCAGTCCCACCCTTCGCACCACACGCATGTTCTCCCGCATCTAGCTGCTGCTCGCACACACTCACGCACCAACATGGTGCACTCCCTTATCAGCCAAATGTGGGCTGCGTTAGCAGCCCAGCTAGCCGAGGGAGGTGCTCGAGGCTTGGTGCCTCGTTTTACGTGCTTATGCCTTCGAATTTTATTCCGATTTTGTGTGTGACATAAAAAATTAATTCTAAATTGATTTTAGAACTAATATTGAGCAATAATGAAAATAAAACAAGTTCAACTTAAATAAATTCAATTTTAGTGCACAAACCAAAATTAATTCAAGAACTATTCTTTAAATTATTTTTGGCTCAACTTGATGCTACAAAAATTAAGGGCTATTCTCACAATTAATTTAACCAATATAAATTAATAATGTGATTTGACAAAAATAGTTGAATAAATAATCATTCATCCAATGAAAAAATTTATCCAACACTCACTTGTGCACATTTGAATATTGTAATCTTCCAATATAAAGAACAATAATAATTCAAGTACAAGTATGAACATTTAAGATTTTAATCGACTAAAAATGATTAAAACAAAAAATTAGTTCATTATGGATTTTAGGAAGTAAAGTTCCAACCAAATAAACAATTAAAGATTGGATCTTTAACACTTTAGGGGCTTCAAAATGCATATTCACCATAAACATTCACACTCCAAGCAATTAGTTTGCAAAAATGTGAAATTGCAAGTTTATGTGAAAATAAGAGCTAACCATATTAAGCACCAATTATGACTTCATAAACATGCTTAATAAGGGTTAAAATTGCAGAAGATTAATGGTATAATCTAACACATAATCCAACAATTTCATGCAATAATTAATCAACGTTTAAAGATTTAAATTTTTTTCGTCAAAAACGAAAAACCCCTCGAAAAACCACTTTCTGGGTGGATTTTGGCTTTTGGAAGGACATTTTTAACCACAGAGAGGGTGAAGTCTGATTTAGAACGTCAATTCCACCCAAAATTCACTATTTTTGAGTCAAAATCGGAGTTCGTAATCCAAAATTAACATAAATACGATTTTAATCCAATTAAAAACTCCGTAATGTGATATTGAATATTATAGAAATAAACTCCGTATGTGAAAATAGTGGTGTAGTTTTAATTTAATAGTTTCAATAGTATGATGATCTCTATATTATTTCAATCTGCTACCCATGAATTAATGGTCAACAAATAATTATATTTTGTAACATAATAAAGGGAAATTCTACACCATAACCCTCAAGTATTGACTTTTCCAAGCTGTGCCCCCTCCTTTTGAAAATTACACACTGTAACCTTCAACTTACAATTATGTCTCAATAGTGACCTTGCCGTTATCCGATCGTGACGGTCACCGTAAGTGGGACCCACTGTGTACTTAAAAGCCCCGTTTTTTGAATTCTAAATTTAACTACGGAAATCCGAATTCACAAAATGGGGTTTCTACGTTATTTTTTTTGCAAACTACGAGTTCAATTTGGATCCTTAAGGGATAAAATGACCCCTAAAACCTTTAACGGAGCATTTTTAGCACGAAAATCGAGAAAAAAAATTAAATAGGTGTAAAGTGGGCCCCACTAACGACAACATGTAACGGAGGGTTAACAACAAGGTTACAACGTAGTCAATAAATGGATTTTGAGGTTACAACGTGGGATTTTTAAAAAGGGGGGCACAACACAACGTGAAAAAGTGAACACCTAAGGATTAATGTGTAGAATTTCCCAATAATAAATATATTACAACTGGTAAAAGTTGATTGTTAGTAGTTTGGGATATTACAAACTACTTTATACAAAGTATAATATAACAATCATATTAGATGTATCATAGATGTACTATACAAGCATACATAAATTTTTTTGAAACCAAACTAACTTCTAACCTATATCTCAGCTTGCTCTATCAACCTTAAAAATAATTGGATTAATGGAATCATCATAAAAACAACTACTTTGTACATGATTAACTCCAATATGACCTAAAGCATAGTAGTAAAGCTCGATTTTTACTCTTGAAGCAAATACCTATTGTGGTAGGAAGGGTATGAAGTACAAATAAGATGTTAAGAGTGGTGCCTAGATTTATACTGCTAATTATCCGATTAATATAATGTATGATTCCAATTTTTTAATATGTGAAAAGTGTTATAGTAGGTATAGCAGGATATTAGTGATTAATTAGTGCCATTAACTATATTTGTAATTTAATATAATGAATGATAAATATTAACCTATCAAGACTTCTGAAATTTAATCAAGTTTATTACATAGTGTGTGAAGGAAGTAGAATTTGGCTTAATAACAGAGAAAGAAGTTAAAAAAGCCTAGTGTTATGAAAATTACGAATCGAAATCTATTTGATAGTGTTGGATGGCCTCGTGGCCTCTATGATCCTTTATAATTCGGTGGTGTTTTCTATAAATACGACGACATATAATATTTGAAATATTGGTACTGTATTTTATTGAAAATAACACTAAACCAACAATTTTATCCTAAATGTCTATCCAAATAAATTTTATTGAATGTAAAACTCTAAACTAACTTTTTTCATCTTACAAAATCTATTTAAATGTATGCAACATTTTTATCTTATGTGTCATACTAATAATTAATTGTTGCATACGTGGCATAACACTTGACAAAAAGTTGAAACGTCAAGTGTCGCTGTCTCGTGATCTGACTAAAAGTTTAACTTTATATATTAGTTATATGATATTAGAAAATTATAAGGCAAACAAGGACGTATCTAGGGGTTGACCGGCTCATACCATGGCTCGCCCCATAATCCAAAAAATTATACTCTTATAAGTTATTAAAGCTGCAAATGTGTAGAAATGAAGTAGCTTGGCTAAGTTGGTTTTGTGCATACATTATAGACCACTTATTGACTTGATTCTGAGTTCAAATAAAACTAGAATGCCACATTAATTTTTGTTCTTTTTTTAAATATTGCCTATATTTTATTGGTCCTTTATTTTAGCTCAAGCAGCTACATATACAAGTACTTTGAATCATTTTCTTCTCATTTTTTGTAATAGGAATCTAAAGTTGAGTAAATATATGAATATGCTTTAAAGATTTAGCCCTATATTAAATTCTTAGACCCGTCATTAAAGGCAAAGAACAATGCATTGGGGAATGTTGTTGTATGGACCACTTGTCAGATAAAAGAGTCAATAATGTGGCATATTGGCGACGTAAGAATGTGGTAAAGGAGAAATGGAGGCAAGAGGATCATGCATGGCTTGATCATTTACAAGACAATAGTATGTTTTTTATTTTTATTTTTTATCTATTTATTATTTTTTTTAATATGTTATGATGGATTCTAAGTAGTTTTCTAATAGCTTCAAATCTCTAGGTTGTGTAGGATTGTAGTGTGACTATTTTTATGTGGAGCAATTAATAATACTTGTATTACTTTTAAGAAAAAGAAGATAGATGAAGAGGATAAAGATGAAAATTGAAAATCAGTGCATTAGGATCATGCATGGCTTGATCATTTACAAGACAACACTCTGTAATTTTTTTATTTTTATTTTTATTTTATTTTATTTTATTTTTTTATATGTTATGATGGATTGTAACTTGTAAGTAGTTTTTTATAGCTTGAAATCTTTAGGTTGTATAGGGTAACTTTTTTGATTTGGAGCAATGAATATACTTGTATTACTTTTAAAAAAAAGAAGATAGGTG
Source organism: Chenopodium quinoa (assembly GCF_001683475.1). NCBI lineage: Eukaryota > Viridiplantae > Streptophyta > Magnoliopsida > Caryophyllales > Amaranthaceae > Chenopodium > Chenopodium quinoa. Next base: position 124,462 of record NW_018743252.1, read on the forward strand.
AAGAGGATAAAGATGAAAATTGAAAATTAGTGCATTCGTTAATTTTTGTTTTGTTTGGATGTTATGATGGATTGAAATTAGGTTTTTTTTTTTTTTTTTTTTTTTTTTTTTTTTTTTTTTTTTTTTTAATAACTTTAAAGCTTTAGGTTGTAATTTTGTAAAGGGTAACTTTTTTGGGTTGCACAAATTTTAGGGTGCACCCTGAATAGGTGCACCATGCCTATACTTTTGAACATTTAGTAAAAAAAATCTGAACAATTGTAAATTTTGAACATTTAGTAAAAAAAAATGAACATCGCAAATTTTGAACATTTAGTAAAAAAAAATATGAACAATCACGATGCACTATGCCTATACTTTTGAACATTTAGTAAAAAATCTGAACAATCACAAATTTTGAATATTTAGTAAAAAAATCCGCTGAACAATCGCAAATTTTGAACATGTAATATATTAAATACAACACTATATAATAAACATTAAATTTTTGAAAGAAGTTTGACTGATTTGTAATAATTCAATAGTTTTGTAATATAAACTGAACATAAACTGCATATAAAATGAACATTTCTTTATAAAATATGAACATTTAAAATTGGATGTCTATGTTCATTTTATGTGACCGTTTATATTTTTGTTTCTAAATGTTCATTTTTTTGTAAAGTATTCAAATATTTTTACTAGATGTTCAAAACTATTCTAGGTTAGGTGCAGCATGGTGCACATAGTAACTATTGAAAATATATATTTTGATAAAGATAACAAGCATTTTCCGTCCAAATCTTGGCCCAACCTGGCCCGACCCTTTCAACAGACTAACTATTTTATCCTCGGTCCACCCTACCCTTTGATCACCTCTACCTTAGATGGTTGTTTATGAAAGAACCCATATAAACTTAGTCTATGTATATCATCTCCAGGGTATATTGATCATTTTATGTAAAACCTTAAATTCAATAGTATTTTTTGTATACTTCTCTTCGAAGACATCTAATAAACTAGTATCTATTATATACTGCTAGAAACATATATATGTTATAGCAGCCTATGACTTGGCAGAGAACCCGGATGTTGGTGATTTAAGGTACTGGAAGGGGTCAAAGATAGGGGGCGTCTCAATTAAATATGCTCTTCAACCTATGCAAGAACATGAGTATGTTCCTATAAATTCCAAGTGGGAATTGGCTTGGAAAGCCCCGGTACAGAAAAGAGTTCGCACTTATCTCTGGCTCATCTTCCATGATAGAATTCTATGCAATGCCAATCGTATGAAACGTCACTTAACAGATGATCCTAAATGCAATCGATGCCAGCAGAACACTGATGAGACGCTGCTTCATCTACTTCGTGACTGTCCTATTGCTCGAAGAATTTGGTCTTGCTTAGCAGGTACTGCTCTTTACCCTTCGTTTTATAGTGGTGATTTGCAAGCTTGGATGTTGCATAACCTAAAGGCGAATGGGTTAATCTTCTCTGAAAAATGGCTGACTGCTTTTGCAACCACTCTATGGTGGATATGGAGATGGAGGAATAATGCGTTGTTTGGAAGAGGTGAAGATATCCCAATTAATGTTGGGGATTCTTTGAGAAGCAAAGTAGAGGAAACTTGGAAATTTATTTTTCTGGGGAGGGTAGTTCGTCCTCGCATCCACACTAAAATCAAGCTAGAAGAGAGGTTATGATTCGTTGGCCATCCCCGCATATAGGCTGGGTTGCATTGAACACAGATGGCGCAGCAAAAGGTGCCCCAGGCCTAGCAGGGGGTGGTGGTGTGCTTCGTGATGCAATTGGCATGTTCTTGAAGTTCTTTGAGGCTAAGTATGACATGCACAGCCTACAGGGCAGAGCTCTTAACTGCGGAGATGGGACTTCGAATGGCAGTCAACATGGGAATCCCGAAGCTAATGTTACAGATGGACAATCAAGCTTGCATTGAGGCCATAAAGAATCCTGAGTATCATGGTGGAGATTGTGTCCACACCTTAGCAAATTGTCGTAGCTTAATTAGTTTCTTTAGTAGTTTTTGCATTGTTCATTGTCATAGGGAAGGTAATAAGGTTGCGGATAGATTAGCCAACCTTGGGGCCGTTCTTGAAGATAGGCTTGCTTATTTCGATGTTTCTCCGATCAAAATAAGGAACCTTCTTTGGGAGGACGTCATTGGTGTTACCACTCCTTGACTTATTATCTAGTTTATTGCTTTTCGTTTTTTAGGGCTTGGCCCACTTGTTTCGAGGTTTTTTTATGTTTCCTACGGGAGAGGTACTGACAAGACTAGATTCTCTTCGTCTATACCTGCAAAAAAACAGAAGGTCAGGTTGTACGGAGTTCCACCTTCGACGATCAAGTTAGTAAGAGTTGAAGGAGAGTAAAAAGTGCGGAAAGGTAAAGTAGATCTTCTCGGATCCCGAGATCAGGTGTTTTCTCTGATGTGAGAGAATTGATTGTGTGTAATAAATGAACGTATCCCCAAGTTGGGGTAAATCTCTCTATTTATAGAGTCATGGGAATCAGTGTCCCCTTTTCTAAGTCATCAACCTAGGTAAATAGGCTGCGCCGTTTTTACGGCGTTCTCGGGATTTGGGCCTTTAAAAGTCGCCTATTTCCCTGATGATTGGGGATGCCACGTGTCAGCTGGTGATTGGTCCTTTTTGGACCTCCCCTGGTGATACGTGTCCCCTTTTGATTAGGCCACGTGGCCTAGGTATTTTTACCCAAATCATTTTCCCCTCACAGGGGTCACGTGGCGCCGTGACACTTGGAAGACTGAGATTGATGAACAATTTTTAACTGTTCACCTTCTGGGATAATTATAGGGTTGCCCCTGAATTTACCCCTCTATAAATATGCTTTTACCCCCCTCTCATTTTTTACCTTTTCACAAATTTTAGAGAGAGAAAGCAAAAAAAAAAAAAAAATCCAAGAGAGAGAGAGTCTGATAACCGTATGATTATCTTTTTGCCAATATCGCCTGATATTCCCGCCTGTTATAGCCGGTTAGCGCTTGATACCTCTTCCTTCTAGAAAAACACATATAAGGTAACCGTTTCTCTCTCTCTCACCCTTTTTTCCGTTTGTGTATATTGCTTTGAATAAATGGATTCACCAACAACACACACAACATAGCCTAGCACAGTAGTCAGCCGGTCACATGGTACGGCTAAGTCCAAGACTGGGGGTGTCGTCTCTGGGTGTTTGGACCACCCTCCTTCTTCCCCAAATCTGACTGTCTCTATGTCTGTGCAGGATTCTCTGGCTCAGACAAAGCAGAAGGCACCTGATCCGGACTATAGAGAGGAACGAACTATAGAAGTGCCGGCTGATGAAGTTATGCCAATTGAGGAAGTAGTTATGCCGGTCGAGGAGGTAGTGGACTCTTCATCGGGTGCCCCTAGCACTCCAAGTGATGGAATTTTAGAAGAGTCTGAGCCTAGAGACGACAAAGAGACCGACTTTGGGTCTAGCTCTAAGGAGAGAAATGGTGGAGAGTCTGCCTCTAGGTCGGACTCTAAAGAGAGAAGCAACAACTCCTTAGAGATGGTGGTGGATAGTAAGGAGGAGGAGCGCCGCCACTGGAGTGATAAGACGGACTCATTTCAAATTCATGTGTTTGCCAGGGATAGGGAAAACATGAAGGCGGGCCTTGAAAATTTCAAGAAGAGACGTCCCCTTGGGAGGAACTATGCCATTCGGGTGCCGCCTGAGTTGGGCACCATAGCATGGAATGATGACCAACAAAACGCCAATGACTACTTTGGATGTTATGAGGCGACATTCTTAACCGGCCTCTGCTTCCCCCTTCATGACGCAATAAAGGCCATTCTTTGAGGATATGGCTTAGGCGTGTGGCAGTTGACCCCAAACTCCCGGGTCAACATTTTGGGCTATATCGTCGCCTACGAGATGCAGAACCTCCATCTCGTAGGAGGTTTTTGCAAAGATGCACTATTTAAGCCGTAACCCAGGCGGTTGGTGGGTGTGGTACACACTGACCACTTACCCGGAATACCTTATGACCTTAGACAAACCGTCTAAGTGGTCAGATTGGAGGAACAAGTTCTATTTTGTTTCTTCCCCCAAATGGCGAGAGAATCATGAATATCGTTGTTACAATAAGAAGCTGGAGCTGCTGGGCAAGAAGTGTGCTATGCCCCACATCCCGGATGACGACTGGGACAAAATAATAGCGCCAGATTTCTTTGGGGTAACCACCATGCCCCTATCAACCGACGAACAAATAACTGTGCCCAAAAACTAGGTACCAAAGCATGAGTGGCTGATAGACGAGTGCTTCTTGTCCGCCTGTGATCTTAGTACCATGTTTGACAGACGTATGTCGAATAACCATCCGACATTTTAATGCCGCCTTTATTGCATCTACAATTTTGCTTGTAGTTTTCTCGTTTTGTTTGGTGATCTAACAGACGGTTTTTCTTGCAGAAACCGCCAGAGACATGCTTCCAGAATACAAGACGCCTGCCCGTTCAGCTGCTCAAATAAGGAAGGACAATGAGGAGAAAAAAGCGGGCTTAGCAGACGATCTCCCAGAAGGATTAGGTATGTCCCGTCTGTCATGATCATTCTTCCTTCATACATATATGTGCCGACTGTGCCTGACAATTTGTTTTCTTTATCCAGGATGGAAACAAGGGGCCTCCTAGATCATTTACAAAACTAATCAAACGGAAGCCAAAGGACGAGGCCAAAAGTTCGGCCAAGTCAAGGAAGGTGTCTTCCACCCAGACGGTTCCTGATCTCCCGCTTGGGTAGGGACGTGCGGACGTCTGACCGTTGGCAAGAAAAGTATAAAGGGCTTTGGTCTTGGGATATACCTTGCTGGAAAGTCGAGCGCCTCTGATGCGCTGAAGGGTGGCATGCCACCCAATGCTGCAAGCGGTTTTGCAGCGGCTGTGGGCAATCTAAGCCTTTAGCCTTTGTCCAAGGTACGGATGACCCCTTTGTTACCCCTTTTGATCTTCCTTGGCCCATAGGGGTCAAGTCACACTTTCAACAACCGTTAGAGGACTCTTCAGGCAGCCGGCAGTCTATTGATGGCGCCTGTGTTGCTTACTCACCAACTCTTCCTTATGCAGATCTCTCCCCCAGATGGCCGGATATGCAGCAGTTCTCCAAGACTATGTTGAAGTCCATATCCAAGGAGGACAAGGAGGCCATACCGGGGGTGCAGACGTTCAACGTTGAATGCATTCTTGCTTTGTTGTCTGAGGTATCTTACCTTAACTCAAACTCTAAATATTTTACTTAGTAAAAGACCGGTTGAGTGCTTAACCCGCCATTTGTATATTATAGGCAATGTTACGAGTTGATGGGCTAAGGAAGCCGTATTCCCGGAAGCAAGAAGAGGTAAGGGCTGCCAAAGTCCGGGCGGCTGAGTCTGTTGATATTACCCGACATCAATGTACAATAAATGGTCTTGAGACTAAGGCTGATTTAATTACACAGGCGGAATCCATCAGGCAACTGACGTCTGCGCTGGATGAGACGAACAAGAAAGCCTCTAACTTTGAGGCAGCACTCAAGAATGCCCCGACGGACCTCAAGCCTTATAGGGAGCTGACCAGGAGAACACCACTCTCCGGGCATAAGTTGACCGCCTGAAGAATGAGCTGGCCCTGGCTAGCACCATTCATCAGGCGGCTTTGGAGGCTGAGCAGAATCAGCTCATTGAGGAGAACGAGGAGGATTGCGAGAAACGCATGAAGATGGCATGAGACCTCGTTCATCTGGGAGCCGAGTGGGGGGTCTTCGCCTTGAGATACAAGTATGTTGATCTTGTTCTCAACGCAAGGGCGGAGGGACGGTCAGAGCCTGAGCCGTTTGATGAGTGGGCACACAAAGAGGAAGACTAGGGGAAGACGAGGAGTCGAAACAGGGCGAGGAGGGGGAGAAAGAGAAGCAGGCGGAAGATGCACCAGTGAACTCTACTTTACCTCCGCCTGGGCAAAACTCGTCAGTGGCTTCGCCTAAGAATTAAGATTTATGTCTTTTCTTTTGGCCTTAGGCCATCTGCTTTTCCGGCCTATTGACAGGTTCTAGTCGTATCACCTAATCAAAAATAATTACTAAGTCCTCTAACTAAAGTAGATAGGGAAGTAGGGTCGAATCCACAGGGAAACAATGTTCTTTTACTCCTAATTAATTATTAAATCTAAATTATAGAGTAACCAATATATATTGTGTAAATTATACTAAGAATTAAACTAAGCACATTAATCAAGGAATAATCAATAATAAAAGGTCTAGGGTATAGGTTCACCATAAAATAATACTTCGGGGTAAAAATAACAATCAATCATCAATGCATAAATTAATCAGATTATAAAGGGCTTTCGCTACGTATTATAATCACATAATTAATCTACCGGTATTAAATCGCATCTCTCGAATCTTGACCTAACCATTTATAGATTAACATGCCTATTGAAACTAAGCCTAAACATCAATTCTCATCTCTCGAATCTCGAATCATATTGCAAAACTTATACAATTAAACCAGGCCTAATCTAATTGCATTGCATTAAATCAATCAATAGGAAATCAATCAATCATTAATAATCAACAATGATAAATTACCCCTTCATAATATTCATGGATCCCCACAAACCCTAGAATTAAACTACTCACACATATTAAAATCTAAACTAAGCAAAGCAATAAAGCAAGACATAATTAAATCAAAGCAATTAAATTACTGAAAGTAAAGAGGGAAGAAATCGTTACCAAAATTATTGGAAGTAATTAATTGCATAAAACTCAAGAGTGTGTAGAGAGAGAAAGAATAGAGAGAGAAAGTAAGAGTATTAACAAAAGCTTAAAACTAAAAACTAAGAAATTTAACTAATTAGAAAAGTAAAGAGAGAGAGGGAGAGAGAAAGGAAGGTAAAGAAAAGTCGTCCCAAACTCGCTTAACAAAAACGTATTTATACTAAACTAAGAAGACCTAAGCTAAAACGAAGATTAAAAGTGCTAAACGAACTCAGAAACACGCGCCCGGTCGGGCGAGGCATCACCCGGTCGGGCGCGCCTTTTTCACTCTTAATGCCTTGCTCGCGCCCGGTCGGACGCGCATCCGCGCGAAGCTTCGCCCTTTAATATCTCCTTCGCCCGGTCGGGCGAGCACTCGGGCGCCTTTTATTCAATTCTTTGGACTAGAATTTCTTGGCCCAATTTAATTTCCTTCTTGGATCCGATGCCTGAGCTCTTCTTCTCTTCACCGAGCCCTTAATCACCGGGTTGATTTCTCTAACATGGCCCTGGGCTCCGGAATATGATCATAGTAATTCATTTCCGCTCCAATGCTCGTGGCGGCTCAACTAAGTACGGGGAAAAGCTCCAAATCTGCAATTTCATGTAAAATAATACCACAACTACGAAAACAATAGAAATCGCATATTAGTAATAAAAGTGGCTCTAAAGAGCCAAAAATACTCCTAACTATGACCAAGGGACGGGAATAAAATACTATATAAAATGAACATATCACCTATGTGCCGAGTATTTGTGTAATTTTTACAACAATCTTTTCATTTCTCTGGATGTCGATCCGGTTTGACAGTTTCTCTCCCGGCCTTAAGGTTGGGTTTTATGAATGAAGTAGCCGACTGAGTCGGTTTTGCCTCAATTTGAGTAGTTCAATTTTTTCAATTTTGCTTTTTGCATTTTTTCTATATATGCTTTGATTTTCGCCCGGCTTTTTATTGCATGCGGCAACTAACAAACTGGCTGGCCTCTTGCCCCTGGGCGGCTGTGTGGTTGGTTTAAAAAGTTGATTGATTGACTTAGAAACTTTTGATACTTTAAAGAGTATGAGAAGTCCCTTGGTCAATCAATCACTACCGTGATTACCCTTAACCAGGTACACAGCCGTCCATAGTCCAAGCGATAGGAGGCCGTCTGATATCCCATAGGGCAGATGGAAAATGGCCGCCTGATATCCCATAGGGAAAGTGGCTAATGGCCGCTTGATATCCCATAGGGTAATTGGCAAATGGCCGCCTAATATCCCATAGGGTAATTGGCAAATGGCCGCTTGATACCCAGACGGTTTATGGTATCACTTAGTCCATTGGATAAGGAAAACATTTTCCACCGTCTGGGTCGGAATGATTGTGCTTTTGCAAATTATAAAGTTTTAATCTTAGGTGAAATAACGGCCGGCTACCACCTAATGTCCATAGGGCATGCAGTTTATTGTGTCGTTTAGGTTTCATGTTAGATTATTCAAGTCAAACGGCTGTGAGCTAATCCTTTTTAAGGCAGTCAGTAGGGCCGTTTGTATTATGAGTTAATAGAGCAATGTACCACCCAAATGGGAGATGCTCTCTATAAGCGAATTCACCCGAATGGGTGTCACCGAATGTCCTACTCTTGCTGGAGCAGACGCTTGGTTTAGATTTTTTCGCCTGTACATTGCACAGGCATTGTTCCCATAGGGAGACATATCTAGTAATGTAAAATACAATAAAATTAAATTAAAAACAAAAAGCAACTTTCATTAATAAGCTTTTCATTTACAAAGATTTTTACAAGTCTCAGGAGTAGTAATTTTTCAAGTTATCTACATTCCAAGTTCTGGCTAGTTTCCTGCCGTCTGGTGTTTCCAAGCGGTAGGTGCCGCCTCTTACATCTTCATAGATCCGGTAGGGACCTTCCCAATTGGGTGTCAACTTGTCTTGCTCATTTTCCCTACCGGTTGCCTCCATTTTCCGTAACACAAAGTCCCCAAGTTTTAAGGGTTGTTTGTGTACCCTCTTGTTGTAGGCTCTTGTCATTCTCAGACGGTATATCTCATGACGCAAGGCGGCATTGCCTCGGCATTTTGGAAGTGAATCCAATGCTTGCCGCATGGCCTCCCAATTGGCCTCTTCATCATACAACATGACTCGAAGAGTCGGCTCATAAAGCTCAATAGGTAAGACGGCTTCAGCATCATATACCATGAGGAATGGGGTTTTGCCGATTGCCTCTTTTGCCGTTGTTTTGATGGCCCATAAAACATGAGTTAGCTCTTCAGCCAATAGGCCGCCAACTCTTTCAATTTTCTTCTTTATGCCGTCTGAGATTAGCTTGTTGAAGGCTTCAACCTAGCCGTTTGCTTAGGGTCGGCCAACTGATGCAAAGCAGTGAGAGATCCCTTGGTCTCCCAACCAATTCTTGAGGGTAGGCGTCTCAAATTGAGGGCCATTGTCAAAGACCATGGAACAGGTACCCCAAACCAGGTGATGATGTTCTTCCAAATGAAAGAGATGACATCCTTTCTCTTGATGCCTTTAACAGCCTCGGCCTCCTCCCACTTGGTGAAGTAGTCAACAACAACTAGAATGTACCGCCTTTCGCCTGGCGCAGGCGTATACTGACCCAAGAAATTCATGCCCCATTTGGCGAATGGTACTAGGCTATGAATGGCCGTCAGATCAGTTGCCGAACGGTGGATGAGCTTGCCGAACCTTTGACATTTTTCACACTTCTTCACCAATTCCATGGCGTCTGCCTCAAAAGTGGGCCATAAGTACCCTTGCTGCCTGGCCCTTTCTGTTAGAGCTCTGCCGCCTATGTGGGAGGCACAGAAACCCGAATGTTAATCTTCCAGAATCTCATGGCCGTTCTTTGGGGTGATACACTTCAAAAGAGGCAACATAAAGACCTTTTTGAAGAGTTCTCCATTACAAATCTCAAAGTTGGCCGCACGTTTTTTCATTGCGACCATTTCTAGGTATGTATCCGACAGGGTGTCGTCTAGCAGGTAAGCCAGGATGTCATCCATATAGGTTGAACTCCGGTTAAGTATACCAATGGGTTCTTCCTCGATGCTTCGTTTTTCCATCACTTCCCAAAAAAACTAACCGAGGTGTATCGTAGGAGGCGGATGATGCCAGCTTAGACAGAGCATCCCCCTGATTGTTTTCAGATCGAGGTACTTGACTCAAGTGGAATTCATCAAGTGGCCTCATAGTCACCATGGTATTAGCTAACGACCAACTGTGAATTAGAGCAGATGTCAATTTTCTTTGCTCCTACCACCTTACACATGCGTATACCGGCTAGCAGGCCTTCATACTCAGCTTCATTGTTTGAAGTTTGAAACTTGAACCACAGTGCATATTCATACCTGTCCCCTTCAAGAGACTGACAGATAATCCCTGCACCACAGCCATTCATAATATAACTCTCATCTACATACACTTTCCAGACCTGATCAAGATTTTCTGGTTCAACCGGCCGTGTCTTTTCAATAATGACGTCGGCGAACGCCTGACCCTTCACTGCCTTCCTTAGTTGAAAGTGATTTCAAGACTTTGCATTTAAATAGCCCACTTGAGCATTCTCCCGGATGACTCTAAGGGTGTTGTTGGCCGCTTGAGGGGTTAGTCTGTGTAGACTACCACCGGATGTGCCAAGAAGTATGGCTTCAACTTTTTGACTGCCATGAAAAGAGCAAGACCAAATTTCTCAACCATAGAATACCGAAGTTCAGCATTTCGAAACATATGGCTAACAAAATAGACCGGGAGCTAATTGTCGTCTCTCTCGGCAAGGAGAACAACACTAAGAGCATGATCTGAGACGGCTAGGTACATGTAGAGCGTCTATTTGGGCAGAGGGCTAACAAGCCTTGGCAAGGAGTGCCAAATGCTCTTTCAATTTTTTGAAGGCCGCCTCAGCATCATCTCCCCATTCAAACATGGTCTTCTTTCTGATTGCTTGGAAAAAATAGAGGCACTTTTCACCTGACCGGCTGAGGAATCTCCCCAATGCCGCCAAGCAACCGGTTAATTTCTAAACTTCCCTAACAGTGCGGGGTGACTTCATGTCAATGACCGTCTGTATCTTCTCAGGATTTGCCTCTATCCCCCTTTGATCAATAAAAAATCTGAGAAACTTCCCAGACTCAACACTAAACACACACTTCTTGGGATTGAGCATGACCTTGTGCCGCCTGAGTGTGGTGAAGGTTTCTCGGAGGTCGACAAGATGATCCGTCTGTATCTTGGATTTGATTATCATATCATCAATGTACGCCTCTACATTTCTTCTGATTTGATTAATGAAGACCGTATTAATCATTTGTTGGAAAGTAGCAAGCGTATTTTTCAAGCCAAACGACATCACAGTATAACAGAACAACCCCTGATCAGTGACGAATGTCGTCTTCTCTTAATCTTTCTTCCAAAGGGGTATCTGATGAAAACCTGAGTAAGCGTCCATGAAAATCATCAGGGCATGTCCGGGTGTAGAATCGACTAGACTGTCGATCTTTGGTAGTGGATAGCTGTCCTTTAGACATGCCTTGTTCAGATCAGTGTAATCAACACACATGCGCCAGGTTCCATTCGGCTTCTTTACAAGAACAACATTCGCAACCCAATTTGGGAAGTGACATTGCCGAATGATCCCAGCGTCTAACAACTTCTTGACCTCGGCGGCTGCCGCCTGAGATCTTTCCTCACTGTGATTTCTTTTCTTTTGCCTAACATGCTTCTTCTTTGGATCAACGGCGAGTTTATGGACAGCAATATCCGGGCTGATGCCTGGCATCTCTTTTACTTCAAAGGCAAAAATGTCCTTGAATTCCTCCAGGCGATTGTGCAAGTCTGCCCCCAACATCACAAAAGTAGCCGTCCCAACCTTTACAATTCGCTCCGGACGTGTGTCATCCAGAGCGATGTTAATGGCTAGGGAAGGAGGTCATCTGACCATTCCCCAGTCAGTGATTGCTATTGCTTCTCTTTCTTGATAATCACCAGCTGTTCGGCCTTTCTTTTCTTGCCGCTTGCTGGTGGGGCAGACTCAAGTTCCTTGACATCGTCAAGGTCTATTGGCTCCACTCCCTAGCCAACTGCCGTGGGCTTGACGTCTAAGAGATAGCACTCTCGGGCCGTCTTCTGGTCCCCATTCAGGGAGCCAACAGAGCCATCATCCTTCTCAAGTTTTAGCACCATGAGGGATGGAATAATGACGGTCTTGGATTCGTTCAGAGTCGGACGACCTATTATCATGTGATAGGCGGTCAGCTCTTCTACAACCAAGAACCGGACGACCATATTGCGCCCTTTCCCTCTCTCTTCCAGCCGGATGGGTAGATCAATGTGGCTGACTAGGTGCACAACTCCACCCCCAAAACCATCCAAGGGGTGAGAGACCTTGTGCATGCTGACTGGCTTGTACTTCAGCTTGGACAGACAACGCCAACTGATAATGTTAGACGAACTGTCTGTGTCAATAAGGATCCGACCAACCTTTTGATCAGCTACCTTACATTCAATGGCAATGGGGTGATCATGCGGCCGGCGGACTTCGCCGCGGTCCTTTTAGGAAATGATGACCTCAGGAAAGGTATCGGCAGACGTCTGGCCTTCATCGACCGAGCTGACATCTATCTGTCTGACATGGTCCTTGGTGCCTCTAATAGTTGGGCCCCTACAGGCAAAGCCGCCTGCAATGGTGTAGATCATATCTGAATCAGTGCCCGAACCACTATCAGCCTTTGCTGACTTTTTTGACGGCTGCCTGGGGTCCGTCTTCAAGGTCACCTTAGATTTGAGGATGTTAGACTTTAGCACACCCTCATCAGCCAATCTATCCAACAACCGCTTGAGGCTATAGCAGTCGTTGGTATCATGACCAATATCCTCATGAAAGTGACAATACTTGTCCTTGTTCCGGTTTTTAGCCAGACCTTTCATTCTCGCGGGCTTCTTTTCCATGAGGATAGTGTAGCGATCTTTGTTAAACTCGTACTTTGGAACGTACAGTTTAAATTCTTTCTTCTTCTTTTTGGACGGCTAATCAGAGTCCTCAACTGCCCAAACTTCTTTTCTTTTCTTTCTCTCTTTAGCTTTTTGAGTCGGCTGATCTTGTCGACTCCCTTTTTGTTTGCCAGACTTCTTTTAGTCCGACTGCTTGCTGGTGGAGCAGAATTCGGTCGCTTGTATATAAGCTTCCGCCTCCATCAGCGCCTCTTGAAGAGTGGCGATTCTCTTCCGGACGAGGTCAAACTTAAAAGTTGATTTGTCTTTCAGACCCTTGAAGAAGTCTGTATATGCAACGTCGTCAGACAATCCTTGGATTTGGATTCTCACTAGATTGAACCGCCTGACGTAAGAACGGAACCCCTCTCTATCTCCTTGTTGTACCCCGCCTAAGTTAAGGCTTGTCTATTTGGCGGGTATATTCATGGAGAAGTTAAAGGCAAACAAGAACACAAGCATCTTGAAGTTATTGATGCACCCAGGCGGCAAATTGTCGAACCACTGTTGGGTAATGCCCTTTAGCGTAGCTAGGAAGCATCTGCACCATGCAGCATTATCCAACCCCTCAAAGTACATGAGGTGGGTGTAGGCCATCAGGTGGTCTTTTGGGTTGGAGGTAGCATCATAAGTACCAACCATGACATTTTTAACCTTGGCCGACCGAGCCGCCTTGGTTACTTTCTTGGAGAACGCAGAAGGTTGTTCCCCAAAGTTTTAGCAGACAGAGCTGCCAGTCCAGTGGCTAGACTTAATATGCCGCCTGACCCCCGTAGAGGGCAGGTTGCTATGGTTGGGCAAACGGTCTGTATGGCTGTTGGGGCACAAACGGGACCCGAGCCTATCATCTGAGGACCTGTATGGATGGACGAGCCCCCTGACACGTTCTCATGTACATATTGGGAATACCTCATCGATGTATTCCTGAAGCTGTCTGGCATAGTCGACATCGAAGCCGAGTCAAACAATTGCCTGTTTCTCTTTTGCTCAGTGATAAGTCGAGAATAAGAGTAAGTCTTCTTACTGCCATCTGGCACAATATGCCAGATGGGCTTCCTCTTTCCCTGGTCTGGGAAGCGGAACTTGGACCAATCGATAAAAGGTCTACCCCTCTCCTTTGTATTGGGATGCGGAATGGGCAGCCTGTCCTTCACCGACTTAGCCTTCTCAGAGTGAGAGGGCTTCTTTGCCGACAGACCCTTGTTGGGACCAGCCATTTTCTTGGTGATTAGGTCCTTCATCTCCCCCTTGAAGCTCGTCATGAATTTCATGAACTCTTCTCGGGTGATGTGAGCAATTTGTCCTGCCGCTTGGGGTTGGCCGGTTGACTTACTCGGACCCGCCTGGTCATCGCCCCGTTCCCTGTTATCCTTGGAACGGATGCGTCTGGTTTTAAGGGATCCATCTTTGGCCGTATATACTTCGACCTCTGGATCAGAATCTGTATCATGGTCTGAATGGACCTCTGCTTTTGGACGTTTGTCCTCAGGAGGCGGTATAGTCTCTTGATAAACCATCTTAGAGGTACTCTCCCCACAGACGGCGCTAAATGTTTCGGGGTTTTTTATGTGTCCTGCGGGAGAGTTACGTCACCAAGACTGAATTCCCTTCGGCTGTACCTGCAAACAAACGGAAGCTTCGGTTGTACCGCCTCCGATGATCAAGTTAGTAAGAGTCGAAGGAGAGTAAAAAGTGCGGAAAGTTAAAGTAGATCTTTTCGGATCCCGAAATCAGGTGGTTTCTCTGATGTGAGAGAATTGATTGTGTGTAATAAATAACCGTATCCCCAAGTTGGGGTAAATCTCCCTATTTATAGGGTCATAGGAATAAGTGTCTCCTTTTCTAGGTCATCAACCTAGGTAAATGGGTTGTGCCGTTTTTACGGCGTTCTCGGGATTTGGGCCTTTGAAAGCCACTTTTTTCCCTGATGATTGGGGATGTCACGTGTCAGCTGGTGATTGGTCCTTTTGGACCTCCCCTGGGGTGACACGTGTCCCCTTTTGATTGTGCCACTTGACTTGGGTATTTTTACCCAAATCACCACTTATGCATAAAACTATATATATATATATATATATATTACCATTGGAGTCTTAATGAAAATATATGTTATACTCTTTACATATTTTTTGTATCATTGAAAGATTATACAAGTATCATATCATTACATCTTTTAATAGTACTATTTATTTATTTGGTGGTATAGCACACATATGCTAGCATATATTATCAGTGGTGGACCCAGGAATTTCCGACTGGTGGGTCACAATCGATAATCAAGTATGTAAAAAAAAAAAATTACCGAACAACCAAATAATAGTACTAAAAAATACATCCAATTGATGAACATACCTTGCCGGACTGCCGTGCCGGAGTTACCTTATCATAAGTCTGATTCCAAAGAGAAATATCCTTCAAATGCTTAACATCCTGCCTTTGCCATTTCAATTTCTGGTCAAAAGCCCTACGACTATCAAGATTATGATTCAAATGGAACTTGTTGGTAGCAAGCTCCAATTCATTCAAAACCTCCAATTCACCATACAAATTAGCAGTAGCACCCACATACCTCTCCATCTTCCTAATCATACTATCCATATCCTTAACCAAAAACCCCAAATCTTTGACATTAATCCTACCACTAATAATATCCCCATAAACATGCTCAAAACCAAGCAAGGCTGGCTCAGTACATCTTTTCCCCAACCTAGAGACAACCTCAGCAACCCTATTCAAATCATCTACCCTCTCAGAATAAGCAAGCTCTGAAAGGTAAGAATCATCACAAGAAACCAATTTCTTAACACCCTCTGATTTAATCAATTCATGCTTCAGTTTCGAGATCTCTTCATCAGAGACTGAGTTATGAAGATGGACCAATTTTGACATAACATTAGCAACCTCAAGTGACAAGATACCAATATTAGAGCAACTACTACTACTGCTACTTTTCTTCTTTCTACTACTACTATTACTTGTGCTTGTTGGGTGTAAAAGAAGGGAGTTTTTCAGATTGCTACTTACCTGATTCCCCATTCTCAGTAACCAAGGCTCTGCAACCATTGCTTTACTGGGGTTCTTCACTTCTTCTTGTTCTTGTTCTTCTCCTTCTTCTTCAATTGAAAGATCTCAACTTTCAAAGAAAAGAAAATTAAATTGAAAGATCTCAACTTTCAAAGAAAAGAAAAGAAAAGATCTCAATTAAATTGTTTCAGAGACAGAGCCGGAGGCGGCAGGCGCTGATTGAGGCGACTAGGCGTCGGCGAGCAGCGGAGCAGCCAGCAGCACAGCCCGCACAGCGAAATAGCGAATTGGCTGAATTAAATTGAAGATTGCGATTGTAGTTTAATAAAATTAACTAATTAGAATGAATTAAATTGAAGATTAGAAATTAACAATAAAAATTACAAACTTACTCTTTGATGAAGAAGTGAAGAACTGGAGTTGCAGATGATTGATGAAGGATTGAAGGGAAGAGGCGAATTGGCAATGGCGAAGAGAAGAACTGAAGAAGGCTAGGACTTGAAGGTGTTTGGTTTTTTTGGGGAAAACTGATTTTAATTTTTTTTTTTTTTAAATAACTTAAAATTTTTTTTTGGGCCTGGTGAGTCACTTGACCCACCAGGTCTAAGCCCAAGTCCGCCACTGTATATTATGTGCATTTTATTTGTACAATTAAAAAGATATCATGACATATTTATACCACCAGAAGATACTGTAATGCCATTATACCAATTAATGGTATAATTCATACTACTTATTGGTATCTTATAGAAAGTTCACATTATTTACAAAAATGTTACCGGGTATCAGGGTATGTACAAATACTTATCCATGAATTAAACGAAAATACAGTAGGTGTCATATTTTTGCAGAACATAGCAAATCCAATTCCACGTCATGCTTTTGTTTTTGGTTTAATGTCTTCATTAGTATGTCAATAGAGTAATAATAACCTTTAAAATTCCTGTCTCACAAGACAGCATGTTAATTCAATGCTGTAAATAGAATCAACACACTAACATAGTATATAACTATATATAAAAGTGATAAACAAATGGTTATGGAATAGTTTTTCCCTCTGAAAATTGAAAATTTACACTTCGTATAATATTTAAAAGAACAGAATAACAAAGTATTCAAAGTTCATCACGCAAGACATTTTGAGCGGGGTTTGCTCCAATTGCTGGAGGTGCATTATCATGCTGTACAACATTGAGTCCATCCGCCGCTCGTTGACCAGCACCAGCACCTCGATACATACCTGCTTTTAAGGATGCAACAACTACTCTCTGCAGTTTCAATATTCCAATACGCTTTGAAACAACATAAAGAACAACTAGAGAGAAGACGAGGAACCCTACAACAATTAAGACACTGCAAAGAGAAAAGAGTGTTCTCTTTAAATTCCAGAAAATTCAATAGAAATGGCAAAGAAAGTAAAGGAAAGAAAGAACTTGTATACCGGTCTATAACGTCTTGGCGCTGCATCGTGGAAAGTAGGTTACGTGTCCGCATTAACAATGATCGATGTCCTTTGTATTCACTTTCAGCTTTCTTCAATGTTCCAGTCGATTCCTCTGCAGGTTTAAAAAGGACATTTAATCAAACCTCAAATTAGCAACTTACCCATATCCTAGTATATAAAAAGGACATCTAATTAACCTCAAATAAGTAACATATCATTATCCTGATCCAGCAATTTCACAGTCATGTTTAATCTCATAGAGCAATATCACATTGCAATCTGCTAGCAAAACTCATGGGCTTTCCCATTGAAACTCAGCAGCAAATCAAAATACTGCAAACCCATTTGGTAGTAGATCAGCAATTTATCATTCCATGGGAAACAATTTCCAATAAACCAAAGTGGAACTTAATTGTAGGACTGCTTGCTCTCTTCCTTAACATGGGCACAATCAATCAATCAATCAAAGCCTTAATCCCATAAGGGCACAAGTGATATAATAATAACCTCTGGGGTTTTGTTCATGAAAATCAGAACATTGAAAATAGCTAACCAAACAGAAGAGTTTTAGGGAAATAAGTCAATTACATCCAGAAAAGCCAAATTGATAAAAAAAATATCTCGAGACTTTTTACACCTCCTTTACAGGACACAGGTGACCCAGATATGCTGGGCATCTAAAAATTGGCCAAAGTTAGAAAAATAAGAGACTTTGCAAACAGAAACAACAAAAGCAGAAAACTGTAGTCCAGGGGAAAGAAAAGGGGAGAAAACTAGGGATGAATCAACATACCAAAAGTCATTAATGTACTTGTACTTCTGTCCAACTCCTATGCTTAGAGAAAGACAAGAGTAAAGGAACAATGTGAGTTCTTCAATTAATATTACATTGACATAAAATGTATAATAACCCAACATTATACAAATAGTACAGACCTGAGCCATAATTTGGCGACTGCGACGAAGGCTCTCAGTAATGCCTTCAGCTGTAGACGTCATCCCGGCCTTTGTCCTTAAATACAATAGAATGCAATCATTACTAAGCTAAATTCCCATACTATGGTATGATTAAAAGAGAATGTACAGCAATATCTCAGTGTCTAATTCACAATAACGATAGCACATACTGCAAATTGCGTCTTCGTGCAGTAGACTCGCTACCACCGCCTAGAAGAAGTTCCCTCTGAAAAACAGATTGGCCACAGTGAGACAAAATCTTATACATAAGCAGTGATTGAAGATTCCTAACAAAGCCCAAAATTGTTGATTCCTGAATTTAATAGAGTTAAGTATTCTTCTTTATCCTTTATATATACCCCTAAACATATCATGAAAATTAGAAAATAATGACAATAAATGATGTTTTACATTCCTAAAAGAAGAAGCTCATTCCGGTATTCATGAATTTCCTAATAATACCATTGCAAATTCTTCCCTTCTTAGAGTCAACTCAAGTATGAATTTTAAAGATAATAATAATCAGTTGAATAGCACGGTAGCACTTATGAGGTTATGGAAACAAAGATTAATTATTACCAACTTGTAGGTGTAAAAATAGAAGAATATAATGGGACCTGGGGCTGGGGAAAAATGAAGTCCATGGATGAAACTTAAAAGGTCAATGGGAAGTGAACCTACACAAGCTTTCCATTCAAAATACATAAGAGGTAGTTTAAGCATTTCCTCTATTTTCATCACCTCATCCTTTTCGCTTCTAAAGATTCATGTTCAAAATTTTATAGTACCTGTGTACTCTGTAGAATTACTCACTTCATAGTAGTAATGAAAACCATAGGAACAGAATATTGGGTTTGTTGTTGGTTCAATAAAATCATCTCTATTTCAACACAATCATGCTTGCCATCAGCCTCACTTCATCAGGTTTAAGGTCCTATCTGTTTCCTACATTCTTTTCTCAATATGCAATTTCCTTCTACGAGTATTAAGATCAATACTCATGCTAAATATTTAGAAACACGGAACATTTCTGACCCTTGATCATGTGTTTAAGCCTTCAACTCAATAAGTGTGCTTGAAAATTTGATAATATGATAGAACTCCATAAAAGGCATTCGTCCATTCATCGTAAAAACAAGTTAAGCAACAAAGAGAGATTCGATAATCCCTTGGAATAGCTCATAGCATATGTTCATATGGGCCAATGATGTCCTTTATAGTCAATAAACCCAAGCAATCTTTTAAAAGCAAAAGGCATTGCAAATATTAAATTAACATCGAATAAATCCTAAGGAGATGGGCCCATACATAAGTTACAGAAAAGAGCAAACAAACAAATTCTGATCAAGAAAACTGTTTGACATACAGAACATGTTTTAGTAGCTAGCGCCTGTCTTGGATGGAGATGAAAGCAGAACGTATACATAGGGTGGTTTTTAAATAACAGCACAAAACAGATGTTTAAAATCAAAAAAATCATTCAGTACAAAGCCAACAACTCTATAATCGGCTACGAAGGTAATCAAAGATCTCCGAAGGATGACCTTTTTTTGTCACTCTACTTAAAGAATTCACTAAGCACCGTGGCAAAGCCAAAGTGTACCATTATGAAGGTCATTAATAAGAAACCATTTGCAAAGAAACAAGAAAATAGAAAGAGGGTGTAGAAATTGAGTAAAAAAAATAACTATGAATGCCTTTATTACCTCTTTCTGAGCAGTCTTCCTGCTGTTCACCTTCGCTTGCAAATTAGCATTCCTCAAAGCAATTCGCAAGCTAGATTATAAAAACAATGCTCAAATTGTAAATGTAATCATGAAAAAAATAAAATGAAAATTGCATTATATTCCTTTTTTTTTTACTTTTTATCCCACACTCTATTACCTTTGAGATTGTTGCTTCCAGTTCTCAAGAAGAGCTTGGGCAGACTGAACCTCGTCGTAGGATGAAAGTTGAGGAGCCAATGTATCAAGCTTGAGCTGCAATGAGCTAAGCATAGCAAGGCCATCCTGCGCCAAACTGTTCAATCGAGGAAGCGAATTCTTCTCTCCACTAATGTCTCTAGAACTATCATAATCTTCTATCGCCTTAATATGTCCTTGAGTCTGAAAACTTGTTTCAGACCACTGTTTCTTAACTTCCTCCACAGCCTTAGCAATCTCATCCATTATTTATTTTCAGAAGTAACAGCCTTCAAAGCAACAAACAACCAAATTTCAAAGTTCAATCCTAACATTTGAAGGTTCTGCAACAATTAGCAACCAAATTTGATTCAATTTATCAAATTAGGTTCGAAAAATCGCATAATTTAGGAAGAAAGGGCACATTTGATTCAATTATCAAATTAGGCTCAAAATTTTCTTCACTAGCAACATAATCGCTAGTAATGTAGTTAGAACCAATAGTCCAAAAATTCGAACCCTAAATTTACTATACTGACAGTTAAACTAATTTAGATCAACGATAAACCCTAAATTGTGAAATTGATATTCGATGATTATAAAATGAAACAATAACTTACCTCAGAAGCTGCTTCAATGGAGGATTGAAGTATCAATGGAGAACGTGGAGTGCGCTTTAATGGGAAATTGAGAGAGAGAGAGAGAGGAGGAAGACAGATAGTTCTACGTTCATCGGTTTCTTTCTTTTTCTTTTTAGTGCCAAGCCCAGAGGTGATCATTGGACGGGGCGGGTTGGGTTTGGAGTTTGGACCGAGCCAAGGTTTGGGTTGAAAATCCTTGCCCAAACTCGTTACTTTTGACCGGGCTTCTGATGAGGCCTAAAAATAACTATACCTGTTATACATGTTTGCCCATGGCCCGCCCAAAAAAAATTTCAAGGCTAGGCTCGACGCCAGGCCAAAAAGTTATACCCATGGCCTGTCCAAATTTGGGTCGAGCCAACGGGCTGGTTGCCCATCTTGATCAGCTCTACTTTTCACCATATTTATATCCATTAAGGTAGCCTGTAACTTTGTACAATTATGTATTTCTCGGAAATTAAAATACTTGTCTCATTCATCAATTTATCAATTTATCGAATTTTTTACTATGTTCGATGTCACTATTGTGATTTGTTGGCAAAATATATACGGATTAATAGGTATAAATACTCAATAGCTTTAAACTTGTTATATACTATTAGTGCAAGTGCTCATTTCATTAAGGAAAACCAAACTAGTGAATGTCCCAATCTTCCGAGAAATGCTCGAATTGTTTTTTTTTTTTTTTTCATATTTTTTTGTTTAGTGAGGAAAATTTGTATGAAAGATGGACGACGCCGGAATTTGGTCTGATAGCATTGACTTGGATGTAGATTCAATGTGGACTAAAATGGAGCATAGCATACAGGAAGTGGCAAAGGAAATCCTAGGAGATGCCACCAAGTATGGACACATCTTGGTGGAATGAAGAAGTGCGACAAGCAATAAAGAGAAACGAAAATGCTATAAGATGTTGGGAAATGCAGGAGACGAAAATTATGAGAAATATGAAGAAGCTTGAAGAGAAGCAAAGAAGGTTGTAAGAGATGCGATAGCAAAGGTGAATCAAAATCTTTATGCATGCTTGGAAATGAAGGGAAAAAAGACATCTATAGACTTGCTAGTATTAGAGATCGAAAGACGTGGGATATTTGAAAGGTCAAGTGTGTAAAGGATATTGACCAAAGAGTTCTTGTTGGAGGTTAGGAGATAAAGGATAGGTGAAAGTCTTTACTTTGATAACCTACTAAATGGAGATCGAACCCAAGATATTGGTGATACTAGTGTCCCTCATGATATGGTTAATCAGGAGTTTATGTGAAGGATTCGAAAGGGAGAATTCAAAATTACATTAAAAAGATGGGATTGAAGAAAGCGGTAGGACACTTATTGAGGTTGAAGATGTTTGGGAGAAAGAGGAATTGAATGGTTAACAACAACCTTTTTCATCAACAAGATTTAGGGCTGTAATAAGATGCCTTTGTAGTGGAGAAAAAGTACTCAAATACCTTTGTATAAGAACAGAGGTGATGTCCAAGATTGTGCTAACTATCAAGAGATCAAACTTTGGGAGCGAGTAATAGAGCAAAGGTTAAGGAGAAGTGTAAAGATCTTAGAAAACCAATTATGATTTATGCTTGGAACATCGATTGTGGAGGCAATCCATCTTATGAGACAACTAATTGTAGGCATCATTCGAAGCGCGCCTACTTAGCATGTGCGAATATGCTGGTCAATTATAGGAAGTGGGATTTGACATATACGATTAGGGATAACGATTAGGGGCAGATAAAGTAGGGAGCCGCCAAAATATACACAGTAAGGCAAAAATTTGGCTAATAGATTACATGGAAAATTTATTTAATATACAAAAAAGGATTAAAAATCACCAAAATATACATAGTAAGGTAAAAATTTACTAACCTAACTATATGTATAACTTAGATAAGCGGAATTGTTGCCTTACTGTATGTATAAATTCGATGATGTCTCAATTTACCATGCTCAACAGTAAAATATAAACAGAAATTACATTCATGTTATAGTTCATGAAGGTCAGGTAATTTATAAGTTTCACATACCTCAGTCAATACTTCTAAGAGTTCCGCAAGCGCATTTTGGCGACCTTCATTGCAGATCTGGACAAGCATCATTGACACATTAGTCTTTAGAGATTATGGAGACACTGTTACTTAAGCATTGCAAGATCATTTACCTGGATATTAGGATGATCAATATCTCTGAGCTCTTCAGATTTACAGCCTGCAAAAGAGTTGAAATTCTGTAATTTAGACCTTGTTGAACATTTGAAAGCCGAAAGACAGTATAAAGTCTAAGCATGTGTTGAATTGCTGACAGAAAACAGAGGGAGAAGATATATAACTTCCACTTTTCAGGACTATTAGGAGCCCAATGGTCATCTCTGATAAATAAGTACACATTGCAAGAAGGGTAGATATAAACCATATCTCAGAGAATCCTTCTTACTCTAGTTCCTCAATCTGCTCCGCAGAAACCACAAACTAATTAGGAGGAGGATCCCTGTGGGGGTTGTTGCTGGAAAAATCATAATTACATGACATGCTTTATATTCAAGCACTTTTTGATACACCTAAATTAGTGGTGTCAAATACACCCCTATATGAGGCAAGAAAACATTTGGACACTTCATTGGGGAATAAAATTGAGAGGTCTCTGAAAACAGCCAAGTCCAACATAGCTCTGTTGAGCATTCTTGCCAAGTCTGGCATAACTGTGTAGGAATATTTCTTGCCAAGTCCATAGAACTCGAGCACATAGGTTTCCATACTACATTCTTTGCACCACCGACACAAAATCTATAATCAAATTTCCAATACCTCCTCAACATCAGACCAATGTTACCCCTAAGGATTCGAAAGACCTCAATATAAATAACAGTGGAAAATTTGAAATCAGGCAATATGGAAGCAACATAGATCAGCCATACACATTTCTATTGACTTCCCATCTCCTTGGCTACAGGAAGAAGCATTATTAACATCTCATCCCATGTATATAATGCAGCATACAATGTGTTAAGACACAAAAGTTAGTCAAGCATAATGCCTGATATTAGGGCAAAAAATATGCAATCAACCAATCCCCCAAAAGTCAAAGGCCTAAACCCAAAACTAGGGCAAAAAATACAAGCAGAGTTTCAACTAATTAAAACCTAAATTAATTAAAATCCCAAACACCAGAATATCACATATAAAGCAATTGCATGAGAAACAGCGCAATTGTAAGGGAAACAAACTTAACATGATTGAATTCAATTAGATCAACAAAAAAAAAAAACGTTAATGTTATGAGCCTAAGACTCATCTACTTGCACAAAAGGAAAGAAAGATGCATGTGCTGATCTATGGGCTGATATTGATGTTATGAGCCTACGCCTCACTTGCCTGACTTCTTATGGGCTGATCTACATTCAACAAACAAGTAGCATTGATTCAATCCTATCGGCAGTTTGGTTATAGTGTACATCAAAGTTATTAAAATCGGGATTCTACTTTGATTCGAAAGGGGCTCTCAGTAAAATCGAATCGTAGACCGACATGCATAATCAAAACGTCATATCTAAATTTAATAAAATATATTTAAATTATAAGTTTGAAACCTAATTATTAATAGAAAATAGTTGTCTACCCATCAAGCAACCAATAATTAACAATATATATTTACAAAAAACTATATATGCATGATCTAAACTTGTAAGGATTTCTCTAGTCAACAGAAATATGTAAAATCGGGTAGAATCGTAAATCGAATCATATGACATAAATGAATCGTAAAATCGTAAGATTTTAAGATTTAAATCGGGATTTTAATAACAATGGTGTACATAGATATGTCAGGTACTCATCATAAATCAGTTACACAAAATGTCTAATTTTTCATCCATCAAATTATATAATCAAAGCAAACTATTATCTTGTAACAATGCAGTATTAGAAGCAAATTAAAAAAATAGCAATGTTATAATCTTAAGAATCCTCAAAATCATCATCCTATGGACATGGAAGCTGAAAGCATACAAAGTAGATACATTTTTGCATCCGTTCTTAGCACCCTTCATTCTATATAATTCATCAGTCTTATTCTAATGCAAAAATAGGATGACATGCTAAATTGACAAAGTTGACAAATTTCCAAAACAACAATCATTCAATCAGCCACTACCTTTACAGCCTGAAGGAGTTATTACACCAAAAATTGATCCAGGCCCGTCCCTGAGGCAGGGCAAGAGGGGCGGCCGCCCTAAGCCCAGGGAAAAGAGATCTAATTTCATAATTCAATTATCTCGAAAAATACATAATTTTAGGGATATTGATTCAATGGAAATTGATATGTGAAATTGATATGATGATAACAACAACAAACAACTTACTTTAGAAGCTGCTTCAATGGGGGATACAAGAATTAGATTCAACGGAGAAAGCTTCAATGGAGAACGCTGAGTGCATTTCAATGAAATAACTGAGAGGAGAGAGGTAGGAATGGAGGCCTTGGAGCCCCGTTAAAAGCCGCAGTTATAATATGGCCATATGGGTTAGATCCGTCTAATAATAAATAAATGGGGCTGATTGTCTAATCACGAGGCAGGGTGGGTTTTATAAGGGTTTTAAGTAAACTACTTTTAAAAGTATTAAAGGGGTGAGCAAATTGGGTAGCCGATCAAAATTTTAGGAACCGAAGCCGGTATTGATTGGAACCGAATCCTAAAATTCAAAATTGGTATTGTAACCACTTCAACCGGGTCCTATAACTTAGGAATTGAAATTGGAACCGCCGGGTATCGGTTCCGATTCCGGGTACCTACTTTTGTACATAAATGTTAAAATTTAATACAATTATAATACTTATTTTGCTCAACTTTCATTTTTAGCGTTTAATACTTATATTCATATATGTATGAAGCTATTTTATTTATGTTAGGTATTAATAATATATCTTTTTTTTTATTTTACTAACTAGATACATTCAACATATTTTTATTTTTTATATATATTTAGTTTAATATATAATGGGTAACTAAGTACCCAACCGGTTCTAGGTTTAAAAAATTGAGAATTGAAATTGGAACCGGTTGCAATCGATTCCTTAGTTTATTACCCGGAATTGGAACCACCGAGTCCAATTTCTGTTCCAGACCCGCCAGTTCCTAACCGGTTTCGGTTCCAATTTCGGGTACCCGGAATTTTTTCTCACCCCTAGTATTAACTAGTATTTGGGCCCGGGCAACGCCTTGGGTCATTATATTTTTTCTTATTAATAAATTTGTTATATATATTATATTTTGTATCAAAAGGAATATAAAATACACATAGCTTGGTGGTAAGATGCCTAGCTCTAGAATTAGAGGTTGCATGTCCAAATTTTGTGGTGAATTTTCTTTTCAAAATATAAGTGCATGACATGCAATGAGAAACCTATGGAAGGAAGAGCCATGTGGCGTGAGTGGATGACATGGCGTAATAAGAAGTTGAGTGGATGATGTGGCGTTATGAAAGGGCCTACGTGGCACATAGACTTTCTTAGGAATGCCTTTTAATATATTAGTATAGATTAGTATAGATTTTCCTTGATTATTTCATCTCTCAAATACTCCCTCCGTTTCGTATTAATCGCAACATTTTCATTTTTCATCCATTTATATTAATTGCAACACTTCTATACATGGAAAAGACCCACCATTATTTTATAATTTCTCTCTCCCTAACCCCATTTTCATAAATATTTTATTATTTCTCTTTCTAACCAACCTCACTTACACTACTTTTTCATTATTTCTCTCTTTTACTAATAATACTTTATATTATAAAAAAAAAATTCTCTTTTAGGCCCCACCTTATAAATTCTTAAACTTTGTGAATACCCTAGTGTTACGATTAATGCGAAACGGAGAGAGTATTATTTTCCCACACCAAAGCTTGTATCAATTCTTTGTAAGGTATTAATTTTTTTTTTAAACAGCTGAAATTTCATTAATTAAACTGAGTTTACAACAAACGAAAGGAAAGTAAAGTAACATGAGTTACTATAGGCATAAGAACCCCTTACACAATACCAACTAAGGTCATTAACGACATTTACCTTTAAACTATTATAACGAGAGAGGACAACGAAAATAAAGCTTACCAACATACATTTAAACATGCGTTGGGACTATTGATAGAGCGAGGGAAGTTGGTGATGATGTTTCGTGTTGTGCAAGGTCTTTTCTAACATGTATAATTTTTAAATAGAAATTTCAAAGACAACCATTTTCTCTCTTTTTACTCTCTAGGTTTCTTCAAAAAAAAGTGTTTCGTAGGCTGAAATAGCCAAATTTCTTTAAAAATTTGGTTATTTCCGACCCTTTCCCTTTAATTTCTTTATGCTTTTATTATTGAATTCAATAAAACTACACTCTTAAAGGTTCTAAGTACCCCTATTGTGGGTTTGAGTGTAGTAAGTGCCCATATGGTGGACTATGTTTTAATTTTGTTTTTGTTTTCTAAGTTTAGTATGTGTAGAGACCTGAAAATGTCTCCCCAAAACCAAAACCGATGATGAACAACCTTTCATCGCCATTATTGGTCGGGTTGAGTATTTAATCTTTGGAGTTCTTAAATACATATTCAATCCAATACATTTCATAAACCAACCCAATTCTTAGCCCATTTCCCCAAACCATAACTTATTTTCCTCTTTTCGTGTCCACATCACAAAACCGAGCTTAACTGATTTTGTGGCCCTATAATTTTGATCCAAATATTATTTTGTTGTATAGGTATTGAAATAATCTTTCCAACGGTACATCATAAGCCCAATTCCGATTTAAAACGGAGAAGATATGAGCAAAACACTATAATTCTGCCCAAAACCGACACCCTTGCACTAAAACGGCCATAACATAAAATCTACAAATATTTTTGACCTGATTCTAATTTTGTTGGAAAGTAGACTTGAAGATCTTTCCAAATATATATTATATGCCTTATTCCGATTTACGGATCAAAAGTTATCATGGTTTAAAAAACTCATAAAAACTGGAAATTACCGCGCCGTGGCGGTTTTTGGCGCGCCACGACAAATTTTTCCGAGCCACGGAAATTCTTCCCTGACACGACAATTTCTAGTGTTTGTATCTTCACAGCGCCTCGTTTCTAGGGTTCTATACCTCATCCCTCATATTTTCTCTATAAATACGAGGCTGATTTCTCAGTTTCGAGGCACCAACACATATTCTTATCTCTCTTTCTCTCTCTCTCATATTATAAGCCTTAAACCTATTCTCCTAATTACACTATTCCTTCCCTAAGCACTCCAAGGAGTCCATACAACACCCGAAGTTCCATACTTAAACCAAGGCGTGAAAGGTAGAACCGATTGAGGGTTTGGACCAAATCAACTCTATTTTCCTTTAATCTTATTTCAATTTTATTTATTATTCTGTGAAGTTACTAATGTTTTGATTCATGATGTAGCAATTTAAAGAAGCATGGAACGTGAGTAATTAATTCACTTAATTACTCTTATTATTATTCTTATTGCTGGTATCATGATTAGGTTTATTATTATGCTTTGATTTGACTAACATTATTATGGTTAAATTGCTTCCAATATTAATGTTAATTCTATTGTTTTTTGTTGATCACCGTATTGCATATTTAAAGTGAATATGTAATTGGATATAACGCTTAATAAGATAATTTGGACGACCGGTTTAGGTTCCTTTTTAGTCTTATTGTTTAATCAAGTAATCACGATATAGAGAATTATATATGTGCATTAATATTCAACCAATTTAGCCTAATTTAATTTGGAGCAAATTGAATCTTTGTTTGTATGCCTTTGAAATCGCAAGGAATACTTTTCACTATAAAATCGAGTAAAGGCCAAT
This sequence comes from Chenopodium quinoa, assembly GCF_001683475.1. Lineage (NCBI taxonomy): Eukaryota > Viridiplantae > Streptophyta > Magnoliopsida > Caryophyllales > Amaranthaceae > Chenopodium > Chenopodium quinoa. The sequence continues at coordinate 153,045 of NW_018743252.1, forward strand.
ACGGGCGAATGTGACTCCATGACTCACTTCGTACCATCATCCCTGATCCTCCTTTCGTGGTTCCGAACCATATGGAGTTAGTAATCTTATTGATTATGAATGGGGTGTAACCTTCACGGGTCAATCGTTGTTGCCTTTCGTTGTCCCTTATCGTGGTTGCCTTATAATGATCCGTGAACGGTTTACAAGTTCCTTAACAACTTGTTGGCGGCTCCCTACTTTGCTTTGCCCCTAATCGTGTCCCTAATCGTATGTTAATTCCTACTTCCTATGAGTGTCAAGCATATTCACAACATACTTAAGTAGGCGCACTCCAAACGACGCCTATAGTATGGTACAAGTTGTTTCATGGGTAAAGATTTGTGCAAAATCGAAAAAGAGCTTAATCCTTCAACTACAATGACATGAATCAGACGAAAATTTTCTTCACGACTACGACAAATCGATTGACCCCCTCGTCGAAGAGGCTGTAAATCACAGTGATATGAAAGAGGATATTAAGAATATACGATTTGCAACAAGGATCGTAGCTCTGCTGAAAGGATTTTTTTATTTGATTCGATTGTCATGTATGTATATTTAAATCTTTATGTAGATGTCGTATGACTTTTTATTTATGAATCAATCTTTATTAAAAAAAAAAAGGTCTTTTCTAATATACAATTAAAAGTCTGTGAATGTTCCTGAAATGACAGAGACGACCCAAAATCAGTAGGTCTTATCCTAAGGGACCCCAATAATTCAAATGTATGAAATCCTCTTGAGATCTTTGCTTCATGCATGTCAATCACATTTTTTTGCGATCTGACAAAACCATATCTTATATATATTCTCATACAAGGTCATGATGTTGTAATGACTCTTACCGTCATCACATACAAATGGGTTTAACAACATCACCTACTACTATCCTCCTTAACAAGGGTTTATGTAAACCGGAAATTGAAATTTTGCTCCATCTCCCAAAAAACATAAGTAACACCACTTCCATTAAAGGAACACATTTTTATTAAAACTAAAGCGATTAAAAAGGGCAATTCCAAGAGTCAAACGACTTCATTTCATCCTACAATTAACCCTGATTCGACTTGTCTCCGATCCGCTTTTTGATCTATTATATTGGGTGCTTCCAAAATCTAAGTTTTATTTTTTAGAAAAATTCACTTTAATTTCTTTATCCGAACTTTCAGCGATTTACTCTTAAAAATTCCAACTTACGTTTATTTGGGAGCACTATGAGCTTTTGGGTGGATTTTCTTTCACTAGGTCGATGTACCAGTGACCTAAAGAAAGAGTGATTTTTATTTTGTAAAAGCCATGTATCGCAACATAATTGGTCCAAATTTATTTTGGAAAAAAAGAAAAATATAATAAAAAACCCTTCCCAGCCAGCCACCATCCCTCCTCACCTTCCCCCACCGTTAAACGTTAACCCCAACCCCACCAAAATTCGATCGTCCGCCTTGCTTAACAACCGATAACGGCTGACCGACCCCTCCCAACCCCTAAAACCGCTCGGGCGACCCACCTTCACCATCGAAACCACCCCATTCCCCCGCCCCTAAAACAACCCCTCCTTTCTCATGGCGATGAAACCGCCCCTCCTCCCTTCCCTCGTCACCGAAACGACCGATTTCTTAGCTCCCTCAGTTGGAGATTATTGCCAAAAAATTAAATGTGGTTGTGTTACTCAAGGTTTTTGTGGTAGTTTTTTCAAAAAAAAAAAAATGGTAGTTGTTCTCAAAAGTGATTATTTAAATGACAATTGTTGGTAAAATTTTCTTAATTTTTCACAAAATTACCCTATATCTAAAGTATAATTCTCCCTCCGTCCCTTTTAATTGGATACGTTTTGACTTTTACTCGTTTTTCAATATACCTATTTGACCATTAATAACTTTCATTACATACTTTAGAAAATTATAACGATTAAATATTAATAGAGCATTCATTAAGACGAATCAAACAAGTCCCCACATGACTATATTATGTCTTTTACTTTTGTAAGTAAATTTGAAGATTATCTAATACTCCATCTGACCCAGAATACATGACACAATCAACATTGCACACATCCCAATGCACTAGTTTGACTTTATTTTGTATAATTAATTATTAATGAAAATTATTTTAAAAATTATATTTTAAAAATTTATATTAATGCCTATTTAACAACATATTTTATGATAACATATGTTTTTATTATGTTAGTAAAAAACTTATGATCAAAACTAACACATAATAATGAAAAAAGTCCAATGTCTCATGTATTTTGGGACGGAGGAACAATAAAAAGAAACAAAGGAAGTAATATGAATAGTGTTTAAAATCTGAACATAACCAATAAAAAGAAACGAAGGGGTACCCTACAAAACTAATCATCCTAAAGTAATTGAAACACTTTAATATACATTTTTGTTGATACATAACTTTATTTTACCTTTAATAATTTTGATCGTTTATTTATTAAAATCAGTTGATGCTTGTAGACACCTAAAAATGTCTCCCCAAAACCAAACCCAATGATGAACAACCTTTCACCGCCATTATTGGTCGGGTCAAGTATTTAATCTCGGGAGTGCTTAAAATCCTATTTCAATCAAACACAACATACAAATCGGTACATATTTTCAGTCCAAATATTTAATCTAGCATTGTCCAATCTTTGTTCTAGCCCTAACCACTTTTAATCCATTGCATTCATTTATTAATTGAGCCCAATTAATAAATATATTAAAGCCCTAAACCTAAAATAAGTCTGGAACACTGAAACGGCCCCTAAATTATCCAGTATTTAATGCAAAATAAAAGATAAAAATGAACTTAGACGAAATTCCAGAAAACAAAACGCTGCGCCATAGCAATATTTGCCGTGCCACGGCGATTTCTGCCGCGACGCGGCAATTTCTAGGTTTAATTTCTCCTTGGCACTTCATATCTAGGGTTCCAGACCTCACCCCTCTCATTTCCTCTATAAATACGAGGCTGATTTTTAAGTTTCTGCCTTCGGGCACCAAATAACTCTCTCTCTCTCTCTCTCTCTCTTATGCTCTAGCCTAAATACTTGCCTTCCTTATTCCTTCATAATACATCCCTTAAGCACTCCCTAGAGTCCGTATTTTACCCAAAGTTCTAAACTTTAACCAAGGCGTGAAAGGTCGAACTGTTTGAGGGTGTGGCCCCAAATCAACTTTACTTTCATTTGATTTAATTTCTATATTTATTATTAATTTTCCTTGAAGTTACTTATGCGTTTATTGTTTTATAGTTGCAAGCAAAAGCAATCAAAGTAAGGAATCATGTTCCTTTTGTTCCTGTTATATTTCTAACGGTTTTTGTTATGTTTTTCATATACGAATCGTTGTTATTATGGTTAAATTGCTTCCAATGTTGATGTTTATTCTATTATATTGATCACCATATTGCATGTTAATGGGAATATGTAATTGAATATAACGTCTAATACGATAATTTGGACGACCGATTTAGGTTCCTTTTTAATCTTATTATTTAATCAAGTGATCACGATATTTAGAATTATATGTGTGCATTAATATTCAACCAATTTAGCTTAATAATAATTTGGAGCAAATTGAATTACTTTTCATAATAATAATCGAGTAGAGGCTAATACGAGCGAATGTGACTCCATGACTCACTTTGTACCATCATCCCCGATCCTCCTTTCGTGGTTCCGAACCATATGGAGTTAGCAATCTCTTGGATTATGAACGGGGTGTAACCTTCACGGGTCAATCGTTGTTGCCTTTCGTTGTCCCTTATCGTGGTTGCTTTATAATGATCCGTGAACGGTTTACAAGTTTCTTAAAAACTTGTTGGCGGCTCCCTACTTTGCTTTGTCCCTAATCGTGTCCCTAATCGTATGTCAATTCCCATTCCTATGATTGCCAAGCATATTCACAACATGCTTAGGTAGGCACACTTCGAATAACGCCTACAATTTGGCGACTCCAAAATGGGGAGGATTCTTGGTTATTTATCAATTTGAGTGATCGGTATTTAATTAAGATGAGTAGATGAGACTTGAAAGATTATTGATTTGTATTCCTGTGATTAATTTGGCATTGTTTCATATGCATTGACATTTAACGTTGTATTTAGGTTCGCCTCGTAGGAAAAATTGAACAACTTGATTGCGATCGAAAAAACAGAGTCACTGCTAAAATTTCTAGAGTACCGTGTAACGGCATAATTGCCGTGGCACGGCACAGAATACCGTGACACGACATTCTGTACCGTGACACGACAATCCCTGTCGTGGCACGACACTCCTAAAATTCTTCTAGTGGTTCTGTTTTTTCTTACAGTTAGCTTCCTTCGTTTTTCTGAAAACCGTATGTTTTCTACATACGTTTTAGCCCCAAGGGATTTAAGCTCTATCAACCCGAAAACGTTCATGACAATAAGGGTTCATCCAAGTTATTAAATCCGATCCACCCAAATCATGGAGTCAAGTTTGATTTCATCACGAACTTGTGGAGCCGCCCGTTGGCATACATCCTCAAGGGAGGCTGCCTTGCTAACGCGTCCAAACTCTTAACCATGGTACCCTTTTGACACCAAGTAAACTTGACCATAGTGGAACATAAAACTTGAACTTAGGTTGTGAACTTCATTGCATCATTGTGACTACGTGCCCTACGTGTGCATCTTTGATTGTTTTAATCTTAACCTTAACGATCGTTCTTTGTCTATGATGTTGGTTTACTTGTTTGATTTACGACTAACAAATGCCAACGGACCATACTCACTTGATAATTAGCGCAAACTTTAAAATTGACAAAAACTGAAAAAAATGCACAAATAAAACCTGGAACTGATTACCGTGCCACGACAAAATTGTCGTGCCATGGAAATCAGCACCATGTCACGACAATCTGTACCCCACCATGGTAGGGATTGCCATGCCACGACAGTTGTGTCGTGCCACGGTACACAGGTTTAGTCCAGTCAACCGATATTTTGGTCTTCCGTGCTATTTTGGTCCACGCGTCAGTCATTTGACACTGTTTTCATGTCTAGCCATGTGGTTATACCACGAGTCTTATAACATTACTCAATCACTCACGAGTCAAGTATAGTCCACACGCTTTATTTTTTCGACTCGAGCGTTGCACCATGTCATTTATGATCGTTTTGAGGAGGGTGTGCCCGTCGTTGGGGATCCTCTTCCTCTATGCCCATGACCCTTTAAAGCCTAGGACTTTACACTTTTTAAGGTGTGTTAGGATTTGAATTCCCGACTGTTTGGGGGACCTTGAATTAGAATTGATTCTATCATTACGCTTTTTTTTTAAGAAACTAATAAGGAGTCGCTAATGAGTTTTAGGAAAACTCATAAACCTCGTTCTTACCTTTCTCCCAAGTAGAGTTCAAGGGATATTTAGCATGAATCATAAGTTTACCTATGCCCAAATTGGTCTGCTTGTACCAGAAATGAATTCGGGTGCGAGGGTACTAAAATAACATTCTCTTTAGGGGGGAATCACTATCCTAGCCCAAGTGCGGCCTCTACTAGCACTTCCTTATTCACAATTTCATCACCAAATAATATATGCAACGTGATACCTAAAACTAAGTTAGTTGATTTTATTTACACGCATCAATCACATAAAGATTACATTGCAATGATTGTCATTATTCTTATTTATTCCAAATTCGTGGAAAGAACAATAAATAAACAAGATTCGCCTTGGCTTAGGTGATAAAACAATCAATTAATTATTCAATTCTAGTCTTTAATTAACGCAAGAACACTATGTGAAATTAATTAATTAAAGTTTATTTAAAGTGGTCAAACAACACTAATTAATTAATTAAAGTTATTTAGACAAGAAAACTAATGTGATTTGTCTAAGTGCTCGGGAATTTACCACTTTTCCTTGCTAGATCTTCGTTTAGAACACTTATGGACCCCTTCTTGTATGGGAACCCCCACCGTAAGAACAAGATAATTAAAAGGGTCGGTGTTTAGTTCAAGAGGGTTGATTATTGCATAAGTACACAAGGATGTTACTGCTGACTTTTAGGCTAATTTTTTGTGTCTTCAAAGCTCGTATTGAGCCTCTATTTATAATGAATGGGTGAGTTTATGGTTTTGGAGATTCTGCCGCAACAGGTGCGCGCGCAACTCAGAAGGTTGCGCGCAGCTTCTCATGCAAGTGATTTGGTTGCGCTGCAAGGGGCAGAGCAACCTCTGGTCTTACACATGGCTTTGTGGTAAGATTGGATTCAGTATATTTTTGAAATTCTAAATCTTCCATAAGCGCATCTCTGGGGGTCGCGCGCCAGGCCAGCGCGACTCCTTGAGTTGCGCGCGGATTTTCCTGCGACAGCCCTAATTTTAACCTAGGTACTCTAAATCTGTCCGAAATTAGGTTTAATCTCGGAATTAGGCCTAATTTCTGATCAGGCTTAGTATTAACGAGGTTTGGTTCATGTTATTTGGGTTGAGCTAGTTAGTTTTATTTGTTTGGGCCTTAATTAGTAGTCCATAAGCATTCCTTACTCCAATCTAGCACAAAGATGGAATTATTTATCGTCATAGCACTTCTGGTCGGGACAGGGAACCAAAAGTAGATGTCTGCAGTTAGCCCCCACTTTGATCGAGTCTAGAATAGACGGTGATCAAAGTAGCCAAGGAAATAAATCCAAGACTCATTTTGCGAAGTTCCTTAAGGATAAGGAATCTTTCAGTAGTGTTGAGAATGTCGACACTGTTCTCGATTCGCTAAGTGTTCAAGATAAGTAGCTGCTAAGACCAAAAAAGGTATTTTCTAGATTTAGTGCGCTAAAGAATCTAGATTGACCCTTTGCTAGTGTAGAACGCTTTTACAAGTAAAGGCTGTTCTGGGTGATGTCATGTTATGAGAAGGTACCGGGTTTAAAAAGATTAAAAGAGGATGATACCCTTTCAATATGTCATCGACGGTCTAAAGTCCCTCGACCAGTCACTGGAACCCTAGTCCATGATTTTAACAAAGTAAAAGATGATAAATGGGGGGTGCTTCGGCGTTCGTAGCCTAACACTTGAATAAAAGATTGGCCAAAACAGATACTCGATGTTCACAAGATGGAAATACATGTCTCATGGAGGCACATATCCAAATCCAGTGAGACAAAAGACAATCGGCGACTCTCTCAGCAGCTTTGTCCACAAGATGAAAACACGCGTCTCTGGACTGGGGGCACGTGTCCAAGTGGGTGTAGCTTCAGTGGGAGCCGCTTGTTAATACAGGGGGTGGACGGACACCCTAACTGTCCGATAAAGCTAGACAGCTTTCTAGCTAACCGTATTTGTTCCAACGGGGGTCGTCTGGCCCCGATGGTTCGGCGCGCCTATCGACTCGTTAAGCTAACGCCTTTAACAGAAACAGGAGTTCTACCATTTTTGACGGGAGGCAGATCACGTTGCTAGTGAAATTTTACACAGCGCATACGCCGTACAATTTTACGCTATACTTACGCGATATCTTTGTTCAGTAACGCTAAAAATACGAAAGACGTGAAATATCTGTAAGGGCAGTACATAAATATTCCAAACTGTCTATAGGAGCTTTTACGTAAAGCACCACTATGGGATATTTTGTAGACGCTTTTCCGAAAAAACATCCAAAACGTATGCTTGGGGCAGGCACAAAGCACGGTGTGCATGCAGGATGATGCAAAAAAACTATCAAAAAAGAAAATAAACTACGAAATGCAAAGAAATTAAAAAGGATCTTGATAATTCGCGCGTTAGTACGTCTAACAACGCACAAAACCGTTAGAAATTTTTTTTAAAATGGATCAAAATTCGGATTACGGTCTTTTAACTGACCAATATCCGCGCGCAACTTAGTAAGTCACGCTGGCTAGGCGCGCGCAAGTTACTAAAAGAAGAATTGGAGAGCGCGATTTTTCAGTTCGCTCTCTATTCTCCTTCCTTCACCATTTTCGCTCCTTTCTCTCTCTAAAAAGCTCGATTTTTGTGGTTTTTTTGAAGATAAAGGAAGCAGATCTCGTACCCATTTTATATTTTCCAAAATCTAATGTAACTATTTAGCTGTTTTCGCTCATTTTTTGGCTGGAATTGGGGAAAAATCGAAGTGAAGAATCCTAAATTTTGAATTTGGGGGTTTTCGATTCGGTCCATAATTCTTGAAATTGTCTGTTCCATGTTGTTATGCTATGTTTAAGGAGTCTTTTGCAACAAATTTCATGAAAAATGGCTAAGTATTGAACCTTGTATGAGCTGTTCTTGTTCAACTACGTTTTTCGCACTTTTCCTTCGATTTTTAGTTCGAATTTGCTGTTTTTGCTTGCTCATTTGGTTATACTTGTTGTTCATGAGATGAATTATAGTGTTTTGCCTACAATCATGCTCATGAATCATGTTTTGAAAATTTTGATTTTGAGAAATGGCGCGAAATGCATGTTTTTTTCTATTTTTTTTTTTTTTTTTTTTTTTTTTGCCATTTTCAAGCTTCAAAATAATTATTTGGTAGATGATAACTATATTTGGGTGATTATTATTGTAACACCCCCAAATCTTCCTCTATGGAAATACCAGTATAATACGTACAATTATACCGTAGGCGTATTATCGCCACGTGATTACGCAAGGCTACTCAAACTACTAATTAAAACCAAAACTTCGCAGCGGAATCTCAAACTCTTTCTTTATTAATACTTAATATAAATAGTAACCATTATGTGTACTAAAAAATAGAAACAACGACCAACATTCCTAAATTAGGTGAAGAATATCCCGGGACTCCCAAATGCTCATTTATTGGCTCCACCTGAAATTAGTTAACATTGTTTACCATTAAGGTAAACAGGGCGAACCAAAACAAATAGGAAATACGGATTAGAAAAATCTGCTAAGTATGATAAGTGCAAGATAAGGAAATTCAATGTATTAGCAAACATGATTTTAAAACCAATTCCAATAATTAATTCTATAATTCCAAACTCATGGTTCAAAACCAATTCTCAAGATTCTCAAAAATAATTCCAATAACTCAATAATTCAATAATAATGATTATTAAAATCAATTCTTTTCAAAAACCCAGTTCCTCTCTAAGGTGCACACCCCCAAGCTAGTATCTTTATGTTGAAAGGCTATCCTTGAGGAAAGACTAGGTCATACAAAGTCCATAGTCTTCAATGAATCCGCATAGTGGGATTAATATAATAATCATGCTTGTAAAGCTTTTATTAAATAATTCAATAAATCCTCTTTAAATCAATAATTCCAATCTTTATAATAAAACAGTTCAAAATCCCTTTTTATTTAATTCAACATGCTTTCAAAATCAAACCTTTTAAAAACATGATAAATTATTCAATTATTCAAAACATGATGTGAAAATCAATCCTTCAATTTATTTGTTAAAACTAATTTCTTTAAAACATACTTTATTTATTAAATCATAATTCAAATCAATTTAATTAAAATCACACAAACATGCTTATTCATTCAATCAATTTCGAAGGTATCTAGCCACCTAAACGTACGTTGATCCTTGCCTTAGCAACACACAGAAAGGAACCTCAAGAACTCTTGTCAAACACACCCTACAATTAAATATAACCTTAGTCAATATAAGGTCATCAAATAATCACAACAATTAAAATAAAACCTCCAACTATATGTACATGAACCTTATAAAATTCTTTTTCATAAACTTGAATAATAAAATGATTTTATTTAATTAAAAACACTCATAATAAATTTTTTATAAAACCCCCATATAATAATAATAATAGAATTAATTAGAAGAAGAGAAGAAGATATAGAAAACCAAGGAAGAGGAGGAAGGAGAGGCACGACAAGGCCGCAGGGCTCACCGAAAAGTAGGGCTGAGCAAAACTATCTGATAATCCGAAAATCCGAAATTCCTATCTGCATCCGATCCGAAAATTTAGGATAACCGATCCGAAAACATTTTCGGATCGGATGTCTGATCCGAAAATTTCGGATATCGGATATCGAAAATTTCGATTTCGATATCCGAATATCCGAAAAAAAGTCGGATATCGGATATCGGATCGGGTTTCCGATCTGAAATCCGAAAATAACGCTTTTTTTACAAAAAAAAAAAAAGTAAAAAAAAAAAGTAAAACATGATTTTACAAAAATTCGGATAAGGATACCCGTAATCCGCCTCTTTCTCTTCAAGAGTCTTTCTCCTCTATTTTCTCCTTCCCCCCTCCTCTCTCATCTCAGATTCTCAGACCTCCCTCCTCCCTCATCTCAGATCTCCTCCCACCTCTCTCATCTCATATCTCCCTCTTCGTCTTCTGCTCTGTATAGTACGCCGCCATTATCGGCAATTTTCGAGCTCTCTCTCCTCTGAAAATGGCATAGATCGAAGAAAAAGAAGAAGAACTAGATGAATACGAAGGAATAAGAAAGAACAAACCCCCATTTTCATCACCACAATCGCAAATTTTTACTCAAAATTCCAGAAGACCTCTTACTTTATCCATGATTTCTTCCGATCCTCTTCAAATCTTTAATTTGAATGGCGATTGTACTTCTCTCTCTTACCTTAAATATTTTTTTTTTAAATTTGAATGTAAAATGATGGTTTAATGTTTTCATGTTCATAATTTTGGTTGTTTAATGTTTTGAATTTGTGAAATGTTTTTGGGGATTTTGATAATCGGACAATAGGTAAGTGAGTAATGTGATTATTCATTTGTTCGAGGTTTTTTTGATTGAATTTTCTAGTTGAATTATTTATTAAATTATTCCTCGATTTAGTTTTTTTTTTTTTTTTTAATTTTTTTAAAATTTTGGATAAAACCCATATTATTAGATGGGTCGGATATTGGATATCCAAAAATTTCGGATATCCGAATATCTGGAAAATCCGAAAATTTCGGATCGGATACGGATATCAAATATCTGATTTTTCGGATACGGATATCCGATCCGTGCTCACCCCTACCGAAAAGTGGCTGCTGCCGGTGGGAGGGGTGGCTTGCGTCGAGGACTGGCTGCAGTCGGTGTGGGAGGTGTTTTGTGGTGGTGGTTAGTGCAAGGAAGTGAGAAAAAGAGAGGAGAGAATTAGAGTGAAATTAGAGAGAAAAAAGAGAATTTTGGTGTGAGTTTTAAGCTATGATTCAAGGGGTATTTTTAGGCTAGCTCATGCAAGAATTATGGTAGGAAAATGTAGGAAGAATTATGGCAAATTTGGTTTAAGGAATTACTTGGAAAGGTGAGCTAAGGATTAAGGAAAGTTTAGTTTAATGGTGATTAAGGAATAATTAATAATGGAAAGTATGTTGTCATGAAAAATAATATGGAAAATAGCTTTGTTTGGGGAATAATCAAGAATGGTTTAAGGTAAATAAATAAGATGGCTAAATCTTTATGAGATGGGAAATAAGAATTAAGGAAAATAGTAAGAATTGCGGAAGATAATTAAAATACAAAAATTACCAAAATAATTTGCTCAAAAATACAACGTGGTGGCCGAAAATTTGAGCTTTCTTAAGTTCATATTATGGGATCTTCTCTTAGTATTTAGCCATCATTTTTCTAGATTTTAAGGATTAAAAATGATTGTGCAAATAATACATTTTGTATAAAATAATTAATTAGGAAAATACCAATTATTCACTAATTTCACTAAGAAAATCAAATTGTCTTTACCAAGAAAATCCAAAAATTCCTAGTTAATTAATTAGGAAATTCGGCTCTTTTAATTAAATAATAAAATATAATTTTGCTTAATTAAAATATTCAAAATTTATATATAAAATCCGGTTTTTAAAATAAAATAAACGGATTTTTCACCATATACCACTGAGTTAATGCGTAATTCACCATATACCACATGAAACTTTCTAATATACCAAATACCACTCAGTTAATGTACATTAACACATGCCTTTTTTGGTAACTGCCGTTAGTCAGCCGTTTGGGTAATTTACTAATTCACCATATACCATTATTTTATAAGTTATTTCACCATATACCATTTGTTTAAAGTTATTTCACAATATACCCATAATTTTACAAAGGTTTGTGTTTAAAAAAAAAAACTAGCCGTTGAACAGTTACAACGGCTAGTTTGTGTATATAAATGTAGTACTTTAGGGTAATTTTACATAGGTTATAGGTTTGATAAAGCAATTGATATGGAACCTAATGAGCTGACAGAGTATGCTAAAGTGGTTTTGGAGCCAAGGAGTGATGAGCCTAGGTTTTGGTGGTGGAGAATTTAAAGTCAGGGATGGCCATGTCAAGTTCCCTGTCACACTTGGGAATATGACCTGTGGGTGTGGGAAATGGCAAGGATCAGGGATACCATGCAAGCATGGTGTCAGGGTCATTTACAACCAAAGATTTGAACGCAGGGATTTTGTTTACATTAATCATTTCAAGGCTACATATACAATAACCATAAACATAATTACTCCTATATTTATTGCCGCATTTACTATCTTTTGCTGCTTTGCTACTCTTCTCTTGAGCTCCTTCAACTCTTGCTTCAACAAGATCTCACCTCAATGCGTGTCTATCCCTCCCCTGCTTTGATTTTCATAACCCGACGGGACATTTTTCTCCACATTACCCTTGCACCACCTGAATGTCTCACATACATCACACTTATAGAACAACCTTTGTGAATTTTTTACCAAATCAGGGCTCCTTATTGCAAACTTCCTACCACAAGAACAAGCTTTGTTTGGAACTCTTACGTACGAAGAACCGAAAGATGACGACGACGATGATGTTATCGAGTGTGTGGACATCTTTGCAAATGCTTTTAGAAGTGTGACTTGGTACGTGAATCACTAAAGTAATACATTTATATAAACAAACTAGCCGTTATAACTGTTCAACGACTAGTTTTTTTTTAAAACACAAACCTTTGTAAAAATATGGGTATATTGTGAAATAACTTTAAACAAATGGTATATGGTGAAATAACTTATAAAATAATGGTATATGATGAATTAGTAAATTACCCCAAACGGCAGACTAACGACAGTTACCAAAAAAGGCATTTTGTGTTAATGTACATTAACTGAGTGGTATTTGGTGTATTAGAACGTTTCGTGTGGTATATGGTGAATTACGCATTAACTCAGTGGTATATGGTGAAAAATCCGTAAAATAAATGGATAATACATCTTATCCAAAATCCAAAAATAATAATTAAGTTTTAAAATGCTTTTGGCGCCAAAATTCAAATATCATTTTGGCTCCAAAATTTCAAATAGTAAAATAAATTACTAAAATACCCTCTTTAGAAAATATTAATTAATTAATTAATTAGAAAATACGTTTCAAAAATACAGGGTATTACAACCTACCCCCCTTAAAAGAAGTTTCATCTCGAAATTTAGCCAAAAGAGATACGAAAATCATCTCAAATTATTTTAAGTTTTTGGTTCATGCACATCCTAACTCGACTGAAGACTGTAACTAACTCAAGAAAGACTAAAAAACACTAAAAAATGACTCGAAACGCAAACGCTCGAAACTCTATCGCCTCTATCCCCCCTTAAAAGGAGTTACACCCCCATAACTCGACCACTAACCTTAGTCAAGTAGTTCTGGGTAACGTTTCCTCATATCAACCTCAGCTTCCCATGTAGCCTCCTCGGTTTTATGGTTCAACCATAACACTTTCACAATTCTCACATCCTTGTTCCTTGTGCTTCTCACTTTAGTATCCAAAATTTTCACTAGTCTTTCCTCATAGGTCAAATTATCATCCATCTCAATGGTTTCCGGTTGTAACACATGTGTCACATCAGGTACATACTCTCGAATTTGACTCACATGGAACACGTTGTGAACCCTTTCCAACTCCTTTGGCAAATCTAACTTATATGCCACTTTTCCCACTTTTTGAATGATCTCGTATGGCCCTATGTACTTTGGGATTAACTTCCTTGTCTTCCCAAACCTCATTACCCCTTTCATGGGTGAAATCTTCAACAACACTTTCTCTCCCACTTCATACTCCTCATCTCTTCTTTTCAAATCAGCTTAACTTTTCTGTCGATCTTGGGCTGCCTTTATCTTCTCTTGGATCAACTTTACTTGTTTTACCATATCCTTAATCATCTCAGGCCCGAGTACCATTGTCTCACTTGTATCATTCCAACAAACTAGGCTTCCACACTTGTGACCATATAGAGCTTCAAACGGTGCCATTCCAATGCTTGCATGATAATTGTTATTGTAGGAAAACTCGATCAAATCCAAGTGATCTTCCCAAGACCCTTGATACTCTATCACACATGCTCTCAACATATCTTCTAATGTCTAAATTGTTCTCCCAATTTGACCATCTGTCGCAGGATAAAATGTTGTGCTCATTAGCAGCTTCGTTCCCATCGCCTTTTCCAAACTTTGCCAAAGGTTAGACAGGAATCTTGAAGCTCTATCCGAAATGATATTCGTGGGTACCCCATGTGATGAGTGTCATTCATGGTACTCATAGTGTAGATTTCTTCTTTAGTTTATGCTCGTTTCTTAGCCTTTTAGTTGTGTTTTTATGAAATAATTCTTGCTTTGCGTGCTTATGTGTGAGTTTAGAGATATGCGTGCTTTTAATGGTTTTCCTATCATTTTACGCATTTCTTGGTTATTCTCTCGCTTTCCGTTTTTTTTGACTTGTTTTGTAGGTGTGGCGGGATTTTTCGAGGCTCAAATGTCGGGAAGGAAGCCCAACACGAGCATTGGAAGTCAGCAAAATTGGTCCGGGAAGTTAGAGCATAAGAATCAAGTTAGAAGCTAATTAGCCCCTTGCACAAGCGCATCGCACCAAGCAGGAACAGCAGCAGCATAAACGCAAGCACACGCGCAACAATCATTAGCTGCTGCGGCGCGATGGAGATGCTGTGGCACGGCAAGTGTAGGGTTTCGTAGTGACCCGACACTACGCGGAAGGAAACCCACCAAGACCCGCCCCTTAATTAAAGCAATTAAACAAGCATAATAAACTTAATCAAACAAGATTAAGGACAAGAATTATACCTTTGACGCGTGCTTCGCTCCCAAAGAGCTCTTACTTCAAAATCCCGAAAAGACGAGATCTCCGACGGATCGTACCCTCGACCCGACCCAAGCGTCCTAAGTCTTGAAGGTTAGTCAAGACCCGGACAAAAATAACTATGAGTTTTACGAATCAAAGGTTTACTCTTTTCTTAGAGTTGCCTTTTTAATTCCACTCAAGGTTATCTCAAATCCCAATACCAAGCTTGGTATTTATAGGGAAATGATCCCTTGATTTCCAATCTCCCATCAATGTGGGAGAGTTGGTAAAATGACAATTATTTAATTCCAAAATTAAATAATTAATCAACTCAATCACAAATCGACACTTGGCACAATTATAGAAAAAGTCAAGTGAGGACCAAGGCTTGGGGGACCATTGCCTTGATCCCCAAGGCCATGTATTGGTCCCCACACACCATGCCCAAAATCGGGTCAAGGTGTGCTAGCTGGCTGCCAGCTAGTGTGCCAGCTGGGGCTGCCAGCTAGCGTGCCTTGCTGCCCAGCACCCAGCCAGCCAGCCAGTGCACGCTGCTGCTGGGCTGTGCTGGTGCTATGTGCTGGCGCTGGGCGCTGCTAGCACCTAGTGCTGGCACTAGCCCCCAGCAGCCCCACGCACACATTCGCACACTCTTCGCGCCTCATTGCTAGCACAGCCAGCATGCGTGCTGCTAGCGAGCCACGCATGCTGGTCGCACTGCCCTGCGCACCATTCGCTTACCCCATTGCACACACGCACTGGCACCATGCTTACGCTAGCACTAGCCAGTGCCTAGCACTGCTTGTGCTTGATGCGAGGCATGCACACACGCACACGCACATGCATGCGTGGTGCTGCTACCTAGCACCTAGCCAGGCATTGCACACATACGCACCAGCCATGCGCCACGCACCACGCACTGCCAGCCCACACGCATCAATGCGCCTGTGATGCAAGGCTGCTTGTGCGAGGCTGCGAGTGCCAGGCCTAGCATCGAGCTGGCGCGCAGCCCCTCGCATGTGCTGCGATGCTTAGTGCTGCCATGCGAAGGCTAGCACTCAAGCACACGCACATGGCACGTCATTGCCAGGCTGCCAACCATGCTAGCACTTGGTGCTTGCGATGGTGCTGCCAAGCCAAGCACGCACGCACGCAGCACCTATTGCTTGCGATGGTGCGCCTGGTGCTGCCATGGCCTGCGATAGGCAACATATGCACCCAGGCACCACGCTAGCATGCCTGCTAGCTGCTATGGGCTGCCTGTGGCTTGCGATGGCTGCCATGCGCACCTAGGCACCCATGCTAGCTTGCGATGGGCTGCCAGGGTGCGCCTAGGCTGCGATGGTGCCTAGCACACCATGGTGCACCTAGCACACACATGGTGCACCTAGGTTTGCAATGAGCTAGCCTAGCCTAGCTATGGCTACGCTCATACTTGTCGATTGTAATTTTGCGACGCTCGATATCGACGCCCTAGGCTCGATTTCCGACGTCTGTATTCGTAAAACTCTGTCGACTCATTAGATCCTTTCGGATTAATTCGACGTCTCGGATCGGAGATTCGATTGGGTTCGACCCGAAGGGTTCAGTTAAGATTAAGCTGTAATATCAATTGTACCCTGATATTACTGATCGGAAGCGGCCTCCACCTAGGCATTCCGATCACTTGACCTTACTGAAGAATTAGCTCTGTAATAATTCTGAACCCTCTACCGGAATAATACACTTGTTGGAAGGACACCATTCCTTTCAATCTCCCACTTGTCCTTCCGGACAAGTGTGCATATTGTGTATAGCTCATTTCCTTTGTCACTTAATGTTTCTTCGTGAACTATAAGGTAAGATTCTTTGTCATCCTTTTTACGTTCAGAAGTGTTTCTCGATCTCCGAGTTCGACTGTCAATAAGCAGATGATTTCTAAAATCCATCTGAGCATGGCCATGCATTTTACAGTCTCACTCTTCGAGCGGCCTTTTAAACAACAAAACATTTTCCCTATTGTTAGTAGGGGGACAATCCCAGTCTTGTATTGTAAGTTCTTCTTACTAAGAGGACATAAACTCCCGAGTGTTCCCGTTATGATCCCCAGTAATGGCAGACGTTTGGAAACATCAAAGAGCCTAGTACTCAAATAAGAAAACTTCACAGTACTCATGGTCTGAGGAAATAAGTTCCGATAGCCATAATGAGAAATGTAGTTATGACAAAATTTAAATTTTCTTAAAGTACTCTCATAGGTCTTATCCAGTACAGTTCTAAACTGTACCTGTGCAAATGATTTATGACTGTCACGTCCTCGCAGCACAAGAAACGGTGCTGTAAATCATACTACACACTAATCTATTGCGGTCATCAATCGTCCATCTGTTAGATGACCTCGATTAGGGATACTTTTCGATTTAATATTCAATGTTCATTTAACAAGTGTTTCTTTATCCAAGACATGGTCTTGATACCCTGTTTTGAATATTTCCGTAAATCGAATGGACTCATTATTTAATTCTAAACCATAATTAAATAGTAATGGAGTGAATGATAATTTTGCACAAAAATTAATTACTCCATTAATGAATGGTTTTAGTAAAGTGTCTTACATTAAATCAACCCTGTTTAATTAAAACACTTGTACAGGGAATATCAAAGCCAATCTCCTATGTGCTTGATTCCCATTGCCTCAACGTGTTTGTTGTGTTTCACTTGAGGCAAAGGTTTAGTCAAAGGATCGGCCACATTATCATCCGTGCCGATCTTACAAATTCTGATTTCACCTTCGGATTTCCATTCCCTTATCATGTGAAATCGCCGTTGCACGTGTTTGACCTTCTGGTGTTCTCTCGGCTCCCTGGCCTGAGCGATAGCTCCATTATTATCACAATAAAGGTCTATCGGTCCCTTGATTGAGGGTACAACACCAAGTTCACTGATGAACTTGCGAATCCAAACAGCTTCCTTGGCAGCTTCCGAAGCGGCCAAGTACTCGACTTCAGTTGTAGAGTCTGCAGTGGTGCTCTGCTTGGCACTCTTCCAGCTGAACGCTCCTCCATTCAGACAGAATATATACCCCGACTGCGACTTGAAGTCGTCTCTGTCAGTCTTGAAGCTAGCGTCGGTGTAACCTTCAACAACCAGTTCTTTGTGGCCTCCATACACCAGGAATATATCCTTGTTCCTTTTCAGGTACTTAAGGATGTTTTTGGCCGCAGTCCAATATGCCTCTCCTGGGTTCGATTGGTATCGTCTCGTTGCACTCAGGGCATACGATACATCCGGCCTTGTACATATCATGGCATACATGATCGATCCGATTAGAGAAGCATATGGGATCTGATTCATTCTTTCTAGCTCAACAGGTGTCTTTGGACACTGTTTCTTGCTGAGAGTTATGCCATGGGACATGGGTAAATGCCCTCTTTTGGCATTTTCCATGTTGAATCGAGCCAGTACCTTATTAATGTAAGTACTCTGGCTTAATCCAATCATCCTCTTAGATCTATCCCTGTAGATCTTGATGCCTAATATGTACTGTGCCTCTCCTAAGTCCTT
This sequence comes from Chenopodium quinoa, assembly GCF_001683475.1. NCBI lineage: Eukaryota > Viridiplantae > Streptophyta > Magnoliopsida > Caryophyllales > Amaranthaceae > Chenopodium > Chenopodium quinoa. The sequence goes on from NW_018743252.1 coordinate 171,600, forward strand.
CATTGAAAAGAACTTTCCCAACCAGCCCTTTACGGACTCCAACAATTTTGTGCTGTTTCCAATGAGCAGTATGTCATCTACATACAGGACTAGGAATGCAATATCACTCCCACTGACCTTCTTGTATACACAAGACTCATCTGGATTCTTGATAAAACCAAACTTGCTGATGGCTTCATCAAATTGCAGATTCCAACTCCTGCTGGCTTGCTTTAGTCCATAAATGGATTCTTCAGCTTGCAAACCTTTCCAGCGTTGCCTGGATCGACAAAACCCTCTGGCTGTGTCATATACACAGTTTCTTCCAAAATCCCATTAAGGAAGGCGGTTTTGACATCCATTTGCCATATTTCGTAATCGTAATATGCAGCGATCGCTAGGATAATCTGGACGGACTTTAGCATTGCAACTGGTGAAAAAGTTTCATCATAGTCAATCCCGTGGACTTGTCTATAACCTTTTGCCACCAGTCTAGCTTTGTATACCGATACATTTCCATCTTTGTCTGTCTTCACTTTGAAGATCCATTTGCAACCAATGGGTGTATAACCCTCGGGCAAATTCACCAAGTCCCAGACTTGATTTTCAGACATGGAGTCCATCTCGGATTTCCTGGCCTCTTGCCATTTTGCAGAGTCGGGGCCCGTCATAGCTTTCTTGTATGTCGCCGGCTCATCACCATCCATAACTAGGATGTCCTGATCATCAGTTAAGACAATACCGAGGTATCTTTCTGGTTGAGATCTTTGCCGTTGCGACCTACGTAGGGTAATCGGTTGAGCAGTTACATTGTCTGTTTGACTCTGACCAATCATCTCAGATGCTTCCAAAGTATCTAGATTGTCAGTTTTGTCAGGTTGACATTGTTGCTCGTCCTCTCGAACTTCGTCGAGTTCGATTTTTCTCCCACTTGTCATTTTGGAAAGGCGATCCTTCTCCAAAAAGACACCATCACGAGCAACAAACACTTTGTTCTCGGATTTATTGTAGAAGTAATACCCTTTGGTTTCTTTTGGATATCCCACAAAGAAACACTTATCCGATTTGGGGTGAAGTTTGTCCGAAATTAATCGCTTGACATATGCTTCGCATCCCCAAATCTTGAGAAAAGACAACCTGGGAGGTTTCTTAGTCCATAATTCATATGGAGTCTTTTCAACAGCTTTTGACGGAGCTCTATTCAGTGTTAGTTCTGCTGTTTGTAGCGCATGTCCCCAAAACGAGATAGGGAGTTCACTAAGACCCATCATTGATCGAACCATGTCTAACAAGGTCCGATTCCTCCGTTCGGACACTCCGTTCCATTGAGGAGTTCCAGGAGGTGTCAACTCTGAAAGAATGCCACATTCTTTCAAGTGATCGTCAAATTCATGGCTCAAATATTCGCCACCTCGATCCGATCAAAGTGCTTTAATTTTCTTGCCAAGTTGATTTTCAACCTCTTTCTGAAATTATTTGAACTTTTCAAAGGATTCAGATTTATTCGACATTAAGTAGATATAGCCATATCTACTGTAATCGTCGGTGAAGGTGATAAAATATCGGTAACCTTGCCTTCCGGGTGTGCTCATAGGTCCATATACATCCGTGTGTATTAGACCTAATAAGTCACTTGCCCTTTCTCCCAACTTGGAGAATGGCTGTTTGATCATCTTGCCTAATAAGCATCCTTCACAATTTTCAAACGACTCTAAGTCGAATGAGTCAAGAACACCTTCTTGAAGAAGTTTCTTGATGCGTTTGATGTTAATGTGGCCAAGACAACAATGCCACGAGTAGGTTTGATTCGACTCGATGGTCTTAGCTTAGTGGTATCAACTTTTGTCATATGTAAATCATGCAATTTAATTGAACATAAATTTGTAAACTTGAAACAACTATTGTTAAAAGTTTTACATTTGAAATTCCTAGGTGTCCAACACCACGGATCATAATATGTTCAAAGCATGATAAAACTAGAAATAGTTTTAATTACATGTCATAGACAAAATAGTGCATGCAAGCACGACCGAAAAACCATCTTTGTCGTCTTTTGTCCATGCGCCAACACTTGATAAGCTTCTCACTTGGTCCCTGAAAAGGCAATATTAAGTGAGTCATACTAGGTATCCAATACCTTATGATAAGCTTAATCCACAAGTGTTATGGAAGATTCCTGAGGTGGTCGGAGTGATCCCCTCTTCCTTGATGAGCATGCATTCCCTCTTGTAATGGCCTTGCATGCCACAGTGGAAGCATCTCATCTTTGCCTTGACCTTCTTGAACTCCTTCTTCTTAGCTCTCAAGGGCCTTTTGGTCATTCCATAAGCAGTGGCTTGGCTAAGTAGTTGCACCACCTCCTTGAGGGAGTGTGTCTCTTTTCCCGCAGGGATATGCACTTTAAGTGCATCATAGCCCGAGTGGAGTGAAGCAAGCAAGATATGCCCCGCCATCTCATCTTCCAATGGAATTCCGAGAAGCTGCATGTGCTTGAAGAGCCTAGTCATACCAAGCACATGAGGTCGGAGGGGCATACCTGGTCTCAATTTAGCATTGTAGACCTTGGTCCAAAGCCATTGCCTTTCCTTAGCAAGACACCCAACATTTGGTGGCTTAATTCTCATGTAAGTGATCTGGTCAAGTCAAACACGAGTCCATCAAAGTTTCCATTGTCACTCTTGGTGACTCTTACATTGACAACGTCCTCAAGTGCTTTGAGGAACATATCCGGAAGGTAGGAGGAAAGAGTTTCCTTCCAGTCTTCCGGGATGGAATTTGCCATGAGTCGTGAGACCCTTTTGCAATTGGAAGACCATTCTTCATGAGCCTCGTCGGTCATGATCCCTTTAGCAAAGAAGCTTGGAATGGGAGTATCAAGAGTATACTCCAAGGAACAATTCCGGAGAGTTCTCTTGAGTTCCTCTTCCCATTCCTTAAAGTTGACCAAGTTAAAGCGTTCATGCATTTATTCACACTTATTGAACATTTTATCCACGCATTTTAAGATTATCCCTTATGGGCGAGAATAAAATGATTCCGAGATCCCAAAGATCAAGAAATTAATAAGCATGCTTTGGCTTGTCTTAACCATTTAATATCTTAAGGTAAGCAATCCAATTGCTAATAGCTCCAAGCTACTCTCGGTTTGATAAAATGTCGCATCCAATGCATACTTGACATTTTTTTACCTCTTTTGCCACGACATCTAATGACTCCTTACTGATATCGTTGAGCTTAACCAAGACAACTTGTATACCTAGTATACCTTACGTTCCTAGGGAAGTAGTGATGCCTCGCTTTGGCGTAATCCATCACGTACGCGCATTAGTTCGGTAAGTGTTGTTCTTGGAATGGCAAGTTTTAGCTCAATATTATTAAGGGACCTAGGGTTTCTATGTTGGTTAATTTAAGTGAACTTAACTAATCATCTCAACATCATAGAAATCCTAGACATGCATCTAGCAAACATATATATAATAACAATATATAAGGCATAAAATTAGATGCATTTGGCAACTAGCATGACCCCTTGAAATCTTCAATTTCCATGGGTCTTCATCTTGGCTCGTCTTCGTCGAAACGCCGTCTTGAGACTTCTCGGCCAAAATGAAATAAAAGAAGCTAGCTAGAACGACTAAGAGTCATCTAAATAGTACAAAAATACTTAACGGTTCGCAGACCGTATTTAGATTTACAAAAATACATAATGGAACGCAGTCCGTATTTTCTATCCTAGTCGGGCCTCACTAGTTGCCATTTTCAAACAACCTGTTTTGAAAGCAATTTTTCATTCACCCGTTCACTATTTGTGAACGACCCATGCAATTTTACGAAATACACAATTAAACACGCAAAACTAGTAACTAACTTAGGTCGTTAATCCAATTAACGCGCCTAATTAAAACTAGTCAAAGTGGTTTAATCCATTATTTCTAAACGCAAAATGCTAACGCATTTAATTAAGCTCCCACTAAATTCCGCATCCGTACTTAATTAATCCGATTAATTAAGTCGGCATAACCCATAATTTGTCAAAATTTTGCAAAATCGAAATTTCGAGGTTTTTAGCCTCGTTAAAATAATTAATTAAAAATTATTAATACGGGAAAAATCGCAAAATCATAGCTCAACGTTAAGCAAAATCACCCAACAAAGCCCTTGGTGGGTGCGCACCATGGCTACTAGGCAGCCCATGGCATGGCGCCATGGTGCGTGGTTGAGGCCTGCTGTGCCTAGCAAGAAGCGCCTCAAGCCCCAGCTGCCAGGCAGCATGCTTCGCATGCTTGTCAGCACGCTGGTGCCGCGAGCATCTGGCCTGCTGGGCAGGCGTATCACGATGCTCGTGGTGCGCTGGCTGATGCTTGCTGCCCTGCTGCCCAGCAGCTTGCTTCGCAAGCCAGCCCAGCCACCCCACGCACCCCTGCCATGCATCCCAGCCACACACATATAGCGCATAGCAGCATCAAGCCTCGCCCTTGTGCGCACCATAGGCAGCCACATGTGGGCTGCTAGGCAGCCCGGCTAGCCTAGGTGGCACTTGGGTGTGTTGCCTAGATTTGCGTGCTATGACTCGGGATTTTAATCCCGATTTACGTGTGACATGAATTAATTCCAAATTATATTTTAGAATTAATTTTAGGGAAAATAAAATAAAACAACCATTAAGTCTAACTTAAACAAATTTTATTTTAATTGGTGCACAAGCCTAAATTTATCCAAAAATTCAATTTTTTTGAACAAAATTAGGTCAAAAATATGCTTAAAATAAAATGAGCTATGTCCAAAATTAATCTTGCCAATATGCAAATCAATAATGGATTTGACAAAAGGGGAGTTGGAAAAATAAATTAACCATCCAATGATAAAAAATTTCCAACTTGCATACTTGTGTAAAATACCAAGATTACATCTTCCAATATGAAGATTAATCAAATTTTACTCACAAGTAATTGAACTTAATGGATATTAATCAACCAAAACATGAAAAAATCCAAAATTTGTTCAACATGGAATTTAGGGTTAGGGTTCCAATCATTTAAACACTTAAAGATTAGAACTTTAACTTTATTTGGGAACTTAAAATATAAAATCACAACAAGTTTTCACATCTTATTGCAATTTATTTGCAAAATTGTGAAAAACAAGTTTATGTGATAAATTGCTATATCAACTTAAGCACTAATAAACACTCCATTATTATGCTCAAGGATATTTTAAAACCAATAGATTAGTGATGGAAATGTGCATTTAATCTAACCTTGTAATGCTTGCATTAATCAAGGCTTAAAAGAATTAAAACTTTCGTTGAAAAACGAAAAATCCCAGAAAAAGTGGGTTTCTGGTTCGAATTTAGCTTCTAGACAATCCTAAGAGGGTTTTCACAGTTCCAGAATGTCGATTCTACCCAAAAATCACTATTTTTGAGCCAAAATCTGGGTTCGACAGCCAAATCGATAATAAAATCGAGTTTTAAAAATTAATTAAAACGAGCATCTAATCTAATTAGATGAACATGAACCAGAAAAATAAATTCTGTAAAACACCTTAATTAAACAATAATTGCAAAAATTAAAAGGAGCGTGGCTCCGATACCGCTGTAGGGTTTCGTAGTGACCCGACACTACGCGGAAGGAAACCCACCAAGACCCGCCCCTTAATTAAAGTAATTAAACAAGCATAATAAACTTAATCAAACAAGATTAAGGACAAGAATTATACCTTTGACGCGTGCTTCGCTCCCAAAGAGCTCTTACTTCAAAATCCCGAAAAGACGAGATCTCCGACGGATCGTACCCTCGACCCGACCCAAGCGTCCTAAGTCTTGAAGGTTAGTCAAGACCCGGACAAAAATAACTATGAGTTTTACGAATCAAAGGTTTACTCTTTTCTTAGAGTTGCCTTTTTAATTCCACTCAAGGTTATCTCAAATCCCAATACCAAGCTTGGTATTTATAGGGAAATGATCCCTTGATTTCCAATCTCCCATCAATGTGGGAGAGTTGGTAAAATGACAATTATTTAATTCCAAAATTAAATAATTAATCAACTCAATCACAAATCGACACTTGGCACAATTATAGAAAAAGTCAAGTGAGGACCAAGGCTTGGGGGGACCATTGCCTTGATCCCCAAGGCCATGTATTGGTCCCCACACACCATGCCCAAAATCGGGTCAAGGTGTGCTAGCTGGCTGCCAGCTAGTGTGCCAGCTGGGGCTGCCAGCTAGCGTGCCTTGCTGCCCAGCACCCAGCCAGCCAGCCAGTGCACGCTGTTGCTGGGCTGTGCTGGTGCTATGTGCTGGCGCTGGGCGCTGCTAGCACCTAGTGCTGGCACTAGCCCCCAGCAGCCCCACGCACACATTCGCACACTCTTCGCGCCTCATTGCTAGCACAGCCAGCATGCGTGCTGCTAGCGAGCCACGCATGCTGGTCGCACTGCCCTGCGCACCATTCGCTTACCCCATTGCACACACGCACTGGCACCATGCTTACGCTAGCACTAGCCAGTGCCTAGCACTGCTTGTGCTTGATGCGAGGCATGCGCACACGCACACGCACATGCATGCGTGGTGCTGCTACCTAGCACCTAGCCAGGTATTGCACACATACGCACCAGCCATGCGCCACGCACCACGCACTGCCAGCCCACACGCATCAATACGCCTGTGATGCAAAGCTGCTTGTGCGAGGCTAGTGTGCGAGGCTGCGAGTGCCAGGCCTAACATCGAGCTGGCGCGCAGCCCCTCGCATGTGCTGCGATGCTTAGTGCTTCCATGCAAAGGCTAGCACTCAAGCACACGCACATGACGCGCCATTGCCAGGCAGCCAACCATGCCAGCACTTGGTGCTTGCGATGGTGCTGCCAAGCCAGTTACGCACGCACGTAGCACCTAGTGCTTGCGATGGTGCGCCTGGTGCTGCCATGGCCTGCGATAGGCGACATATGCACCCAGGCACCACGCTAGCATGCCTGCTAGCTGCTATGGGCTGTCTGTGGCTTGCGATGGCTGCCATGCGCACCTAGGCACCCATGCTAGCTTGCGATGGGCTGCCAGGGTGCGCCTAGGCTGCGATGGTGCCTAGCACACCATGGTGCGTCTAGCACACACATGGTGCACCTAGGTTTGCGATGAGCTAGCCTAGCCTAGCTATGGCTACGCTCATACTTGTCGATTGTGATTTTGCGACGCTCGGTATCGACGCCCTAGGCTCGATTTCCGACGTCTGTATTCGTAAAACTCTGTCGACTCATTAGATCCTTTCGGATTAATTCGACGTCTCGGATCGGAGATTCGATTGGGTTCGACCCGAAGGGTTCAGTTAAGATTAAGCTGTAATATCAATTGTACCCTGATATTACTGATCGAAAGCGGCCTCCACCTAGGCATTCCGAACACTTGACCTTACTGAAGAATTAGCTCTGTAATAATTCTAAACCCTCTACCGGAATAATACACTTGTTGGAAGGACACCATTCCTTTCAGCAAGTGCTACCATGGCGCGGTGGACACTGTCGTGTTGCGGCAGCAACTGCCGTTTCGCGGCGAGCACTGCCAAGTTGCGACGGCCTCTACTGTGTCGCGGTAGCCTTCGGTGAGGCGCGGCAGTTTGCATCTTGGCGCAGGTGCGCGAGCAAGTCAAATAGGCTAAAAAGAGGCAAAATGAAGCCACGCCTGCACCGCGACCTAACCGCGGGCGCAGCCATGCCACCGCGAGCGCGGCCCTACTACCGTGTTCCCACATCCAATTTTCCGCGGGTGTGGCTTTGTGTGTTTCGACTTATTTTAATTCGATTTTTCTCTCCTTTCAGGGAAACTATAATAGGGGGAAAGCCTCCCATTTTAAGAAAACCTTTATTCCAGATTTTATTTTGCTAGTTTTAGGAGAGTTTCTCTCTCTATTTTTAGGCTTAGTTAGGAGTAGTTTTAGAGAGAGAAAGTGAGTGATTTCAATGGTGATTTGAAGACTGAAGATGTAAGAGTGACAATTGTATTGAAGATCTTCTCATTTATCAATGAGCATTTCTTACTTTATCTCATCTGATAGCTTTCTTTAATTTCATGTTTGTTTGATTTGGTTTTGATGATTGATTCTTGATTAGTGTAGTTGTTCTTCAATATTTTTTTATTCTTGATTTCATTTACTTTCTTGTTGATTAGATGATGATTCTTGAGTAGTTGTTTGCTAGGGTTTGGGTAAAATTTGTATGATTGATTGATTGTGATTAATTTGGGAATTATGTTGATTGATTGTTGAGATTAAAGTGATTAATGTAAGTTTGCATGTGCTTAGTTTGATTAAGCCTTGAGAACTATGCTAGATTGCATTGTAGATCCTAATGACATGACCACTTGATTTAGGATTGCAATACTTGATTGGTTTGAATTGTTATTCTCCTAGTTTGTTATTCATAGAGGAAACCAAGCTTAACTATTAGGAGATAGCTCTTTTTTATTCCAATTGATGGCACTTATCATTAGTCTTCACAACCATTGATTAGCTTCACCTTTCCAAGTTGTTGCAATTGTCATGATTAGTTGTTGATCCCCATTCCCTAGTGTTTCATTTGTATGCTTCTTTGTTTTGGTAGTTGCATAGTGTTATCTTTTCACCTTTGACTTCGACCTAGCTTAGACATTGATTGAAAGTGCTTGAACATAACCATTCCTAGTGGTTCAACCCTTGACTTACCTCTATACTTGTATTTAGGTTTGTTAAGTGATTATAAATTTTGTTTGGCTCTAGAGAGGATTAGTCAACGACCTAGTTTTCCCTACGTCACCATGGTACTTCACCACAAACTTCACATAAGCTTTTCCCAACTGATCCATAGTCCAAGTACTTCTCATGGGTATAAATGATGTTGACTTCGTCAACCTGTCCACTGTTACCCAAATAATGTCATTCCAGCCTTGGTCTTAGGCAATGCTCCAACAAAATCCATAGAAATTGAATCCCACTTCCATTTTGGCACTTCTAAGGATTGGACTTTTCCTTTAGGCCTACGATGCGCAATCTTCACTTTCTAACATGTCAAACACTTGGCCACAAATTCAGCTACATCTCTCTTCATATTGGGCCACCAAAACGTCTTCTTTATATCCTTATACAACTTATCCCCTCCAGGACGCGTTGAATAAGGAGAATTATGGGCTTCTTCCATCAATTTTTGCTTCAAATCTCCACTACTTTGTGGCACACACCATCTTCCTTTGAAACGAATACTTCCTTCATCATCAATATTGAAATCCAACACTTGACCTTCATCGATCTTTTTCTTTATTTCCTTCAACTTCTCATCCTCTAGTTGACTCTCCTTGATCTCATCATAAATGGATGGTTGAATTACCAATGCATTCAACATCCTAGTCACTTCTCCATGTTCCATCACTTCCAAATTCATTTTCTGAAATTCCACACAAAACTGATCTGGCACCACCATTACATTCATCGAATGTTCCAACTTCCTACTCAAAGCATCTGCCACAACATTAGATTTTCCTTCATGATATTGAATATCCAATTTGTAATCACTGAGAAATTCCAACCATCTCCTTTGCCTTCCATGAAAACTTATGCTCCGTTTTCATCAAACTTGTCATGGGCTTTGAAATCCTTGAAAAATCTTCACAAACCTGTTGGTTTTTACGATGTCCGACACCGTGCGGAAACAAAACCCGCAAAAGGATCGCATGCATAATAATTACAACTAAACAAAATAACATACAATTATTGAAAGCATAAACACACAAAGCAGAAGGAGAGAAAGTAAGGATAAGACTTGCTCACCCTTGGCGGGTGCTTCTCACGAACCCCGAGCACGAACACGGAAAAACTCTAGACCCGCAACTGCAAGCCCTCATCCCTTTCACACCCTCGGGCTCGAACGGGTCCCTACCTCGTAACCTCGTAGCTTAGATGAGGCTAGACCAAAATAAACTAGAGTATTACAAACCTAAAGGCTTTCTCACTTTTCGAAGATACCTTATTGAGTTCAACTCAAGTGAATAATCCCATTACCCAAGGTAAGTATCAACTTTCCATGTAGGAGAGTTGTAGTAATGAGAAAATGAGTAATTAATTTAATTCCAAATTAAATTAATTTCACAATTCAATTAGCAAACAACAATTGGCAAGAGGAGATGGATGGTAAGTGAGGACCACACCTCCCTTGCTCCCTAAGCCAAACCACTCACCAACCGGCCTAATTGTGGCGCGCCAGCTGGCGGCCTGCCTTTGGCCCTAAGGCTGCCTTGCTGGCGCTTGGTCCCTGGGCTGGGCCTGCCAGCCAGCCTGCCCATGTAGCAGCAGCAGCAGCCCCGCACCAGCATGTTACGTAATGATGCGAGCTGGTGTGCGCTAGGTGATACTACCGCTAGCAAGGCCTAGCAAGCCTTGATGGTTGTTGGCCTCGCTTGCGGGGCTGGCGGCCTATGCGAGCCGATGCTAGCCTTGCTAGCATGCGGGCTGTGGCCTGCTCGCCTAGCCAGCCCGTACATGCGGCTGCTGGGCTTGCGATTACGGCCACGCACTAGGCTAACACCCTTGCTAGCCTTATTAGCCTAGCCCTCGCATGGCTAGGCCAATGCGAGGCTACGACTATTTTACTCGTTGTTTGACTAATTTCTTGACTCGTTGATTCCTAAAATCGACTAGATGCTTAGCGCTCGACTTCGACGCTCTAAGCTCGGGATCCAAAATCTTAGTTCGTAAAATCTCTATCGACGTATTTAATCCTGTGGATTAATTAGTCGCCGTTATTTGGTTACACGATTGGGTGTGACCCGAAGGGTTAAGTCAAGAGCAAGCTGTAATAGTAATTATTTATTAATATTAATGATCGGAAGGTACCTCCAGCTAGGCATTCCAATCACTTGACCTCACTGAATAATTAGCTTTCCTAATTAATTTCGAACCCTCTATCGAAATAATACACTTATTCGAAGGGCACCATTCCTTTCAATCACCCACTTGTCCTTTCGGACAAGTGTGCTGTATGTGTATTGCCTCTTTCCTCTGTCACTTAATGCCTCTTCATGAACTATAAGGTAAGATTCATTGTCATCTTTATTACGTCCATAAGTGTTTCTCGATTTTCGAGTTTGACTGTCAATACGCAGATGATTTTTAAAATCCATCTGAGCACGGCCATGCATTTTCACTGTCTCGTTCTTCGAGAGGCCTTGTAAACAACAAAGACATGTTCCCTATAGTTAATAGGGGGACATTCATAGTCTTGCATTGTTAGCTTCCCTTTCTAAGAGGCCCTAGCTTCCTGAGTGTTGCCTTTATAATCCCCATGTACGGCAGACGTTTGACAACATCAAAACGGACTAATACTCAACAAGAGAACTAACAATACTCATGGTTAAGGAAAGAGGTTCCGATAGCCATAATGAGTAATATACTTATGAAGATTGTTAAATCTCTTAAAGTATTCTCATAGGTTGATCTAGTATAATTCCAAACTATTACCTGTGCAAATGATTTATGACAATCTTGTCGTTGTAGCACAAGAAACGATGCTATAAATCATACTACACACTAATCTTGCACGGTCATTAGTCGTCCAACTTTCAATTGACCTCGATTAGGGTTCGTTTTGATATGATATTCAATGTTCACTTAATAGACGTTTCTTTATCCAAGACATTGTCTTGGTACCCTATTTTTGAATCTTCTCAAATCTAATGGACTCGTTATTTAATTCTAAACCACAATTAAATAGAAATGGAATAATAATATGCGAAATATGAAAATTACTCCATAAATGAATAGGTTAACTTAGTGTTTTACATTAAGATCTCAAACCTTAATTACAACACATAATTAGGGAAATTAAAGTCAGTCTCCGACATGCATAATTTCCATTGCCTCAATGTGCTTGTTGTGTTTCACTTGAGGCAAAGGTTTAGTGAGTGGATCAGCTACATTGTCGTCCGTTCCAATCTTGCAAATTCTGATTTCACCTTCGGTCATCCATTCCCTTATCATGTGAAATCGCCTCATGACATGTTTGACTTTTTGATGTTCCCTTGGCTCCCTGGCTTGAGCAATAACTCCACTTTTATCACAATAGAGGTCTATTGGTCCCTTTATCGAGGGCATAACACCAATTCCACCAACGAACTTACGAATCCAAACTGCCTCCTTAGCTGCTTCTAAAGCTGCGAAGTATTCGGCTTCAGTTGTAGAATTTGCATTCGTGCTTTGCTTAGGACTCTTCCAACTTAACGCTCCTCCATTTAGACAGAACACATATCCTGATTGCGACTTGATGTCGTCCCTGTCAGTCTGGAATCTTGCGTCGGTATAACCTTCAACAACCATGTCCTTACTTCCACCATAGACCAGAAATTTATCCTTGTTCCTTTTCAAGTACTTTAGGATATTCTTGGCCGCAGTCCAATGCGCCTCTCTTGGGTCTGATTGGTATCGGCTCGTAGCACTCAAGGCGTACGATACATCCGGCCTTGTACATATCATGGCGTACATGATTGATCCAATAAGCGAAGCGTATGTAATCTTATTCATTCTTTCTCGCTCATCAGGTGTCTTGGGACACTATTTCTTGCTGAGAGTTATGCCATGAGACATGGGTAGGTGGCCTCTCTTGGCTTCCACCATATTGAATCGTGCCAGTACCTTATCTATATAAGTACTTTGGCTTAATCCAATCATCCTCTTAGATTTATCCTTAGAGATCTTGATGCCCTAAATGTACTATGTCTCTCCTAAGTCTTTCATTGAAAAACACTTTCCAAGCCAAGTCGTTACAGAATCCAGCATCGGAATGCTATTTCCAAGTAGCAATATGTCATCGACATATAAGACAAGGAATGCGATGTCACTCTTACTGATCTTCTTCTATACACAAGACTCATCTGGATTCTTGATAAAACCAAACTTGCTGATGGCTTCATCGAATCGCAGATTCTAACTCCTGCTAGCCTGCTTTAATCCATAAATGGACTTCTTAAGCTTGCAAACCTTCCCAGTATTGTTTGGATCTACAAAACCTTTGAGCTGTGTCATGTAAACAGTTTCTTCCAAAATCCCATTAAGGAAGGCGGTTTTGACGTCCATTTTCCATATTTCATAATCGTAATATGCTGCAATTGCTTAGATAATCCTGACGGACTTAAGCATGGAGACTAGCGAAAAGGTTTCATCATAATCAACGCCGTGAATTTTCCTGTTAACTTTTGCCACTAGTTTAGCTTTGTATACATATACATTTCCATCTTTGTCGGTTTTCAACTTGAAAATCCATTTGCATCCGATAGGTGTATAACCTTCGGGCAAATCAACCAAGTCTCAGACTTGATTCTCAAACATGGAATCCATCTCGGATTTCATTCATGGCCATTTAGCGAAGTCGGGGCTCGTCATAGCTTGTTTGTATGTTGCTCGCTCATCTTCATCCATAACTAGGATGTCTTGATTCTCGGTTAAGATGACACCTTTCTGGTTGAGATCTTGGCCTTTGCGACCTACGCAGGGCAATAGAATGAGCATTTACATTGTTGGTTTGACTCTAAACATTGTCAATTTGACTTTGACTATTATCAACAGGTGCTTCCAAAGCCCTTTGACTGTCAGTTTTGTCAGATTCATTTTGTTGCTCATCTACTCGAACTTCATCAAGTTCGATTTTCCTCCCACTTATCATTTTGGAAAGGTGCTCCTTCTCCAAAAAGACACCATCTTGAGCAACAAACACTTTGTTCTCAGATTGGTTGTAGAAGTAATACCTAGGGCTGGAAAATGGTTCAGGTCGGGTCGGGTTCGTGTTCGGGTCACCAAATTTCGGGTCAGCAACCCCCCAACCCAACCTAATCCATTTAACTTTTTTGGGTTGGAAATGCTAACCTGATCCTGATAATCTCGGGTTCGGGGCAACCCGAATTTGACCTGACTTTTTTTATTTTTTAATGTACTAAATCAAGTTTCTTTGACCTGAAGCTGATTTTTGTAAAAAAGTTCATAAGTTTTCATTTCAAACCTAAATAAACAACAAAGTAACAATCCTAAATTCCTAATTAACGATTACAACCCAATTTTATTTATTTTTTTTTTGTTTTTTGTTTTTGTTAAATATCATACCTTACAAATCATACATTATAGGATATATAACAACAACATGAGAATAGTACTGTAAACATCATAAGACATCGGCTTCATCACACCCTTGCGTCCTTTAATTTCACTAATTAGAACTTAAGCCTTTCTAGTTGGTACTGCCACTAGTGTCGTCGTCGCCACCTCTCATTCTTTCATAATTTTAATGCCTGGGAAGTTTGGGAACTGCCTGCCCCTGCCTTACTCTTAAATTGCAATATGGATCTCCACGGTTGAAGAGAGAGAAAATTGAGAGGAAAATTGAAATAGGAAAGAGAAAGAGCTTCTTAAGGCTGTGAGAAGTGAGGCTAAGAGGAGTGAGAGTGAGAGGATTTAGGGTTTTAGTTTTTATTGGAACCTAAATATGGGCTTGGGCTGGTTACTTCGGTATTTTGTTTATTTTTTTTTATTTTGTTTTTGGCTATCTAACTTATTTTCGGGTTAGGTGGGTCGTTTTCGGGTTGAAAACTTCAACCTTAACCTAACCCATTTAATTATCATGCCAAGTTCGTGTCGACCCATTTAAGTTTTCGGGTCAAGAATCATAACCCAAACTTGCTATTTTTAGGTCGGGTTTTCGTGTTGTGTCAGCTTTTGCATGCCCTGGTAATACCCTTTTATTTATTTTGGATAACCCACAAAGAAAAATTTGTTAGATTTTGGTGCAAGCTTGTCAAACATAAGTCTTTTGACATATGCTTCGCAACCACAAATCTTAAGAAAAGACAACCGTGGAGGTTTCTTCGTCCATAATTCATATGGAATCTTTTCGACAACTTCTGATGGAGCACAGTTCAGTGTTAGTGTCGCGGTTTGAAGTGCGTGTCCCCAAAAAGAGATAGGATGATCGGTAAGACCCATCATAGATCGATCCATGTCTAACAGAGTTCGATTTCTCCTCTCGGACACTCCGTTCCATTGTGGAGTTCTAGGAGGTGCCAATTATGAGAGAATACCATGTTCTTTCAGATATTCGTCGAATTCGTAGCTCAAATACTCGCCACCTCGATCTGATCAAAGGGCATTAATTTTCTTGCCAAGCTAATTTTCCACTTCACTTTGAAATTCTTTGAACTTTTAAAAGGATTCAGATTTGTGCGAAATTAGGTAGACATAGACATATCTACTATAGTCGACCGTGAATGTGATAAAATAGCGATAACCATTTCTTGCGGTTGTGCTCATTGGTCTACATACATCTGTGTGTATAAGCCGAATAAGTCACTAGCCCTTTCTCCTAACTTGGAGAAGGGTCATTTTATTATCTTGCCAAGTAGACATCCTTCACATTTTTCAAACGACTCTATGTCGAATGAATAAAGAATCTCTTTATGAAGAAGTTTCTTGATGCGTTTGATGTTTATATGGCGTAGACGATAATGCCACAAGTAGGTTTGATTCGACCCATTGGTCTTAACCTCTTTGGAGGTAATATTAACATTATAAACCTGTTTGTCTAATGAAAGCACATATATATATGTGAAATACCATAGAACATACAATTAAGACATGTAAAACAACTATTGTTATTGTCTTGTGATAAAAAACTACCCGGCGTCCAATGCCAAAGATCATAATATGTTCAACGATAAGTAAAACATAATAAAACAAAATAAGTTCAATTACATCTCAAAAGACAAATATTATGCCTACAAACACGGCAGAAGGACTATCTTCATCGTCCGGTTGTTCGCATATTCACTTGTGAAGCTTCTCACTTGGTCCTTGAAATAGGAACATAAAGTGAGTCATATATGGTATCCAATACCTATGAATTGCTTATACACAAGTGTTAGGTTACAATGAAGATACTTGAGGTGGATGTAGCATTCCCTTTTTCCTCATCTTCTCGGAAGATCTTGCATTCCCATTTTTCGTGTCCTTGCCCACCACTATAAAAGCATCACATCTTCGCTTTGTTCTTGAACTCCTTCTTCTTCACTCTTAAGGGCATCTTGGTAGCTCCATAGGAGTCGACCTTGGGTAGCACTTGCACTACCTCATTTAATGAGTGTGACTCCTTCCCGGCTACCATATGCATCCTAAGTGCATCATAGCCCGAGTGGAGTGAGCTAAGCAAGATATGACCCGCCATCTCATCCTCTAATTGGATTCAAGAAGCTTCATATGCTTGAAGAATCTAGCCATTCTAAGCACATGGGGTTGGAGGGGCATACCGGGTCTCAGTTTTGTATTGTAGACCCTAGACCAACCTTGATACCTCTCTTTGGCAAGACAACCTTCCTCCGGGGCCTTGATTTTCATGTTCACAAATGACCTAGTCAAGTTATGCACATTCAAGTCTCGAGACTCAAAAGACATGTTGACTAGCTCCTTAAGACTATTAAGAAGCATGTCCGGAAGGTATGAGGTGAACTTCCTCTTCTAATCCTCCGGAAGGGTGTTCCTCATTAATTTTCTTACCTTGTCACAATCCATGGACTAAGTTTCATGATTCTCATCACTCATGAGTCCCTTAGAGAAGAAGCTTGGAGTGGGAGTGTCCAATATGTACTCCATGGAACTATTCCGTAGAGTTTTCCGGAGTTCCTCTTCCTATTCCTTGAAATTGAACAAGTTTAGGCTGAAAGTCAACTTGTCGGGGAGTTCCGGGCACATGTTATTGTTGTAAATTGCAGATATTTTGATACAAATGAAAGAATTTGCAATGAAAAACCATTCATAAAACCAATAAGTTCGAAATTTAAAGCATACATGCAAAAAATTTCAATCTTATTAAGCGTTTTATCCACACATTAAAATTTGTCCCTTTTAGGAGAGGATAAAACGATTCCAAGACCCTAAAAATCAATAAGTGATTAAGCATGCTTTGGCTTGTCTTAACACTTAATATTTTAAGGTAAGCAATATAATTGCTAATAGCTCTAAGCTATTCTTGGTTTGATAAAACGTCGCATCTAATGCTTTCATGACGTTTATCTCCATTGCCACGACATATAAGGACTCCTTACTGATATCGTTGAGTTTAACCAAAACTAACGCGTATACCTAGTATACCTTACTTCTCTAGGAAAGTGGTAATGCCTTGCTTTGGCATAGCCCATTACCTACTTTTAAAGTTTCGGTAAGTGTTATTTTGGAATGGCAAATTTTTAACTCAATTTTATAGGAACTTTGGGTTTCTATGTTGGTTGATTTATGTGAACTAAATTAATAATTTAACATTCGAAATCCTAAACATGCATCTAATATCACAATTATATATAAGCAAAATATATAAGAGATAATTAAAGATGCTTTGGCAAACTAGCATGACCCCTTGAAACTTGAAGCATCCAATCTTCAAGGCCATCACCGCACCTTCTTAGCTTCGTATTCTTAGAAACGCCGTCTTGAGACTTCACCACCAATTATGCAAATACTAGTAACTAGGAGTAATCTAAATAATCTAATTACAAAAATATTTAACGGCACGCAGCTCGTATTTGGATTTACAAAAATACGAAACGGAAAGTCGAGCCATACTAGTTGCCTTTTTGTAAAACCTGCATAAGAACATATTCCATTCACCTATTCACTTCTAAAGTGAATGGCCCATGCATTTTTACAAATAATTCAAGCAACGATACAAAGCATTGTATCAAACGAGCACAAACTAGTTACTAACTTAGGTGGATAATCAGATTCACATGCCCAATTAAAACTAGTCAAGTGTTGTAGGCGTCATTAAAAGCGCACCTACGTTAAGCATGTGGTAGATATGCTTGGCACTCATAGGAAGTGGGATTTGACATACGATTAGGGACACGATTAGGGACAAAGCAAAGTAGGGAGCCGCCAACAAGTTGTTAAGGAACTTGTAAACCGTTCACGGATCATTATAAGGCAACCACGATAAGGGACAACGAAAGGCAACAACGATTGACCCATGAAGGTTACACCCCATTCATAATCCATGAGATTACTAACTCCATATGGTTCGGAACCATGAAAGGAGGATCAGGGATGATGGTACGAAGTGAGTCATGGAGTCACGTTCGCCCGTATTGGCCTCTACTCGATTCTTATTGTGAAAAGTATTCCTGCAATCTCAAAGGCACACAAACAAAGATTCAATTTGCTCCAAACTAATATTAGGCTAAATTAGTTGAAATATTAATGCAACACATAATTCTAAAATATCGTGATCACTTGATTAAACAATAAGATTAAAAAGGAATCTAAACCGATCGTCCAAATTATCTTATTAGGCGTTATAATCAATTACATATTCCCTTTAAACATGCATTATGGTGATCAACAATAACAATAGAATAAACAATAATATTGGAAATAATTTAACCATAATAACGTTAGTCAAATCATCAAAAATATAATAATAAACATAAACATGATACTAGAAATATTAAAATAAGAGTAAGTAATTAAATTAATTATTTACTCACATTTCACGTGCTCCTTTAAATTGCTACATCATGAATAAATTGTTAGTAACTTCAATAAAAATATAAATTGAAATTAAATTAAATAAATATAGATTTGATTTGGTCCAAACCCTCCATCGGTTCTACCTTTCACGCCTTGGTTTAAATACGGAACTTCGGGTATTGTATGGACTCCGGGGAGTTCTTAGGGAAGGAATGGTGTATTTAGGAAAATAGGTTTAAGGCTTAGAATGTGAGAGAGTGAGAGAAGAGGATGTGTGTTGGTCCCCAAAACTGAGGAAATCATCTTCGTATTTATAGAGAAAATATGAGGGGTGAGGTACGAAACCTTAGAATTGATGCGCCGCGAAGAATAAAAACATAGAAATCGCCGTGTCACGGTAAATTTGCCGTGACGAGGCGAAAATCGCCGTGATGCGGAAAATGCTGCCGTGGCGCAGCAGATTTTACCGTGTCGTGGCGGATTTTACTGTGTCGCAGCATTTTTGTTTTCCTGAATTCCGTCTTAATTTATTTTTATCTTTTGTTTAACGATTAAGTACGCGATATTTAGGCGCCGTTTCAGCTATTCTGGACTTATTTTAGGTTTAGGGTTTTATTATTTATTGATCGGGCTTAATTAATTAATAACATGAAATGAATTAAAAAGGGTTTGGGTTGAAATGCGGTTGGGCTAAGATTGAATAAATGTTTGGAATGATTTGTGGACTGAATATGTTTGAGTGAACATGGGTTTTAAGCACTCCCGAGATTAAATACTCGACCCAACCAATAATGGCAGTGAAAGGTTGTTCATCATCGGGTTTGGTTTTAGGGAGACATTTTTAGGTGTCTACAAGTGTTTATCCAATTATGTGAACTAACACAATTACAAAAAACACAATTAAGGCTTAATCAAGCTCAAAATCGATTAATGAAGCTCCCACTAAACTCCACATCCAACTTAATTAAAATTAATCCAATTAAAATTAATTAAGCCGATCAAGTTAAATTTTGCCAAAATTTTGCAAGTACATGAAAAATCCGAGGCCTAGCCTTGTTTTAAATGAAAACGCAAAATCGCAAAACCAAGCTAGGTGCCTAGCTCCCAAGACAAGAGCTAAGGGCTGCTAGGCACCCTAGCAAGGCTTGTGTGCTGTTGCTGGCCCTAGCGTCGCCCTTGTTGCGTGCTAGTGCTAGCACGTAGCAGCCCAGCCTACCGCACTGCTAGGCATTGCCAAGGCAGGCCAGCAGCGTTTGCATCCAGGTTGGGTGCTGCTGAGCCACCCACGAGCACACGCACGACCCCTCGTAATTTCCTCCGCACCAAGTCATGCTCGCAGCTACACATTAGCACACACACGCACATACCTGGCTCGGCAGCAACATGGCGGGCTGCGCGAGTAGCCCATGCTAGCTGAGCTTGGTGGTCGAAGCTTAAAGTTTCGATTTTGTGCTTGTGCTTTGGGATTTTTATCCGATTTTTGTGTGGCTCTAAATTAACTCTAAATTGGATAATATTTGAGAAATTTTGAAATTAAAACAAGTCTGACTTAATTAAATTCAATTTTAGTGCACAAACCAAAATTATTTCCAAGAACCATTTTTTAATAATTTTGGCTCAACTTGATGCAATAAAAATTAAGGGCTTAACTCATAATTAATTTAACCAAAATGAAAATTAATAATTAGTTTTGACAAAATTAGTTGAATAAATAATCAATCATCCAATGAAAATAATTTATCCAATAATTACTCATTCATATTTGAATATTACAACCTTCCAATATGAAGAATAATATTTCAAGCACAAGTTTGAACATTCATGATTTTAACCAACTTCCAAACTGATTAAAACTCAGAAATTTGTTCACTCTGGATTTTAGCTAGTCAAGATTCAACCATTAAAACCATTAGAGATTGAATCTTTAACTATTTTAAGGGTTTAAAAATCATTTTCAACATAAACTTTCACATTACAAGCAATTTATTTGCAAGAATGATAAATTCCAAGTTTATGTGAAGTTAAGAGCTATCCAAATTAAGCAACCAATTTACATTATAAACATGGTCAATAAGGAATGAAATTTCAGAAGATTAATGGTGTAATCAAACACATAATCTAACAATAGCATGTCATAATAAATCAAGGTTTAAAGTTTTAAAATTTTTCGTTCCAAACAAAAAACCCTTCGAAAAACCACTTTCTGGGCAGATTTTGGCCTCTGGAAACCATTTTTGTTGTGGGTAAAGGTTGATTTAGAACATTGATTTCACCAGTAATTCGCTATTTTTCAGTTAAAATCTGGGTTCATAGTCATAAATTAGCAATAATATGATTTTAATCCAATTAAATACGAGGTCCTAACCTAATCAGGTTGCTAATCCAGATTTTTAAATCCATTTTAAATCACCTTAATTAATTTTTAGTTGTAAAAATTAAATGCAAGAGGTTCTTATACAGCTGTTGGGTTTTGCGGTGTCCGACACCGCTAAAAAAAATACCCGCAAAAGGATCGCATGCATAATAATTACAACTAAACAAAATAACATACGATTATTAAAAGCATAAACCCATAAAGGGAAGAGAGAGAAAGTAAGGAAAAGACTTGCTCACCCTTGACGCGTGCTTCTCACGAACCCCGAGCACGAACACAGAAAAACTCTAGATCCGTAAGTGCAAGCCCTCCTCCGTCTCACACCCTCGCGCCCGAGCGGGTCCCTACCTCGTAACCTCGTAGCTTAGACGAGCTAGTCCAAAATAAACTAGAGTATTACGAAGTTAAAGGCTTTCTCACTTTTGGGAGATACCTCATTGAGTTCAACTCAAGTGAATAATCTCATTACCCAAGGTGGGTATTTATAGGGAAATTCCCCCAAAAACTTCAATCAACTTTCCATGTGGGAGAGTTGTTGAAATGAGAAAATGAGTAATTAATTTAATTTCAAATTAAATTCATTTCACAAATTAATTAGCAAACAACAAGTGGCAAGAGGAGAAGGAGGGTAGGTGAGGACCACAAGAGGAGGACCACACCTCCCTTGCTCCCCAAGCCAAACCATTCACCAGTCGGCCCAATTGTGGCACGCAAGCTGGCGGCCTACCTTGGGCACCAAGGCTTCCTTGCTGGCGCTTGGTCCCTCGGCTGGGCCTGCCAGTCAGCCCACACAGCAGCAGCAGCCCCGCA
Source organism: Chenopodium quinoa (assembly GCF_001683475.1). NCBI lineage: Eukaryota > Viridiplantae > Streptophyta > Magnoliopsida > Caryophyllales > Amaranthaceae > Chenopodium > Chenopodium quinoa. The sequence continues at coordinate 193,272 of NW_018743252.1, forward strand.
CTAGCAAGCCATGCAATGATGCGGGCTGCTGTGCGCTGGGTGCTACTACCGTTAGCAAGGCCTAGCAAGCCTTACTGGCTGCTAGCTACGCTTGGGGGGCTAGCGGCCTATGCGGGATGATGCTAGCCTTGCTAGCATGCGGGCTGTGGCCTGCTCGCCTAGCCAGCCGGCACATGCGGCTCCTGGGCTTACAGCCACGATCACGCACTAGGCTAGCACCCTTGCTTGCCTTATTAGCCTAAACCTTACATGGCTAGGCCAATGCGAGGCTACAACTATTTTACTTAACTTGTTGTTTGACTAATTTCTTGAATCTTCGATTCCTAAAATCGACTTGACGCTCGGCTTCGACGCTCTAAGCTCGGAATCCGACGTCTTATTTCGTAAAATCTCTATCGACGTATTTAATCCTTCAGATTAATTCGTCGCCATTATTCGGTTACACGATTGGGTGTGACACGAAGGGTTCAGTCAAGAGCAAGATGTAATATTAATTATACATTATATTACTGATCGGAAGCGACCTCCAGCTAGGCATTCCGATAACTTGACCTCACTGAATAATTAGCTTTCCTAATTAATTCTGAACCCTCTATCAGAATAATACACTTATTCGACGGACACCATTCCTTTCAAAACCTTCTGTAATAGCCTGCTAAACCCAAGAAACTTCTTACATCCAACACGTTCTTTGGTGTTGGTCATTCATTGACGGCTCGAATCTTGCTTGGATCAACTGAAACTCCTTCCTTGGAAATCACATGGCCCAAACTGCCACTTTTTCCAACCAAAACTCACACTTTGATAACTTAGCATACAACTGGTGCTCTCTTAAACATGACAGTACTTGTCTTAAATGCTCCTCATGCTCCTCTTTATCCCTTGAATAAATCAAAATTTCATCAATGAACACTACTACAAACTTATCCAAGTATGGCCTGAAAATCTTATGCATCGAATCCATGAACACTGCTGGTGCATTGGTCAAACCAAACGGCATAACTGTGAACTCATAGTGACCATAACGAGTCCTGAAAGCACTCTTGGGAATATTTTGCTCCGCAATCCTCAACTGGTTATAACCTGACCTCAAATCTATTTTCGAAAACACTCCAGCCCTTTCAGCTGGTCAAACAAATCATCCATCCTTGGTAATGGATACTTATTCGTTACTGTAACCTTATTTAACTCTCGATAAGAAATACACAACCTCATACTTCCATCCTTTTTCTTTACAAACAACACTGGAGCTCCCCAGGGTGAGGTAGTAGGTTGAATGTAGCCTTTCTCCAACAAATCATCCAACTGAGTTTTCAACTCTTTCATCTCAGCTGGAGCCATCCTATATGGAGCCTTAAAAATAGGTCCAGTACCAGGCACTAGGTCAATAAACATTCCTTACTGGTGGCATACCAGGAATCTCATCAGGAAATACATTAGGAAACTCTTCTATAACCGGAATACTTTCCTTACTTTTCTCTTCCTCACTTCCAACTTCTAAAACACTACACATAAACAAAGGATAACCCTTCTTAACAAACTTTTATAGTTACATTGCAGAAATAATTCTCAACCCCCAACTCTTACCTTCCTTTCTGCAAGTCACTCTAGTTTTACATGGGCTATTTAAAGTAACCTTTTCAGCTGCACAGTCAATCTTGGCTTCGTACTTTCCCAACAAATCCATACCTAGAATCACATCGAGATCCTTTAAATCAAACTCGGTCAAATTCGACGAAAACTCTACCCCAGAAATGGATAGAGGTACACTCCTAAACAACTTGGAACAATTTCTCACTTCCCCAGACGGAATAGACACATTTAGAGAAACTGACTCAAGACTCCCTAACCCAAAACTTTTAACCACTCTCTTAGAAATAAAAGAACGAGATGCACCCGTATCAAACAAAACTTTCACAAACAAAGAACTTATGAGGAAAACATTGATTACCACATCATTAGAAGTTTCAGCCTCACGGCTGTTCATCACGAACACACGACCCTTGGGCACCTCCGCGACACTACTAGTTCCAACCTAGGGTAAAGATCCACTAGGCTAAGATGGTTTACTAGGGGCACTAGACTCTTTCACCTTTCCTGACTTACGTCAGCCTCTTTCTTGAAACACTCATACTCACGGTGTCCCAACTTCTTACAGTAACTACAAGTTACCGGTTTCCCCTTCCAGTACCTCCCTGGGTGGTCTTTCTCACACCGCTTTCAGAAATACTTCCTCTGGGGTTTCTCACCACTTTGGTTTCCATTCCCTCTAGCATTGGCCGACTAGCCTCCATTCCCTTTTCCAACGTTCCCTTTTTTGTCCCTCATATCTGCAAAATTCATTCCCTTGGTGGTTACCATTGAGCTTATACCTCTTTTCATTCCTTTTCTCTCCAGAATGCTCCATCTCTCTCCCCTTGATCCCATACAGGTGGGCTGCATGACCATAGACTTCATCTAGTGTCTCAAAAGTAACTCCCCCTAGCTTCCCATGGAGAGTCAAGGTTAGGCCTTGCTCAAATCTCCGACCTTTGATGAATTCAGTGGGAACTACTTCCGGGGAAAACCTCATCAACTCAATGAACTTGTTGTAGTACTCATTGTTCGACATGTTCCCCATTCTCATGTTGGTAAACTCTATACACTTCTGCTTTCTCAGGTAAGAAGGGTAAAACTTCTCCCTCAAGACTTCCTTAAACTCATCCTACCTAAAGTTTGGTCTTTTCAGTAACTCATTCTTTCTTTGGGCCCACCATAAGTCAACTTCCTCCCTAAAATAGTAAACACCATTATTTATCCTCAACTCACTTGGGCAATTGATAGCATCAAACAACTTGTCAAAATCCCTAATCCAGTTTTCAAGACTGGGTGCTGGGTCCTCTTTCCCCAAGTAAATAGGTGGTTTGGCTGTAACAACTCTCTTAAAAACTTCGCTATAAGAGTCAAGGTCAGAATTACGGTTTCCTTGGTTCACCACTTTTCGTGATGTTTTTAGTGATATGGGTTAAACTTCTAAGGACCTTCCCTACTTTGGAACCAGTGCACCTACTTCCCATTTGGTTTCTCATCCTTGCAGACATACTTCTTGGGTATAATTACCATACTTTGAAAATTAAAAAAAGTTCTACTCATATAAGCATTTAATTCACTCAATAACATATGAAAAATTCAATAAAAATAACTTCATTTCATTAATAATCAAATTGAAAGTACAACTTTGCCATCTAAGGCAATTATTGAAAGCAATAAACATAGCATAGCTCAATCATTCAAGCAACACTCTTAGAATAGTCATCCTCATTGGGATCATAGTCAGGATCATCTTGGTTAGCCTTTCCTTTATCACTTTGATCATCAGTCGTGAAAGTTGGGTTATATCCACTGTAACTTGGAGTATGGCCTGAACTTGAATTTGTGCTATAATTTGGGCTTTTGTGTGGACTAGCAAAACCACAAGTTGTCTGTGAAGAAGCATTGGGCTTTTGATTAACTTCTTGGTTACGAGTTTTGGGCCTTTTTGTAATATGAAAATGGAATTTTGGACTTGGACGCCTTGGAGGTTCATAGCTTGGATTAGGTGAAGGAGAAGGGTAGTTCTTGCTCCTCCCAAGAGGTGGTATGGACTCATCACCGGAGGACTCAAATTCATGACGACGCTTTCGGTATGAAAATGGTAGTTGAGCATTTAAGTAGTACATTTGGTCATCTTCTCTCAAGGTAGCATTCTTTGAAAGTTTGGGAAATTTCACAATTCTCCTCCTAGGCTCATAGTCACGTTTAACATAGTGCAAGTCTCTTTTGAAGCTAGACATGGTTGCTAACCACTTCCCTTTATGATGGTGTTCTTCATTCCACATTCCATCATCGTTGATTACATCCTTATACTTGTCAAAGAGAGGTTTATATTTTAGAACTTTAGGCAAATGGGCTAAGGCCAAGAAAATCATCCAAGGTGGTTGGATCAACACTTCCAATCCATATCGTTCATAGTGGATTAAGGCCAAAGTAACTATGCCAGTCACAAACTTACTAACACTGACTCCATCATCTTTCAAATAATGCAAGTTAAAGTATTTCTTTCTCATTTCATCAATCTTTTCCATCTGTTTCACATACATATGTAAAACAATCAATTCAACGCCAGTTCACATAAGCAATTCAATTCAAAAATCCATTTGCATAAGCAATTCATAACTCAATCAACCAAATATAACTCAAGATCACCCAACTATGGGCAATATCTCAAAAATTCGGACCTCTTGACCATAGACTAAGGTGTTTTAACACCAACTTTAATGCACACATAATCACACAAACTCAAGCTTTTAAATAGTTTCAATTCTTTTTGTTTTTGGAAATAATAGTAACGTACTTGAATCATGATATTAGACAATCGAGCACGCGTCTCCCAGGTAAGTTATCTACAGCGTCGAGGAGAACCTTGCCTAGAAAGAGAGTCGTACTCGAGAATCCTTCTCTCAATCATCTTTCAAAAAAGAAAATAGTTTTAATTTAAAAAAAAATTAAGCTTTTGACTTTCACACACAATACGAAACTCTATCTTATATGTCCTTTTAAGTCTACCCATAATTTTTATTTATTCCCATTTTAATCTTTTTAAGACCAAAAAACTGATACCACTTTGTAACACCCCCAAATCTCCCACTACGGAAATACCAGTATATTATGTACAATTATACCGTAGAGATAGACTTAGGCGTATTATCACGGCATGATTACGCAAGGCTACTCAAACTACTATTTAAAACCACAACTTCGCAGCGAAAACTCAAACTCTTTCTTTATTAATACTTAATATAAATAGTAACCAATGTTATGAGTACTCAAAAATAGAAACAATGACCTACATTCCTAATCTAGGTGAAGAATATCCTGGGACTCCCAAATGCTCATTTATTGACTCCACCTGAAAATAGTTAACACTGCTTACCATTAAGGTAAAGAGGGGGAACCAAAACAAATAGGAAATACAGATTAGCAAAATATGCTAAGTACGATAAGTGCAAGATAAGTAAATTCAATTTATTAGCAGACATGCTTTTAAAACCAATTCCAATAATTAATTCAATAATTCCAAACTCATAGTTCAAGACCAATTCTCAAGATTCTCAAAAATAATTCCAATAACTCAATAATTCAATAATAGTGATTATTAAAATCAATTATTTTCCAAAACTCAGTTCCTCTCTAAGTGTGCACGCCCCCCAAGATAGTATCTTTATGTTGAAAGGCTATCATTGAGGAAAGACTAGGTCTTACAAAGTCCATAGTCTTCAATGAATCCGCATAATGGGATTAATATAATAATTATGCTTGTAAAGCTTTTAATAATTAATTCAATAGATCCTCTTTGAATCAATAATTCCAATCTTTGTAATAAAACAATTCAAAACCCCTTTTTATTTAATTCAACATGCTGCCAAAATCAAACCTTTTAAAACATGATAAATAATTCAATTATTCAAAACATGATGTTAAAATCAATCCTTCAATTTATTTATTAAAACCAATTTCTTTAAAACATACTTTATTTATTAAATCATAATTCGAATCAATTTAATTAAAATCACAAAAACATGCTTATTAATTCAATCAATTTCGAAGGTATCTAGCCACCTAAACGTACCTTGATCCTTACTTAGCAACACACAAAAAGGAACCTCAAGAACTCTTGTCAAAAACACCCTACAATTAAATAAAACCTTAATCAATATAAGGTCATCAAAATATCACAAAAATTAAAATAAAACCTCAAACTATATGTACATGAACCTTCTAAAATTCTTTTTCATAAGCTTGAATAATAAACTGATTTTATTTAATTAAAAACACTCATAATAATTTTTTTATAAAACCCCCATACAATAATAATAATAGAGTTGATTAGAAGAAGAGAAGAAGATGTAAAAAACCAAGGAAGACGAGGAAGGAGAGGCACGGCAAGGCGACAGCAGCTCGCCAGAAAGTGGTTGCTGCCGGCGGGAGGGGTGCCTGGCGTCGGGGACTGGCGACAGTTGGCGGTGGGAGGTGGTTTGTGGTGGTGGTTGGCGCAAGGAAGTGAGAAAAAGAGAGGACATAATTAGAGTGAAATTAGAGAGAAAAAAGAGAGTTTTGGTGTGAGATTTTAGCTATGATTCAAGGGATATTTATAGGCTAGCTCATGCAAGAATTATGGTAGGAAAATGTAGGAAGAATTATGGAAAATTTGGTTTAAGGAATTACTTGGAAAGGTGAGCTAAAGAATTAAGGAAAGTTTAGTTTTATGGTGATTAAGGAATAATTAATTATGGAAAGTATGTTGTCATGAAAAATAATATGGCAAATAGCTTTGCTTGGGGAATAATCAAGAATGGTTTAAGGTAATAATTAAGATGGCTAAATCTTTATGAGATGGGAAATAGGAAAGGAAAATAGTAAGAATTAAGGAAGATAATTAAAATACAAAAATTACCAAAATAATTTGCTCAAAAATATAATGTGGTGGCCGAAAATTTGAGCTTTCCTAATCTCATATTTTTGGAACTCCTTAGTATTTAGGCAATATTTTTCTAGATTTTATGGATTAAAAATGATTGTGTAAATAATATTTTTTGTATAAAATAATTAATTAGGAAAATATATATATAATTCGGTTTTTAAAATAAAATATGGATAATAAATCTTATCCAAAATCCAAAAATAATAATTAAGTTTCAAAATGCTTTTGGCGCCAAAATTCAAATATCATTTTGGCTCCAAAATTTCAAATAGTAAAATAAATTACTAAAATACCCTTTTTAGAAAATATGAATTAATTAATTAATTAGAAAATACGTTTTAAAAATACTGGGTGCTACAATTATATATTTATGAACTATTAATTTCCAAGAAATAATCTTTATAATGTTTAGTTGAAGTGGTATAGGTTGGCTTTATGGGAGTTTGAGCCCCCAGTTACTGAATTCAGTTGCAGGTGTCGAAGCCCCAAAGTATTGGGTGGCATTCGACTTAGTGTTTTTCCCTTTTTGCAGTCGTTATGCTGCCGAAATGGGTCTAGGATTCATCCTTATGTTTCTTTTAGGACTTAGAAAACGCATTCAATCGTGTAATAATTTTTTTTTTAAATTCCATCGATTGTAGCATGGACTCTCCCCCATTTGTTGACGCTGAGGAGGTCTTAGGAGGACCAGTTCTTGTTGGGTTTCGTAGAGTCCGACTCTACGCGGAAGAGAAACCCGCCAAGACCCGCTCACTAATTAAGGCAACTAAGCATGCAATCACATATTAAACAATAATTAAGAGAGAGAAGGAAAAGATATTCATACCCTTGGCGCGTGCTTCGCTCGATCCCGAGCTCTTACTTCAAAACCCGAACCCCGCAAATGCGAAGGTCTCCAACAGCTCGTACCCACGAACCCGATTCGAACGGTCCTAGTCCTGAAGGTTAGTCGGGACTTGACCAATAAAAACTAGAGTTTTAAGAACTTAAGGTTTTCTCACTTTTCTAAGGAGATGCCTTTCTAGTTCCACTCAAGTGTTCTTCTTAAATCCCAAAACTTGGGTATTTATAGGGAAATGAACCTTGATTTCCCATTCTCAATCAATGTGGGAGATTTGCAATTTTCCCTATTTTATTTTAATCAAAACAAAATAAAATTGCAATTCAATCAACAAGTTACAAGTGGCAATGGGAGGAGAGGGAGAAGGTGAGGATCACCAAGGGAGGGGACCAACCCACCTTGCTCCCCAAGGCAAAGACCAACCATTGGTCCCCACTAACAAAATCGGACCACTCCTCCATGTGGCTGGCTGGCAGCCTGCCTTGGCTGCCAAGGCTGCCAGCTAGCGCCTAGCACCAAGGCTGGGCAGCCCAGCCAGCCAATTAGCACACACACACAGCCAGCCCGCAATACATACGCAGCCAGCCAGCACAAGGCCAGCCAGCACGCATGCCTCACTGCTGCTTGGTGCGTGCTGCTGGGCGCTACTGCTATGCGAGGTCTAGCACGCATAGCGTGCTGCTGCTTGCTAGCACACACGCACAACCCAGCACGCTACTGGCTGGTTGCGTGGTGCTATACGATGTGCGAGGCTGCTGCTAGCAATGCGCCAAGCTATAGCATGCTAGCAAGCACGCACCATGCTTGCGGGCTGTGCTAGCCCATGCCTAGCACGATGTGTTGGCTAGCGCTGCTATTCTAGCACGCCTAGCCACGCATGCACAGCCACACCACACGCATGCACGCATCTTGCAATGCTTGTGCCATGCAATGTGCGTGTGCTAGGGGTTTCTAGGCACGCATTGCTTGGGACCTTGCCTAGCCTAGCACTCACATGGCTAGGCCAATGCGAGGCTACAGCTGGGCTCGAACTTGTTACTTAATTGATTTCACGTCTCGTCGAATTCTAAATTCGACTCGACATGCGACGCTCGGTCTCGACGCTCTAAGCTCGATATCCGACGTCTTTGTTCGAAAAACTCTGACGACTCACCAAATCCTTCGAATTGATTTGTCATCTCAAATCGGTAGTTCGATTAGGTTGGACCCGAAGGGTTTAGTCAAGATTAAGCTGTAATATTAATTGTACATTAATATTACTGATCGGAAGCGGCCTCCACCTAGGCATTCCGATCACTTGACCTTAATGAAGAATTAGCTTTCTAATAATTCTGAACCCTTTACCGAAATAATACACTTGTTGGAAGGACACCATTCCTTTCAGTTCTTGAAGAGCTGAGGCGGTTCGCCCTCGAAAGAGGGTGACACGTGCTCGTGAGGAAGGCCGGGAGCGGTGCGTCGATGCTGAGCGATGTCGTCATGAGGAGTTGGTTTGGGAGGATCCTCCCAACTGGGATCCACAGGTCCTTAAATGGGACCCGGATCACCACGTTTCGATTCGAGGTTGGCGCGGCATAGTTAGTTTCTTTGTGTTTTGTTTCTTTCTTTTTCTTTCCCTTTAGTCTGTTTCTTTTTAAACCCGTCATAATCGAATTTCCCCTATTTTTTAGAGTGAGCCTAGCACGCGCCTGTATGACTCAGGTGACCTGAGAGGCCGGTTTGAGACTTTACCCGAGGGAGTGAAGGAAGTGATAGAGCTTTCGGGGATTGATTCCCAGCTAGTGGCTCTTCGGGATTTATCGAGTCAGCCTGTGTCACTGGCTTTCCTTCGCAGGTTGCTTGAGTTTTGGTGGGATTCCACCAACACTTTTCACTTACCGTGGGAAGAGATGACGGTTACCCCTTATGACATCTCCATGAACACTGGTTTTCCTTTTAGAGGCGAGAGAGTGGTTTTGGGGAACGTAAAGGGATCAAACGAGGAACTGCGTGACCTCGTGGGGGATCGTCTTGCGACGGCCCTCCACGAGTATGCGCAGTCTTGTCCGTACTCGGTTCTTGCCGATGAGTTGTCGGCTGATGAGGTTGATCATCAGTGTACTCCTGAGCAGCTGGCTCGGATATACATTTCTCACGTTCTTTCCGTCACTATTCTAAATGATCGGGGAGAGCGTCTTGCCATCGGGTTACCCATTTGCCTAAGTGAGCTGGGGCAAGTGGGTAACCTGAACTGGGCGGAGGTGTCGTATGCCCGTATGCTTACTCTATGGGCAAGGCGACCCGAGTGATGATTCCGCGGCAGCTACTGAGGTACCTCGGATCTCCATTTCCTGGCACGGCCATATTCTAGAAGTACGTGTTCATTTCTTTTGTGTGTTTTTTTTATTTTTTCATCGATCTTTAAGCTGATCACCTTACTGTTTTCTTTTTAGGCCTAGAGGTACTCGTACTTGCTTTTCTTAGCCCCCGGGACGCTCGGGCTGACTCATTTCCCTATTGGACATCGTTTGGTCATGAAGGAATAAACGAGCTACTACAGTCGGCGACTTTCGCCAGAGGATTCTTTAGCGACTCGTGTGTCGGTGAGTATGGTTTTACAACATATGTCCATATTATTTTGTTTTAGTCGTCATGAAGTTGTATTTTGTAGGTCGACTTCCGCTCTTGGGGCTTGGTCGTGGGGGTCTCTGAGGCTGTTTTGGCAGTCGTTGTTCGCTGCCGTTTTCGGGCGCCCTATCAGGAGCTCTCCTTGTTTCACCGGACAACCGCGTGGTTTTTAGGCGAGCGCGTTGTCTGGCAGTTTTTGTCCGAGGAGCCTTTGGTTCCTGCGGACCCTCCGATCCGGATGCTACGTCCGAACCTGCTGTCTACCGAGGATCGAGCTCAAGTGATCCTTGGTTATCCTTTGTTTGTTTGTTTTCTTTGTAGAGGGTCAAGCTGGGCGGTTGGGTGCCTCCTGCGGCAGAGATCTCATACACCGAAGCTTTTGGATCGGTGATCCACGAGACTCTTCCGGAAGCAGAGGATGAGGACATACCGTTTGTCCCAGAGACGGTTGAGTCGGTATGTTTATTTTGCATATGTTCATATTTTTATCTATCATACACGTTTTTGTAACTTTCCTTTTTTTTTTTGTATCATACACGTTTTTGTAACTTTACTTTGTAACACTTGAATGGCTCATTTAGAATTTTTTTTTGGTCTACCCCCAAGTGTTGTGAATTTTACCGTGTAGTTCGGTAAAATTTAAAACACTTAAGCGAGATTTTTCTTTATTTTTTAATTTTTTTTATCTACCCCTCCCCCCCCCCCAGTGTTATGAATTTTACCGTAGAGTTCGGTAAAATTTGTAACACTTAGAATCTTTTACGTGAATGCTGTGAAATTTGATTTAGAATATTTGAGTGAACAAGATTATCCGGAATTTATATGTAACATTTTTTGAGACAATCAATGTTTATTAGTTGACGAATTTCATCGCCACCAATATCCATTAATCTAACTGTCCCTCCTGATAGAATTTCTATTACGCGGTATGGTCCTATCCAATTGGGTTTGAATTTCCCTCGTGGATCAGTTGGAGGACCTCTAACCTCTTTTAGTACAAAGTCACCTTCTTTATTTTAATATTATGGGGGCGTACCCGTTTGTTAAAATTTCACGCAATGCGTTGTTGGTAGACTTGTACGTGATGTAAAGCTTTTAATCGTCGTTCATTAAGGAATAAAAGCTCTTCATACTTTACTCGTACCCATTCGGCTTCCTGTAGCTTACTTTCGAGTATGATGCATAGGGATGGTATTTCTAGTTCAATTGGTTGAATTGCGTCCATGCCGAAAACTAAGGAGTATGGAGTTACTCTTATTGAAGTTTGTATGGACGTTCTATAACCCCAAAGAGCAAAGTGTAGTTTATTCGACAAGTCTTTATAATGTTCTGCTATTTTCTTAATTATGACTGTTATATTTTTATTTGCCGATTCTACTGCTCCATTCATTTGAGGTCGATATGGGGAAGAATGGTGATGTTTTACTTTGTAACGAGCCAAGAGGGATTCAACTTCCGCTTTAAATTGGGATCCCTGGTCACTAATTAGTTCGTGTTGAACTCCATATCTACAAAATATGTTTCGTTCAAGAAACTTTGCGACATGTTTAGAAGTGATATTAACGTAAGAGGAGGCCTCGATCTACTTAGTGAAGTAGTCGATGGCTACTAATACGTACTCGTGTCCTCCCGTTCCTGTTGGGCGGAGAGATTTTACCAATAATGTTAATTCCCCAAGTTGAGAATGGACAAGTGGAAGTGAGATTATATAGTTCGGATGGTGAAAGGTGTTGTAAGTTAGCAAACATTTGGCACTCTAGACATTTCTTGACATATTGAATGTAATCATGTTCCATTGTGGACCAAAAGTACCCTAAACGTGAGATTGTTTTAGCGAGCATTTTTCCATTCATGTGAGGTCCACAAACACCTTTGGGAGTATCTTCCATAAGGCGCGTAGATTCGGGTTGGTCTATACATAATAAGCTTTGACCATTTGGCCCTTTTTTACACAATAGACCATTAACCATCCCGTAATGGGCTGCGAGCGTTTTCAAGGCACGCTGGACTTTAGATGAAGTATTTGCAGGATATGTGCCATGAGTAATATATTGGAAGATATGATCATACCAGGGATTTTCCCCCTCGATGTCGTTTAATTCCTCTATTGCGTTGCAATAAGTTGGTTCATCTCTTCTTTCAACGCATAATGCATCATATTTAATTGATCAGGAATGTTGATTATTGAGGCTAATTTTTCTAGCGCATCGGCAAATTGATTTTCATCCCTTGGGAGATATTTAAAATCAATATAATCAAATTGCTCGATGAGTTTCTATAAGTGTGCTTGGTATAATATCATTGTGGAGTTTTTTATTTTCCATTTTCTGAGTATATGATTTATTATTAGACTGGAATCTCCATATACCTCTAATTCTTGCACACCTACGCTAGCTACTGCTTCTAATCCAACAATGCATGCTTCACATTCCACGGCATTATTAGTAGCCTTAAAGTCTAGTTTGGTAGAGATTGGAGTATGTGCTCCCTCTGGACTTATGAGTAACACTCCTACGCCACACCCTTATTAGTTAGATGTGTCGTCAAAGTACATTACCCATTTTTTATCTTGTGTCATGAGAATTTCCTCATCCGAAAGATGAGTGGTTTCTTCACGACTTGTTTATATGTGATGTTGCGCTAGAAAATCAGATATTACCATTCCTTTTATTGATTTTTCAGGAATATATTTGAGGTCAAAGTACTAACCACTTGCATATTCTTCCTTGTATGGGTGGTTGTTCAAACAAATTCTTTATTGGATTGTGTTGAGAAATCACATGAGTGGTGTGGAGAAGCATATAATGTCATAGATGATTTTTAATTGCCCACACTAATGCTAAGCATGTTTTTTCTAGAGTGCTATATCGTGTTTCATATTGGATAAACTTTTTACTAATCTAGTATATTGCACGTTCTATTTTATCTACCGCTTGTGCGAGCATGGCTCACAAGTCATTGTCAACTTACTAATGAATCGACTAATGTACTGTAGTTTGCCAAGAAACCCCATAATTTGTTTTTTTTTTTTGTAGGGGAGGCATGTCAACAATTGCCTTTATTTTAAAGGGATCAATCTCAATGACACGTGTGCTTACTAAGTATCCGAGTAACTTGCCACAAGTTACCCAGAAAGCGCATTTCTGTGGGTTCAATCTCATCTTGTACTCTTTAAGAATTTGCGTAAAGCTTTTCTATGACCCATTCCATCTTCGGATTTTACGATCATATCATCCACATATACCTCTATTTCTTTGTGCATCATATCATGCAACAGAATTGTGGTCGTCCTTTGGTATGTATTTGTAGGCGTCGTTCGAAGCGCCTACGTTTAGCATGTTGTGAATATACTTGGCACTCATAGAAAGTGGGAATTGACATATACGATTAGGGACAACGAAAGCAGGGAGCCGCCAACAAGTTTTTAATGAACTTGTAAACTGTTCATGGATCATTATAAGGAAACCACGATTAAGGGACAATGAAAGGCAACAGCGATTGACCCATGAAGGTTACACCCCATTCATAATCCATGAGATTACTAACTCCATATGGTTCGAAACCACGAAAGGAGGATCGGGGATGATGGTACGAAGTGAGTCATGGAGTCACGTTCGCCCGTATTGGCCTCTACTCAATTCTTATTGTGAAAAGTGATTCCTGTGATCTCAAAGGCATGCAAACAAAGATTCAATTTGCTCCAAACTAATATTAAGCTAATCGGTTTAATGTTAATGCAACATATAATTCTAAAATATCGTGATCAATTCGATTAAACAACAAGATTAAAAAGGAACCTACACCGGTCGTCCAAATTATCTTATTAGGCGTGATATTCAATTACATATTCCCTTTAAACATGCAATACGGTGATCAATAAATATAATAGAATCAACATCAACATTGGAAGCAATTTAACCATAATAACGTTAGCCAAATCAAATAATGATAAACCTAATCATGATACTAGCAACAGGAATAATAAAAAAGAGTAATTAAATGAATTAACTACTCACGTTCCTCATTTCCTTGAATTGCAACATCATGAATAAGCTGTTAGTAACTTCAATAAATAATAAATCAAATTGAATTAAATTAAATTACAAGTAGAGTTGATTTGGTCCAAACCCTTAGTTAATTCTACCTTTCACGCCTTGGTTTAAGTATAGAACTTAGGGTCAAGTATGGACTCCTTGGAGTGCTTAGGGGAAGTATTATGAGAGAATAGGGTGGCTAGTGTTTAGGCTAAAGAGAGAAGAGAGTGATTGTTGGTGTAGGGAGAAAGAGAATGATCGTTGGTGCCGGGAGAAAGAGAATGATTGTTGGTGCCGCAAAACTAAGGAAATTAGGTTTGTATTTATTGAGAAAATAAGAGGGGTGGGGTACAGAACCCTAGAAATGAAAAGGCGCCGCGGAGAAACCCTAGAAAAATGCCGCGTCAAGGTGTGGAATACCGTGACACGGCGCAAAATACCGCGACACGGCGCGGAATAACGTGACGCGGTGTTTCTGCCATGACATGGTGCATATGTTTTCCTGAAAACAGTCCAGATACATTTATTCCTTGCTTAATAATTAAGTACGTGATATAATATGCGCCGTTTTAGCTTTTCTAGGTGAATTTCAGACTTAGGTTTTTTATTATTTATTAATCGGGCTTTAATTAATAACTAACACGAAATGAATTAAAAGGGTTTGGTTAGGATATGAGTTGTACTATGCTTTGACTAAACATTAGGACTGATCTATTGACTATTTTGTAAATCGTGTTTGACTGAACATGGATTTTAAGCACTCCCGAGATTAAATACTCGACCCTACCGATAATGGCAGTGAAAGGTTATTCATCATCGGGTTTGGTTTTGGGAAGACATTTTCAGGTGTCTACAGAAGCCCCCACTTTGACTGAGTTTGTAAAACGTAAATTTCGAAAACGATAGTCAAAGTAGTCGATAGGGACAGCGAATGATTTAAGATGTTCTGCGATCTTAAGTCACTCTGTATACGCCGATACCTGCAGAATAGCTTATGTTCCACAGATAAAAGAGTGAAGGGTACAGAATGCGTATCTGACACCTGTGCATGGCAACAAACACGTATTTTTCTACGTAGACTCCTACGCCTCGAGTAGCCTACTGAATTATGATCACTAAGTATTTGAAGAATGATGATGGTTAAATTATCCCTAAACGTGGGCCGTAGATGGTTCGCCTATCCCCAAACGTGGGCTATTAATGGTTCGCTTATCCCTGAGCGTGGGCTGTAGATGGTTCGCCTATCCCCAAACGTGGGCTATTAATGGTTCGCTTATCGCCGAACGTGGGCTATTTATGGTTTGCTTATCTCCGAACGTTGGTTGTAGATGTTGATGGTTCTATTGTCCCCGAACGTGGGCTGTAGATGATAAGGGTTCGATTGTCCCCAAACATGGGCTGTACCTAAGATTTGCAAAATGGGATTTGCCAAAGGACTCGCATAAACTGTGATTGATTTGACCAAGCTTGACTTGACACGACATGACATGTGTATGACATGTGACTGTGTGTGTGTGTATGTATAGTTTGAGTGTATGCGTAGACACAAACAACTGAAAATGTAAAAATTTCTGTCATTTTTTGTCATGAGTGGAGGGTACCGACTTTCTCCCAAAAAGAAACACGTGAAATATGAAGTAAGAGTTTTCTAACTTCCCTCGGTAAAAGTTTTGAAAAAGTTTTTGAACTTCCCCAAAAAAAAAAGATGAAAAGTAGAAGAAGTTTTGTACTTCCTCGCTAAGAAAATTTTGAAAAAGTTTTGAACTTCCCCAAAAGAAAAGACATGGAAAAAGGGAGAAGCTTTGAACTTCCTCAATGAGCAAAGCGAGATGAATCGCTTGGATTTTCTTCTTATCAAATAATGTATGCATGATGAATGTTCGTAGGCCAGGAGGCTAAGGACAATTACATCATGTGACACGATCAATTAATGAACTTAGGTCATGAAGTGAAGCAAATTATAATCGTAGTTTATTGTCGGTGTATGTTGCTTAGGTCAGGGAGCTAGGCATCATATATAGTGTATGAAAAAACAATCTTGAACGTCGCTTAGGTCTGGAAGCTAAGCACATATACAATGGTGATTGTTGAGTAATGCATGAAATAATGACAATTGCTTAGGTCAAGGAGCTAAGCACAATATGTAATGTATGCAATAGTAGTTAATGTTGCTTAGGTTAGGGAGCTAAGCACATCTTGCATGAATCTTGATGAATGTACCTAGGTCAGGAAGCTAAGTACATTTGTGATAATTCTATCGAATGATGATGAATTTGCTGGATGCTTTTGTGAGAGATAATCGCGCGTATGTGGTGTTGCAATAAGATTTCATGATATTGGGTTCCTAAGGGAAGGAGGATACAGCGGTTTACAAATTATAGGCATCGTTCGAAGCGCGCCTACACTAAGCATGTTGTGAATATGTTTGTCACTCATAGGAACTGGGAATTGACATATACGATTAGGGACAACGAAAGTAGAGAGCCGCCAACAAGTTTTTAAGAAACTTGTAGACCGTTCACGAATCATTATAAGGCAACCACGATTAAGGGACAACGAAAGGCAACAACGATTGACCCATGAAGGTTACACCCCATTCATAATCCATGAGATTACTAACTCCATATGGTTCGGAACCATGAAAGGAGGATCCGGGATGATGGTACAAAGTGAGTCATGGAGTCACATTCGCCCGTATTGGCCTCTACTCGATTCTTATTGTGAAAAGTGATTCCTACAATCTCAAAGGCATGTAAACAAAGATTCAATTTGCTCCAAACTAATATTAAGCTAAATTGGTTTAATGTTACTGCAACAATAATTCTAAAAAATCGTGATCACTTCGATTAAACAACAAGATTAAAAAGGAACTTAAACCGGTCGTCCAAATTATCTTATTAGGTGTGATATTCAATTACATATTCCCTTTGAACATGCAATACGGTGATCAATAAATATAATAGAATCAACATCAATTAAAAGCAATTTAACCATAATAACGTTAGCCAAATCAAATAATGATAAACCTAATCATGATACTAGCAACAGGAATAATAAAAAAGAGTAATTAAATGAATTAACTACTCACGTTCCGTGTTTCCTTGAATTGCTACATCATGAATAAACTGTTAGTAACTTCAATAAATAATACTTCCTCCGTTCTTTTTTTATCGCATCACTTACTACTTTAGGAAGTTTACTTATTATTGCATCATTTCCTTTTTAGGATAAAAAATATCTATGTTCACACTGCAAATATCCAACATACCCTTACTTTTTCACACTTACTTTTTATTTTATCTTACATTACATGGACAATTTTGTATTTTTACGTTTCTCTCTCTTACTTTTTTCCACTACCAAATTTTGCCTCTAAAACCCTATGATGCAATAAAAAAAACGGAGGAAGTAAATCAAATTGAATTAAATTAAATGAAAAGTAGAGTTGATTTGGTCCAAACCCTCAGTTAATTCTACCTTGCACACCTTGGTTTTAGTATAGAACTTTGGGTCAAGTATGGACTCCTTGGAGTGCTTAGGGGAAGTATTATGAGAGAATAGGGTGGCTAGTATTTAGGCTAAAGAGAGGAGAGAATGATTGTTGGTGCAGGGAGAAAGAGAATGATCATTGGTGCCGGGAGAAAGAGAATGATTGTTGGTGTATGTTTCTTAGGTCAGGGAGCTAAGCATCATGTATAGTGTATGAATAAACAATCTTAAACTTCTCTTAGGTCTGGAAGCTAAGCACGTGTACAATGGTGATTGTTGAGTAATGCATGAAATAATGACAGTTGCTTAGGTCAAAGAGATTAGCACAATATGTAATGTATGCAATAGTAGTGAATGTTTCTTAGGTTAGGGAGCTAAGCACATCTTGCATGAATCTTGATAAATGTATCTAGGTCAGGAATCTACGTATATTTGTGATAATGCTATCGAATAATGATGACTTTGCTGGATGCTTTTGGGAAAGATAATGAAGCGTACGTGGTGTTGCAGTAATATTTCATGATAAGGGGTACCTAAGAAAAGGAGGATATGGCAATGTATGTGTGAATTAAGTGTGTGAAAGTGATACTAAGGCAGTCTGCAAAGGCTATGGTGATGGAAATAGAGGTGAGAAGAGTCAAAGATGATAACTCTTTAGGCTAGGTAAGCTAAGTGATGTGGGTTCAAGCCCCCAAGTCTAGCTCTTAATGGATAGGGATGAGCATTAGAAATCTCTTGATGCGATCATATATGAATGTGGCCGCACCTCGATGTGAGGGTGCCTACATATCCATTAGGAATCAGGCTAAACGTAGCTCTAGCCGAACTTTGCACAAGTGTATGTACACCTCAAAGAGGTTTTTCAAGGGTTGTAATGTGGTTAAGCTGATTTAAAGAAGAAAAGGGTAAAAGGCCAAAGACCCAAAAGAATCCCCCCAAGATGTGTAATTGTGTATTTGAAATTTGAACTTGCAAGTTTTATTTTTCACACATTTTTTTGTTTTGAATTTTTGTTCTTTGTTTTTTTTTTTAATCAATGTGGAAAATATCAGATCATGCGGCCCATAACTCACTTAACATTCATGTTTCCCAGGCACGGTACCAAACACTCGATGAAAGACGCAATTTGAGACGTGTTCATATCAAAGACATTGGAACACTTGCCCTTAGACATTATTTTTTGTCATTTTTTTTTTCTTTTTTTTTTTTATGGAACTTGCTTTTGAGTGTTACAGAAATCACACACCTTCCCATCCCAGGGTTAGGTGAATGTGGGTTGAAGAAATGAAGGCCAAACGTTAGACGAAGCTCAACATTGTTAGGGAAGAAATGGAATATGTGTTTCAATGGTTAATGGGAATAATGGGTTGCAAAGGTGCCTTAATCATTGGTGTACCTTGTGTTTGGTCGGCAATTGATTTTTTTTTTTTTTTTTTTTTTTACAAGACCAGATCGAGATGTAAAGGAATAATGCTCATTTTATTAATGGAAATGGTGAATAAACTAACAAAATGATCAAATTACAGAAATGGAAATCTATGCTAGAATTGAATTGGGGAAAGGTAAGAAAACATCATGAAATCTTAGATAAAGGGCTCGCCGTGCGCCTTGTCTTCATTGTTGCTTATCACTTCTTGCCGCCTGGAGGGACAGGAAGTTTGTTGGCATCCACTAGATCTTGAATAACGTCTTTTAAATTCCAACACTGCTCGGTGGAGTGACCCCTTCCTTGATGGTACTTACAGTGAGCATTGAGGTCCCACCTTGCATTCCTTTGTTCAGGTTTTGGCTTTGAAAATGGCCCAATTGGTGTAATCAAACCTTGACCGTAAAGACGATCAATGGTGGTGTCATATGTCATTCCTAAAGGAGTGTAAGTTCTCCTTTTTCGTTTAAAGGGGAGCATCAAGAGCTAAAACTTCATTGAGATCCACTTGGCGTATATTGTTGGTAGTATTTTCGGGCTTAGAAGACGAAGAAGAAGGAAGGTCGTTCTTCTTGTTTTTCCAAGTGTCATTATTGTTACTACCCGCAGTCTTTATTAGCTCGTCCTCGATATTGATGCCGATATCATATATAGCTTAGAAAGTGTTCAAAGGTAAGAACCTAAGATGTTGCTTGTACTAGTAAGTTAGGTTCTGGATGAAGAGGCAAACCATCTCTTTTTCTTTGGGGGGATCTATCAAGAGTGCAATTGTTTCCCTCCACCTGTTTAGGTAAGCAGTGAAGCCTTCATTCTCTTTCTATTTGAGAATGGAGAGTTCACGTTCAGAAGTTCTGGCTTGAATGTTACATTTGTAACATTCATGAAACTTTCGGTGACATCTTGCCAAGTTGTAGTGTGCTTGGCATCTAGAGAATAAAACCATTGTTGCTCGGCATGCTCTAAGGAGAGAGAGACCACCGTAGGGAAGGGTGTTACATCCAATCCCTTGAGAACCATGGTTGCAGAAAAGGCCTTCAAGTGGAATATTGGATTGTCAGTGGGTTTGGACTTGGGTATGTCAGAAGTGGAGAACTTTTTAGGGAGCTTATCCTTCACATCTAAAGGAGTGGAAGGTTGTTCTATGTAGGTGAGCTCTTTAGAAATCTTGCTCACTTGCTCTTTAATCTCATCAACTGCAGCAACTGTGACCTTAGTTTGCTCTATGGTATTAACTAGGGTAATGAGCTTTTGCATCATGGCAGTAAGAGCGTTAATGGACTTGTAGATTCCCTCAATATCTTCCTTATTGGCCATGAGTTGAAAATAAACTAGAGGTGGAGATGAGCTTTGTGGAGACGCTTGTGGTGGTTTCCTTGTACGCCTCTTAGGTACAAGAGGTTGTTGTGGCAGCGACTCGAATCGTAACAATCTACCCTTGCTTCTTAACCAAGTACTGCGATATAAACCAAATTCACTTAATGGTTTGATTCACTGTTCAAAATAGGGACGAAAGAGGGAAAGATAGACATTTGAAAACAGGTAAGAAAAACTCCACTCTTTTTTTTTGTGACAGAAAAAGGAGACACATGCATGAACCTAGTGTACGATCATAAACGACATGGTGCACGACTCGAGTCAAAAATAAAAAAGTGTGTGGACTATACTTGACTCGTGAGTGATTAGGTGATGTTATAAGACTCGTGGTATGATCGCATGGCTAGACATGTAAAGAGTGTCAAAACGACGGACGTGTGGACCAAAATTAGCACGGAAGACTAAAACAAGGACTGACTGGACTTAAACTTGGGCAGTGTGGCACGGTACTACTGTCGTGACACAGAAAACTGTACCGTGGTGCGGTATAAGTGCCGTGACATGGCAATGATTGCCGTGACGCGGCATTTCTGCCGTAGCACGGTAAACAAATCCAGGTTGTTTTTGTGCGTTTTTTCCAGTTTTTTGTCAATTTTAGAGTTTGCGCTAATTACTAAGTGAGTACGGTCCATTGGTATTAGTTAGTCATAAAATACCACCATAGACAAAGAAACGATCATTAAGGTTACACCCCATTCATAATCCATGAGATTACTAAATCCATATGGTTCGGAACCACGAAAGGAGGACCGTAAATGATGGTACGAAGTGAGTCATGGAGTCACATTCGCCCGTATTGGCCTATACTAGATTCCTATTGTGAAAAGTGATTCCTGCAATCTCAAAGGCATGCGAACAAAGATTCAATTTGCTCTAAACTAATATTAAGCTAAATCGGTTTAATGTTAATGCAACAAATATTCTAAAATATCTTGATCACTTCGATTAAACAACAAGATTAAAAAGGAACCCAAACCGGTCGTCCAAATTATCTTATTAGGTGTGATATTCAATTACATATTCCCTTTAAACATGCAATACGGTGATCAATACATATAATAGAATCAACATCCACATTAGAAGCAATTTAACCATACTAACGTTAGCCAAATCAAATAATGATAAACCTAATCATGATACAAGCAACAGGAATAATAAAAAAAAGAGTAATTAAATGAATTAACTACTCACGTTCCACGTTTCCTTGAATTGCTACATCATGAATAAACTGTTAGTAACTTCAATAAATAATAAATCAAATTGAATTATTAAATTAAAAGTAGAGTTGATTTGGTCCAAACCCTCAGTTAATTTTACCTTTCACACCTTGGTTTAAGTATAGAACTTCGGGTCAAGTATGGACTCCTTGGAGTGCTTAGGGGAAGTATTATGAGAGAATAGGGTGGCTATTGTTTAGGCTAAAGAGAGAAGAGAATGATTGTTGGTGTAGGGAGAAAGAGAATGATCGTTGGTGCCGGGAGAAAGAGAATGATTGTTGGTGCCACGAAACTAAGGAAATCAGGTTTGTATTTATTGAGAAAATAAGAGGGGTGGGGTACAGAACCCTAGAAATGAAAAGGCGCCGCGGAG
This sequence comes from Chenopodium quinoa, assembly GCF_001683475.1. NCBI lineage: Eukaryota > Viridiplantae > Streptophyta > Magnoliopsida > Caryophyllales > Amaranthaceae > Chenopodium > Chenopodium quinoa. The sequence continues at coordinate 215,132 of NW_018743252.1, forward strand.
AAACCCTAGAAAAATACCGCGTCACGGTATGTGTGCCACGACATGGAGCAAAATACCATGACACGGCACAAAGTACTGCGACACTGCGCGAAATACTATGACGCGGTGTGTCTGCCGTAACACGGTGCACATGTTTTCCTGAAAACAGTCCAGATACATTTATTCCTTGCTTAATATTTAAGTACGTGATATAATATGCGCCGTTTTAGCTTTTCTAGGTGAATTTCAGACTTAGGTTTTTTATTATTTATTAATCGGGCTTAATTAATAACTAACACGAAATGAATTAAAAGGGTTTGGGCTATAATATGAGTTAGACTATGCTTTGATTAAACATTAGGACTGAATTGTTGACTGCTTTGTAAACTGTGTTTGACTGAACATGGATTTTAAGCACTCCCCGGATTAAATACTCGACCCGCCCAATAATGGCAGTGAAAGGTTATTCATCATCGGGTTTGGTTTTGGGAAGATATTTTCAGGTGTCTACAAAAGCCCCCACTTTGACTGAGTTTGTAGAAACGTAAATTTCGAAAACGATAGTCAAAGTAGTCGATAGGGACATAGAAGGATTTAAGATGTTCTGCGATCTTAAGTTACTCTGTATAAGCCAATACCTGCAGAAAAGCTTATGTTCCACATATAAAAGAGTGAAGGGTACAGAATGCGTATCTGACACCAGTGCATGGCAATAAACATGTTCAGTAGTTTTCTACGTAGACTCCTACGCCTCGAGTAGCCTACTGAATGATGATCACTGAGTATGTGAAGAGTGATGATGGTTTGATTATCCCTAAACGTGGGCCGTAGATGGTTCGCTTATACCCGAACGTGGGCCGTAGATGGTCCGCTTATCCCCGAACGTAGGCTGTAGATGGTTTGCTTATTCCCGAACGTGGGTTGTAGATGGTTCGCTTATCCCCGAACGTGGGCTGTAGATGGTTCGCTTATCCCCGAACGTGGGCCGTAGATGGTTCGCTTATCCCCGAACATGGGCTATTAATGGTTCGTTTATCCACGAACGTGGGCTATTGATGGTTCTCTTATCCCCGAACGTGGGCTGTAGATGTTGATGGTTCGATTGTCCCTGAACATGGGTTGTACCTAAGATTTGCGTCCAATTGTTTTTGTACTTCTTCTTTTATTTTCAAAGCAACGTCGAGTTTCATTCGTCGAAGATTTTGTTTTACTGGTTTAGACATAGGGTTCAAGTGAATGGTATGTTCCGCGATTTCCCTATTTATTCTAGTCATGTCCTTGTATGACCAAGCGAACACGTCTTCAAATTCTTTGAGCGTCGATTTGAGAATTGATCGCTCTTTCGGATTTAATGTTAAGCCAATTTTGACTTCTTTCTTGTTTTCATTTGTTCCTATATTGATCGTTTCAGTTTCTTTGATCACAGGATTCTTTTGTTCTCGTTCTTTCATTAATTCAATCAATTTATTAATATCATCATCTTCACTAGATTGATTATTATAGCATTCAAAGATTCAAGAGAAGGCATATACTTGAAAATAGAGCTCATCTTATTGAAATCAACATAAAGTACATCAAGAGAGGAATCCTTTTTGGGATCCTCATTTTTAGAACTAGAAAATAAAGACTCAGTAATAGCCACAAGGCCTAAATTCTCAGCTTCCTTAAAATCTAAACTAGACTCTTCGTCAGATTCTTCAAACATTGTCCTTCTCTTGTGGTGATTTCCAGCTTGTCACCTTTGTGGTAAGTCCATTGAAAAGTCTTCCTCCATCCATGCTCAAAGGTATTATTGAAAAGGGTGATCAATGAAGTAGGATCAAAAGCTTCGTCTTGGATGGTATTTTGATTGGTTATGATAGCAACATGATTTTGCTCTAGTCCAAATATCAAGTTAAAGGCTTGCCTATCATAGCACCCTGGGATTGGGTGTTTTAATTGAGTGACACTTAAGTCATCATTCAAGAAGTAGCAATCGTGAAAAATCTCAAATCCAGGCTTCTTGATACCTTCAAGAACTAGTGGTTCCGGAAAGTCATAGCATGGATAACTTTCTCCCTCCTTAATGAATTGTCCATTAAGGGTTTGATTGTAAAATGGAAGTAAAGGAATTATCCCTTTTTTGTCGTTGTTCCTACGTGCCCTTATTTTGGCATCATGGGCTTCAAGTTCTTCTTTGGTTGGTTTATATCCCAATCCAAAGGAGAAACTTTTGTTTGGGATAGGAAGTATAATAGATTTCTTCATTCGTAAACCCAAAGGCTTCCCAAAAAAGTTACTACTCTTAAATAAGATGTTGTTTACTATTAGGGTGGAATATAGATCAAGTTTGAAAGGGATTCAACATCTTCAACCATTTCTAGTGTGAAGATATCCTTTGTGACAAATCCCCACATATCTTCTTCATCATTGTGATGATTTATCTCTAGAAGAGATTGATCATTTATTGCGACTTTTAGAGGAGAAGCATGTATAGTCATAGGAAGACCTTAATAGTTCAACCTAATCATTTGATGGAGCGAAGAGGGTATTGCTCCAAGCTCGTGTATTCAAGGACTTCCAAGAAGATGGTTGAATGTAGGTTTAATGTCCAAGACATGGAATTCAACCATCTTTTGAATTGGGCCTGTGGTAATTGGTAGCTTAACAGTTCCACACACCGATCTCCTTGAATTGTCATAGGCCCTAGTGCTTTGTGTTGTTGCATGAATATCTTTTTCTGGGTTTAGGCCTAGATATTTTGCGGTTTGTAATGGGCACACATTAACGGCGGACCCATTATCAACTAAAGTAAGTGGGATGTTGCATCCCTTGCACCCCACAGTTAGATATAACGCATTATTGTGGGTGGTGTCTTTTGATGGAAAATCATCACTATTAAAGATGATTGGTTTGTCAGATTTCTCGCTAATAAGCAAGCTAACGAGATCCCCAGGAGTTGTGTCTGTGCTTACGGACAAAGCAGTTAAAGCATTCATTAGATAATTCCTATGTTCCTTAGAGTTACTTAGGAGTTCCCAAATGCTAACATTCGCCTTAGATTGACGAAGTTGTTTGACCAATGGATCCTCTACCTCAAGTGGAGGTGGTGTTGGATTTTGAGTTTGACCTTGGTTGGTCAAAGAGCTATTTGGTTGTGTTTGATAGACTTGCCCAGAACAAGTCAAGTGATCAATCTCGTTTAGGTTAGTCTTAGTACTCGTGAACCAATTTTCTTCTAGAGGTGTCGAATGTGCCTCCATTTCAAAATGTTCCATGAGTAGTGTTTGATACCATTGTTCATCTAGGGAAAGGTTTGATAATTCTTATGCTCTTCCCAGAGATTGATCCCAATCAAGCGCTCCACTTATTTCGACTTGAAGACAAGGTGGAGGTGGGACAGTGGCAAATTTTGAGACATATAAGTCCTTAAAGTCGTCGTCATAATCCACACACCTCATTAGTTGCCCCTATGAGTGCTGTGGTTAGAGATTTCCCTGTGGGAGTGATGTAATCCAAGGGATTGAACACATCACTCCTCACATGGTCCTCATCAATGTGAAATATTCCCAATGGGGAAACATTATTATTGGGCTTAGGCGTGGGAATTTTCCCATCGTCTACTAGATCTTGAACCTTGTGTTTCAAAACAAAGTAACGTTCAATATCATGCCCAACACCACTGTGATAAGTAAAATAAGCATTGCCATCCCATTGAAGACCTATTTTTACTATGGAAGCAAGAGGTGTTGGCCTAGTTGGCAAGAGTAACCCTTTTTCAGTCAATTTTTCCAAGAGTTCTTTATAAGTTAAAGGGAATTGCGTAAATTTTCTTTCTTTCATCCACGCTCTTCGATTATTATTATTATTATTATATTGTGTGGACGTTGCAAAACATCAATAGAGGATGAAGTATTATCATTCCCCTTCTTGTAGTTATTCTTAGGTTGATGATGATGAGGCTTGTTTGCCCTTTCTTTGGCAAGATCATCTTCAATACTAGTGGCCACAGAATAAACCTTTTGAAAAGTGTCTAAACCAAGGTAGCGTAGTTGTTTGTTGTACATTTCATGACAATTGTCAATGAATTTTTGTACTAACTCGAGTTCAGGCGACCTTTGGGCAAGGTGGACCACCTTTTCACGCCATCTACCGTTGAAAGCAAGGAAACCTTCATCGTCGCCTTGCTTAAGCATTTCAAGTTCACACAAAGTTGATTTGAACTCTACGTTACTCTCATATTGGGTGATGAAAGCCGAAACTACATTTTCCCATGTACTTTTGAATTTGGAATCTAGCCCATAGTACCACTCTCTTGCTTTTGGGTCTAGAGATAAAGGGAATATTAATGCATAGAGCTTAGGATCAACTCCCTTTAAAGCCATGGTGCCAATAAAACTCATTCAATGACTTTTGGATTATTGGTCAACTTAAATATTGGTAAGTCTGTAGCAACAAATTCAGGTAAAGTAAGTCCCACAGGAGGAGCAAACTTTTCTGCGTCAAAGTATTTGTTCCCTATTGTAGAACGAAGAACAAATTTCTCCAACGCCTTCTCTCATTTGGCTAAAGCATCCATTTTTTGTTTTAAAGCTAGAGCCTCGACCTTTTTCTTTTCGGCCTTTTCAAGTTTCGGTTCTTGAGCCTTTTCCTCTTTCATACGAATAATCTCTTCTTGGAGTTGTTCGATAGTTGACATTGTTGGACTAGGATGAGTTGACAAAGGGAGAAGGTTCGAAAGGGGTGGATTGTTTGATGGTAAACGTAGAATGCGAGTGCTCGGGTGTCTTCGTTCCCAAGCTTGGTAACCATCCCTAAAGGAAGTATGAGAAGTTAAGAAAACTGACACGCTTGTCTTAAAAGAGAAAAAAAATAAAAGAAAGAGGAAGAAAGAAAAAAGACGCAAATTATGTTCAAAGAGATTCATCGCCTTTCAACAATTCATAAATGATGATATTGTTTGGATGAGCCAATAGTTCATGAAGAATTAAAATGGTCTCGTAGCAAAAGGCTCGCGCAATTTTCAAAGTTGCGCGCGCCTGGCACACGCAACCTCCGGACTTGCGCTGGGTGTGGTCGCGCAACTTAATGAGTTGCGCGGCCACTTGTTCGAGCAAGATTTTTTTTTTTCGAACGATTGTATTTTCTTTATTTTTTTAATGCTTTTTTTGTGAACTTTTTTTTTTCTTATGTGGTATCCCTTGAACGTGACTCAAAACTACAAAAGGACAACTTCGTAGTTGGGAACCTAAGTTAAGACTAAAAAGAACAAAAACTATCCTATACACGTCACAAATAATCATGCAATCACATAAGCATACGAGAAAAATTGTCAAAGCATACAATACCATACTAAGGTTAAGGCTTGGGTATCCAAAGGTACCATATCCTAAGAAACGATGTATGAAGCAATCACTCAACGTGTTGACCCATGACATAGTTCTCCCAACATTTTGTTGGTGATATGGGTGGGATGATTGTTATTGATTTTGGGATAGAACCCTGGTGTTTGCGACCCCTAGTCAATGAGCCAATCCCCAATGGTTAGAAGGTGCTTAAGATTACGCATGGTGCAATGTTGCTTGTTTGGCTTTTACTTTTGTGAAGAAGGAAGATATTATACGTTCAATTCTCGCTCTCTAACTAGAGATTATCCAAGTTAGCCCTCTTTACAACTCATAGGTAACCTAAGTTGGAAACCTTGAACAATAACTAAAAGTTAATCTTATAACCTTTAAGTCCCCGGTGGAGTCGCTACTGTAAGGAGGGTGTGCCCATCGTTGGGGATCCTCTTCCTCTATGCCCATGGCCCTTTAAAGCCTAGGAATTTACACTTTTTAAGGTGTGTTAGGATTTGAATTCCTGACTGTTTGGGGGACCTTGAATTAAAATTGATTCTATCATTACACTTTCTTTTAAGAAACTAATAAGGAGTCACCAATGAGTTTTAGGAAAACTCAAAAACCTCGTTCATACCTCTCTCCCAAGTAGAGTTCAAGGGATATTTAGCATGAATCATAAGTTTACCCATGCCCAAATTGGCCTGCTTGTACCAGAAATGAATTCGGGTGCGAGGGTACTACAATAACGTTCTCTTTAAGGTGGGAATCGCTATCCTAGCCCAAGTGTGGCCTCTACTAGTTCTTCCTTTTTCACAATTTCATCACCAAACAATATATGCAACGTGATACCTAAAACTAAGTTAGTTGATTTTATTTACACGCGTCAATCACATAAAGATTACATTGCAATGATTGTCGTTATTCTTATTTATTCCAAATTCGTGAAAAGAACAATAAATAAACAAGATTCGCCTTGGCTTAGGTGATGAAAAAATTAATTAATTATTCAATTCTAGTCTTTGATTAACTCAAGAACACTATGTGAAATTAATTAACTAAAGCTTATTTAAAGTGGTCAAACAACACTAATTAATTAATTAAAGTTATTTAGACAAAAAAAAAACTAATGTGACTTATCTAAGTGCTCGGGAATTTACCACTTTTCCTTGCTAGATCTTCATTTAGAACACTTATGGACTCCATCTTGTTCGAGAACCTCCACCGTAAGGACAAAATAATTAAAGGGTGAGTGTTAAGGTCAAGAGGGTTGATTGTTGCATAAGTTCACAAGGATGTTACTGCTGACTTTTAGGCTAATTTTCTGTGTCTTCAAAGCTCGTATTGAGCCCCTATTTATGGGGAATGGGTGAGTTTAGGGTTTTAGATATTTTGCCGCAGCAGGTGGTGTGCGCAACACAGAAGATTATGCGCGACTGCTGCGCGTAAGTGATTTGGTTGCGCTACAAGGGGCAGCGCAACCTCTGGTCTTGAACGTGGCTTTATGGTAAGATTCTATTTAGTATATTTTTGAAATTCTAAATCTTCCGTAAGCGCATCTCTGGGGTTGAGCTAGATGTCGCGCGCAACCTTGTGAGTTGCGCGCCCCAGACAGCGCGATTCCTTGAGTTGCGCGCGGATTTTCCTGCAGCAGCCCTAGATATTAACCTAGGCACTCTAAATCCGTCTGAAATTAGGTTTAATCTCGGGATTAGACCTACTTTCTTATCGGGCTTAGTATTAACGAGCTTTGGTTCATTTCATTTGGGTCGAGCTAGTTAGTTTTATGTGTTTGGGCCTTAATCAGTAGTCCATAAGAATTCCTTACTCCAGTCTAGCACAAAGATGGTATTGTTTATCGTCATAGCACTTCCGGTCGGGACAGGGGATCAAAAGTAGATGTCTACAATCGTATACTAGGTTCATGCATGTGTCTTCTTTTTCCGTCATAATAAAAAATGAGTGGAGTTGTTCTCACCTGTTTTCAAAATCCTGTTTTTTCCTTTTCGTTTCCTATTTTGAGCAGTGAATCAAACCATTAATTGAGTATGTTTTATTTCACAGTACTTGGTCAAGGAGCAAGGGTCGATTAGTACGACTTGGGTCATAACCGCAACTACCTCTTAAACCTAAGAGGCATCCAAAGAAAGCTTCGTCATCTACGCATCACTTATCACCATCAAATTACTTTTAATTCATTCCAATGGCCACTAAAGAAGTTGTTGAGAACATCCACAAGTCCATCGAGGCACTTTCTGCCATGATGTAAACCCTTACTACTAAGGTCACTACCATTAAACAAACCAATGTCTCTATTTCTACAATTAAAAAGATGAAAGAAAAAGTAAGCAAAATTTTTAAGGATTTCACCTACGTGGAACAACCCTCCACTACTTTGGTTGTGAAGGACAAGCTCCATGAAAAGTTCTCCACTGTTGACATACCAAAGTTCAAGCCTACTGACAACCCAATGTTCCATTTTAAGGCTTTCTTTGCAACCATGGCTCTCAAAGGGCTAGATAAGGCACTCTTCCCTACGGGGTTCCCTCTCTCTTTAAATCATGCTTGCCAACAATGGTTCTATTCTCTAGATTCCAAGTATACTATAACTTGGGAAGATGTCATTGAAAGTTTCATGAATTGTTACAAGTGTAACATTCAAAACAAGACTTCTGAACGTGAGCTTTCTGTCCTTAAGCAGAAAGAAAATGAAGGGTTCGCTGCCTATTTAAGTAGGTGAAGAGAAACAGCTGCGCAAATGGTCAAGCCACCAAAGGAAAAGGAGATGGTTTGTCTCTTTATCCAAAATCTGACCCACAAGTACAGGAAACATATCAAGTTCTTGCCATTGAACACTTTCGAAGCTGTATACGATATTGGTATTAATATTAAGGACGAGCTAATGAATACTACTGGTAGCAGTAACAATAATAACACTTGGAAAAACAAGAAGAACAGCCTTAGATTTTGATGCTCCATTGCCTAGGAAAAGGAGAACTTACACTCCTTTGGGAATGACTTATGATGTTGCCTTTGATTGCCTTTACAGTCAAGTCTTGATTACACCTATTGGACCATTTCCAGAGCCAAAACCTAAAGAAAGGAGTGCCAAGTGGAATCCCAATGCTCACTACAAGTTTCATTATGGAAGAGGCCACTCTACTGAATAATGCTGGAATCTGAAAGATGGCATTCAAGATTTGGTTAATGCAAACAAACTTCTTGTCCCTCCAGGCGGCAAGAAGTAATGAAGACAAGGCGCACGAAGAGTCATTCGTGCAAGATTTCATGATTTCTTTCTTTTTTATTCATTTCCATTCCCATAGTATGTCTAGCATATGTTTCCATTTCGAAGTTTCTGTACGTTCTATTATTCACCTTTTTCAATTAATAAAATGAGCATTTTTTCCCTTACATCTCGATCATATCACTTTTCATTCATTAAAAAAAAAAATCAATGGCTGAACTAAACACAAAGTATACCAATGATTAAAGGCACCTTTGCAACCCATTATTCCTCTTAATCATTCAAACACATAGTCCATTCTTTCATTAACCATTTTAAGCCTCGTCTAACGTTTGGCCTCATTTATTCAACCCACATTCTCCTAACCTTGGGATGGGAAGGTATGTAATTTGTGTAATTTTCAAAAGGAAGTTCAAAAAAAAAAGCAAAAAAAAAATAATAAATAAAAAGAAAAGGATGTGTAAGGGCAAGTGTTCCAATGTCTTTGATATGAACACGCCTCGAATTGCGTCTCTCATCGAGTGCTTGGTACCATGCCTGATAAACATGAATGCTAAGTGAGTGATGGACCGCATGATCCGGGATTGCCCACATTGATTAATAAAAGACAAAAACAAAAATAAAGCTAAAAAAAATGTGAAAAAATAAAACTTGCAAAGTCCAAATTTCAAATACACAATTACACATCTTGAGGGGCTTCTCTCGGGTCTTGAGCCTTTTATCCTTTCTTCTTCAACCATCAGCTTAACCACGTTACAACCCTCAAAAGACCTCTATGAGGTATACGTACACTTGTGCAAAGTTCGGCTAGAGATACGTTTGGCCTGATTCCCTACAGATACGTAGGCAACCTCACATTGAGGTGCGACCATATTCACATTCATATTCATGCATTATTGAGTCAAAGAATCTCCAATGCTCATCCCTATATCCATCTAGAGCTACGTTTGGCCTGGTTCCTAACGGATACGTAGGCAACCTCACATTGAGGTGCGGCCATATTCACATTCACATTCATGCATGATCGAGTCAAAAAAAATTCAGTGCTCATCCCTATCCGTCTAGAGCTAGACTTGGGGGCTTGAACCCACATCACTTATCCTACCTAGCCTAAAGAGTCACTATCTTTGACTCTTTCCACATCTCTTTCCATCACCATAGCCTTTGCAGCCTCACCTTAGTATCACATTGATAAGTGTCATTTATGTCACTATTTTTTTAGGAATTTCTAGTTAGTTTTTCGAAGTTTTGATATCTTAATACTTGGTTTTAATAAATTTTTATTACATTTGTCGTGTTTGCATGTGAAATGTAATTGTTGATCAATTTTGGCTTTTCTTGTATATTTATGGTTGCTTCTTGCAATAGATTAAACTTTATTGGTTTATTATTATGTTTAGGAACACTTGGATAAGTTCATTGCTCAAGATTGAAAAAATGTAGAACATAAATTGAACAAGTAATAAAGAAATGTGCACTTGATTTACAAAGATTGAACTTCAAAAGCCTATATCTTTTGATCTACCAAACATTTTGGAGTGATTCTAATTGGAGATGAAATCTTATCTCGAGAGCTTTCCAATGACAGGTAATATGCCTAATTCCGATGTAAAACGAAGGAGATATGTTTGTTTGAAGCTGAGCAGTTTTCCCAATCGCGATAGGAGCGGGCGCGCGGTCTACGAGGAGCGCCCGCTCCAAACTTTCTGGAACGATTCTACATCCCTCTGGTGCAGCTAGGAGCGCCCGTGCAAGACCTTTGGAGCGTACTCTTACAATGCTGCTTGACTTTTTTGCGGAGCTTCCTAGGCAATTTAGTAAGGGTATAAATAGATTTTTTTTTTTTTTGCACATTTTAGAGCAGGAATTCAATTTTTCAATAGTTTTTAGGTTATTTTTAGGTTTTTAGAGAGATAAACTCTCAAATTTTGGAGAGAGAAAGTGAGAAACACAATGGTTTTCATGGATTTTGGATAATCAAAGGAGGAATTTGATGATTTGAATATCTCCATCTTATATCAATGAGCATTCTTACTCTCTTTTCTCTTTATGCTATCTTTAATTGCTTTGTTAATCATTTTTGAGTAGATTTCCTTCTACTAGGTGTCAAGTGAAGCTTTGTAATGGTTAATTGTGTTATTTAAGATAAAGTTGATGATAATTGTGTGATTAAATTGATTGAATTGATTATGGCGTGTTGTTTGTTTTAGATTGGATAGATCTCCCATGATAGCAAACTTAGGCTTGTTTTTTAGAGCTTCTCTGCTCTTTTCTGCTCTACTATGCTCTGCTGGAATCTGCTCTGCTCAGCTCTACTCTACTCTACTCTGCTTCAATCTGCACTGCTCTGCACTGCTTTGCTCAGCTCTACTTAAAAATAATAATTAATATTGAATTATTATAACAATAATAATAATAATAATAAATATTTAATATTAATAATAAATAAATAATATTTAATAATTATAATGATAATAATAATTAATATTTAATAATAGTAGTAATAAAAATATTAATAATAATCATGATAATAAAAAAATAATTATTATTAATAAAAATAATAATAATAATAATTGATTTTTTATAATAAAAATTATATTTTAAGATCATAACTAATATTTAAAGATAATAATTATTAATTTCTAATTATAATAATAATAATAATAATAATAAATAATTAATATTTAAAAATTATTATTATTATTATAATAATAATTAATATTTAATAATAATATTTAATGTTTATATTAATAATGCGATAATAACAATAGTGATAATAATAATAGTAGTTAGTAGTAGTAGTAATAATAATAACAATAATAATAATGAAATTTTCTTTGTTGCAATCTGTTCTGCTGAAATCTTCTCTGCTCTGCTGACTCCCGCTCTGCTCTGCCTAGAAGTTCAAAAGAACAGGGCCTTAATTGCATATTGGTTCTAGTTTGACAAGGGATTGTGAATTAGAATTGATATATTTGATTGCAATTTGGGTTAATTTCTTTTATGCACCAAGTCATAGAGGGATCTAGGCTAGGAATTTCTGAGATTGCTCTTGAGTGTAATTAATTCCCATTTTAATTCTTTCTTTTCATGATTGATTATCAAATGGACTCTCATTAGCTTATTAATTGTTCAAAGCAGATCTTTGCCCCTAGTAGACTTTATAATACCTTGTTCTTTATATGTGTATTAGTGTAGTGTAGTGTCCTCTATCCATAAACCGACTTTGGCCTAGCTTAAGCATTAGATCGAAAATTATCTAGCATTACCGTTCCTTGAGGTTCGAATCCGAACTTACCACTGGACTTCTTTAGGAGTTAGTTTAGGATTTATAAATTGTTTGACCGTGAGGAGGTTAGTCAACGACCTAATTACCCCGCGTTCACACATTCACACACTTCATTCACATATACATAGCCATATCATCCTTCCCTTATGAATCCTTTGTCAAGAAATCTTGTTTCAACACCGCGCATACTTCATCATACTAAAGTGAACATCATCATCAACAATCACCACTGTATACGTGCTTAGCTTCCAGAGCTAAGCAACGTCCAAGATTGTACACTATATAGGATGCTTAGCTTCCCGACCTAGGCAACATACATCGACGATAAACTACGATTATATTGTGCTTAGCTTCCTAACCTAAGTGCATTCATTAATCGTGTCACATGATGTAATTGTCCTTAGTCTTTCCTAAGAACATTCATCATGCATACAGTATTTTTAACACGAGCGATTCAATTCGACAAGAAGAAAATCCATGTGATTCACCTTGCTTCGCTCTATCAAACTCGACAAGGAAGCTCAAGAATTCTTCCCCATTTTCTAAATTTTTTTTCTTTTCTTTTGGGGAAGTTCAAAAACTTTTCTAAAATTTTTTCCTTTGGGGAAGTTCAAAAACGTTTTCAAATTTTTTCTTTTGGGGGAAGTTTGAAAACTTCTTCCACACTTCATGTTTCACGTCTTTCTTTTTCGGGAGAAAGTCAATTCCTCCACTCATGACAAAAAATGACGGAAATTTTCTCATTTTTACTTGCTTGTGTCTGCACACACACTCAAATTGTACACATACACACAGTCACAAGTCATGTCATGTCGTGTCAAGTCAAGCTTGGTCGAGTCAATTGGTTCAGTCTTGAGTCAATCACTGTTTATACGAGTCCTTTAGCAAATTCCATTTTCCGGGTCTCCGATACAACCTCTGTTCGGGGGAAATCGAACAATCATATCTTTAGCTTCTGTTCGGGGACAATCTAGTAATCATATTACCAAACTCTGTTCGGGGACAATCGAGCAATCATATAAACAGCCTCTGTTCGGGGATAATCGAACAATCAAACCATCAACATCTACAGCCAACGTTCGGGGACAATCGAACCATTATCATTTATCAAACACTCAGTGATCATCCCGAGGCGCGGACAATTCACGTTGCAAGTTTCTCGAGGCGCAGAGACTTGTAATTTTTTTTTATCATCAGGCACGTTTTCTCGAGGCGTGGAAAATGGTCAGTTGTTGCATACTTCTCGAGTTGTAGAGGTCTGTAATTGTGTCCCGAGGCGTGGACACTTAGTGTTATTCCCGGAGTATGGAATTTCAATTGTGAGTTACTCGAGGCGTAGGAGCTCACGATAGGATTCCCGGGGCGCGGATACTATCTCATATCAGTCTTCCCGAGGTGCGGAAGATCATCATTCAGTAGGCTGCTCGAGGCGCAGGAGTCTACGACATGTTTTCCGAGGCGCAAAAACTTATAACCTTTCATTCAGTGGTTCACAATAGAATTCCCGAGGTGCGGAAGACTATCATCCGGTAGATTTATGGAGGCGAAGAAAGTTACCAAGCATATGTGGTGTCGACGCCCTGGTGTTAGATACGCATTCTATCCTTTACTCTTTTACCTGTGGAACTAACGCTTTTCTGCAAGTATCGGCGTATACAGAGTGATTTAGAATAGAAGAACGTCTTAAATCATTCTCCGTCCTAATCGACTACTTTGACTATCGTTTTCAAAACTTACGTTTCTACAAACTCAGTCAAAGTGGGGGCTTCTGTAGACACCTAAAAATGTCTCCCTAAAACCAAACCCGATGATGAACATCCTTTCAGCGCCATTATTGGTCAGTTCGATTATTTAATCTCGGGAGTTCTTAAATTCCTGTTTCAACCAAACACAACATACAAATCAGTCCACATTTTCAGTCCAAGTATTTAATCAAGCATTTCCAATCTTCGTTCTAGCCCAAACCTCTTTTAATCCATTTCATTTATTTATTAATTGAGCCCAATTATAAATATATTAAAACCCTAAAACTAAAATAAGTCCGAAACACTAAATTAGCGCCTAAATTAACCCGTATTCAATGCAAAATAAAAGATAAAAATGAACGTTAGACAAAATTCCAGAAAACACAAACGCCGCGCCACGGCAGTTTCTGCCGCATCACGGCAACTCTGCCGTGACACATCAATTTCTAGGTTTAATTTCTCCGCGACGCTTCATTTCTAGGGTTTCGGACCTCACCCATCTTATTTCCTCTATAAATACGAGGCTGATTTCTCAGTTTCGGCCTTCGGGGCACCAAAATAACTCTCCCTCTCTCTCTCTCTCTCTCTCTCTCTCTCTCTCTCTTATGTTCTAGCCTATGTACTTGCTTCCTTATTCCTTCACAATACATCCCCTATCCCTAAGCACTCCCCGGAGTCCGTACTTTACCCGAAGTTTTAAACTTAAACCAAGGCGTGAAAGGTAGAAGGGTTTGAGGGTTTAGCCCCAAATCAAATTTACTTTCATTTGATTTGATTTCTATTTTTATTATTAATTTTCCTTGAAGTTACTAACGCATTTATTGTTTTATAGTTGCAAGCAAAAGCAATCAAAGTAAGGAATCATGTTTCTTTTGTTCTTGTTATATTTCTAACGGTTTTTCATATACTGATCGTTGTTATTATGGTTAAATTGCTTCCAATGTTGATGTTTATTCTATTATATTGATAACCATATTGCATGTTAAAGGGAATATGTAATTAAATATAACGCCTAATAAGATAATTTGGACGACCGATTTAGGATCCTTTTTAATCTTGTTATTTAATTGAAGTGATCACAATATTTTAGAATTATATATTGCATTAACAATCAACCAATTTATCTTAATAATAGTTTGGATCAAATTTGAATATTTGTTTGTGTGCCTTTGAGATATCAGGAATTACTTTTCACAATAAGAATCGAGTAGAGGCCAATGCGGGCGAATGTGACTCCATGACTCACTTCGTACCATCATCCCCGATCCTCCTTTTGTGGTTCCCAATTGAACCATATGGAGTTAGTAGTCTCATGGATTATGAATGGGGTGTAACCTTCACGGGTCAATCGTTGTTACTTTTCGTTGTCTCTTATCGTGGTTGCCTTGTAATGATCCGTGAACGTTTACAAGTTCCTTAAAAACTTGTTTGCGGCTCCCTTTGCTTTGTCCCTAATCGTATGTCAATTCTCACTTCCTATGATTGCCAAGCATATTCACACATACTTAAGTAGGCGCGCTTCGAATGACGCCTACAATACTATGAAATTCTATACAATGTATCAAGTTCTTTGTCCCTATTATTTACAGAATTCAAGTCAATCTCCTAAAAAATTATGCCGATTAAGTAGTGTGCACTTTTAAAAATAGAGGGATAATTTTTCTTGCATTAAATGTCTTAATTTATTATAAAATAATAATATTATAATTGTAGTTAAATAAAGATATCTTTAATGAATGTTATTTTTTCATAGTAATAATTCATATCAAAGTTATCAAAATTGAGAATTCACTTTGAATTGGAAGGAATTTTGATGTGTATGTGTTACGGATGATATTAGTCCTTATTTTCAGAAGTTTTTCTACAGGTTTTTATTTCTCATATGAGAAGGTTTTTTCTTGTTTTAGGCTTAGAATATTTTAATTATGCAGTTTTATTTTGACAATAATTATTTTTACGATATAGGAGAATTCGAGTGAGATGATTTTTAGTGATTGTGACTATTCACCATAATTTTATTTGGTATGTATACATTTATGAATTTTTAATACTCGCATAGTATCATATTAGGTATTCTATAGACTTTGAAAATTGAAGTGACATCATGATAAGAAGATCATGATTCTTGGATTGTTTGATGAATTTTGTTTAATGACTTGTTTACAAGCATGATAAGAAGTGATAGTTTAATTATGACATGATATATTTATTGTTTGCCTTAGCCGTTGTCACAGTGGCAGTAATAATGTCTTAGATTTTCCTATTTCGTATTTTAAAAAA
Organism: Chenopodium quinoa; assembly: GCF_001683475.1. Lineage (NCBI taxonomy): Eukaryota > Viridiplantae > Streptophyta > Magnoliopsida > Caryophyllales > Amaranthaceae > Chenopodium > Chenopodium quinoa. The sequence continues at coordinate 230,990 of NW_018743252.1, forward strand.
AGGCAAAACAGGTATTTTTAAGGAAAGGAATTTCTAGGGTGTTACAGTTGGGGCCTGCCTCGCCTATAAGGTCTAAATACCCCAATTTACACCTAACAAGGTATCTACAAGCACTTTCCCATTTTTTATACTTGCAAGCATTGATTTCTGTCCTTGAGTTCTCAATCTCACGTACTGACTTAGGCATCGGAGGGGTTTCGTTCCTCGAACACACCCCCAAGGCCAGTTAACGTGCTCTCTTGTGCAGGTGATCTTCGACCCCATTATACAAGGTCCGAATTCAGTGTTCGGCCCAAGTATAAAGATCAAAGTTTTGACCACATTTTTCACCCGAAACACATGATAGTAGCATTAACATCAAGTGGTTATGTTATTGATCTAATGAAGTTCATACAATAAGCTAGCCAACTTTTTGTGGACATTTCAAAAAAAAAAAATCTTTGTACACATGCACAACCTTTACATTTTGATGATCATGTAGAAAAATAATACAGGTAGTATAGCTTCTATTGAAATATGTCTATTGCTCCCATCTCTATCCCCCCACCCCCCCCAAAAAAAAAAAAAAAAAAAAAAAAAAAAAAAAAAAAAAGAAGAACAAAAAATCAAAATCACCAAAGGTTTAAAAATTAATTTCGTTGAAATTTTTGTATTGCCAGTAAAAATAAGTGGAAGCAAAGAATTGGTTATACTCGCCAGCTTTCATGTGTATCAATATCAATACATTTTAAGCTCTCAATAAATTTAATTTATTATCAACATTTACTTAATAAAGGGGACTTTTTTTCATCAAAATTTTGTATTCTTCTAAACCTTTCTTGAATTTTTTTAGAAGTTAAAAAAAATCATAAGTAACTAATGATGTACAAAGTAAATCAATTATCTATGTTATTGTGTTGCATTTGAAATAAATATGAAAAATTAGCTAGCATTCATGTGTAAAGGCAGCTAAAAAGAATAATAATGATAGAAGATTAGATTGATTCTTTGGTTTGGATATCAGGCCACTATAAAAGAACACTATGTATGTCTTGTATGTAAAAGCAATTGTAATATAAGGTGGAAAAAAAATTAAAGATCATATTACAAATTATTTTCCCAAATTTAATGCACAAATAAATTCATTTTAGCGAAGGGGGGAGAATCGGGCATGACACCACCAACAATATCCAATCTTCTTTTGCTTAACATTCACAATTTACTATGATTAAAAGAAAGTAAATTGTGTAGTCTTCTTCCCCTACCCAATATCTTCAAAACTCTCCTACTCACTCAAAAATATGTGGACACGGAATCTAAAGAAGGTGATCGAGCATCATACTTATTCTTAGCTTTACCACCACCATTCTTGTTATTATCATCATCTTCATCGTTTTTACCACATACTATGGAACATTCGTACCCACAAATATTTCCAAAACAAGAAAATTTACCAGCTCCACCATCAGCGGTGTATCGACGAGTATGTATCGTCCTAGGGAAGATGGTGCTACTACTACTACTACTACCACCATCAATGTAAGAACCACCATAACCATAAGCCATTGGCATCTCCGATCTCCATCTTTCTAGCTTTGTCCTTACCCCTTCACTTTCATAATCCATTATTATTGAGCTCCCTCTTTCCTCAAAGTTCTTGAACTTATTATCCTCTGCAATTGCTGCTGCCACTTCCGATGGCGATGGCCCTATTTCTGATTCATACCATACCGACCCTGCTGCAAAGTCTTTTGTGATAGATGAGTAATGTGGCAACCAATTGTGCTTTTTGTTGGTTGATATTATTGTATTATCTTGCGTTTCTTTTGTGTTTTTGTTGTTGTTTGACATCCCTTTAATCGATGAAGTTGCTGCATAACTAACAACTGATTCAACCTTTTTACCTTCTTGGTCTTTTAATTTAACAGCTAAACTTAGATTTGATCCAGCTTCAACTCCATTTATTATAGATAATGGCTTATCAAACATGTGCTTTCCCTTCTTATTATATTCTTCATTAATATTTTCTGAACCATTGATTATTGAATTATTAGGCTTGGGGAATATGTAACCTTGATCATATTCATTTTCAAGAATAGAGCTTCTTTCGCTTTTCACACGTCGAAGTTGGTTCAAACCCTTTTGAACATTAAGCTCACCATCTTGTGGATGGTTATTATGATTCTCATCTTGACCCATCAACTTTTGATACCCAACAGCTGATGTGCTAAGTTGAGTGTATAATGGCATGCTACGCATGGTGCTATCTAGGACGGTAACACCGACATTTAAAATGCCTTGGGGTCGACCAGATGGGCGACGAACTTGAAGAGCAACAAATCGCATGCCAAGATGGTTGTGATTAAAGGTCCTTGTTTGTGGGGGAATGAGATTGCCTACAAGGACTCGTACCGTGCCCACGTGAACATCACGGAACCAATGTAATGCATAGATTTCAATCATAATGGCTGATGTATCTGACTGAAGAAATTGGTTGTCGACACGAAAGACAAATTTATCGTTCCATGTTGGGTTGGTTACACCTTGTGTGTCGACACGGGTGGTAAGCTTTCGATCTGGGTGAACCCATGCCACAGCATACGTTCGCATGGACCGCGCAACCTTAGCTATATCTTGAGCTGATATTAGATTTATCTCTAAGAGTTGGAAAGGTGATAAACCTGCCATTACTAAAAGTATGTTTCTTATAATGTGTGAAGTCAATAAATTTTATTATTTTGTGCTTGTTTTTTTTTTCTTTTTTGTAAAAATGCTTATGTTCAAAGGAAAACAATTTTGTAAGATGGTCGTGTATAAAAGTTGTTATAAAGGTCAACCCACTCATCATCGTCCTAAAGAACGATGAAAGGAGGGTGACATAAATCTAAGAGAAAATGGAAGCAAAAACCAAAGGAGAGGAGAGAGAGAAAAGGTGAAAATTTAGAGAAAGAGCAAAGAAAAAATTGATGGAGAGAGAACAAGAAAAGAAAGAGCGAGATAGAGAAAAAAATGGAATGCGCCTAGTTATTTAACAGTTCTCTCTTTTCTCTCCCACTCAATTAATTTATATGCAAATCTAATTTTGGTTTTGTACAATATTTATGTGACATCTTTTTGTTTTTTAAATACTAATTGTTGTAATTTAATGAGAACTTTCATGGTTGACATGTTTTTTCTATAGATAAATTTAGATGAAATAGCTATATTAGATTATATCTCACTTTAGAGGGCTTAAAATATTACAGTCCCCGTTGATATGCATGCTTTAGAATCTTATATATTTCGCTCAAATTCTAAATAATTTTAATTTAATGAGTAACAATATTTTCCTTTACGTTAACATATTATTAATAAATTCGTGACGTTTACATCAATTACTAGAGCATAGACCCCACAAAAAGATATATACTAGTACTATTATTACTATTATTACTACTACTACTACTACTACTATTATTATTATTATTATTATTATTATTATTATTATTATTATTACTAACAACATATGAAATTAGCCATAAGAAAGAAAATACAAAGAATATGATATACAACAACTATCATATCTCTATAATGTTTTATTTAATTTAGTATTATATATTTGATTGATTTAAATTTAATCTATCTATGGATAGTAGATATATGAATTTTTTTTATTAATAAATCAATATTTTTATTATTAAAAATATTATATGTATATAATATGTATTTATGGAGGAAAGAACCTGTGTAGACCTAAGGTTTCCACGCTCCAACTGACGTCATGTTAAACATAGCACGTAGTATTCTACGTTATATTGAACATAGTAATACTAATTTTATTATAGTGATCTTTATTATATATTGACCTATATATTAAAAAAAAAATTATTAATTAAGAGGAAGCCCCAATTTATCTTCTTGATAAACAAAATATGTTTATCAAGTGGTATTTTTGTAAAATAAATCAATAATTTTGTCTAGTTAGCATGTCATTTTGGTAAATATATAAAAATTTGTGAGACCCATATATATATGACAAAAAATTGTTGATTTATTTACATTTTTGCCATTTTGTCCAATTAACATGGCATTTTGGTAAATAAATTAAAAACTGTGAGACTCTTATATGACAAAAAGTTGTTGATCTATTTATATTTTTGTCATTTGATAAACATATTTTGTTTCTCAAGGAGCTAAACTTGTATTTTTCTCATAAAATTCTCTTATGACTTTATTATAACCCAATGACTATTACTTTATTATAATACTTTCTCTGTACCATAAATATTGCAACAAGGATGAAATTACACATCTCAATGCACATTTTATATATTAAATATCTATAATTATATAAAAGTAAAAATTATAATAAGTTGATTTTGTGAAAGTATTTTACAAGACAAATCTAACAAGACCCCACATGACTATATTTTACTTTACATATAAATCATAATTTATGGTCAAACAAGCCTGATGAATATTGCAAAAGTCCAATTATTGCAATATTACTAGAACGGATGAAGTAACATTTTCACAAAGTATCAACTATTGGTGAGACAAAATCATGTCATAATCAACTTTAGCAATCTCTTCACAAGTACAATTTTGCTACACAATCAACACTCTACATTTTCATCTCTCTTTTTCCTTCATATCTCACTCTAAGGCCCCGTTCACTTCACCTTAGTTTTGTTGAACTGAAACTATTTTTACCGAACTGAAATTATTTTGTTGAACTTGAATTAATTTTATTGAATTGAAATTACTTTTGCTGAACTGAAATTATTTTTACTAATTTTCTGTTATATTTCTTCTTTAAAGTTATTGATTTTTATTGAACTGAAATTACTTTTATTGACCTGAACTTAATTTTATTTAACTGAACTTATATTTACTGACTGAAATTATTTTTACTGAATATTATTTTTGTAAGTTGAAATGAACGGGCCTAACTTTCAATTTTATCTTTCTCTCCATTTTCCTCTCAAATGCAACTTTTTCTCCTCCATTTTTACTTCATCACTCCATAAATTTCCTCACTTTTAGTTTGCTCATCTTCTTCCTTCTCTTTTTCCCACAATTTTAGCTTTAGAGCTCAAATCGTAGCCACTGGCCGACGCCATCTCTAGTATAACCTCGAATTTCTACAACAATGGCGGACGACTAATCTAAAACTTCAAATCAAGCCTAGGTTAAACATCGATGTCGTAAGAGATTTCATATATTTTTATTTATTTATCTATATATTTATATCCTCTAAAATTAATTATTACTTTGCAAAAAAGAAAATTCTTACAAAAATTAATTTGACGAATTTGAAGAAGAAGAAGAAGAAAGATGTTGTAGTTGTCGTTATCGTCTTCGACTCTTCGTCATCAACTTCAGCTACGAGTCGACTTGATAAGGTTACTTGCGAGCTTCTTGTTGGTCCTAATTGGGCTATGAATAGATATTTGTGATTTTTGTAATTCTAATCACTAGTAATATTTTAATTTCTTCTTTTTTTTTGTCGTTGACTTTTTTTTTTTAATGTTTTTTGATATTTTTAAATATATTTTTGTATATTTGTATAGGCTTGATGATAAAATTCGTTGTTTGGAATATATATGTAATTGTCGGCTAATATATATTAGTAATCAATTGAATGATATCGTTATGTATCTAGGATGGATGATATGATTAATTAGCTAGATGATATCATTCATTGTTTAGATGATATGATTAATTGTTTGAATGATATCTTTAAGTGACTATGCTAGATTGTATGATTAATTGGTTATTAGATGTTATGGTTTATTGTTTAGATGATATCAACAATTACTTGAATGATGTCATTGTAATTAAATTAACATTTTTAAAGGCCGAACATTTCTTATTTTGTGTTGATCTCACAAAGTCATTGGTGAGGCAATTCTCACCCAATAACTCAGAGTTGTGCAGAGTGCGGTCTAGACCGCACTAAATCGAATTTAGTGCGGTTTGCGGTTTGGAAATTGCGTTGCGGTTTTCAAATTTGATCAAACCGCGGTTTTGCGATTTGGTGTGGTTTTAAAAAAATTTCAAACCAAACCGCAATTTAATGAATTAGTGATGTATTGTAATTTAAGACATCAGACATTATGTTGATGTAGGATGCAAGTGTTTTATGTTGTGTGTTAGATATTAAACATTATTAGTTTATTTTGATGTTGGATGTAAGTAGGACTTTTGACTTTACTAGAATTGTTAATCACTTTTGAAGGTGGACAGGTTCTGTTTCTTCTTAAAGACTTAGAGTCAATATGACATAATATTTTAGTATAATTTAATTAAGAATTAAAAAAATGAGTTTTAATATTTGCATATTAACTTCATAATCACAAAATAAAACTACCTTTTTTAATCATTATTTGTGAGGTAAAAAAATTGTGGAAAAAAACCGCAAAACGCACCGCACCAAACCGTATTTTGCGGTGCGGTTTGGTGCGGTTTGAAAAATAATCACAAACCGCAATTTTGTGGTTTGGTGTGGTTTGAGATCAAAACTGCACCAAACCGCACATTGCACAGCCCTACAATAACTTCTCTTTATTTTATCATAGTGACCTTTTTATTAATATAACGACGTTTAGATAACAATATTTAAATATGATGACCCTAATATAAGTATTTCACAAAAGATATGTAAACTAAGTGTATTTAAGAGTGTATAAAGATAACCTACAAAATCGACTTCGTCCTTCAAAGGATATGGGACAATGCTTCACAAGGTGTTGAAAACCTACCCAACCGACCTGATCTGAAATTGATCCTAAAATACTTCGGATATCGACTTATTTGAACTAATAATTTAGCATTACTCAAATTCAAAATTAGATCCTATCAGATCTAATTTGACTTCACCGAAACGAGTCCCACTAGTCGCATAGTCCCTATATGCATTTTTTTGCATATACGATGGCAAAAGTGGAAAAGCGCTGAGGTTTGACATTTAAAATGGTATTTTTTATGGTTACGGTGGTACATTTTTAGTACTATTATGCATGCATATTGTACCATTATGTCTTAGTAGTACTATTATATCTCATAGTGGTATAATATTTTGATATACCATTTACAACATTTAATAGGTACTTATTTGTACTATAGCATAATATTTATACTACTACAATATTAAATGGTACTTTATACTCGTACTACAACTTCAACTTTATTACTACATTGTCATTCTATATGCAATATTTCCGCCACACCATTCTCCCATCAAAACCAACCCAAACTCTTAGACACCTCTAACAGTAACTTGTCAGCGATGGGTGCAAGTCCCAAGCTATATTTCACCCACGCTACCCTCCTACGTATGCTCTACACGTGTTGCGTATCGAATCTTTAAGCAAAAATAAAATAAAACTAGAGGTCCTTTAATTGCAGGAAATTTTCACTCTCAAGCAAAGGCAAAATCAAGATCCCAGTTCTATTAATTTCCTAATAACATAGAATAATACCATCTTCAATCTCAAAATCAAGCAGAAAAAAAATTCTAAAATGTTAGAAACGGCCCTGTCTTTATCGATATACACCAATAATAATGGTGTTGAAGAACAGGATGGAAAGATTGATGGGGAATTTCAGGGTAATAGTGATTTTAGTTTTATGAAACCAAACATGGATTTAATCAAAGAAGAAGGTGATGATTTGGGTGAAATTGTTGATGGGTTTGTAAGGAAAACTGTTATGAGTTTGTATGATACTGTATACGAGTATTGTATTTATATTCTATATGAATCTGTTTATCATGAAGTTTAAATTTGAAGTGGGGTATTATATTTGAAGTCCGAGTTTATATCTTAGATATAGAAACAAGGACTTATATAGTTATATTTGCCTAAAAATCACAGAAGTAAACCCCTAATAGGCTCTCTTAACAAATGATCTTAAACTCGTCTTAGTCAATATATTATGCGGAATGCTGATATGTACTTCATCCGTTCTCTTTTAATTGCAAAATGGGGTGCATAGTTTTGGAAAATTAAAGAGGAAAAAAGTAGACTCGAGTGATGAGGAAACAGGTAAAGAAAATCTTTGACCAAATACAGTAATTTTGCACGAGACCAACCAGGCATAGCTCATTTGGACCCATTGTTAGCTTTTGCAAACTTTGCTTTTGTTATTTTTTTTTACCCTTTATCATGTCAATGTAGATTTGTATATCTTGAAACCAATATACTGTATTGTTTAGACTTCTGCCAAAAAAAAAAAAAAAAAAAACCTTGAAACCAATTACCATAGGTTCTTTTGTAGCAATATTTTTTTACTGTGTTAACTAAGCTACATTCTGCATCAATATAGGAAAATAAACTTATTAAACAGTTTCTATTTTGTATTAACTTTGGATAAACTTGATGAATAATTTGTTGCGAAACAGAGAAAAGGAGACCTTCAAGGAGCAGAAGAGTATTATTTTCGCGCCACAACAGCTGATCCTAGTGATGGGGAAATTCTTTCACAGTATGCTCAATTGGTGTGGGAGCTCCATCGCGATCAGGAAAGAGCCTCGGGATACTTTAAGCTTGCTGCTCAAACTGCTCCCAAGGATAGGTGTGTAATTTTTATACCATACTCCTACTATATGTTAGCTTGACATAGAAAAACTAAAGGGAGACAATGATTAATCAATCATCCCTTATACGAATTTAAATCTGAATTTTATTTGATTATTAGAACTTTTAATCCCTGAACTCAAGTTATATGAACTTCTAAGTTTGAATTGATTTTAACTTAAATTCATATTTTAAATGTAAAGTAACTGGGCTTTCGGACATGTTTTTCTGCAGAACTTATCTTTGATTATAGTAATTAAAAGGATTGGGGTTTAATTATTTCATAATTGAGCCAGGTTATGGTTATGCTAATGTAAAGTTCCAGTCTTCAGTAAATCTCGGTTTTGATTTCATCATTGGTCATTGGGGAGTACAAATGTAGGTGTCTAAACTATGATTAGAGATATGCTTAACTCGTAATCAATATATTTGGAGAAATAATAATTAAGTGAAATTTTTTATTTGCCATTCTGTTGTATGTGCACTTGTAACAACAGTATCTGAAGTACATATATCAGCACCGAATTGCACACATATTCGAGCAGCATTTTAGACAACGAATTTTTTTGACACAGACCTCTTATGTTACGTATGCAAATCCTTTTCCCCTGTAACTGCAAAGGAAGATATAAACCCTTAGTTGTGGCTTTAAGCTAGTATCAGCGTAATCTGTTGTGATGTGTGAGTATTAGGAATTTCTATGTTAGTACGTACATTCTTGTCGCGGTATATATAAGATGCTCTAAAGTGTAATTTGGCGAATTTGCTGAAATTCTGACATCTTACCTCATGCTTCAGCAATATTCTGGCGGCATATGCTAAGTTCCTTTGGGAAGTAGGTGATGATGAACACGAGGGTTCTATTCAACCTGATCTCGCACAGGTATGAAATTCCTATTAAAGTGAATGTTTGATCGTTCAATCTTGGGAACCTAACTGAGGTTGGCTTTCAGGTAGACCTACAAAAATCTATTCACTTGCATCCTGCAGATGAGATTGTAGTGGGCGTTGATGGTGGCATTGACAGTCCAAAATTTGAAGCAGGAGCCCCGATAAACAGTGCTGATGTAGAAGATTACTATAAAATGATGATCGAGAAAGATCCATCGGATCCCCTGTTTCTGAAGAAGTATGCTCAGTTCTTGTATCAGGTGAAACTCCAACTGTATTATTAAGGCATTTACTCTATTACTGGAAAAATAAAGCAAATAATGTCCCTCTATTCCATAGTATAGTGCCATTTCCACGGTTTTCCAAGTATACCTTTGACCATCAATATCTTTAATCAAGTATTAACAAACTTTATAAAAAGTTGATATTCTAAACATTGTGAGGAATGTAACAATATCTCACATGATTGTCTTTTGTATATCCTAATGAAAATTTTTGGTCATTAGTTTTATAATTTAACCATTAAAATAGAATGGACATTATATTATGGGACGAATAGAATATAATATTTACCAAGAGAGTTTTATTACAGCTAAAGCAACAAAGAAATCCTAACATCTGATTACAACCTCCAGCAACTTTTAGTGCAACACAGCTTCATGCTCATTTGACCCCCTCTCTCCCCACCTTATAGGAAGAGTTGAAGACAGAATCATAAGCTAGCAGCAGTATCCAGCAATTAAAATGATGATTGACTTAAAGTAGCGTTACAGTCGAAAATGTTGCCATTGCAAACTCTTTGATTTCTCCGTAGTCAAATGTGATAATATTGCTTCAGAAAATTGCATGCCATTCGGATTGGCTTTTCTATGCTTCTTCCTTCAAGCTACCATATTTTCTTCAATCTCAAATGGTTGAACTGAAAATTATCTTAAATTGAAGTTATCTCTAGAGATAGGTATATAGATGAAACATTTTACATAAATAACATTTATTTTTATATCAGTATAAGAAAATTGGTCAAAGTAAAACATGTGAATAGTGAAAAAGTCGGAACAATTAATTAAAAAATATAAAGTGAGTTTTGCATTTGTAATTTGTCTGCATTGGTCATTTGAAGGTATTTGATTCTGAGACAAAGTCATAGATTCATAGTGACAGGAGATTATAATTTGAACTGACTTGTACATATTTGTTTGACGCATTGCTTCCTTAAGCTCCCCTCCCTACTACTCCCTGGTCCTAAAACTGTTGCAGCCTACCCCAACTTTTCAATCTAATTCCAAGCACCCTCTAGAATTTGGAGCGTCCGGTATCAATTCCTTTAAAGTTCTGAATGAGTTCCATGAGGACATTATTGCGATGTATATTTGATCTCAATTTCTTGTAAATGTGAACTTTTTTCCTTTGGTAGTGTTTTCTTGAGTATGTGAACTTTTGGACCGTGTTAGCTCCTTTGGTAGAAATTTCTCGTATTATGTGAACTTTTGGACCGTGTTAGCTCCTTTGGTTGAAATTTCTTGTATATGTGAACTTTGGATTGTGTAAGCCCCTTTTAACTATGTCCGGAATATGACTTTTTTGGTTGATGATGTGTTCTAATGACAGACAAAGGGTGATCTTCAGAGTGCTGAAGAACATTACTCGCTTGCCATATTGGCTTACCCACAAGATGGTGAGATGTTGTTGCAGTATGCAACGTTACTATGGGAAATTCATCATGACCAGGAAAAAACTTTATATTACATGGAATGAGCTATTGAAGTTGCCCCTGGAGATAGGTATTGATCTTTCCCAAGTCTTCCAGGATTTTAAACTTCAAAGTATGCATATCCCCACAATTTTCAGAATTTCTAATCTGAAATTAACTGATTTTCTTATGCTTGTTTCCTGCAGCAACACTCTTGCAGCTTACGCTCGTTTTCTATGGACCATTGATGATGAATAATAACCCACTTCTTTTTCTTAGTGAACTTCAGGTTGTACATTTATATGAACAGCATGATAACTAAATTGTGATGTTCAATAGTTGAAATTCTGTTTTTATAAAAGAATGTGATTTTGCCTCTCTTCTTGTTGAAAGGTTTATATGTTGATAAGCTCCTGTGAGAAGTTAAGGCCGTTATTTATATATATAGGGGAGGGATCCGGTGAGAATAGGTACATATGTGAGTACACATACTTATATGAGAACTAATCTAAAATTTAGAACATGTTACTCAAATTAAAATTTAGAACATATGAGTAATAATTTAGAACATCTGTGTGAGTAATAATTTTGAATATCTGATTTAAGAATTAGAACATGTGAGTAAAAATTTAGAAATCTGCTTTACTAAATTTAGAATATATAAGTAAAATTTAGAACATGTGAATAAAAATTTAGAACACCTTATATATAATATAGAAAATGTGAGTAAAAATTAAGAACATACGAGTAAAAATTAGAACATATGCTTTAAATTCTAAAACATACTATTTAAAATCACAGAAACACACGTTTTAAAATTTAGAACATATAAGTTAAATTTTGGAACAAGTTATTTTAAGTTTATGACATCTAACTTAACTAATCTATGGTTTACAACATGTGAGTACTAATTTAGAGCATCTGACTTAATTTAGAACACTTGAGTAAATATTTAGAACATTAGAATTAAAATTTAGAACTTACGAGTAAATATTTAGAGCATATGGAGTGTTCTCACATAAGAAATGGTTCTCACATAAAGAAGGGGTTCTTACATCTAACATTCGTAAGCCATGCATATCTGAATTCGGACAAGGCCGCTATCGGGTGCGCCAGAATTTAATCATCAAGCACATCAGCAGCAAAATTTCACCCGATTTGACATAAAGTGTGAGTAGAAAATATCTAATCACATAATATGAATACAAATCCCTCTTCTTCCTTATTTTCCTTTACTACTCTCTCTCTCACAAAAATTCAAAGAACTCAACCCCTTCTCACCACAAATCTCCATTAACACCTCAATTCTTCACCAAATTTCTTTTTCCTACTTACTTTCTACTCCATTCTCTACTTCTCTCCCATATTTTTCTTTCTCAAAATACATACTTCCAACCTAAGGGTTTCAATTTCTAGTGAGAAAAAGCTTGAAATTCTTTCCCATGGCACCAAGGAAGAGAAGTAGAAGCAATTGCACACACGTCAGGCACCACCACCTCCACCACCACGATCGGCAATCTCTCACAACCTACAATTTCTCAAAATCAATTTTTCTACCAAATGGAAAAGGTCTAAATTCTCTTTAAGTCAAACTTCATCCAATTACTCCTTTCCAGGATCACATTTTTAAAAAATTTGAATAAATAAAGTTAGAGATATTTACGTGTAAAATATGTCTTTAAGGTTGTGTAAAGTCAAATAGGGCAAAGTAATTAAAACAAATTAACAAAAGTTTTATGCCAATGAAAGCTTCGACTGAAGACAAACATTTTTCTTTAATTAATTAATTATAAAAATGAACAATAAAAGAGGCTTGATATTGAAAGCTACTCCCCAAAGAATGCATTTCTTCAAATGCCAAAAGAACTGCAAAAATATTAAGTATAATTTATGTTTGACTTTCGAAAACTAAACTGAAAGTAATGCTAAAATTTCTCTATTTCTTCATCATCAACCTACAATGTTCACTCTGATATGGTATGTCCGTTTCTTGAAGCTTGGTTCGTGGAATACCCTTTATCTTGTCGGCTAGTTTGCCTGTAATAGCCGTTCCCTCGTGGCCTGTTGAACTCACGTTCTCCTCCAACTTGACCACCACCCCTGCTATAACTACGACCTCCAAACCGTCCCCTCGAAGAATCAGGCTGATATGTAGCTCTGCCTCTCCCTCTCCCTGCTCAGATCATTCCATGCAAAGTTAAACAAGGCACACAGCAGCTTCAGCACATTTAGATTTGTAATGCAATAGTTAATGTCAGCTAGCTTAAGTCTTAATGAGTGTTATATATTACCAGGGGTTCAATGTCGTTTATATCACTAATTATGATGCAACAATAACCAGAAGATTTCAAGTAAAATCTTCAGCTGTACAAAGAGGACTATTTCTTTCCTATTGACCAGTGACAAAAGGATGTCTGTTCTCTTCCATTTTTGTCATACATACTAGAAATTATTAGTGCAAGAGCCAGGAGGGGGCAACGGAAACTGAAAGAGGCAAGACAACTAGACATTTGTCCAGGCGAAATAAACAGAGATGAAAACTCAGGAGAGCTTATATTGATATTTCTTAACACATCAGCAACTAGATCAAATTAATTGAGAAACAGAAATAGAGATTATAAAGACATTTAAACAGATACAGAGCAGGTATACATACTTCCACGGGCAAAGCTGCTGTTTGCTCTCCTCTCTTCTATGTATACTTGTCGTCCGGCAACCTGAACTGAGCCAGCCTTCAAATAATGGTAAAACAAAACATAAGCACAGTGACCATAACAAAATAAATTAAATAAATTGAAGCTTGCAGTTAATTTAAATTCCAGCCAGTCACCACAACCACAGCCAGCGGAAGCATATAGAACATCCAAGATGAGATAAAAATGTATTAGGAGCATGATAGCACCACAAACAATACTAAGATACAAACCTTGATTGCACTTTGGACAGATTCAATATCTTCAAATTCGACGAATGCATAACAAACATCAGTGTCCTGAATATAGTTCACATCAGACAAACATATAAGCACCCCAATATTTTGAAAACTGATGGTAGAAATTATTCCAAAACTTCAAATAAAAAATTAAATAATGCACATTTAAACCTTCAGTCTCCTGATGGCTACACCTTCACCAGTAAGTTGGCCAAATTTCTTAAACTCTTCCTCTAACTCCGAGGCAGATACATTCGGTAACAAGTTTCTCACGTAGACCGACTTTATTTCACCTACAATAACAGCAAACGAAATTATTATAATAATAAATCATACTAGATGGTGCAGAAGCAGGAATTCTGGATAATCAAGCAGGTAATTGATCTAAAGAGATATGATGCATGCGAGGAGAGACTGTGAATCTTAGAAGTTTAAGATCAGCCCAGATGATAAGTTATCACTTCAAACTGTTTGAAAAAATTCTGATTCAAAGGGTTGAGACAAAAAAAAAAAAAAAAAAAAAAAAAAAAAAAAAAAAAAAAAAAGACAAGGAACTTGGCAGACCTCTATCATCTGTACCCGAAACCTCCTCACTCATGTCTGTTGTGAAATTCTCACTTGCAACTTGCATTGAATTCGTCAGCTGCTGGGGTTGTTGGGCAGCAGCTTGCTGGGCTTGCTGTGGGGCTTGCTGCCACTCTGAAGCAGGTGTCACAGCCTTGTTAGAAGAAGATGGAGGTGCCACAGATAGCGTTGACTGTACTTTGGCAGCGCGTAACTTCAGTAAAGCACATAGAATTTTCAATCAGTTTAGTATGAAATAAAACCTAAGCTATGATATACAAAAATACAAATGACAACTTAACATTAATAGAGATTAATTCAAAGGCAACTAAAGCCAAGCAGACACATACCACAGAAGCATAGGTATGCTTTTGAGGCTCCTCAGCAGATTCCTCTATCTGTGATGGTGGAATTTCCTGTATGGGGTTTATTGGGCTCTCAAGGAAACCATTCGCCTGCTCCCTAGAATTGACATCGAGTATATTTTCGACTTCAGGGGCTTGCTGAAGCCTCTGCTCAGGCATTGAATAATTATCAACTGCGCCATTTTCTTTGATATCCCCAGGAGGCATGTAGTCCCTGGCCTGCATTCCTCCACTAATCATGTAGTTTGACACTATAAAAAAGCCAATCATCTTACATCACCAAGGTCGTATATTAAGGTACAACAATAGCTCAAACTATGCAATAACAATTTCATGACTAAACTTCAGAAAGCATTCAAAGCAACAAATTCAACCTTCAGTAATAAGGTCCAAGCAAGTGTATCTATAACAGGTAAATTCGATCATCAATATAACAATGACAAAGCATTGCTTTGCCTTGAGAATTTGGCACAACATTTTTGTTCCAATTAAAGGGAATACTCTACTCTAAACCTTAACCACATCCAACTGACCTAGTCTATTAAGAAAAAGTTGGGACTCCACAATCATAGCTAAAGTTACATACCTGCCTCAGGTATGGGTGAAGAAGCATTCAACTTCACATTAAGATTGGCTTGCCCCATCAGTGATGCAGGATAAGGATGAACTTGATCTTCTTCAATAAAGTGAAAAACATCATTGAGAACAAAAAATCCTTTCTCCTGAGGAGCCAAAAAAAATGTCTGAGCAAATTTCTTTTTCCCGCTGAAATCCCTTATCTGTACAGACCCTGTGACCATCACAATTACTCCTCCATTCCATGATTCAAGGGAATGAGCCGTCTTGATCTCAATTGATGTAAAACGCATTGACATAACAAGTGCATGGATTTGCTGCCAGGGTATATATGTTAAGTGCGTCAGTTGCATGAAGAAAGAGTGGGAAGAACAGCATTCACGGAAAATAAACAAAAGAAAGCATACAACCAAAAGTTCCCCATAAGATGGCTTATATATATTATAAACCATCTACTACTGACAGGAAGTGACTAGGTAAACTTAGAATTTTCAGAACTAGGGAGAGGATGTAAAAGAAGAAGCAAAACTAGTGGACCTTAATCAATACACTCCTCTAAGTCCACAGTTCAAAGAATATAATACCAATGAAGAGAAGAGCTCAAACAAGATGGTACAATGACTGAAAACAGGCTTGTAGGTTGAGGCTACATGTCTGCCACTTCAAACAAAGCTGGACAGAATATGGGATAGCTTCATCTCCATAGAGTACTTATCACTTTAATTTGGCATCCTCAATTCAGGTCAAAGATTGGTACTATATATTCTATTCAACAATTTATATATTCATAGTAAACATCAAACTATAAGTAGCTTGTGGCCAGTGACACCTAAGTTGACACTCCGTCCGGTATTAAATTGTCAACTTTTGATTTATTCTACTCCAAACTACAACCTTGTCCTTGGTCCCAAAACGGGAAAACGCTTTATTAATTAAGAGATATACAACTAAACTGACAATCCGGACCAGTACCACACATCAGTATCCAGGCACATGAAGCACCAACATTTAAGCTGCTGGTAATTGAAGTGCAGAATAATTAAAGACTCATTCATGGACCAAAATAAATAAATAAATAAATAAAGGCAAATTCCAAAGGCTCAACCTCATTATGACTACATGAATTTACAGCTTTCCCAATCATTCATTTCCACCCGCATAAACTACACAAATATTCCCATCAAATTCCAATATGCAAAACACACTTTGCCGTCATTTAGAACATAGAACCATATATAATCAATTTCCGCCACCACCTTAACATCACTTAAGGCAAGCACAATCAACTAATCCTTTATCCACCACCCTATTTCCAACTTTATCCGCACACCTCGCTCTTTCGCCCAAAAAACTCATTACCCTCCGTTATTAGTCAGCGAGCAAAGGCGAAATTACCCATTTCACAAAAGAATCCAAATTTCACTAATCACAAAACAATTCATTTCAATAAAACCCCACAATTTTCACAATCAAATCTTGCACAAAACTAAGTAAGCAGCCACTAAAACAAAGCAAGCAATACAAAAAGAGGAGAGATAAAAGTGAAAATGACCAGCATTGCAGTAGCAGTCTCGCGAGTATGACCATCAATACGAAGCATCGTACTTGCGTCAGAGTAAAGCTGGTGCACAAACTCCGGCCTCTGCTGAAGCATTGAGTAATACTGCGTTACAAAGTAGCTGCCCACCTGAAAAAAAAAATAATAATAAAAAAAATCAAAAAAATAAAGTTGAAATTAGGATTAAAAAAAAATGAAATTAAAATACCTGAGCAGCAGTCATGTAAGGAGTCGCCATTGATAAGCAAGAAGAAAAAGGGGGAAAAAAAAAATCTAGGGTTTCAGAACGAAACCCTAGATCTGGAAAAAAAAAAATCAGAGAGAGCAAAGAGAAGGGCGGAGTAAGGGAGTTAAGAGACGAAGAAGAGGAGAGAAAGAGAAGGTGATTTTTATTTTAAAATTAAATTAAATTTAAATTTAAATTTTTTTAATTTGGTTTGAAAGATTTGCGGGGAGAAAAAATGGGGAATAAAACTGGGATAAGCAAACAGATTTTTTTTATTTGATTTTTTATTTATTAAAATTGAAGAGAGAGAGAAAGGAAGGATGGAGGAGATAGGGTTTATTTTTTAAGGATGAGATGAATGATGATGATGAAGATGATGATGGGCTGGGGTTTAACGCGTAGGAAAAAAAGAAAAAAAGGAGTGATTATGGGCGTGTGTTGTACTGTTGTGGTAGAGTCACTACGGTAATATTCTGGTAGAGGACTGGAGGTGCGCTCACTACCATGGTGGAACGATTTCTCACAAAGTACTGTTCACGTAGAATCAGGTACTAGGTCCGTTTTTAAGAAAATATAATAAAAATTAATGCTAATGCTGTTAGTGGTTTACCTAAGTAGAACCGCTAATGGCATTAAAGGTTTTACGTTGTTTTAAAAGTACAAAAAATATCTAAGGGAGTGTTTGGTTCGTAGGTTTTAGTATAAGATATGGGATTGGAAGGAGTGAAACTCATACCAAATACATGTTTAAAAAAATGAGGGAGGTGGTCGAATATGGCTTATACCACACCTCTAGATATCAATTAAAAGGCAAAAATTTATTTCTGAACAACAATAAGATATTAAGAATCAAAATCTAGCTTTATACCACCCCAATTTCATTTCTTATTACAAACTCATACTACTTTTTGAAAGGAATGGTGTCCTTCGAACAAGTGTATTATTCCGATAAAGGGTTCGGAATTAATTAGGAAAGCTAATTATTCAGTGAGGTCAAGTGATCGGAATGCCTAGCTAGAGGCCGCTTCTGATCAGTAATATTAATGTATAATTTATATTACAGCTTGCTCTTGACTGAACCATTGGGTCACACCCAATCGTGTAACCAAACTACGACGTCAAATTAATCCGAAGGATTAAATAAGTCAATAAGGATTTTACGAACCAAGACGTCAGATTCCGAGCTTAGAGCGTCGAAGCCGAGCGTCAAGCGTCGAGATGATTCTAAGAATCGACGAGACGTAAAATAATCAAACGACACGACGTACTAGGCTTGCAAGCCTAGCACGAGGCCTTGCCACACCACTCTAGTGGAGGCAAGGCTGAACCGCAACCCAAGACCTCGCATAGGCTCAGCATGGTGCTGGCCGGGGCATGCGAGGTTGTGCGTGCTATCGCAGCACAAGCCCTCGCATAAGCCGAGCATCAAGCTGGGCGAGGCATGCGGGGCTATGTGTGCTGGCCGAGCTAGTGTGCGTTCCAGCAATGCTAGCAAGGCTAGCAGCGCTAGCTAGCTAGGCCTCGCTAGCTGCTAACCGCAAGGCCAGCACGCAAGCAAGCAACGCCCAGCAGCAAGCATGCGGGCTTGCTTTGCTTGTTGGCCCAGCCGAGAGCACAAGGGCAACCTACTAGGCACTCTTGTTGCCCAAGGCAAAGGGCGGCCACGTGGCGCATGCTTAGTGAGGGAGAGCTTTTGCTTGGGGAGCAAGGGGGGCATGTGGTCCTCCCTTGTGATCCTCACCTAACCCCTCCCATGTGTGTGCCAAGTGTTGTTTGATTATTTGTCTCGCTATTTAATTTAATTTAGAATTAAATTAATTACTTGTTTTCAAACTTTATTAACTCTCCCACATGGAAAGATGATTGAAGTTTTTGAGGGTGCCTAGTCTATAAATACCAACTCTAGGAGTTGGGAAATTTACACTTGAGTTGAACTCAATAAGGTATCTCCCAAAAGCGTGAGAAAGCGTTTAAATTCGTAATACTTTAGTTTATTTTGGTCTAGCCTCGTCTAAGCTAGTAGGGACCCGTTCGGCGCGCGAGGGTGTGAGACGGAGGAGGGCTTGCACTTGCGGGTCTAGAGTTTTTCCGTGTTCGTGCTCGGGGATCGTGAGAAGCATGCGTCAAGGGTGAGCAAGTCTTATCTTTACTTTCTCTCTCCTCCTTTATGTGTTTATGCTTTCAATATTGTATGTTTTAGTTGTAATTATTATGTTGGGTTTTGCGGTGTTCGACACCGCGCGGAAATAAAACCCGAAAACCAGATCGCATGCATAATAATTACAACATAAACAAAAGCATGCAAATAAGCAAAACACAAACACATAAAAAGAAGAGAGAGAAAGAAACTCACCCTAGACGCGTGCTTCGCTCACTCAACGAGCTCGTTCTTGGAAAGCTTCAAGCTCCGCAAGTGCGAAACCTCCGACGGCTCACACCCTCACTTACCGAACTGGAACCGGCCCCTACCCCGTAGCTTACACGGGGTTAGACCAAAATAACTTAGAGTTTACGAACTAAGGTTTTCTCGCTTTTGGAGATCCCTTAGTGCCTACCTTGACAATCCGATCAGGTTGGTCTAGGTCTAGCACTATGTCCGTATGATCGCCGGCCGGTTACGGCCTTAACTCTTCTGGCTGGCCAACAGTCATTAACTGCTATGCTTGCTCTTTCTTGATTGACTTGCAGTTTTCGCCGACCTGGTATGCTTGGAGTGACCCTTCTTCAGAGTTTTGCTCGAATGCCCGTTTGTGTTCGAGTGAAGTTGGCTTCACAGCCAGCTGATTACAATCCTTTGCCATCGCTTGGTCTCCTTGAATGGAGCCTATCTGCACGTCCGACCGCTCGAACTTAATCAGCATTAAGTTGGGACAATTACACCTTTACTGAGTTCAAGGTCGGACGAACGATGATGACATTGTAACCTGTAAGCTCTTTAACAACTAAGAAGAGGACGACCATGTGTAACACCCCAATAATTCTCTCTTTAAAACCTGTATTAACCTGTAATAACCTGTAGTAACCTGTAATCACCTGTAAATACTTTTAATAACCTGTAAGAGAATTACTGGCGTGCTACCGCCACGTGTTCAAACGTTACGGCTAGTTTCAGATATCAGCAGCGGAAAACTAATTTAGTTTTAAAAGAAAATATAAGTTTCAAAACTAATAATCAAAACCAAATTTAGACTTACAAGTTGGAACCATAACGGCCCTTATTCAAAACCCTGTAAAATAGGAAACTGGTAGAGTTAGAGTCAAAATAACATCAATTTATGAAATGAAATAAGCTAAGTGATTAACCAACGCTCCACTCAAATCCCATCACCCTGATGCAAGTTCAGTTTATGCAAAAACCTGTGATTAGTCTGCTCCCCAATATTACAAGTGTAAGAATTGGATCATTACAGGCTCATTGAAGGGCGAAGGCCATGACCAAGAGAAAACACACAAAAGCACGCAATCAGCAACACTGAGTACATATAAGCTACGAAATATAGTAAAGAGCCTTAGCATGATACTATCAAGCATTCTATACACACACAATATAATCATTGACTCGGACACATAACTCAATTGTCGATCATTACTAAGTTTTCACTAAATAGCATTGATAATTTCATTAATTTAATTGGATTAAGCAATTGACCGGGTTGTCCCCCTATGCCCCATTTCAGAACATTAATAAAAGAAAAACCCTATGCCTCCTTTCGGAAGACATTAATAAACATCCAATGGCAGACGGGCGCGACTCTGTGGCCATAGCTAGTATGAGATCTCATCTAACTCATTATAATTTTAAAATAATTTAAAACAAGAGACTCGTAGATCAGACGACCTCTGAAAAGTACACGGCTAATACCCCGTGAACCCCAACCCCTGTTTGTCATTACTCTAGATGTGCACAAATCCAGAGTTTTATTGCTCATCCTTCTTGCACTTTACGTGCTTTACCGGTTTAAACTTGGTGATGACTCAAATGCAACACAACACAACCAATCATACATCAATCATTCAAACCATTCAAGTTTCCAATTCAATTCTTAATTTATTAGTGACAAACAATATTTATTATTGCATCCTTTAACTACCTCGATGTATAAACACCTTAAGTGCATAAGGCACCTCAAATTCTCAACCTCGTCTTATAAGACTTTAATTCTTCATTTACTCATTCCATTTCAATATAAATGAACAAGTAACCAAAATAATTCCTTCCATATATCCTTGTATCTTTGCCTCTAAGCTCACTTTGCAAATTATTGCATAAATAATGCTCATAAGGAAAATCAATGCAAATTTTCTCATACATAAATTAAACCAATCATCACATTTATCATCAATCAACTCATTACCAAACAATTCCAACCAATCCACAAGTTCCCTAGCATGATTCTAGGTTTTTCCAAGTCCCTAAACATGCTCCTAAAATCAAGGTTCCTCGTATTCTTATACGTACCTTGAGTACACGAATTGGTTGGCCACCTTAAGACTAGAAGTCACCTTCTACGAAGTCCTCTCCTAAACAAAACAACAATAGCTCAATTAATACCCAAGCAATATAATTTACAGCAATACCAAACTACTTTAAAACCCCTTAAACTATTGAATTAATGCCTTTAAATTGCTCACAATAGTCAAAGTTAATAATTCAAAGTTCAATTACAAGTTTATATGTTAAAATCATGAAAATATAGCTTATAGCATAAAATTTCAGCAACTTTAAAGTAGGATTATAATCTGAAAATTTATTTATAACATCAATCCTTCGTTAAAAATCTAAAACTGCCCAAAAGGGGCTGAATTTGGCCACGAGAAGGTGGTGCTCACAACGAAAGGTAGTGAGTTTTGATTAGAGCGTCGTTTACACACGAAAAACACTATTTTTTTGCAAAAAATCAGACGAGTCAGAGTCAAGACGTGATTAAAACGTGATTAAGGGAAATTACGAACGAAATTCAGAAATTAATTCCGAAAAATTTAGAACTTGCTGTTGAATTACACATCATCATATTCATAGCAAAATCACAACAAAATCATGCTTAAATTGAGTAACTATAGCAACACGTTATTAAACCCTAAAAATCATGAAAAATTAACATTTAAACCTTCAATTTTCGCATAAACCAAATCTTAAATTTTATTTCATAAATCAAATGAAGTATACTCATAAATTTTGCAATCTTTCATAGTCATAAACATAATCAAACTATAATAATTATTAAACATTGAAAAATTCATGTAAAGATTGAAACTTTAAAGAAGATTAAACAAGAAAGAGAGAAAGATAAAAGAGAAGGGGAAGGAAACCGGCTAGGCGGTGGTGGCTGCAGGTTTCGGCTGAGGGCAGGCGGCCGTGGCAGCAGCAAACGGTCGCTGGTGGAGGTGGTGGTCGGCAGCAGTGGCGGTGTAGGGCAGCAACGATTTTTTTTTTTTTTTTTTTTTTTTTTTTTTTTTGTGTGTGAGTCGTGAATGAAGGGGGAAGCAAGGGGAAGCAGTAGAAGTTTATAGGAGGGTTTTGAGAGGAGAGTTTACTTAATTAAAAATGGGAATATGGGCTTTTTTTTTTATTTGTAGAGTTAGGATGGTAGTCATGGCCCAAAGTGAGTAAAAATGCTATTGAAATATAAGTTATAGTTTTTATTTTGTCAAATCCTTCCAAAATATTTATATAAGTATAAAATTATTATAAAATATTCGTATACATAAAAATATATAATTATTATTTACTAAGAAAAATATGGGGGATTACACCATGTCTCTTCCTTCTCTCTTTGGCCCGAACCGGACTGGCAAGTCTATCCGGCCTACTGGGTGGATAATGCCCCCGCCAAACCCAACTAACGGGTAGGAGATATCCTTTGGTGCATCTTCTGGGAACTTCAAGTCTTTCAAACAGGCTAAGCTGATTATGTCGGACGATTTGCCTATGTCTATTAGCACTCGTCCTACCTTCAAATTGGCCACCTTCAATATGAACACCATTGGATCATCATGGGGAATTCTAATTTTGCCTATGTCTGCCTCGCAGGCAGTCACCTATGGGAATGGCTCCACTTTTACATTCTCCGTGTACATGACCTTTCCGGATTGCCAAATATCTTGCTTGATTCCCTTCATGGTTGGGCCGTCTGCAACAAAACCACCTTAAATGACGACCACGAAATTCCCATCTTCATCATCTTTTTCTTTTCCTTCTTCTTCTCAAACTTATTGTCCGTCCGAGAGTAAGTGAATTTCGACCTCAAGACATACGAGTTGAGCATGCCCTTCTCGGCCAGCTTGTCCAACAATCTTTTCAGGCTATTACACTCGTTCGTATCGTGCCCCACATCTTTGTGGTAGTGATAGTACTTGTTCTTGTTCTGATACTGGGTCGACCCCCTCAAAGGCTGGGGTTTCTCAAATTCAAACTTATCCTTGATTTCCATCAAAATCGAGTAACAATCTTTGTTATATTCATACTGTGGTTTGTACGTCTTGGCTTTCTTGGACTTGGTCTATCGGCAATTAGCCACCTAGACTTATTTTCTTTTGTTACCTCCTTCCTTATTTTTGCCGGCCGAGTCTTGCTGAGAAGAGGGTTTCTTCTCGGCGCCCTTGGCCGACTCCTCTGCTTTGGTAAGCGAACGGAAACCAGCTGCCTCTATATATGATTCGGCCTCCCGTAGAACACTTGCGTATGTCTGAATCTTTTATCTGATCAAATCAAACTTGAAACCATTATGCCTTAATCCTCGAAGAAACTCCAAGTAGGCCATTTCATCTGGCCGGTTCTGAATTTGTGCTTTCTCCATGTTAAACCTTTAAACGTACGAACACAACCCCTCTTTCTTCCCTTGGACGATGATCGCCAAGTTAAGACTAGTCTTCCGGGGTGGTATATTGTAGGAGAAGTTTCCAACGAACAACAAGTTGAGAGTTGTGAAGCAATTGATGCATTCGGGCGGTAGACTGTTAAACCAGTCTTGAGCCACACCCTTGAGGGTGGACGGGAAGCATTTGCATCAAGTGGCATCATCCACACTTTGCAAGAACATCAAATTTCTATATGAGGAAATATGTTCTTCTGGGTTGCCCATACTGTCATAAGCACCCACAAGTATACTCTTCACTTTAGCTGGATGGGGAGAGTTGAGAATTTCTTGAGATAACGAAGGCGGCTTGTCACTATGAGTCATCAAGCGCATTTGCTAATCAATAGACTGCGGTTGTGCTGCCGGTCTGACCAAGTAAGCTGCCTAGTCATACGGCTTGCCATATTGCCCGTACTGCCCGTACATAGGGACAATAGGCGTCTGGATTGCACCATAGTTATGGGGCATTTGAAACTGAGCTGGTTGAGATAAAGGAACTGGAGTTAGAGTACAGTGAGCTTGACTTCTACTGGTCCTGGCCAAGTCGATATGCTTGGTGAGGGTATGATTTGACATTTCATCCGGCATGGTGGGAGTGGAAGCAGTGTCTGAGTAGAAGGAATGTGCTCTCTCCTGCCGCTTGTGCCGAAGGTAGTCTCTATTATCCTTGAAGCGCTGGGACGGCTCGTTTGGCTGCCTCAGAGGCGGCCTCACTTGCCCCCCCAGCCGACTTCGATTTCTCAAGCAGCCTCGACTAGTTCGTCCAAGGCACCCTAGGGGACCTCGGTTGCCTCTTGAACGGAGTAACTCCCGCATCTTTAGTATTGGTCGCCTTTGCGTAGGGCTTCTTTTTGGTATCCACTCCTTCTTTCCTAGGCGGCTCCTCCTCAAGAGAGTATCCTGCCCTCAAACTCCTTTTGGAACTTGGCCAAAGCAGCCTGTAGGGAGCCGGCCGTCATAGGAGGATCCTCGGCCTCATGAAACGAGGCGGTCAGAGAATCGTTGTTGTTGATAGTAACCTAAATATTCTCTACATGTCCGTCTTGACCAGGACCGGATGTCTGACCATCTTTAGCCATCTTAGACGTGTATCCCCATAGACGGCGCCAAATGTTTCGGGGTTTTTTGGAATCCCTCGAGATACAGGTCTTGAGTATAGCCGGACAGCTGCGGACACCTGCAAAACAACGAATATTCCATTTACGGAATATTTGCCTTCGACGATCAAGTTAGTGATCGGAAAACGAAAGTATTTTAGAGAGAGAAAGTAGAGAGAAGTTAGAGCAATTTGCTTATGCAATAAATGATATGTCTCAATCCACCCCTCCCATCATAAATGATTGGGGTATTTATAGGGGTTGGAATGTGTGCACTCTAGGGTTAGTGCCCTAAAAAGGAGTGATTTGATTGGCGGCGCAATCAGAGTAGGACACGTGTCCTTTGGGGGCGCCGTCATGACGCCTTTATCAGAATTTGGGCCTCCTGATGTAAGGAGACCTTCTTTCTTTCAGGTGCTCCTTTATTTTGCCACGTGTCGTCTTCCTATTGGGACACGTGTTGCCCTTTTATTAGGCCACGTGTCACTATAGGATTGAACCTTGTGATGGGGTAATTTTTACCCTAAACAGGTTGGGTTTAAAATTATGTCTGGTATGAAATCATGTCAGGTTGAAATCAGATCGGGTTAAATCAGGTCGGATTAATATCAGTTAGGTCAAAACAAATCAGATTGAATTAAGTATTTGTTGGGCCAATTTCGGGTTGAGTTTAAGTCAGGTTAACTTGGTTCAGTTTGAGTTTAAGTCGAGTTAAATCGGTTGCGAGTTGAGTTTAAGTCGAGTTAAATCGGTTACGAGTTGAGTTTAAGTCTAGTTAAATCGGTGTCAGATTAAGTTATGATCGATTCAAATTTGAATTCGGGTTGAGTTCAAGTCAATTATAGATTGAAATTATATCTCGAATTTTTTCAGATTAAATCAGATCGATTAAAATTCAAAATGAATTATTTTTTGATGTCAGGTGGATTTGGTTTTGACACCTCAATATCACCCACCAATTTCAAAAGCTGACCCTCCCTTGTTCCTTTCCATTTGCACAAGAGTCACTTTATTATATTCACCTAACATATGTCATGAAAACAATTTTCAGTTACGCAATCAAAGACCTTTATTAATTCTTTCATTCCCTCAAACATTCATTTTGTTCATACAATTGTCGTGTTTATTTTCTTTAGTCAACCTTCTTAGAAACTCTAACAAAAACTAAATACACTTCCTTCAATATATTCTTTCACATGCTGAAACAACAACCTGCTTAACAATTCCTCACATAAGTAAGTTTACTTTATTATTTTAAATTTTTTGTTTTGTTTCATAAGTTTACATGATCATTCCACTTTAATGGCGGTTTTCTGGCATCTTTTGTTAATTTAATGGGGAAAAAGTTTAACTTTTTGATGTGTTTTTGTTCTAATGGTGATTTAATTTAAAAGAAGCTGAAATTTTGAATTGGGTACATGACAGTTATACTAATTTGGTTTTTGTTTTTTTTTTTCTTTTTTTTTTATAAATTTATTTTTGGAAGTGTATCCAAAGGTGAAAGTTAGGGTTGTAGAGCAGGATGATGAATTTAATAGCCCCAGAAGTCCACTGCAGGGTTTTAATTCTCTCTCCATTCGAGATTCTACTCCTCCTGGTATTGCTCATGATCACTGAATTACCTTGTTAAACTTGTGTTTTTTCTCTTCTAAATGAGTGTGATGGGAGTAACAAATGGCGGGATCTCAAGTTTTTTGGGTACCACCTACAAGACCTTAAAAAGTTTAAACGAACCAACTAAGTTAGTTGGCATCCGAAAATTAGGAATACTTTGGCTGTTAAACTGGCATCTGTAGTTTCTCAATGATTTATAAGTGTTTGCCTACTAGAATTTTTTAATAGGGTTTTTTGAGCTTTTATGAATATTACTTTAGTAATACATCCATTTTGAAATATTAAGATTTGCTTTAAATCCTTGATGAACTATACTAACAATTTATTTGGTGATAGTATCTATTGTACAGAGTGAAAAGAGTAATGTAGCAAAATAGAGTGGATTGTCTTGCATTTTGGTGTTCCAGATTTGTGTGTCACTATTTATCAATCATAATTATAATATTGTATATATTGGCTGCCTTTGTATGCAGTTAATCAAGTAATTTTGTCTGTACAAGCTGTTTTTAGTTGGACCCTTTGGTAATTGGTTTCCATATATGAATGACTTGTACATGTTGGTAAATTTTACTATTAAATTTCTTTTTTCCATTTTTTGGTAGTGATTCTATTGTCATTTAGTTAAGTCATATATTCGTTTCAAAACCAAAATCATAGATTGATTTCATGTGCTTTCTGTAATTTATGTATTAGCCGCATTCTTATACAAATTGTTGGCTTTTGTATTAGTTACCCTTATGCCTACATCTGTGAAATAAATAAGGCAGATAATCAGCCAAATGTCCTCTCTTTATGGACTGTTGTATGTTTTTCCAAATATTGTTATCAAATGAAATATGGAGTATCTTATTTTACTTCTTTCCATTTTTGTGTAATGATATTATTACCATCTAAAATACTTCATATATACGTTGTTATTATTTGTGTGAGAGATGGGGAACAAAAAGAGTCAAAGGTACAAATTTACAATAGTTAATGGTGTTGCTTTATGTTTCAAAAAAAAAAAAAAAAAAAAAAAATGGTGTGGCTTTATAAGAACGATATAGTGTCTGCCAATTTGAATGACATGACTGGTTATAAAGTGGACGAGAGAATGAAGGAATTCCTGAAAATGCACACTTTTGCTTGGTGCCTTGAAATGTGACATAAATGAGATGGAAAAAAAATAAAACATGAAGTAGGAAGAAGGAAGGATCACTTGTTTCTGCCTTGCGCAGATACAATGTGTTAAACGTGCTCTAAATATACTGTAAGGTTCAACAAGTCTGCGTTAATCCTTGTTTTACTGAATTTTGCTACATTGCTGTAAGGTTCAACAAGTCCGTGTTAATCCTTCAACAAGTCTATTTTAATCCTCCTTAGTTCTCACAATTCTAGCTGTGTAAGAAATGAAGGCAACAAGATTTGATCCTGATCTGTGGGTAACAAGAACAGTGTTTATTTAAGGATTATTTTCTCAAACTAAAACTGTAATCATCTGATCTATATATAATGATCATAAACCCTTCATCTGTTAGTTCTCCAATGTTTATGAAGCAAGTCAAATTATTTTAAAGATTCTAAATTCACTCTAATAGGATCATAGGAAGCAAATTACCATTAATGATCATATATGTGAAGGAAGTAGTTGAAATTAATAAGAACAGAAGGATTCCTATATAATCGAAGAAGATTTATGGTCATCTAAATCTGGATGCTTGCCTTGTTATGCATCAATTTAACACAATTGAATGGTGCTTTTGTGATTTGGTGGCTATTATTTTTATCATACCAAACTTGAAGCCTTGTAACATCTCTTATTATATGCAACAAAGTGAATCCATTTTCAATAATTTTTTGGAATTCAAACAAGGCATTTTGATCTGAACTGTGATGTTTGAGCTCTACATACAAGACCAATGAGAGGAACACTGAGCAGAGATACATCATGGACAAATGATGCATTCTTCTCTTTAAAGCCTTAACAAAATTTCCTTTGTGCATTCTGAATTTCTGATCATGGATTCTTCTCTTTAAAGCCTTAACACTGGAGGGGAGAACTTCTAATACACTCATACACTTGCCAATTACATCCTTTGTCTATTTCAGCAACATAACTTTTGTAGGACTCCAATATCATGTCAACAACACAAAACACAACCCTCTGGAAGATGCACACCTGAAATGGCTGTAAGCATGAAAATGAAAAAATGCTAGCAAAGAGCATTATCTCCTTTATGGGCGATAACATCTTTAGGACAAGAAACTGTCAGTGCCCATTACTGCATATATAAACTACTTTAAGAGCTCAAATCTTCAGGCTTAAGATACATCTGCAAGGAACTTAGCTGTTCTGCGGTGCTTTCTTCCAATAGTTTTATTGAATTATAAAAGACTTAGTGTTACAAAAGGTTTATAAAAGTCATAAAGATCCCATGAGTACCTCATGGGTGGATACTGTCATCCATGTACAGAAGCTTGATGATTACTTTATCCTTGCAAACTTTGAGATCAAAGCTAATGCTCTCTTTTAGACCTTTTGATCTGAGCCAGCCCCGATTTTCTTGTCTCCACTGGCTCTCTTTCTTGAACAAATGATCCCCTATAGTCTTCCTGAACTTTGGACAATTATCTAGCATTAAATTAATTTTTTGTAATCCCTGATCCTTGATATTGACTGCATCCTCCACAACAGAACTTAATTAACTAAGTTTTAAATATTCTCATATCTTGGTTTGAGCTACAGTGGCATCTGGCATGCTCCATCAATTTAGAAATACTGTTGCTTTCGGATGGTCAGATTAATGTCTACATTTTGCTTCATCTGTACCTTATTACTTGTTGCTTCTCTTTATTCATGGAATTGGGGTATCTGTATGATAAATCCTCATAATTTTCTGTTTTGTCTACCTTTGTCATCGAAGATTCTTTGCCTCGTTTGATGTCCATTTTTAATCTTACATGTCCGCACAACTTCTTGTTCCAGCTTCATATACCATGTAAATTACGTTTTTCGTTCGGCCCACATTTAGAATTTTCTGGAATGTGAAAACTATGAGATGCGATACATCAATGTCCTTTCGGACTCTGACCCCCTAACACCCTATTGCTAGAATGTGGAATTGTGGCTACTTTTAAGCATTTTTTCATAAGCAAGTGTCTTGATGTAGCTGTCCTAATTTCTTGGTTATCTATATTCATCTGAGGCGAGCCAGATCCTACTGTTTCAATCTTATTCTCTTTGGTGTGATAGTTATAGTCCCCACAAGAAGGGGCTGATCTTGTCTATGGCGGGCAGGGGCCGGCCTCCCTAAGTTTTTCTGGGTATGGTTTCTTATAAATGCATATAAAAAGTTGTGGAGGCATCTTCTAGCTAGAGAGAGAAGTTGTTGTTTGCCTATCTATTGTCGAGCTAATCCACATTTTGTAATGCTTGAAGAGTTGCCTCTCCAGATTATATAATGCATATAACTTTTTTATTTAAAAAAAAAAAAAAAAAAATCTATGTATATGTATAGTCTTTGGTTCTTTTTTATGTTTTAATCTATCTATGTGTCCTTATGTCTTATTTACTGTAGGTATAGTCTTTGGTTCATTATATTTTTGGTATATATGCTTTAGAGATCTTGCATGCATTCATCTTTACCATGGTGCACATCATTGGTTCATGCAAAGTGCTGGTATGTGCTTTGATTGTATTGTAAAGGTCAAATGTTTTTATAAATACTATTTTGATTGATGCCGTGTATGATCGTAACACTTCATGTGCTTTGTGACATTTGGGCCTCTATCTTCCTCACTGCATGCTGGTTTCTTGTAATTCACTTATATATGTGGCCATTGTAATTTGATTATTGCTGACAGTAAAAGGAGTTAAACATTGCTCATCAGTATCAGTTGCTAAGGTACCAAGGTCATACATCCCAAGATCAATTACTCCACCCCCTTCTTTGCCAAAACGTAAGGTTACGTGTTTACTGCATAGCAGCTGCTCAGTGCTTTTATTAACAAAGCTAGGAGCTTTTAATTATTTCTCATTTTAAAATGGCAGCTGCAAAGAAGAGTGACACAGAAGAAGATGACATTAAACCTCATATCAGAGCTAGTTCAATCCCAAGACCACGTGCTGTCATTTCTAGCCCTGGTAAGTTTATTAAACTTCAGTCATTTGACAACAAATGTCGTAATAAGTTTATATTTGAGATGCTTTGGTGTGCAATTTTATACCTGATGATGTTTCATCTATGTGTGAATTTATTTGTCTCTGTCCGGCTACATTAGGAAAGTTTTCTGTGAAGTTGATGTTATTACTTTCTACCTACCTTTTCTGGTAGGAAGATCTCCCTTGATGTCAACTCTTGTAGCTTTCTACAGGAATCACTTTGTCTATCAAACGAGAACTGCATGAGAATTTATACTTATTTTGGTTGGAAATTGATATTGTTTTAGGACTGTACACAAGAACTAAGAAATGAGTTAAAGCCTTAAAGGAGATATTGCCCTTAATGTAAGAAGTTGTTTACCTTTAGAAAATAAGTTCTGTTCAGTGTTCACAATGATAAATACCATTTGTTCTTAATGAATTAACATTAAGGATGTTTCATTTTACTCTTTTTTTATTTTATTTGGAAGATCATGAGGTTAAGTACTCTTAGAAATGATTACTTTTAACTGCAGGGATCAATATATATCGAGGGGTAGTGACTGTTGAGTACATGTATGGTAAAAGAGGATCAGTGACTAAAATTTAACCCTTTAATTTAATCTTGGAGTTCAGAGCCTATGTGGGATTCTCTTCATAGAGAAAGTTCAGGTTACAAATATGCGTTTGTATGAACAGATCATCCAACTGTTAAAAGGCATTAAAGGGATAAGGGTAATATATGTGTGACCCTCAATCAATTGATGGTGCTCACTGGAGTGCCATATTGGTTCTAGACTTGTAATAGTGCCACATCTGGTATCTCTTATCTTGGGATCTGATTGTCATTTTATATTCCTTTTTGTTATACTTGGAAACCTATTGCTTCACTGCTCTGTGACTGTGACCAGTCCTGCAGTCCTTGTACTCAACCACTACCTTAATAATTAACCGAGCTGATTGGGATGCTCTTTGATCAGTCCTTGTACCTGAAAAGCCTTTCTCGCTGAGGAACTTTGCCGGTTTTAACATAACCCGCTGCTCTAAATGAATCAAGTGTGAATCAATTGACCTCATGACACTTATTCCATTATGCAGCTTATACGTTTAGTGTATGCGAAGACATATTCGTACTTACACCAGCAAGTCAATTCTGCCTAGCTTCCTGCCAGGCTGCCACCTAAGTTATTGTTTTTATTTTTCCTTCTTCTTCATTTTTTTAATCTTAGGGAAATACAAATTGTAGAGCCCTTTGTTTCTCTTTGTGTAGTTACCCTATACACAAACTAAAAAACACTTTCTTTAGCATTTTGGGGCTTTGGGCTGCAGAAATACTTGGGCTAAATAACTCTTCCTTGTGTTGATTCAGTTATGTGCCTCAGTGCATCAGTTCATGGATTAAACAAACATGATCCTGGCCTCTTTTCATAGCTGCTTATATTTCTGATGTTTTGGACCTGTTAGCTAAGATGTTTTGACCATGAACTACTTGCATGGTTTTCAATTTTCCTTTACCTAGTAGTTTAGGTGGTTTTTATGTTTGTGCCTGCTGCATATCAGATTGCATTTATGAGAAGTTAAGAATATATCCTGAGAACTTGGTTTCTTATGATTGCATAGCCTCTACAAATTTGACAACCCTTCTTCTGTTTGTTTATTTTAGATAATGACCAAATCTTGGGAAGTAAGTACCAAAAGAGGTCTCAGAGCAGACAATTGGAAGGAAAGTGCACTCGAATGAGCCATACATCAGCTTTGAAAAATTACAACTTGCCTCAAAGACGGCAAACTGGAGGAAAGTGCACTCAAACGAGTACGACATCAACTTTAAAAACCCACAACCAGGCACAGAACAGACAATCAGATGGAAGGTATGGGGTAATAAGTACCACATCAACCTTAAAAGCTCACAACTTAGCTCAGACCAAACAATCAGAAGGAAAGTGCACTCAAATGAGTACACGCTCTAAGAAACCCTTAAATAGAGGGGAGTATAAGGAAATGACTACTATCAGTGATATGAAAGCAGAGGAAGGGTCAGCTATACAAGTAAGGGTTCCAGTAGCAAACATTACTAAAGCAAAACCTTGCTTTATGATAACATAATTATCTATGTTGTATGAAGGTAGGTTTATATGGTATTTGAGTTTAGCCCATGAAACTGAGACATTAAAGTCGGCTCATGAGCAAGAATGTTGTATATTGCTCTGTAACGACTTATTATGATATACTACTAGTTTACTACTAACACAACCAATGAGGTCTTGACCAAGTGACAAAGACTGAGGGCTTGTGTACAATGGTTATAGATTTGAAGCTTCACCCCACGCCCACCGCATCTGTAACCCCACCGCATTGTAATATGAAATGCCCTTATTGCTCTTCGAAAACATAAATAAATTCACAAAAAAAAAAAAAAAAAAAAAAAAAGCCAAGTATTGTGTACCCTGCTTATTATTACACTGACAATTACGTTTTTTCAACTCTTTGAAATACACAATTAAATTAGAAAAAGTTTGTTTTTTTACTAAGCTGTAATTTTTCTCTTAGTAATTTCCCTCCAAAAAGGGTGAGAGTATGTGAAGGTTCAATGGGCACTCAAGAGGGGGGGGGGGTGAATTGAGTGTTAAGTAATCGTTGGCTAATTTTGCTTCTTTTCGGATTATGTGTGAGGAACCAGTTGTGCTGGTTCCCGTACGCAGCGGAATATAAATAAGCAATAAAGAAGACAACAAATTTAACGAAACAAAGCAATAAAGAACACAACAAATTTAACGAGGTTCAGCCAACTCAGGCCTACGTCCTCCTATCCTAAGTTCTTTATTAATCTACTCCGAAAAACAAAGACAAAGAACACTCTGCTGTTCCCTACTCCGGGAACCAGCAAACCCCACACTCTACTCCGAGTGTGCTCTCGACTTACACTCGTAAGCCCAATGTGTTTGAACTCACAAACACTCACCCAGCCTTTAACCCCTTTGTTAAAGACTCAATACAAGAATCAAGAACTCTCCTTTGATCTCACTTCTACGAAGCTAATTAAGAGAAAAAGTTTAAGTACTAGAATGCTCTTGTATATGACTTGATGAATGGGATTAGTGCTTAAGTAAATGCTCTCAAATAATTGCTCTTTTAATTTCTGGAGAGGCACACGAAATATGTGAAATAAGATGAGTTTATATAAGCTTAGATTCCTAAAACCTAGTTTCCTTAAATCACACAATCTTAGAGAATAAGATATAATGTAATTTTAGGAAAGTTTTTATCTTATTTGATTTAATCACAAAGATAGAATCAATTAAGATAAATACTCCTAGTTTTTAGGTAACCAAGAATATTTCATCTTATTTCCAGCTGCACAAAATATTTTCAAGATAATCTTTTCGAAAAAATCTTTTTGTAAAATCTTTTTCCAAAACAGCAGCTCGAATATTTCGTACAGTGAACCTGGTTCCCCGACCTGGTTCCCTGAATTGAAACATGTTATGAAACCTGTTCCAACTCTGTACCAGATTTCATATCATACTTCAATATACTTTTAAGCACTTATATAACCCAAACATGCAAGCATACTACGGAGCATATTACATGAAAACCTAGATAACATATTAAAGCATAAATCGTCTTTTCTTCATGTAATCTTCAAGACTTGAATCTTCCTTGAATACTTCTATTATGAGCAAACAATCTTTCTTCGAAATATCTTCGAAAGGCTTCTATGCTCCAAGTCTTGGAATCAACTCAACTACTGCACATGTAACATGGTTAATGCACAATAAAGAGTAAGTGACTGCTGTACCACGTAGCAACCATGGAAACAGTACATACTGGTTCCCTACCAGTACATAACACTTTTATCATATAACTGTTCCCTGTATAAAGACAAGTTAGTTCAATAAGAAAACTCATGTAAGTAATAACTTGTCTGGGGAAACAGTGTTCTATGTTAGCTGGTTCCCCCAACTGTATCGAACACTTTCAAGGACCTGTTTCCCTTAGCTGTTTGTCATCATTCAAAACTATCAATCAAAACCTAAGGGACTCAACAAATTCCCCCTTTTTGATGATGACAAACTCTTGAAGTTCCTGAACCTGTGGACATGCTCAAAAAGAAAACCATCAAAAACTTCAAGGACTCAAGACTCTTTGGAACAAGTCAGTTAGGCCAACTGGTTCCCTAAACAGAAAATAGAAAATACGAAATAAAAAGACTCAAACTGACTCAATCTAAACTAGCTAAACCTTAGGCTTCAACTTCAGACTACTTCCCCCTTTTGGCATCATTAAAAAGTATCCACAAGTAAAAGCAATGTGCACAAGTTAATGTGCTTATCCATACAATGGCATCAACCACCATTCAAGCATTATGCTGCAAAAAGAGATTAGTCAAACAGTTCATACCATAGCAGAGTTAGTAGTTCATACAAGCCAACAAAGTTCAACCAAAGAAGCCCAAATCCATCCAAAAAGAAAGTTCATGGAATGGAGAGAAGTAGACAGACCAACAAAATCAGTTATTTTAGAATAAACATGAGGGTGAGGAAACAAGAACAGAAACAGCATCACTCCTCATCATCATTCTCGTTCCCTTCCTCCTCCTCAAACTTTGCAACATCTTCTGTATTATCATCTGATTCCTCTTCATCTTTGTCACCATGCTCTGCTTAAACCAAAATCATTATATTACTAAGCATATTCTTGTGATTCCCCAATCTGTTTCAAAACCACTTCCTGACCTGCTGGTTCCTCTATTTTTTTTTTTTTTTTTTTTTAAATCATGAGAGATATGTACTGATTCAGAATGTTCTCCTTGTTGCATAACGAGTGCAAAACTGTTCTCCTTGTTGCATAACGAGTGCAAAACTAGCATCACATCAATCAAGCAAAGAGGTTCTTGCTGGTACCCTTTTTCTCTTGGTTCCTGGAACAGCGTCAATGGACTGTTCCTCCTGCACCTTCTCAGTGAACTTCTTTAATTGAGTTACTCTACTTCGTACCATGGTCTTAGCAGTGGGTGTCTCCTCATAATAACCAACAACCTCTATTTCATCCTTTTCACTCTGACTTTTCTGAATTTCCTCCAACTTCGGGCTTAAGGACATTTGAGCTTCCTTCTGATGTTCCCCCTGAGACTGAGCTGGTTCCTTGAGTGAACAGTAACCGAATGATCAATGATGAATTTAAAGCATACGAGAGAGAGAAAGAGAATTTCGAGTGATGATGATTGATGATCTGCACAAAGGGTTAGTGTACATTTTTAACAATGAAGCACAAAGAGAGAAGAAGGAAAGAAAAGAGTTAGTTGAGCCAATAAAAAGCAACTGTAAAGGATATTTTTAAATTGAAATCAAAAATTTGGTAATTATCTTTTACCATAATTATCTCAACCAACTATAAATAAGGCATATGATATGTTTGCCTTTTATATGGGATTAAATAACTGAAATAAGATAAATTCCTTCCAAAAGGAAATATCTTATAGTAATCTTCCGAAAATAAAAGATATTATCGGATGACATATCAGAGCTGGTCTGCTGTTTCCCTTTGCTGGTACCTGTATAGAACCATGTCACGCTGTTTCTGGCAATTCAGCCTGATTTCACCTGTTTCTTACAACAATGATTCTCAATCTTTTTGAGATTTTGAACCATCTACACAACACTTGAAAGATATCAACATAAGTATGTACACACACTATACAAGAGAATACCATTCTAACCAATCATTGAAGGAAGTAATTGAAGCCAAAACCTAAAATCTAACTAGACCTAAAAGGACTCTTAACCTACAAAAAGACTCTCTACACAAAGGCTTTGTGAAGATATCAGCAATTTGATCTTCACTTTTACAAAACAACATCTCCACCAATCCTTTTTCCACATTGTCTCTTAAAAAATGGTGTCTTATTTCAATGTGTTTTGTCTTGGAGTGTTGCACAGGATTCTTTGAAATATTGATTGCACTAGTGTTATCACAGAAAATAGGAACACTTTTATAAATAACACCAAAATCTTTCAGCTGGTTCCTTATCCACAGTAGCTGGGAACAGCATGAAGCTGCAGCTATATATTCAGAATCTGCTGTGGATAGGGCCACTGAATTTTGCTTTTTAGAACCCCATGAAATTAGACAAGAGCCAAGAAAGTGTGCCATACCTGATGTGCTCTTTCTATCAACTAAGAAACCAGCATAATCTGCATCTGTGTATCCAATAAGATCAATGGTACTGCCTTTGGGGTACCACAATCCCAGATTTGCTGTTCCTACAAGATACCTAAGTATCCTTCTAACAGCCTTCAAGTGAGATTCCTTTGGATTGCTTTGAAACCTAGCACACAAACCAACAGAAAACACAATGTCAGGTCTACTAGCTGTTAGATAAAGTAGAGAACCTATCATTCCTCTATAAAGAGAAGCTTCAACATCTTTTCCCTTAAGATCAGCATCTAATTTTGTAGATGGGGGAACAGGTGTATCATAAGCTTTGCTGTTCTCCATGCCGAATTTTTTCAGCAACTCTTTTAAGTACTTTTGTTGATGGATCATTATTCCATCATCCATTTGCTTAATCTGCAGCCCTAGGAAGAATCCTAGTTCTCCCATCATGCTCATTTCAAATTCACTCTTCATAAGATTAGCAAATTCATCACATAAAACCTGATTAGTAGCACCAAATAAAATATCGTCAACATAAATTTGTACTACAATCAAGTGTTTCCCCCTGGTTCTTATGAACAAGGTCTTGTCTACTGTTCCCCTCTTGTAATCATTTGCCATCAAGAAATTGGACAATCTTTCATACCAAGCCCTCGGAGCTTGTTTCAATCCATATAATGCTTTGTCCAACTTGTACACATGTTGGGGGAACAGTGCATCTTCAAAACCAGGTGGCTGCTCCACATATACTTCTTCCTTTAAATATCCATTGAGGAAGGCAGTCTTTACATCCATCTGAAACAGCTTAAAATTCATGTGAGCAGCATAAGCAATTAAAATCCTAATAGCCTCTAGCCTAGCTACTGGTGCAAACGTCTCATCATAGTCAATTCCTTCTTGTTGATTGTACCCTTGCACCACTAGCCTTGCTTTGTTTCTGACTATAGTACCAAGGTCATCTAACTTGTTTCTAAAGACCCATCTAGTGCCAATGACTGATCTTTCCTTGGGACGGGGAACCAGGTGCCAAACCTGGTTCCTCTGAAACTGATTTAACTCATCTTGCATAGCTAGTACCCAATCAGGATCAGTCAATGCCATTTTATAGTCAGTAGGCTCTACATTAGACAGGAAAGAATAGAAAGCACAAAAGTTTTGAAAAACATTTGTTCTCGTTTGAATCCCCTTATTTATATCACTAATTATTTGATCAGTGGGATGAGAAGATTGATATCTATAACTTTTAAAATTAAGACTGTTTCGTGCTTTCTCATTAAGTTGGGAACCAGCATGTTCATGGATCTCTCCTTCTTCTGAGGAGCCAGGAGGATTCACATTCATGCTGTTTCCTCTATCATTACTTACCTCAGGTTCAGGGGTGGTACCTTCTTCTGTTCCCCCTGAACTCATTACCTGTCTATTATTTGAGGAACCATCAGGACTTGGTTCCCCTTCAGAGTTCTCATTATCTTCATTTTCTTCTCTAGGCACTTCATCATTATCATCTGGTGGAGTATTTGGTAGGCCTAGATCTGCTTGCACTTCATCCGTGGGACCAGTATACTGGTTCCCCGTGAAATCCATCAATCCAATCACTTCATCAGGTTGTACCTGCGCAATCTCAGAAGACATGTTAAATTCATCAAAAATGACATGGACACTCTCCTCAACACGAAGAGTCCTTTTATTAAAGACTCTATATGCTTTGCTGTGAGAAGAGTATCCAAGGAAGATTCCCTCATCACTTCTAGGATCAAATTTATCAAGCTGGTCCTTCCCATTATTATGCACATAACATTTACATCCAAAAATGCGAAAATATGTAATGTTGGGCTTTCGACCTTTAAGCAGTTCATAGGGAGTCTTATTTAACTTTGGTCTAATGAGACCTCTATTCAATATATAGCAAGCAGTGTCAACAGCTTCTCCCCAAAAACTCTTTGGGAGACCACTCTCAATGAGCATCGTCCTCGCCATCTCCTCAAGAGTTCTATTCTTCCTTTCTACAACACCATTTTGTTGAGGTGTTCTAGGGGCTGAGAAGTTGTGATTAACTCCATGTTCCCTACAATAATCAATAAAGTTAGCATTATCAAATTCAGTACCATGGTCTGATCTTACCGAGACCAGCTTGTGGGTGAGCTGGTTCTCCACTTGTTTCACCAATGTTACCCATTCTTCAAACGTTTCATCCTTTGTGTGTAACATCATTACCCAAGTGTACCTAGAATAATCATCAACCATAACACAGACATATCTATGACCTCTTCGACTTTGTACTCTCATGGGACCACACAAATCAATGTGTACAAGTTCGAAGGGTCTGCTGGTACTCAAAACAGTTTTAGACTTAAAAGAAATTTTGACCTGTTTCCCCCTTACACATTCAGAACAAACTTTATCAGCTTCATACTTAATGTTAGGAAGGCCTACAACTAAGTCACGTGTTTTAAGTTTGTTTAGAAGTGTTAGGCTAGCATGTCCAAACCTCTTATGCCAAATCCATTGATTATTGTCAGAAACAGCTCTCAAACAGATGGACTTGTCTTGAGGGATTTTATCTAAGAAGGTGATGTAAACATCATGCTTCCTGGTTCCCTCACATACAAGTTCTCCTGTTTGTGAGTTAACTATGTGACATAGGTTGGCTTGAAACTCAACTATATTACCTTTGTCACATAATTGAGAAATACTCAAGAGATTATGTTGCAAGCCTTCAACATAATAAACATCATCTATTGCGTTAGAAAGTGTCTTACCAACCTTACCTAAACCAGTGATGGTTCCCTTGCTGTTATCCCCAAAGGTGACACTTCCTCCATCAAAGGCCACTAGTGAAAGGAATTGATCTTTATCCCCGGACATGTGTCTTGAGCAACCACTGTCCAAATACCAATAGGTGTCTCCCTTCACTCTAGCCTGCAAGAGCAAATCAAACATTAGTTTTAGGAACCCAAACATACTTGGGTCCCTTTTCAACAACATTAACATCTTGTTGATCCTTTCTTCTCCACACATATTTTACACCCTTGCTGTTCTTATTAGCACTAATTTTCTTAGCTGGACATTCATGTATCTTATGTCCATTTTTACCACAATGAAAACACACATGCATCTCTTTAGTCATGACATACTTGCCTCGTTGATATTCTTTGATCCAGGTGGTTTCTCTGGGAGACCAGTTAGTCCTGGTTCTCTGTCTAGTATAACCAAGACCAACTTTTCCTCTGTTTCCTCTTGATGAAGTCAGGTAATTTAAGGATTCTTGAGCATTCAATAATTTGTCCACATGTCTATGACTATCATTAAGTTCTTTTTCTCTGGTTTCAAGTGTTTTAGTTAACAATTCGTTTTTCTCTTTAAGAAAATCAAAGTTACTTTTTAAAGCTTCGAATTGTAGATTAAGTTTTGAAACCATAGAGTCAATAGACATGTCAACAATCACTGGTTGCTTGTCCTTTTTCAGTTGATTGATTTCCGCATGCAAATCACAAATATTACTTTCATACTTATCAATCGTATTACTGACATCTACACTGGTACCTGTAGGGGAAACAGTGAACTGTGCAGCTTTAAGTGAAGCAATTTCCTTGTGAGAGTTTTCCAGGTTGTAAGCCAATGTTTCAAAGGCCTTCAACAAGGAAGTTCTAGTACACGAATTTGCTTTACTTATAGCTACTGAAAAATCAAGAGTATCACTAGTGGTTGATAAGTCTCTAGGGAACCAGGAGGTCAGATCCTCTTCACCATCAATTGGTTCAAACGATCTTTCCTTTTCTAGTTCCACTTTACACTTGTCCAATTCAACCTCTAGTTCTGCTACTTGATTTTTTAGTTCATAACAGACTCCTTCTAGATGATCACAACTAGCAATAGCAATATTACATTCACCACGTTTTTCTTTTAATTCTCTTTTGCAAGTTATGTATGTTTCACTTAGTTTATAGCATTCATCTAGTAAGGAATCAATACAAGCAAGCATATTTTCTCTATCATATTCATGCATATCTTCTCTAATTTGCTCTAAGCTTACCTTGCGTTCATGTAGTACATCCTTCTTTGCCATAAAGCATTTGTTGAATGTACTGGTTCCCCCTCTGGTTCCTGGACCAGTGCTGTTTTCCTTGATGTTTGTAAAGGCAGTTAGGCAAACATCTGAGTTGGATGATCCTTCTTCTTCATCTGACCCTGAGTCAGAGTCTCCCCACATGGAAGCTATCATGGCATTCTTGTATGCTTGTTTATCTCCGGATTTAGACTGTTTGTCATTCCACTTAGGACAATCTCGAATAAGATGTCCTTTTTCTCCACACTTGAAACATCCTGTAGAAGAAGAATTAGAGTTAGATTTTTTATAGTTTTTAAAATGCTTACCTTTGAAATTCTTTCTTTGATCTCGAAGAGATCTCTCAAATCTTTTTGCAATCATGCTAATTTCATCTTCATCATCTTCTACTGTTCCCTTAAGCGCCATGCCTCTTGCTGGTTCCTTCTCAGACTTAGAGTCAATCAGCATCTCATGAGTCATAAGGGAACCAATCAGCTGTTCCAGAGACAAGGTAGACAGATCCTTTGCTTCATATACTGCTGTTACCTTGGCTGTCCATGCATCTGTTAAACTACGCAATAATTTTCTCACAAGATCCTCGTCAGATAAATTTTTACCAAGAGATCTAAGATCATTTACAATAGTCATAAACCTACGAAAGCAGTCATTGATTTTTTCATTTTTATTCATGGCAAACAATTCATATTTAGACATGATTAAATCAATTTTAGACCGTTTTACCTCGCTGGTTCCCTCAAACGCAAGTTCAAGGGTGTCCCATATCTCCTTAGCACTACTACAGCCAGAGATACGATTTGTTTCGGTCTCACCTATTGCTTGTTGTAGTATTGACATTGCCTTAGCATTCTTTTCCAGCAACTTGTAATCAGCAATGACCAATTCGCTATCCTTCTTGGGAACCTGGTTCCCCTCAACATCTGTCTTGAGAATGATATTAGGACCATTTTTAACTACGAGCCAGCATTCATAATCAATACCCATGATAACATTCTGGATCCTGTTCTTCCACCAAGCATAATTATTTCCATTAAACTTGGGTGACTTGTTGTCATAACCGATTGCACTTAATTCTTGAGTACTCATTCTTAACTCCTCTAGATGTTACTCTTTCGAGAAGCTTAGGCTCTGATACCAATTGAAGGTTCAATGGGCACTCAAGAGGGGGGGGGGGGGGTGAATTGAGTGTTAAGTAATCGTTGGCTAATTTTGCTTCTTTTCGGATTATGTGTGAGGAACCAGTTGTGCTGGTTCCCGTACGCAGCGGAATATAAATAAGCAATAAAGAAGACAACAAATTTAACGAAACAAAGCAATAAAGAACACAACAAATTTAACGAGGTTCAGCCAACTCAGGCCTACGTCCTCCTATCCTAAGTTCTTTATTAATCTACTCCGAAAAACAAAGACAAAGAACACTCTGCTGTTCCCTACTCTGGGAACCAGCAAACCCCACACTCTACTCCGAGTGTGCTCTCGACTTACACTCGTAAGCCCAATGTGTTTGAACTCACAAACACTCACCCAGCCTTTAACCCCTTTGTTAAAGACTCAATACAAGAATCAAGAACTCTCCTTTGATCTCACTTCTACGAAGCTAATTAAGAGAAAAAGTTTAAGTACTAGAATGCTCTTGTATATGACTTGATGAATGGGATTAGTGCTTAAGTAAATGCTCTCAAATAATTGCTCTTTTAATTTCTGGAGAGGCACACGAAATATGTGAAATAAGATGAGTTTATATAAGCTTAGATTCCTAAAACCTAGTTTCCTTAAATCACACAATCTTAGAGAATAAGATATAATGTAATTTTAGGAAAGTTTTTATCTTATTTGATTTAATCACAAAGATAGAATCAATTAAGATAAATACTCCTAGTTTTTAGGTAACCAAGAATATTTCATCTTATTTCCAGCTGCACAAAATATTTTCAAGATAATCTTTTCGAAAAAATCTTTTTGTAAAATCTTTTTCCAAAACAGCAGCTCGAATATTTCGTACAGTGAACCTGGTTCCCCGACCTGGTTCCCTGAATTGAAACATGTTATGAAACCTGTTCCAACTCTGTACCAGATTTCATATCATACTTCAATATACTTTTAAGCACTTATATAACCCAAACATGCAAGCATACTACGGAGCATATTACATGAAAACCTAGATAACATATTAAAGCATAAATCGTCTTTTCTTCATGTAATTTTCAAGACTTGAATCTTCCTTGAATACTTCTATTATGAGCAAACAATCTTTCTTCGAAATATCTTCGAAAGGCTTCTATGCTCCAAGTCTTGGAATCAACTCAACTACTGCACATGTAACATGGTTAATGCACAATAAAGAGTAAGTGACTGCTGTACCACGTAGCAACCATGGAAACAGTACATACTGGTTCCCTACCAGTACATAACACTTTTATCATATAACTGTTCCCTGTATAAAGACAAGTTAGTTCAATAAGAAAACTCATGTAAGTAATAACTTGTCTGGGGAAACAGTGTTCTATGTTAGCTGGTTCCCCCAACTGTATCGAACACTTTCAAGGACCTGTTTCCCTTAGCTGTTTGTCATCATTCAAAACTATCAATCAAAACCTAAGGGACTCAACAGTATGTAAAAATGAAGAAGTAGATAATGCGAACTTTTTTGTACATTGGGTGTACAATGCTATTAGTGTACATCAACAATTTTAGGGATTTGTTAAACATCTCCCACAAATTACTACATAAAGCTCACAAAATACACTTGATTTGACACTTTTGTCCATTTGTGAAATCTTACCAAAAACGAAAAATTCTGACATCGAAAAATCAAATTAAAAAAGACACTTGGTTTGACACTTTTGCCCATTTGTGAAATCTTACCAAAAACGAAAAATTCTGACATCGAAAAATCAAATTAAAAAAGACACTTGGTTTGACACTTTAGCCCATTTGTGAAATCTTACCAAAAACGAAAAATTTTGACATCGAAAAATGTGGAACCGTAATGGGTCCCCGTGGGAGACCGGAGAGCCGAGGGACGTCGAAAAGCCGTCGTCGTCGCAGCAAAACGAGGTAAAACATCGTCGTTGTAACGGTATGACGGCCGGCGTGAGGCTGGACCACCACCGTCATGGTAGAGGCGCCTGGCCAGGACGTCGGTTCCATGGCGGTGGCGCCTGGTTAGGACGCCGGCACCGTGGTAGTGGCGCTTGGCCAGGAAGCCACCACCGTGGCTTCCAGGCTAGGCGCCACTCCCACGGTGCCGACGTCCTGGCCAGGCGCCACTGCCATGGTGGTGGTGGTCTAGCCAGGCGCCACTAGCTATGTGTTTTTTTTTTTAATTTTTTTTTTGTTTATAAATTTGATAAATTGAAATTGTAAAAAAAAAAAAGAAAATGTTTTATTTGAAATTATGTTTTAAATATTTGTTAATAAATTTATTTTATAGTTTTGTATGTGGAAATTAGATTTTTAATTTGCCTTTTTTTTTTTGTTTATAAAT
This sequence comes from Chenopodium quinoa, assembly GCF_001683475.1. NCBI lineage: Eukaryota > Viridiplantae > Streptophyta > Magnoliopsida > Caryophyllales > Amaranthaceae > Chenopodium > Chenopodium quinoa. The sequence goes on from NW_018743252.1 coordinate 275,726, forward strand.
TTAAATTGTAAGGAAAAAATGTATATAACTTGAAATTAGTATGTGGAAATTATATTTTTTTGTTTATAACTTGAAATTATGTTTTATATATTTGTTAATAAATTTGTGGAAATTAGATTTGGGTTAATAATTTACAAAAAAATTAATTATGTTTTAATTTTGTATGTGTATGAATACTTTTACACATAATTATGTTTTTATTTTGTATGTGTATGAATAATTTTATAAATGATTATGTTTTAATTTTGTATGTGTATAAATACTGTTATACATAATTATGTTTTTAATTTTGTGTTAATTATTTGTAAATATATAAATTAAATGTATTATGCGTTAAATATTGAAATAAAATTTACAAATTAAAAATGTAGATATTAATTATGTGTTAATGTTGTGTTAAATGTATTAATTTACGCTTTACATAACTATATGTATTTAAATATAATATCTAATTGATGCAGGATTATGGTGGAGACGGAAATGATTACAGTGGGATATTTGTACATGATGGTCCCTTCGAAGATGCTCAACAAGCGATTGATTGGGCTAAACAGGTTGCAATTACTTCTGGTTTTTGCTTGGTAGTAACAAGTCATAAATCTCAACGGGATGGTAGAATGGATCGCATTTTGAAATGCGACCGTTATCGCAAAAGAGAAGAAAGAGATTTCAGTACATCCACTCGGTTTGATACAAAGCGGAAAGGTTGTGGGTGTGAGTTTAGAGTAAAGGTTCGGCAACTAGAGAGTCGTGAAGGTTGGGAAGTGAAGGGTTACTCTAAATGGGGGTATCACAACCATGAGATGATAGTATATGAAGTGGGTCATCGACAGTTGAGCGGCTTAAGTCCTGCTGCAAAACTGTTTGTCAAAGAAATGAGTGATGCTCAAGTGAAGCCTGCTAAAATATTTAGCATCTGTGCTAGAGAAATTTCCTGAAGACCAGCCAAACCGAAGACACATCTACAACGTCAGACAGCAACTGAGGTTTGAACGGTCAGAGGGAAGGAACCCTATACAGCAACTCCTACACCAGGCACAAGCACGTGGTTACCTGTTCTGGTTTGATTCTGATGAAGATACAGCGGAGGTGACTCATCTATTCCTTGTGCATCCTGATTGTGCTGATATGATCAAGTCTTGGCCATTTGTGATTTTGATCGATTCAACGTACAAGACAAACAAGTACAAGTTCCCACTAGTTGAGATGATTGGGATGGTTCGTTGGTCATGCAGTCATTAAGGATGAGACGGCTGCGAGTTATTATTGGGTCTTGGAGAAGCTGAGAAACTACATCGGCCCTAATGTTCAGCCATTAGCCATCGTCAGTGATTGTGAGGGAAGTCTCTTTGCCCCCATAGCAGAGCTGTTTCCACAATCGAAGCACTTGTTGTGCACATGGCACATCAACAACTGTGTGAAAGTGAAAGCCTACAACCGTTTCAACAAGAATTTGGAAATGGCAGAGAGATTGGTGAATGGTAAGTGGCGGAAGATCCTACAAGCTACCACAGAGGCAGAGTACGATCGAGCCCTGGCTAACTTCATAGATTTCGTACCAATGGTGTCCGACAGTGGTTAACTATGTGATGCAGCAGTGGACACCTCACAGGGAAAAGTTTGTCAAATATTGGACAAACCAAGTACTTCATTTTGGAAACACTACAACATGTAGAGTTGAGAGTGCTCATAGAGCTACGAAGGACTGGACTGATTCTTCCACCGCTGCTCTGGACACACTGTTCGAGAGAATAAACAAGACAATTGAAACTCAGAAGAACGGCATCAGGAACTCTCTGGAGGACTCTAGGCGGCGACATGGTACGATGTATAGCCATTTCATATTTAAGATTCTACATGGGCGTGTGTCACACTACTGCTTGGGGTTGATTCTGAACGAGCATAACAGGATGAGGGAGTTGGCTGATGAAGTGGATGTTCGGTGTGGATGTGCTATATCAGTAACTCATGGATTACCTTGCGTATGCACCATTCACCGCGTAATTACCCAAGATAGGACGTCGTTACACGTTGATCAGGTTCATCCATTCTGGCGGACGCTCGTTATTGGTGAGCATGCAGATACGTAGACGGTCGACCATGAATAGGAGGAGTTGGAGCAGTTTCGTTCGATGTATGACCGAGTGTCCTCCAGTCATCCTTCCATTATTCGTGACGCTACTCACGTATTTCATGACATGTTCAACACATCTTGCTTAGATCACGAGGAACCTGAAGGGGTCGAGCGACCTAGAGGTCGCCAACGGCGGAACAGGAGTGCGTTTGAGTACATTCTGTTGTGGTCGTGGTCGTACATCGTCATCTAGTCGTAGCCAGTCTTCTACGTCTGTGAATATGCCCGACACTGGTATAATAGCTTACTTTAATTTTACGTTTTATAATGGTTTTGAGTTTACTGATGATTTCTACACTGTGTTTAATGATATGTTCAACAGGAAGATTTGATATTGACCAGTTTCCATACAAGGATAGGATACCTAACATCATCATGTCATACTTGGACGGGTGGAATGATGTAGTTGGAGATGGTAACTGCGGATTTCGGGTCGTGGCTAATGTGTTTCAGATGGGCGAAGACAGCTACGGTTAAGTGCGTCAGTTGATGTACAGTGAAATTGCCTCTAACCGAGATGTTTATCGTCATGTGTACCAGGTTGGCTTGGATAGTGCTCTGCGGCGTATCCGGTGGGGAGGAGGACCTTGCGGTCTGAATCACTATTTCGACGCATCACTAGATCTCTTTGTCGTTGCAAACATTTACAAGTGCGCAGTAATGCATTTCGGGCTGGGATTGCATAGTCGAGCTTATTATCCTTGTACAACAGTTATCCCTTGGTCTTCGCGTGAGACCGTCACTACACCGATCAGAGAGTTAGCTATTGCATTTCTTGGGTCGTAATACAAACATTTCATCCGACTGGACCTGTCATCCGATTTTCCTGTCCCATCGATCATACCTCGGTGGTACAACATTCGCACAGCAAGCGTAGAGGGTTCGTATCCGGCTGCCATCGCTCAACGAAAGCCGTGATCAGTGTCCAGTCAATCTTATCGTGCTTGGTGGAAGGAAGGTGATTCACCCCGGTGCCCTGCAGTCGCTCAAACATCTCGCTCTCCACCGGCCAAGACTCAGCCCATCTGCTCAAAACGGTACAAGTCTTTTCCCGGGTTTGGCATTTCAAAATGCCCGTCACCAAACCCCTCTCCTGGTCCTCCTAGATACGGGTATCTATGTGTCCTAGAAAGCTAGGAATCATACTCCCGTCTACAGGCCCCCCAGGCACCTCACCCTTAACCACCCAAGAATCATTAACGACCCTCGACCGTTTTCTGCTTGCCCCAGACACGGTGGACGCAGTTGATGTGCCAGATCTACTAACAAACCTACCATCCCTACCCTTACGCACATCTACCCTATGCGTCTCGTACATGTCATCTAGCCTCCGACTGAATGGACAATACTCATCATATGGTCCACTCCCATCGTCCACATCCTCATATGCGCCCTCCTCCTCCTCCTCCTCTTCATCATCATCATCATCTTCATCCTCATCCCGATGGTGAACCCGTTCTCTACGAGCCGAGGCCGAAATACCACGGGATCTAAGATGTCTCGGCCCCAAGCTCTCCATCGAGTAGTTTCCACTTCTAATAAGGTTTAGATTCTTCCCCGCACCATGGCGAAAATGCGACACCTTCAAAAAATTAAAAAATGTATACACATAAAAAACCAACACATACAAAATATATATAAACATAAAAGAAAAATTAAAACAAATAAACTAAACAGAAAAACCTACTAACAAATTGCAATAACAAATATAAAAAAAAAATGTACAAAACAAACATACAAAGAAATGTAAAGGAAGTATAAACGTAAAAAAAAATACAACAACATTGAAAAAAATTTATAAAAATAAACAACAAAATATACAAAAACAAATAACAACAAAAAAATTCTGATTAAAAAAAAAAAAAACTTAAAAAAACATTAAACAAAAACAAAATTTTAATTTCAAAAAAAAATTACTGAAAAAAAAAAAATCAAAATAAAAATAATGATTTTCAAAAAAATAAACAAAATAAAAACAATCTGATTTTCAAAATAAAAACTAAAAAAAACAAAAAACAAAAAACATAAAAAAATTCTAATTTCAAAAAAGAATTACTTAACAAAAAAAAAACAAATTTTTTTTTTCTGATTTTAAAAAAAAAACCAATTTTTTTTTTTTTTTTTTTCTGATTTTCAAAAAAAAAAACAAAACAAAACTGATTTTCAAAAAAAAAAAATAAACAAAATAACAAAAAAACACAAAAAATAGGGGGGCGCATGCGGAGGATGCCACACCGGTGGTGGCGGCGCATGGGGAGGACGCCACGCCGGTGGCGGCGGCGACAGATCTAGACGCCAGGTGCGTGGCGGCGGCGTCCAACCCAGGCGCCAGGGCCGTGGTTCCGGCGTCTGCTCCTGGCGCCACCACCACCGGCGTGGCGTCCTCCCCATGCGCCCCGCCTTGCCACAACAGTTTTTATTTTTTATTTTTTTTATTTTTGGGAAAAAAAACTTACCTTTCCAGCGTGAGACCTCCTTCCCTTCGCCGCTGCCGCCGCTAATTTCTTGCCTTGCCGCCTCGACATTGCCGTACTTTGAATTTTTTTTTTAAAAAAAACGTAGAATGAAAGTGGGTGAAATTTATTTTTTGGGTGATAAGGGAGTGTTTCTTTTTTTTTTTGTTCAAGGGCAATATTGTCAACTCAATGGAAATTTGTGGGCTTTAGTTGGTAATTTGTAGGCGATGTTTAGCAATCCACCAATTTTATGGTGATTTTTAACTAATTTGGGTAACTTTATAATTTTAATGGTAATAAGTTATGGTATAAGTTTTATAAGTGGATGATATGATTACCTTCAAATACTAGAATTTGAATTTTACTCTTCGAAAAAGAGCAGTGTTATTAATAATAATAATAAAAAAAAGTAACTTTTAGGATAATTTAGATTTTAACACCAGATAAAAACCCAAAAATGGTTTTTAACACCCCCATAGAAAAAAAATAAAATTATTTTAACACCAGACAAATTTAAAAAAAATGGATTTTACCACCACTTAACTGATTCCGTTTAGGAATCTGTTAAGTGGGGCCATGATGCCACGTGTCGCTTTATTATTGGCTAAAAAAAAAAACTAAAACTACCCAGCCACCCTAGCCCCACCACTGCTACCTTCTTCTCCACCTTGACCCATAGCAGCCGATGCAGCCATCGGCGCACCACCTCCCCCTCCCTCACTGACCGACCTAAACCCATTCCACCCTTTTCCCGCAGCCCTAAACCACCCCAAAACCATCTACCTACAGCCATCGTTCTCCAAGAACGACCACGAATTCGGTCATTGATGGCCGAAATCGGCCGGTTAAGGCCACTCAGCCTCAAAACCGGCCGATTTCAGCCATTAATGGCCGATTTCGTGGCCATTTTTGGGAAGGAGGGTTGCGGATTAGGGTTTCAATCATTAGTGGTTAGGTGGTTTTGGGGCGGATTAGGGTTGCGGAGGGGGAGGGGGAGGGTTTAGGTGTGTTGGGTAAGGGAGGGGGAGGGGATGCGACGGTGTTTGGCCGGCGGCTGCGTTGGGTGAAGGTGGCTGGGTGGGGCAGTGGTGGGGCTAGGGTGGCTGCCGGCTGGGTAGATTAAGGAATTTTTTTTTTTTAATTTTTTTTTTAAAAACAAGTAAAATGGTGACACATGTCACTGTGGACCCCACTTAACGGAATTTTTGGACGGAGACCGTTAAGTAGTGGTAAAAACCATTTTTGTAAAGTTTGTCTGGTGTTAAAATAACTTTTTTTTTTATTTTTTATGGGGGTGTTAAAAACCATTTTCGGGTTTTTGTCTGGTGTTAAATTCTAAATATCCTAAATTTTATTCATATCTAGTTTATTGGAGAACCTTTTTTTTTTTTTTGAAACATATTGGAAAACCTCTTGATAATGTTTAATTTTACAAATAATGTATCTCCTATAATCGAAAGGGAAGCTCTATTCACTTAAGCTATTCATCACTCTTACATTATTGTACATTTAGTTTACTTAAAAGTTTGTCAAAGAATAGAATAACGTGAATATATTAAGAACATTATAAAAACAGATAAAAACGAAAAGTGTTAGAGATATGTAATAGAGGAAGTAGTAATGGCAAAAAGAAAAAAAAAAAAAAAAGAAAAAGGGATCATGTCAGTTTAAAAATATTAAAATACAACAATCTTTTAGATTGCACATGAAGAAAAGTAGGGAAACCATTAAGGATATAGAAATTACACCATTCGTTCCAAAAATTATCTAATACATTGTATTTTTCTTTTTTCTATATATAAATTTCCCAACAAATTCTACATACATATTAATTTGACAAATCCAACTCAAGCTCCTAAATGAGGATCAAAATGTTACACTTAAATAAAATGAAGGAAGAGTATAGCTAATTAAAAGAATTAATGGTCAAAATTATACATTTTCAATCATTTTAGCCAAATTGATTCACTTAATTTGGAACAGAAGAAGTAGAAAGTACTCAACTCTTAACACTATTTAAAATTCTACTTTGACTTGCCTTTGTGATTTATAGATGAGAAAAAGCATAATGGGGGTAGAATTGTTAAAATTTTCTCAATATGTATTTTCAAAATATCAAATTTTTAAAATTTTTACTGATAATTAGATATATTTACAGTTGAATATATACATTAACAAATATGATAAAACAAATGTGTCATCTAATTTGAAACTAAGGAAAAAACACTTTTCAATCCAAATTCTAATTCTTATTTCTTCCTTTTTGTTTTTTAATAGTTGTCACAATTTGACTTTTATATTATTCATGTGTTCCACTTTGACTACCTTTAATGATTTATAATTATGCAAAAATATAGTCACGTGTGATGTTGTTAGATTCGTCTCGATTTATATTATTTTAATATCAAATGTTTATAATTTTTATATATTAGTAATTAAAGATATTAATGATTGAAATCATATATCAACAAGTTTGAAAAGAAAATTATTGCAACTATAAAAAAAAAACAGAGGAAGTATTTCCTAATAACCTTATCCAAAAATCCATTAAGTTAGCCTTTCCTTTTCTCTTTGGCCAGAATTTCCTCATCTCAACCTCATATTTTAGCCAACTCCTGTTCACAAACTCTTACCAAACTGCCTGAGCTGCTCAAAAGGGGGAAAAACACCACACAAAACCTCCACACTCTAACTCTTTTACCCATGGCTGCCGCAGCAACCGCTAGCACAACCGTGCAATCTTCGCTTTCGACACCGAAACCATCCTTCGCATTTTTAACTAACAAACAACTACCATCTGACCCAATCCAAGTAAAATTTGGTTCAACAAAGAAATCATACTCACCCTTAATTTCACAACATTATTGTTTTACAAATGAATCAACTCCGATCGCTTGCGTATCCCACAAGCGGCGAGCCCCGAGGATAGCTGCTGCGGTGACCGAGGAGGAAGTGGTAGAAACTGCAGGTGATGTGGAGCAGGCACAAGATGAAGCACAAATTGAAAGTGAAAGTTCAAGTGAAAAGAAAGATGATGAAGTTCAAGTGAATACTAAGCTTTACTTTGGGAATTTGCCTTATCATTGTGATAGTGCTCAACTTGCTGGTATTGTCCAAGAGTATGGCACCCCTGAATTGGTTGAGGTATCATGTTTGACATTTATTTATTTATTCTTTTTTTTTTGTAATTTCTTATTTTAAATTTCTGAGTAGTCTTCTGATTTAGGCAGACTAGCGGCTAGGTATATCCGAGTGTATAATGGATTATGCTGATATCATAATGACTTTGAAAGTGGATTGCAATTCACTTAGAAACTCAAGCACCCCTATACGAAAGAGTATAAACTAGCTTTAATATATTACCGTTGTGACACAACCTTATTAATTAATTCCTATTTAGTTATCCCTTCAATGTTTTTTTTTTTTTTTTTTTTTTTTTTTTTTTTTTTTTTTTTTGTTTTTTAAAGTATTAATTGTATAAAAATGATTGTTTTTTCTTAGTGAAACATTTCGTTAAATCAAAATCTTCTACACATTTTCTTAATTAGTTTAACACATTCGACCCAACATCCTAATACTCTATGCTGGTCAAAGTGTTGCAGCACGAATTAGATATCATCATTTTTAATATATTACAAATTTACTGCATTTTACAGGTTCTATATAATAGAGACACAGGGAAAAGCAGAGGATTTGCATTTGTCACCATGAGCAGTGTTGAGGATTGCAATGCTGTTATTGAGAATTTGGATGGAAGTGTAAGAATCTATCAGTCTTGCATTTTAGTTTTAAAATCATAAGTTAAAAGTTTCTATCGAAAAATAGTTCTAGTGTTACAGTTTCTTGGAAGTGGCTAGGATTTTAGTGTAAATTCATCTTATACATGTGAATTGAATGTGTCAATATGCTTAATTGTTTTGTTAACGCGGATTTTAACTGGTTGTTATGATAACATAGTGGTTTAGTCGGATGTTGCAAGGTGATTTGAAAGCACATGTACAAAATACGAAGTAGCAATTTGTGAAATGACAAATTTAGAATTCGTTTTGGTCCTGTTTGGCAATTAGCGGATATCATGAGATCAATCATTTAAGATGGCCTTGTTAAAATTCAATGCACAAGGGCGATCAACCAAAAGACGAAATAATTACTAAGATGCTTTGATTATTCGATGCAGGAATATGGTGGGCGATATTTGAGAGTGAATTTTGCTGATAATCCAAGGAAGAGAGAGCCCTTATTTCCAGAGACCGATCACAAATTGTTCGTTGGTAACTTGTCTTGGTCAGTTACCTCAGATAGCTTGTACCAAGCGTTTCAAGAGTATGGAAAGGTGGTGGGAGCAAGAGTGTTGTTTGATGGAGAGACCGGTAAGTCAAAAGGCTATGGTTTCGTTTGTTACTCAACAAGATCAGAAATGGAAAGTGCCCTTGAATCTCTTAATGGAGTGGTAATCTTTTATCACATTCTTTTCCTTTTACAATCTGTTTCGCCTTGTTCAGATGTTTGCTGAAGTAGTATAGTTTATAAAATTTTGTATAGTAACACATTATTTGCGCTTCCTTAAACATAGGAATTAGAAGGCCGACAAATGCGAGTAAGCTTGGCAGAAGGGAAGAAATTATAGGTGAAGGACATGGTGCTAATTACCCATTTCTTTTGTGTTGTGAAAAGAAAAAACAAGGGGATGAAAGAAGATCTAGTCCTGCTTTTGAGTCATCTGGCTCACCCGGCGTATGGTGTTCACGACTTCGTGAGTATTGAGATGATTCTTGTGTTACTATTCTCAGTAATGAACATTATAGATGAGGTGAGCATGGGTTGCTCTTGAAAAAAGTTATTCATCTTCTAGATTAATTCTGATTTTATTACTCATGTTTAGTTCTTATTTGGTCTTATGATGGTTATACATAAATCCATACAAGAAAGATTTAACAACAAATCTAAGCAATATGATTATGAGAAGATTCTTGTACGGTTTCGTCATAATTTCATTCAAGTTAAAGGTTCATAAGTTTATTAAAGTTCATAATTTTTTTTCAAGTTTGTAATTATAGTTTATTTTTTTTGGATTCATACGTATGACATCAAGGAAATCTTATGTTAACTTTAATTTATAAAATTGAAGATAAAATTTGTGGAAGTCTTAGCGGATTTATGCTTGTGTTATATCACAATACCTTTGAAGACCAAAATTAAGACATGTAGAATTGGAAAGTTATAATTTAGTTTTCATTTTTTCTATAAGGAGAAATTCTTTTTGGGCCAGATTTTCACATTGGTCAACTTCGATTTGGGTTAGTGGGTAAACGATCAATGATAGTGTTTGAGAAAAGAGTAACACCCCCAAGGGTAAGGAGAATGAAGGTTTGGGCAATAGAAGTTGGCATCTATTGGGTACTGAAAGGATCACGATAGTGATGAAACAAACGTACTAATACTCTAGAAGGGGGGGGGGATTGAATAGAATATGGGCAATTTTCGCAAAACTGATAAGTCAAGACCTTGAGATCAGTTACAGGGCGGAATAAACTGATCTCTGTTTTAAAATTCAAGACTTTGAAAACTATTTATAAAGTAAAACAGTTACTAATCAGAATGTTAGAAACGTTTGTTTGGATTTTGCTAAAATATATTTAAAACAAAAACGAAAGCAAGAACAAGGCAAAAGTAAATGCTGAAATAAACAATTGTTACGAAGTTCAGCACAAAGGCCTACGTCTCCGCCTATGGTTGTTAGACCCGCAGGATTTTAAACCAACTTTTATTTCCTCCTTTAGAGCTCTAAAGCATCCTAGAGGATCTCACTATCTTCTCTCCGTAGCATCCCCGCTACACATTAGACACTCAATTCCTAGAAATAAAAGCTAACCCTCACTCAAGAATAACTTCGAGTATTATAACTTTACTCCGAAGTGTAACACTCAAGAATACAAATTTAAGTACAAGTGTACACTCTCGATTTTTCCCTCACTTTAAGTAATAAACAGACTATGATTGAATGAGAGAAAATACAACTTTAGATAGCATAAAAACTTCTGAATTCTTCGATGATTAATCCCAGCAAGTCTTCACGCTATTTATAAGGCTTCAAGACTGATTTCAAACGTTGTGAAGCTGACTTCAAACGGTTTGAAATTCTTCAACAGATTTCCTTAAAACTTGCTTCAACAGAATTTTCAGCCTTTTGAATTTTGAACGTTTGCAAGCTGCTGCATTCTGTTTTCAACGATTATCTTTGAAGATATCAGCCAGCTGTAATCTGTTTCAATAGCAGGCTAACAAATTCCTTGAAACGAGGTTAGGCAATATAAGATAAATATTATTCACAACATACATAAGATAAAATTCCAATATTATAAGATAAAATAATTAACAAGATTATAAGATAAAATTATTAACAAAATTATCTTGACAGAAATATAATCACAGAATATAAAATATTTGTTAACAGAAATCTTCTAGAAAAATCTGTCAAACAAATATTCAACTTAAGGAAAAATTGGTTAGCAACATAAATTCGAAATTCAAAAGCAATGCTAATCAAATATTCTGATTAAAACAAAATTAATCATTATTTCTATAAGTAAGCTGCAAAATAGATTTGTAATTTGTTAGAGATAAAAACATACACGAGCAACATAATAGCAAAAATAATATAAGTCCACCACAAAATAAATACATAATTATATTGGACTCTTTTTGACTTCCATCACACTATCATATGATCATATCAAAACTAAAGTATAGCAAATCAAGGTGGAGTCATCAGGTACGAAGTACAACTTTATTTTTAAGCCATGTATTAACTTCTAACAAACAATTAATGTTCTTGTGTACACTATTCCAATGGTAATTAGTCTTCGATCAGAGTGATGCACAAGTTATCAAAAGTCAAATGGAGAAACATAAATGTATTTTTTTATAATGTACACTTATATTATGAGAAAAATGAATAGTAATTGAAAGAAATTTAAAGGTTAAGTCATGTGTAATTTTTTTACTCTCGTTTTATCATCTTATTTTCCTCAATTTTTTTTCCGAGGAAGCCCCACTTTATCATCTTATTGCCGGCAAAATCGTAAATAAATTAATAATTAATAACCATAAGTCTATGAGACTAAAATGAAAGCTGCTGCTTCCAACTAATCTTACTGCCGATTGTGTCTTCTTTTTTGGGTGATAAAAACTTTTAGTGTTGGTGCTTTGGTTAATCTTTCTGACGGCTGTATGCAAAGGCAGTATGTTTGCCTTCTTTAAATATATTCTACTTTTGTCTGTTAAGAAAAAGTCCTTGGAGGTAAAATGAAAAATATAGAAAGTCTATACAATTATAAAATTTGATCACTTTCCAGTTCTTAGACTTATAGCATTGACTTTAAATAAATGAAATAGTGTTTTTCGTTGGATAAGAAATAAGTCACATCATAGTGGTGACTGGTGAGTGTGCTTTATGTTAATTAATTTGTCCTATTCAAGTAATTGTAATACGAAGTACTATATTTACTATGAATATAATTTTCCATTCTAATAAATACATGATTAGCACTACTCTTTTCATATCATGTACAGTTTTATCACCAAAATTTCGTATGAACTCGTTTTTGTAAGTGTAATACTACCTCTGTTTTTTTTTAAATGAACACTTTTCTATTATCACGAATACACATTTTTTACGATTAATATCTTTAATTATAAGCATTGTGATATTATAAAAAGTGGATATTAATAAAATATATATTGGGACAATTCAAATAAGATCACACATGACTTTAGATCATAAAAGTTAGTCAAAGTATAGTTTGTAAATAGTGCAAAAATCAAATGGTGTCAACTAAATAAAAACTGAAGAAGTAATAAGTTTATATTGTAGTATTTCTTTTGACAATATAGTTTTGTTAAGCATTATACAATGATTATGAGTTACCCCAAACATAGCATAAATCTAAATAAAGTAAATTAACAGTGTTCATTTCATATGATATTATTAGCTCCACTAATATCAATCACCAAAGCTTAAGACCATTGCAATCCACTGGTTGTCCTAAAATTAATCAACCCCAAAATAACCAAACGAAGATAAAGGATTCAAAACACTTTTTTAACTTAGAAAATAACCACAAAATTCTAATCTTGACTATAGATGCGCTACATCATTCTTTTTTTCTTATTTAGCATTTTACCTCTATTTAAACACTTCTTCCCAGCAATCTTACATAGCATTATAGAGCCTTCTGGGGGCTTGTACAATTTCAATAATTAAAATAAAAATAGGGACTTAAGCCCCAATAGCTCTACCAATCAAAAAAGAAAAACAAGAAAAAAAAAAAAAAAAAAAAAAAAAAAAACACTAATCCCACCACATTTTTCTTACCCTTAAAACAAAAAAAAAAAAAAATTTACCAAATGGGAAAGAGCCCTATTGTTATTGCTATATCGGCCATATGTGTGGTGGCATGTGTAGCGGCTGTTACACTTGGTGTTTCGAAGTATGGCCATGGTAATGACGGACCCAACAAAGGTGGCGGAGATGACCATAAGATTGCCTCCGGTACGAAAGCAATCCAAAGCATATGCCAACCAACGCGGTACAAGCAAGCTTGTGAAACAACCCTGAGTAATTCGGCTGGAAACACTACCGACCCAAAGGAGTTGGTGAAGACGGCATTTAGGGTGGCAAAGGACGAGATAACAAAAGCATTGGAGAAATCCAACACGATTAAGGCTGCTAAAGATGATCCTCGTGCAGCTGAAGGCTTGGAGATATGTAAGGAAGTGGTTGGCTATGCCGTTAATGACCTTGAGAGGACAGTGGATTCTGTGGGTGCCTTTACGATGGATAATGTTGATGACTTCCTTGAAGATCTAAGGGTTTGGATTGGTGGTGCCATTACTTATCAAGAGGTTTGTTTCGAGGCGTTTGAGAATTCTACTAGTGATGCAGGTACTAAGATGCGTAGCTTCTTCAATGTGTCGCGTGAGCTTAGCAGCAATGCCTTGAACATCATCACTGAGGCCAAATCTATGCTTCAATACCTTGACATCCCAGGGCTTGACCTTAGTGCCCTTGGTAGTGGTGCTGGTTCTTCAGCTCACCGTCGTCTTCTTCACAAGGCAGGTAAGGGAGTGTGGGTTGCTGGTGAGATGCCTCCTTGGGTCAATGACCCTAAGCGCAAAATTATGAACGTCCCTGTCTCTCAGATTAAGCCTGATGCTATTGTCGCTCAAGATGGTTCTGGCCAATACAAGACCATTGGTGAAGCCGTAGGAAAGGTGCCCCTAAAGAACGAAATCCCCTTCATTATCTACATTAAGGCAGGTACATACAAGGAGACCGTCCTCATCGAAAAGAAGCATACTAATGTCATTCTGGTCGGTGATGGACCTACTAAGACTATCATCACAGGGAGCAAGAACTTTGCTGATGGTATTCAAACTTTTAAGACTTCAACGGTTGGTAAGTACTTACGTGTAAATTATAGGTGCAATTTTCTCACTTATAAAATATGCTAGATATATCTCAAAAATGTATTATATGCTAATAATTTTCTCCAATTACAATTAATATAGGCGCTGTTGGAGATGGATTCATGGCAAGGGACATAGGATTTGAGAACACTGCAGGACCACAAGGCCACCAAGCAGTTGCCTTAAGGGTGGTGAGTGATTTCGCCGTCATATACAACTGCCACATTAGCGGACACCAAGACACATTGTACGCAGTAAGAGGTCGTCAATTCTACAGAGACTGTACAATCTCAGGCACAATCGATTTCATCTTTGGTGATGCACAAGCAGTGTTCCAAAACTGCAAGTTGCTAGTAAGAAAGCCAGGACCCAACCAACAATGTATGGTAACAGCCCAAGGTAGGACCGAGGAGAAAGGACCAGGAGGGTTCGTGATGGAAGGTTGTACAATCTCCGGTGAGCCTGACTACAAGGCAGTAAAGGCTCAGTTCCCAGCCTACTTGGGACGACCATGGAAGGAGTACTCTAGAACCATCTTCATGTACTCGAACATAGATGACTGCATCGCTCCTCAAGGATGGACAGAATGGAGAGGAACCTTCGCCCTTGACACATTGTTCTACGCCGAGTACCAAAACAAAGGTACAGGTGCTGATACATCTAAGAGAGTTAAATGGGCGGGACTCAAGACTTTGAGCCCTCAACAAGCTGATGGTTTCACTCCTGCTAAGTTGTTCGTTAGCGGCGACAAATGGATCCCTCAGACTGGTGTTCCATATGCTGCTGGAATGTTTTCTGCAAGCTAAGCGATTATTTTAGAGGTTAAAAGACGGAAACAAAAAAATTAAATAATTATGTGGAAAGACGAGAGATTGTTTGTAACTTTACAGAAATTAGTAGAAAAATTTATTTCTGAATCACAAATGAAATTCGTTGTAGTGTATTTTGTTTTGCGTAACATATAATTAAGTAGATTAAAATCATTAGATAGTCCGTATGTAGAAAGGAACTAATTAAAAGAATGAAATTATTTTAATAACAAAATTAGATTTGAAAAAAATTTATAAACACCAAGATGAGGAAAAACAGTTCGTTTGACAGTTCGGTTTCGGTTCGGTTTGAAATCCGTTCGGTTTGAAATCGGTTCAAATGTCTTACGGGTCGGTTTCGGTTCGGTTTAAATAATTATCGGTTCGGTTCGGTTTCGGTTTATTCTTGAACGGTTTAAATTCGGTTCGGGTTATAAACGGTTCGGTTAGTAAACGATTCGGTGCAAACGGGTTGCGGTTTGTTAACGGTTCGGTGTAAACGGTTTTTAACCCGGTTTAAATTCGGTTCGGGTTGTAAACGGTCCGGGTAGTAAACGGTTCGGTGCAAACGGGTTGCGGTTTGTTAACGGTTCGGTGTAAACGGTTTTTAACCCGGTTTAAATTTGGTTCGGGTTGTAAACGGTTCGGTGCAGACGGGTTGCGGTTTGTTAACGGTTCGGTGTAAATGGTTTTTAACCCGGTTTAAATTCGGTTCGGTTTGTAAACGGTGCGGGTTGTAAAAATTCCAGGTAGTAAACGGTTCGGTGCAGACGGGTTGCGGTTTGTTAACGGTTCGGTGTAAATGGTTATTATCCCGGTTCAAACAGTTTCAGGTTGGAAACGGTTCGGTTGTTTTTTGGTTTAGTTTTATTTTAGTTCGGTTATAACTGGTTCGGTTCGTTCACGGGTTTGGTTCTTCTACGATTTAACATTATTTAGATCGGTTTTATTTCAGATTTACTAAATTACGGTTCGAGTCTGTTTTTGATTTCAAAAAATTTTGTACTACTTTCTAACTTTTTGCTAGTTAACAAGTTTTATATCAAGCCGAGACTTCATCACTTCATATTGAGGCATCATATTATATGCAAATTCTCATTAATTTTATAAATACATATCATGTTATGATTTAAGTTTAGCTATACTGATCTTACTAATTTATTATGAAGTAGATTATAAAAGTTTAGTGCATTAATGTATTATTGTTTTACTATCAGATTATTATCTGCTTCTGATTTGATCATTTAGTTAATAGTGTCATAATCATGATTTGATGAGTTGTTGTGACATCGAAATTTGCAATTTGGTATTCGATACTTAATTAGTCAACAAGACTGATAATTAAGACTCGTTTATCATTATATATTTGCATAAAGTTATACATGAAGATATTACAGAGTAGTTTGATTTGTATAATGAAAGAAAACATTAATGAAGAAGAAGGTAATGTTGATTCCTTCAATCGATTATACAGATACATAACATATAACCATCTCATATTCTCATAGTTAGATATTATTAGTATAAAGGGATGAGAAACATAAGATTATTATATTTTTGTATATCCTTTACTGGTTTACCCTTAAGGCTTAAGTCACTAATTAGTAATTAGTAATTACTTAATTAGACTAACAAGTTAATCAGAAAGAGTAACTTTTAACTTGAGTCTAGTAGATCAAATACTGAAATGGTATTAGTATATTACCGAGTATGATAGTCTAGTACGCTGCTAATCTGTTATGCAGCTATGCTAAATTGACAATTGCTCATATAGTCATATTAGTCAATCACTCATGTAGACATAACTCATATCTAATTAAGTAATTTGTATTTATGTACTAATCTACTAGTCAACTATATCATTTATAAGTTTACACGATTACAAGTGTATTGCTTATAGGTACAGCTAAACTGATATAAATATAACCATATAACAAATCCGTAGTACTTCTAACTCTCTAAGATATGACATCATTATTTATTGAACAATTTTCGATTTTTTATTAATCGCAACGCCTAGAAATTACACGCTAACCGATTCACATTTTATAATTTAAAGAACTTAATATTTTAATGTGTGTGTTAAAAAAAATTATAAAAGCTGATATTATGAAGGTGAATATCGTTTTATCGGGATCCGAGAAATGTAATTAGTTTTTTTTTAAGTCATGTAATTAATTAATTGTATAAAAGTTTGTTTAATGTTATTAAAATAAAATTAAAAATTTTGATTTTTACAAAGTGGAAAATTAATTTCATTTTTTTGGTTGACAATTTCAACAAAATATGGTGGGAAATTTCCCTCCAAAAACCAAAAGGAAAAACACATTTTAGATTTAGAATTTAGATATTTTGATTCTTTAATAATTAAATAAACATGTGGTTCATATATTATGCAAAAGAGAAAAAAAAAAAAAAAAAAAAGTGAAACGTGAAACTGTGAAAGACTGAAAGGCAATTAGGTTCTTCATTCATCCTCTTCATTCCACAGCATTCACCGTTCTTCTTCTTCATCCTCAAATCGAAGCGTTGAATCCTTACTCACTCTCAAGTTCTCAACTCTCAAGCTCTGAACTCTTAGCCTTCAATAGCTCAAAGGTAAATTTTAGTTAATTGTTTTTGTTTTCGTTTCATTTTTTTTGATTTTTTTTTCGATCTCTCCATTCTCGTTTTTTTTTTCATTCTCCAGTTCTCCATCTTCAAATCTTCCTCTCCTTCAAGCCGTCACTGCTCAAAGGTAATTTTATGTTAATTTTTTTGTTTTCATTTCGGTTTTATGTTGCTGATTCGTTGTTTGCAGGATTTGCATGTCTTTATTTTTTGATTTTTACTTCTGATTTGTTCATATAATGTCATATAATTTCTGATTTGTTCATATAATTTCTGATTTTTTGATGTTGTTCATGTAATTTTTAATTTTATTGTTCTTGTTGTTCATTTAATTTCTGATTTTTTAATTTTATTGTTCTTGTTGTTCATTTTTTGTTATATCTATTTGTGAGGTGTTCTGGCCTTACCAGCTTTGGCTATGCTCAGTTCTGATCAGGGTTGTGGTTGTAGTACCATGAGCAACAATTGAGTTGATTTGGTTACCTTATTCATGCTCGTGGTTTCTTTTCGTGTTATTAATTGTGCTTGGTTTTTTTCAGGCTGCTGTGTTGTTGCTGGTCTGCCTTTGTGACTGTTTGCTGTTTGTTGAGCATTTAAAATGTATGGCTTTGTCTATAATGCTCTATTAGTCTTCAAATATACTGAATGCTATCCTTTGTTCTATCAGCTGCATTGTTCTCTCATTAGTGTTTCTGTTTATGTGGGTTAATGCTGAATGCTAGCAGGATTTTTTGATTTAAGTTTGGGTTTTGTTTTGTTGCAAAAGTGCAAGTGCATTCAGATAGGAGTTGTCTAATAGTGTTTAGTATATTTTAGGACTGAATTGTAGATGGACTACCTCAGCTTAGAGCATGTAGTACTAGCTAGGGTCTGTCCTGTGCTGCTGCTGTTCTAATGTCTGGCCAGATCTGCTAGATGTACAAGGCTAGATTGTAGGATCTGCTGGGTGTTTTCTGCCCTGTTCAGAGCAGAGTCTTTCTGGCCATGGTTTGTGCTGTCCTAGTTGATGTCTCTGCTGCAGGCTGGGTGCTGGGGTTGGTTGCTGCTGGTTTTCTAGGGTATTGCAGCTGTGGTTTTGCTGTCGTCTTGTGTTAGCTGGGCTGTGTTGTCTGTCTGTTGCTGGGCTAGGTTGCTGGTGTGCTTTGCTTGAAGCAAGCAGGTCCGGAGCTGCTGTGTTAATTTGCCTATCTTTTTTTATTTGCCCTTAGTTTGCCTTTTTTTTTCACTTGATTTATACTGTTGTGTTTTTGTTTTTTCAGCAATGGAGCAAGAGTTTATTGGTTTTGATGAGGATTCTACTGTAAAGAATCAAGATTCTACTGTTCAGAATCAAGATTCTACTCAACGTACCACTAGTGGTAGTAAGCGTGGACGAACATCAGATGTTTGGAGGTATTACACCTTTTTTGATAAGATGGTTGGTCTTGCTCCGATAAAATATGCTCGATGCAATGTTTGCGGTAATGAATATAAAACTCCAGGTAATGCTGGTACTTCAACTTGTAAAGCTCATACTAAGACATGCATGAATAAAAATCCACACCATCCTGGAAATCATGAAAGTGGTGTTGAGCTCCTGTTTAATCAAACACGTCATTTACAATTGCTTGCTAGAGCTATAATTTTGCATTCCTATCCTTTAAGTATTGTGGAGCATCATGGCCTTAGGGAAGTTTTTACGAATTTGAACCCCAACGTGAATCATGTGTGTAGAAACACTATTTTGAAACATTGTATTGATGAGCATGATAAGTTTAAGTCTTTGTTGTTGCAATCTTTTTCGGGAATTGAAGGTAGAGTTAGCTTCACTTGTGACTTGTGGACAGCATGTACTAATCGAGGTTATCTTACTTTAACGGCACATTATGTTGATAAAAATTGGTGTCTTAGGTCTAAAATTCTGAATTTTAGATTATGTTGATAAAAATTGGTGTCTTAGGCAATGACTGTTGATAATGCTCGATCCATGGATGTTATGGTTAACCTTTTGAAGAAAGATTTAATGTTGACTTCTCCTCTTCCTTGTAATGGTAAATTTTTTCATATTCGATGTTCAGCTCATGTCTTGAACATTATTGTTCAAAGAGGTTTAAAAGAAGTTGATAGTAGTGTTCAAAAATTGTGTGAGGTTTGTAAATATATTGATTCTTCAGATTCTAGACTCACTCAATTTGAGCATGCTCTTCATGAGGTTAACTGTGTGTTTAATGGAAAGTTACGTCTTGATGTTGTGACTCGTTGGAATGCCACATATACGATGATTCGAAAAGCTTTGGAAGCAAAGGAAGCCTTGAAATTGGTTATTGATAGGTTTATAGGTTATGAATTCAAACTTTCGAATGATGAATGGGATACCCTTACTAAAATATGTAATTTCCTAAAGCCATTTCATGAAATCACTGTGTTATTTTCTGGTTCAGAATATCCTACTGCAAATTTGTATTTTGCTAGTGTTTTAAAAATTGAGCACACAATAAGTAAAGCCCATATAGATCCTAAACTTGCACCCATGGCAAAAGTTATGCTTGAAAAGTTTGAGGGCTATTGGGATGAATATAGTTTGATCCTATCAATTGCTATTGTTCTTGATCCTCGTTATAAGCTTGTTCGAGTGATGAAGATGTTAAAAGTGCTTTATGTTGATGAGGCATGTGTTGAAAAGGCGAAGGTGATTAAAGATGCTCTTTTAGAGTTGTATAACTTTTATTCTTCTTTGTCTTCCGGTTTTACATCAAGTACAAATGCTCCACCCTCCATCCCAACTGTTATCGAAAATTCAAATAGTCACTTGGATGATGATATATTCAAGGTAATCAATTTCTGATTATTGTGGTTTACAAAATTAATAATTTTATGTTTTAATTTTATTATTTAATAAAAGCATTTTGTTTGAACTTTTCTAGTATGTTGATAATGATGATGATGAGGAGGATGACACATCAAATCGGCCATCGATGGAGATTGATTCTTATTTGTGTACTCCTCGACAACCAATTTATGAAGGGCAGAAGTACGATGTTCTTAAGTATTGGGAATCTCAAAGTAGTGTGTACCCCATATTAGCTGTTATGGCTAGGGATGTTTTGGCCATTCCTATTACATCGGTAGCCTCAGAGTCTTCTTTTAGCATGGGTGGTCGTATTTTAAACAAGTATAGGAGTGCGCTTTTTCCTAAGAATGTTGAGGCGTTGGTGACCACACAAAATTGGTTACGTGGTTATGATTGTGATATTGAAGAAGACGTCCTTGAAATTGGTAAAGAAGTGATAGATGAAAGTTTTGCATCTAATTAAGAAGACATGGATGTTGTATTGTAGTGAACTAGTGATGCTTAATATATATTGTGTTGCTTCATTGCTAAAATGTTTTAATCTCATAGAACAAGTATTAATAGTTTTAGTCACATTACATATTGATATGTTGTTCCTTTTTTTATCTCGAGTTATTGGTTATTATTTATGTCCCGCTAAATATTCATCTTGACCTGCAACCGACTCACTTCGTAAATGATCTGCATCGACCCACACTGACCCACCCAATAACCACTCCTAGTAGTAAGTAGTTTGTAAACGGTTCGATTTATAAGGATTCGGTTCATAAACAGTTCGGTTTATAAATGGTTCGGTTTATAAACGGTCCGGTTTATAAACGGTTCGGTTTGTAAACGGTTCGGTTTGTAAACGGTTCGGTTTATAACGGTTCGGTTTATAACGGTTTTTATGCCAGTTTAAACGGTTTCGGGTTAGAAACGGTTCGGTTTCCTTTCCAGTTCGGTTTAGATTTGGTTCGGTTCTAAAACGGTTTAACATTACTCGGATCGGTTCGGTTTCGGGTTTACTAAAATGCGGTTCGGGTCGGTTTTTGGTTTCAAAAAATCGGTATTTAATCGGTTCGGTTCTCATTCGGATCGGTTTGAATCGGTTCGGTTTCACCGATTCGGTTCGGTTTTTGACAGTGCTAATAATTAACATATTTATCATGGTATGTTCATTCTATGTATATTTATTTTTAATTTTATTAAACCTTGTATGGTTTGGAACGAAATCAATATTCAACCTTTGATTTCAAAGGTAATAGGGTGAAGATACTTTAATTTTTTAGGAAATTTTAAATCGAAAATTTGTTTTTCCTATCTCTTTATGTGATTAAGCAATGAATAATTTTGATTATTATAAATAATCTTAGCTGGGTAATCTAGTCCTATTAGATTTATCTTTATTACGTTATTAGATTTTTTTAAGGATTCTTACTAAAATGTTTCATCATATATTTTCTTTTTCATAAAATATATAACCCAGATAATCCGACCAATTTCATTAATAAACTAGCCCGGTTCTCTTTGGAAAGAACTTGGTCGGGTCTTTTATACTTCCTCCGTTTTTTTTAATATCGCATCACTTTCCTTTTAAGGAAGTTTCACAAATATTGCAGCACTTTCATTTTAGGATAAAAAATATCTATGTTCACATTGCAAATACCCAACATACCCTTACTTTTTAACACTTATTTTTTTTTTTATTATATCTTTACATTACATGGACAATTTTGTATTTTTACGTTTCTCTCTTACTTTTTTCCATTACCAAATTTTGTCTCCAAAACCTCTATGATGCAATAAAAAAAGAACGGAGGAAGTATATAAACTTAAATTGAAAATCTAGTGAGAACCACAACCTAAAATGAGAATTAAAAACCAATTTGCATCGTTAGATCAATGTTATCCAATGAACAAGTTGATTTACGTGTCATTAATGGTACTTATATAATTTTGCAACCTCTCAAACTAATTCATGATTACTTTACTTTAAACCGGCCTATTTTTTAGCTATTAAATCAATTTGATTTACAGTTTCTTCTTTACTTTCGGATCAAATGAATGAAAACTTTTCTATAACTGTTTTACGTCAAAGGGATTTAAAAGTTTAGAATCAATGAAACAATTACAAAATTATTATTGATGATGTGTTTTGCTCATCAAACACTACGAAATATCATGTCAGTTTGTTGTAAATATATATAATACTTCCGGTTTTTTTTATTAATTTATTTAATGCACAACTTCTTATAAATAGAAATGGCATTTTAACACATTATATATGGCAAGTTTTATTACATTGAATTTACAGTTTTACCCTTACTTAAACAACATTACATTTCTTAATTAATCACTCACCACTCTTAAACATTAACTACACCTAAGCTACTCCAACCCCCCAAACCATTGTACAGGTGATTTCACCTCCCACCGAAACCACCATCAACCACCCACCACCATTCCCATCGAAAAAACCATCAATAAAACCCTAAAACCTTAGCCGATGCCGAAATCACCACCATTCCCATCGAAAACCGCCAAAACCACCTCTACACCCACCAAAACTACCACAACTCCCACCGAAACCACCACTACGTACTCGTACACCGAAACTACTTGCTAATTCTGGAGAAGCACTTCAAAGCTTGATACTGATTTCTTTGTGACTAGTAAGTGTAAAATTTTATTTTTTTCAAAACAATTAGTTTGCCACAATTTTTTTTAGAGAGATTGAATCTTATAAATGAAACTGACGTGGCACATGGAAAGGTGTGAAACAACCAATAAGCTGACTCAATAGAGTCTATTACAGCAATAACAAACTCTCCAACCAGTTTAATTTGTAATACTACCTCCGATTATTATCGTATGCAACTTTGGAATTTTTAATAACTTACAAATAATACAATGAAGGATATAATACAATTCAGATGTAGTAAATAGGATTGTTCTACCTTATTTTCATTCCATTAACTTTACTTCATCTTCTTCAATAAAATTTAGTTCTAGTTTGCCGGAGCTCGGTATCTAAGGATAAAACAGTGATGGCTTAAAATCATTGTGTTCTTCGTTCTGTTCTAGATAGATCGATTGTTTGTTCATTTGATCAGCTCTAATTCTACTGTGCAATTTTGATAATTTTATTTCGTATATATATTTACGAATAATAATACGAGTCGTTTACCACACTAAATTAAATAACTAATTTTTTTTTATACCACATGCGGATTAGCATTAAAAGAGATCAATTTCCGCCAAAGATAATAGACGTTGGGGAAACGGACCTAAGCACAAAAATTCATTACATCTTCTAGCATCCCATCTAGCTACATGGTGAGCTAAAGTATTACCCACACGTTTAACATGAGATATAGAAAAGGCTACAAATGAACGAGAGAGTACAAATACCATCAAGTATATCAAAGGGTGAATAGCTGGTAGCATTTATCCTCACGCCTTGCACGACCCTAGACGCATCACTCTCCAGAACAATCGCTGAGTAACCAAGCCTCCTCGCCACCTGAATCCCATAGCGACATGCTGCTGCCTCAGCAAGCTCTGCTGTCCACCCTGCTCTTTCTTGTTTCACAGCAGAAGCATGCCATCCTCATTCCAGATTACAACCCCTAGCCTAGTCACCCTTCCCACATGAGCATCACAGTTAACCTTCACCAATCCCCCACTAGGCCGAGACCAAGAGCTCGTAGCTGGCAGACTTTGACCTCCATTTTTCATGAACGCCTTCTTGGCATATTCCACATACTCATGGACTGATATTGTCAAATTTGTCGCAATACTTATAGGACATGGATTCTCATTCTCAAAAATAGCTTTGTTACGGCACCACCACGCAGCCCAAGCTAGAGTTACCATCGACCTCAGTTCGTCATTCGTGGCCTTCGAAGCTAGCCACAATAACCTTTCGCTAAAACAGGTAGTAGGCGCTTGAGCAATCATGTGAGTGAATTTGCTAGCAGCCCAAATATCACTTGCTGCCTTGCATCCAAATGTGGCATGAATCACTGTCTCATCCCCACCTCCACAAATGGAGCAAGCTTTGTTATCAACCATATGACAATTATATAACTTTTCTCTAACCGCTAGAAAGCCCTTACAGGCCCTCAAAAGAAAGTGGGCTAGCTTCGGGGGGACCTTTAGACCCCATATAATTCGCTAAATTTCATCATGTGGCTGCCTTTGTACAGTAGCAGGGCCTTGCTTTGCAATCCAATAACCAGATTTTACAGAGTATTGCCCACACCTTGAAGGCCACCAATACATACTGTCCCTTATATTTCGGTATAACAAAGGGATAGCCAGAATTTGAGTTTGCTGAGCCGCACTAAAATTCTTGCTAATGATCTTCGTTCGCCAAGACATTGACACATGATCAATTAGATCACACACCCGCAACCCCATATCACTATCAGCCAACAGTGAAGGAACACACACCGAAGAATTACCAGGCAGCCACGCTGCCTCCCAAGCCGGAATGCCTACCTCGTTTCCCACTCCACCCACATTCTTCGGTTTACACAGATCATCCCATTTATGCCAGTGTAGTATTTAAGTCGATCTCGTAGTCCCCCACCAAAAACGAGCCAAAAGAGCGTGAATCTCATCAATAATTCCATCGGGTATCCTCATAATGCTCATCATATATGTCGGGATAGCCTGAGCTACTGCTTTGATCAATATTTCTTTCCCGGGCATAGATAGCAATTTCTCCTTCCAACCCTGCAATTTCTTCCAGAGCCGTTCTTTAATACCTGCAAAAATAGCTATCTTAGATCTACCAATTATCGTCGGTAAGCCAAGGTATTTTTCGTGCCTGTCAACTTCCCGAATCCCCAGAGTATCCACAATATCATTCCGACGAGTTGGATATACATTTTTGCTAAAAGCCACTTTAGTTTTATCAAAATTATTTTTCTGGCCCGAAGCTCTTTCATACTTGCTAATTATGTTAGCTATCACAGAGCACTCTTGAGTATTAGCTCTAGCAAACAGGATACTATTGTCAGCAAAAAATAAGTGTGAAACTCGGGGAGCACCACGCAAATTCTAGCACCATGAACAATTCCATCTCTAGCTGCCTTATTTATTAGGGTTGAAAAAGCATCAGCACATATTAGGAAGAGATAAGGAGAGATTGGGTCACCTTGCCGAAGCCCTCTGGATGGAATGACTGAACCAGAAATTTGCCCATTTATTTTAAAAGCAAATTGTACACTCTGAAGGCACTCCATAATTCGACCAATCCATGCCCCCGAAAAACCCATATTATCCATAACTTTCTCCAAAAACACCCATTCCACTCTATCATACGCCTTGCTCATATCTAACTTCAGGGCAAAGCTTCCATCCTTACCCTCTTCACCCCTCTTCATGGAATGGAAAATTTGAAAAGCCACAGGAGCATTGTCCTATATAAGCCGACCTGGAATAAAAGCACTCTGATTAACAAAGATCACCTTATCTAGAACCATCTTCAATTTATTTGCCACCGTTTTCGAGACAATTTTATAGATCACATTATAGCAGCTAATAGGCCGGAACTCAGAAAGTTGAGTCGGAGACTCACACTTCGGAATTAAGACAATGCAAGTATTGTTTACCTCCGATAAATTCACATCACCTCTCCACCAATTCTTCACAAAGGAAATAATATCAGGGCCAATAATATGCCATAATTTTTAGAAAAAGAGGGCATGCATACCATCAGGGTCGGGTGCTTTATTAGGGTGCATTTGAAAAAGTGCATTTTTAATCTCATCCGCCGTCGGCTCGCAGTCAAGCATAACATTCATTTCATCAGAACCACTCTCTCGATCCCCTCTAATGCATCCTGAAAACCCATCGGCGAGCTCGTAGCAAATAGATTCGAGAAATATGCAGTTGTCGACCTTTCTAAGTCCACCCGTTTCTCAAACCATTCCCCATTAGCATCTTGTAACTTCACAATCCTATGAGCCTTCCTTTGACTAGCTTTATGATGGAAATATTTAGTGGTTTTATCTCCATCACGAAGCTCATTAGCCCTAGCTCTAGCGTGCCAATATGACTCCTCCAATCTATATAGATGCTCAAGCTCCGCAGCTAGAGAGTTACACATTGCAAGCTTCACTCCATCCATCACCCCCCCTTTTAACTCTCTCATTTTCTTCTCCCCCTTCTTGATCCGTTTCTTCACCGAACTGAAAGTCAAAGCAGCCCAAGACGCCAACCTCTCACCACATATTGCCACTTTGTTCACCATATTTAATCCCTCACTTTCACTCCACCCCTTTGCCACCACCTCTCCACAATCACCATTAAATAACCACAAAGACTCAAATTTGAAACCCGTACTACCACTATTCTCGACAACTCTTTTTTTTAGTTGACATCATTATAGAAGCATGATCAGAATGAGTCTTAATAATGGGCAGGTTACATACTTCAAAATTCGGGTAGAGAGCACACCACTCTTCATCGGCAATAAATCTGTCAAGTCTTTCCCTCACATAGGTATCCATGGTATTACCCCTTTCCCAAGTGAAAATGCTACCATTATACCCCAAATCACGCATAACACAAGTGTCTATAGCATCTCGAAAAGCATCCATGAGCCTTTTACTCCTCGGGGGGCCTCCTTCCTTCTCACTTAGGCTCGATATCTCATTAAAGTCACCAAACATTATGCACGGCATGCAAGCTACAGTCTGATTTCAGAGAAGACATGAGGGACCAAGTTAGGTGTTTATTTGATTGTTCCGGCCATCCATAGATCCCAATAGCCCTCTACACAGCACAATTATTATCATCCAGAATATCAATAGCAAAATGATGCACAGAGTACGAAACAACATTCTCCTTAATATCCTTCCACCACATACCCATACCCCGCGATCTCCCAGTACTACTAATACATACACCATCAACATAACCACATTTATTTTTAATTTTATTAAGACGATTGTCATCGATCATAGTTTCCATAACAAAGACAATATTCGGCCTATCTATCCAGCATATATCACGGAGAGCCCTAATTGTCTACGGGTTACCAATCCCGTGGCAGTTCCAACTTAATATTTTCATTGTTTTTGGGGAGCTTGGGCAGCCCCAAAACTCCCTAATTTAAATACAGACTCAACATTAGTTACACAAGACTCACTATGTTTCAGCTTCTTCTCCTGGCAGCTCACACCGGTCAGCTAGTACCCCATCTCAGCAGCATCTGCTCTCCTTTTCCTTGATACAATGACATCCCCCGTCCCTCAGACACGTCCATATTAGTAACCTGATCAGCAACATCATCCACCCCCTTTTGTATCGCAACTCCAGCACCCAGAGGCTCAACATTCCCCTGCACCGTTTCCTGACAATGTACCCTATCACTATCCGCTTGAACAGATATGGGCCTCAGCACCAGTTTTCCATCACCATCACTAGCAACAGCCTTCAAGGAGATCGTTCTCGACCAAGGAGTAGTAGCATGAGATACCACTTGGGGAGAAAACAGCAGTTTCCTTGCATCCCCAAGGGGCCCAAGCCGAATTGCCTTAGGATTGTTGTAGTCGAAACGTTGCACTCTCCCCTTAGCATTCATATTTTCAATCCACTTTTTCCCCCTTTCTTTTCAATCTTAGAGACTTTCGAACGATGAGGTGAAACAGTCAAGAAAGGGCCGTACTGAAATACCACAGGCGATTCACTATCACAGGTATCTTTCTCCTCACAATCCTTATCTGTATGCCCAATTCGACCACAATAATAGCAAAAATCTCCAAGTCTCTCGTACTTAAACCCAACCCATTTGGTGCTCCCAGTCTCAACAACAACTTTCATTCCCCTACGAAGAGGTTTAGTGATATTCACCACCACTTTAACCCTCATATATTCCTCCCAGCAAAGGGGACCAGACTCGTCTACCTCCAAACATTCTCCAATACAGTCCCCATCATCACGAGCAAACTTAATCGAACATAAACGAAAAGGCACGTCAATAAGCCTAATCCAGAAAGGGCATGAATCAAACGTAACTTCCGAAGGTTGTTCATCGGCACAAATCTCCTTCAATAGCAGAATTTGATTATCAAAAACCCATGGCCTATCATCCAGCACCTTTTTCCTGTCATCCATATTAAAGAATTGAAAGATAAACAGGTTTGTATTCACGTTACGGATCGCAACGTTGTCATCAATTCGCCAGAGATTCTTTAGCACTCGTTTCATGGCCTCAACATTAAACGGTTTCCTAGTAAGTAATTTACCCACTAGAGACAGGACAATTTTTGAGATTGCCCCCTCTTTGGACGAAGTAGTACTCGATTGTCCAAACACAAAGTTCTCCTCATCAGTCAACTTCAAACGCTCCTAATCCTTCATCAATTGGGTATCTATGGTCACCACGCACACCAGCACTCTCGAGTTAGATCAGAATTTGGAAAAACATGGCAAATTTTGGTAGCAATTAATTGATTAAAAAACTCCATTACACGAAACCCTAGACGGGAGAAAAAACCCTACGCGAGGGACTTTTTAAATTAATTAATTAATTGTCTAATTTAGACTTTCAAAAATATCCATAACTAGTAAAAGGATAGCAAGGGTCAATCCCGCGAGGAGATTTCATAACTCTTTAAGCTCAATGATAGATATTGTATTTATGATAATATTTGTCGCAGATTAGGATAGATTTTATGTATATTTTGTATCCTTATCGTACTAGGTTTCCTAACGTGATAGGACTAGTATTGTAAACTCTATATATATTGAACACTGCTACACACTCCAATTTGAGGAGTTTTCCCGAAATCTAACATGATATCACAACTTAGGTTTTCGATCTAGCTTCTGCAAATTTTTTATTTTTTTGTTTCTAGCTATAATTAATTCACATATTAATTATAGATTTCACATACTCTGGCTTCCTTCACCAATTTCTCGTACTGCCAGTAGCACTTTAGATCCTTTGTTGACTTTAATTAATTGCTTCTACTCTACTGAGTAGCGCATTATAGCCGAACCCCCCTGTCAATTATGGCCAAGGACGATTCACCTCCACCACCGCCTCCTCCACCATCGACGGAATTCCACCCCGCCTTCTCCGTCAACAACATCAAGAATGCGATTACTTTGATTCTTGATTGGGAAAAGGTACAATACTCTAATTGGGTTGAATTGTTTGAGGTTCATTGTCATGCCTTCAATGTCCTTGATCACATCGACCCTAAGACACCTTGTCCGTCCGATATCTCAGATTCCTTATGGCTTCGACTTGACTCCATTGTAAAATAATGGATTTATGGGACAATTACAACCGACCTCTTACAAACGGTTCTTTGCAAAGGAGACTCGACCCTTCAACTTTGGACTAAGCTCCAAGACATCTTTCAAGATAACAAAAACACGAGAGCCGTGTATCTTGAAAATCAGTTTAACACCCTTCACTTGTCCAACTTCTCCGATATTAGCTCATATTGTCAACAGTTAAAGAATCTCAAGGATCAACTTGCGGCCGTTGATCAACCGGTGACGGAATACAAATTGATGATTAGACTGGTCTCGGGGAAGGGCAGAGGGCGTGGGAAAGATACGGGAGCACAAAAACAAAGGGAAGAAGGCGTGGGAAAGATACGGGAGCACAACAACAATGACAAAGTTCTAATCTACCTATTCAATAGGCCATCCCATTCTGTTGGGCCCAACAGCAGCCTTAAGGTCCTCAACAATGGCCAGTGCCTCCTTTTCCATACCCCCAGCAGGGCCCCAATCTCGGCCTGCACCTCAATAGCAACGAGCCGCCTATGTGGTCCACTACCCATAACAATTCCAGGCTTCGTACCCCGCTTATCAAGCTCCTAACTACGGGCCACTCATGACTCCTACGAAGTTGTGTAATTCTTTCCCCACTATGTCTCTTTTGCAAGACAACTCTTGGTATGTGAATTCGGGTGCGACGTCCCATATGACAAATAATTCAGGTACTCTCATACCCTTTTTTAATTTAAGTACAGATAATCATATTTTAGTAGGTAATGGTAGTCGCATTCCAATTACAATTACGAGTTATGGTCACACCACTTTGCCTTATTCAAAACCCCCTTTAGCACTACGTGATGTTCTTTTAACACCTCAAATGATTAAAAACCTTATCTCTGTTCGGAAATTCACTTCCGACGATTCTATATCCATTGAATTCGACCCTTTTGGCTTTTCCGTGAAGAATCTACGTACGGGGAAGGTAGTAACGAGATACAATAGTTCAGGGGATCTATACCTAGTGACCACCAACTCTAGCCCATCCACTTTTCTTGCAACCTCCCTCACTGCCGCTACTTCACCATCTCGGCATGATCATCTTGGGCATCCGGGAAATCCAGTTTTAAGCTTTCTTAGGTCTAGAAATCTTATTTCATGTAATAAAGAGCATGACTCTAGTTTTTGTGTTTCACTTTAATTAGGAAAACATGTTCGTCTACCATTATATAATTCTAATAGTTCAACTTCTACTGCTTTTGACATTATTCATGCTGATTTGTGCACATCTCCTATACGTAGTAACAATGGTCACAAATATTATTTGATATTATTGGATGATTTTACCCATTTTGTGTGGACTATTCCTTTAAAATTCAAATCTTAAGTATTCCAATATTTTTTGAATTTTAGAGCCTATGTTATGACCCAATTTGAAAGACCCGCAAAATCTTTTCAGAGTGATCATGGTAGAGAATTTGACAATGATCCTTTCAAATTATTTTGGGTCAAAAATGGAATCGTTTTCCGCTTCTCTTGTCCGCACACCTCTTCACAAAATGGGAAGGCCGAATGCATAATTCGCACGTTAAATAATATTTCTCGAACTCTTCTCATTCATGCTTCGATCCCACGTTCTTATTGGGTATACTCTTTAGAAACGACAACTTACCTTCTCAATATTTTACCAACCAAAGCCATAGCCAATGACATTCCGATTCATACTTTGTTTCGTAAAATACCCTCATATGATCATATTCGGGTTTTTGGTTGCCTCTATTTTCCTAATCTATCGGCCACGACTCCATACAAATTAGCTCCAAGTTCTACCCCATGTGTCTTTTTGGAATATCCCACTAACCATAAGGGTTACAAATGTCTAGACCTCTGTACCAAAAAGCTTATTGTCTCCCATCATGTAACGTTCGATGAGTCAACATTCCCCTTTTCGTAATCTCGATCACTTTCAAATCACGGATTACAACTTACTTAAAGACAATGACCCTAGCCCATTACTTTCACCAATCTGGCAACAACATATGCCCAAAAACCCAAACAACGGAGCCCATCCCACCTCCCTTACAAATGGACCCAAATCTCACCATGCAGCCCAATTCGCCCCTTCATTTGCATGGACAACAGAACAGTCCGCAGGAAGGCTGCGGTACAGACTATTCACCCGCAGCCCAGTCTACCTCACCCATTTTTCACTGCTGCTACTCCCCTTGCAGGCCCATCCTCTCCCCCATCCCACTCCTTTGGCAAACTCTAGCCCACAACAACATACCTAACTCTACTCCCCTCCACCTATGCGTGGATTGCAACCCATCCAACCCACAAGACCACCTCCTTCATCGCTTATCACTCATAGTCAACGAGGGATTTTTAAACCAAACCCAAAATATCACCAAGCTAATTTGACCATTCCTACTCACAAATCACCGTTCCCTAAGACTTATAAAAATGCTCTTAATGACCATAACTGGAACGCGGCGATGCAAGATGAGTATGATGCTCTTATTAAAACAGGGACTTGGGATTTGGTACCTAGACCTATGGGGGTGAACATTGTTAATTGTATGTGGTTGTTTAAACACAAATTCAAGTCTAATGGTGACTTTGAAAGGCACAAAGCTCGTCTTGTTTGTGATGGAAGGTCGCAAGAAGTTGGTGTAAATTGTGATGAGACTTTCAGCCCAATAGTTAAATCGGCCACTATTTGCACTGTTCTCAGTTTAGCTTTGGATAAAAAGTGGTCGATTCATTAATTAGATGTCAAAAATGCCTTTTTACATGGTGATTTGCAGGAAACTGTTTATATGCATCAACCTCCGAGTTTTGTTGATCGGAGAGCACCCTCCTATGTATGTCGACTTCATAAGGCTCTATATGGGTTGAAGCAAGCTCCTCGAGTTTGGTACCAACGCTTTGAAAACTTTTTGGTTAGATTGGGTTTTGTCATTGCTAAAAGTGACAACTCTCTTTTTTTCGACAGGGTAATGATATGGCATATTTACTTCTTTATGTTGATGATATTATAGTAGCTACCTCTTCTGCCAGGTTGCGTGGGGAGATCATATCTCAGCTGCAAACGGATCAATTTTGGGTAAGAAAGAAAAGATGAGCCAAAGTATGTAGAAATATCTGAGTTTACATAGAATTGGTAGTATGTAGAAATATCTAAGTTTCATAGAATTGGTAAAGTGACAAATAACTTGGCATATTATTGGACCTTGGTAAGGTACAAGCCATTTTTCATAAGTCATTGTGAAATAACATATTCTTGATTAAAGGTATGAGTTGTACAGGACACTAGTGAGTTTAATCAATGATCTACAAACAAGCTAAACAAATCAAGGTTTGGATAGCAAGGTACTTATTACTTTTACTAAAGGATTGGTAAAAGATGGTTTAGGTAGAAATTAATTATTTTTAGTATGATGAGTAAAGGATTGATAATATTATTGGTATTCGCAACAAGAAATGAATATAAAGAGGTTTTATGATTATTTTTACCCAAGGATGGAAAGAAAGAAGTAAAAAAGTTGAGTTATGTGGAGTTACGGGGGCGTAACTCGTTTTCTTTAAGGGGGTAGAGTGCAGTATAGAATTACGCGCTTTTTCCTTAATTTTGGCATTTTAAATGTTTTTTTCGTCAGTTTTACACTGATTTTGTTGTTAAGTTTGATTACTTTACACATTAGGATGTGTAACTTTATTAGCAAGGATGAATCTCACACTAATAATTGGTGTAAGTTTGTTAGTTAGTTTAATATTTTACACAATGTTTTGTGTAAGTTTATTAGTTTATTTGTTATTTTACACACTATGTTGTGTAAGTTGTTAGAAAGTTTGTTATTTTACTCATAAGTTTGTGTAGAAATGAGTAAAGGAAATAGATAGTATGTGTCATAAAGAGTACAACAACTAAAAGTATTAAGGAAATTTTTTGAGATTTTAAGTATTTATTCGTCTTTAAACAAGTTTTTAAAGTTTTTGTACCTAAGTTTCGGGGACGAAACTTCTTTTAAGGGGGGTAGACTATAATACTCCGTATTTTTATGTATTTTTATAAAGTATTTAAGTATTTATAAGATGTATTTTAAGGGCTCAAGTATTTTAATTAAATATTTTAAAGGGCTAAAGTATTTTAATTATTGAGTTTTATAAAAGCAAATATATTTTAGGCTAAACGTTTATCAATTATATGGACTTGTTTAAATAATCGTATGTAAACAATCCTTACATATTTCTATTGGACCTACCCATTTTATTTAACTAAGCCCAGTATTTTATTTGAACCCTTGTGGGTCAAATATTTCATCGCTAAAGCCCACTTAGTTATTAAGCCTAAACCTAACCTCTACTCTCTACTCTATAAATACCTCTCAATACCCCAATAATTTCCCACACAAAGAGGCTAAAAAAAAAAAAAAAAAAAAAAAAAAAAAAAAAAAAAAAACAGATTGGGTTAAGTATTATTATTTTATTTATTTTTTCTTTTTTCTTTTTCCTTTTTCTCTTTTTTTTCTTTCTTCATTTTCTTTCCTTTTCTCCTTCCCTTAACTTTTCTTTTGTTTTTCTTTCTTACGTGAAACCATGTTCACGCAGCCCACCTTGCCGCCACGTCACCCAAGGCCGCCGTCCCCGTAGCCGACGTCAGCCACCGCCGGCGACCCGCGGCCAGCCACCGTAGTGGTTTGTCTCTCCTCCTCCTTGTTTTAAATTATTGTTTATGTAATTATTTGTTTTGGGTTTTGATTTTTGATTGATAAATTATATTAGTATATGGTATAATTGTGTTTTAACAACTAAAGAGTATAAATTTCAGATTTTGTATGGTTTTAAATTATGATTTTTCATAAAGTATTAAAAGTTAGGGTTTTAATTATAAAAGAGTTGATTTTTAGGGTTCTAACTTGCAATTGATTTGGGGATTTTATATACCTATTGATTGTAAGTGAAAATAAAGTTTAAACACTATATTTTTATGGAGTTTGATGAGTTTTTGTTAATATTATTGCTGGAATTTTATTTTAAGCACTACTTTTGTGTTTCAATAAAAAGGGTTTAATTACCCGTAAGTAGAGAAGGTGTTACTTGGTTTTAATGAAATTTTCAGATTTATTTGAGGGGTTTAAACTTTAAAAAGTATGCTGAAATTTTTATATATATACCATATTTGAGTTTTTACTTTGTGGTTTTAATTACCCATTTAAAGAAAGAGGTTTTAAACCAAAATTTCAGCTTATTGAAGAAGTTTTAAAGTGGTTAAAAGTTGCTGGAAATTGGTGTAACCAAGGGAGTAATTGAGTTTATGTATTTGGTGACCTTAAGTTGAGTAATTTCTAGCATTGTGGCAAGTTCGAAAGATGATTTGAGGTATGTATGCGCGTAGGATGTGTTTCGTGGTTTTTTGATGTGTCCTGCGGGAGAGTTACAACACCAGAACTGGTAGCCGACCGCCTGTACCTGCAAAAGCACGGAGACTCCGGTTGGTTGGAGTTCTGCCTCCGACGATCAAGTTTGAGTACGTCTGAGTAAGTAAGAATGCGGAAAGTAAGTATTCTCTCGGATTCGGGAGGTTATGCAATTAATATTGCTCGGTATTTGTATCTGTATTTATCATTGTGCATTAATATGCAATAAATGAGGATTTTCCTCTATTTAGAGTAGAAGGAGATCAGTTCCCCTATTAGGGTTACGGTGCCACGTGTCAGCAGGAGAGTGGATCCCACTGGGCCTCTCTGAGGCTGACACGTGTCAGCCCTCCATTGGGCCACGTGGCATAGGGTAATTTTACCCCAAACATTTGCCCCTCACAGGTGTGACGTGGCTTGCCACGTGGCACCTATGACACGTGTCACGCTCTGGGGAGGTGACGGTTCGTCTCCTTCCCTCCATTTTTTTTTGAATTCGAATTTGAAATGGGGAGGCGACGGTGCGCCTTCTGAGTTTCTTATAAATAGAAACCCCCCTCATCTCATTACACACTTTTGCAAATTTTGAGAGAATTTTTGAGAGAAAAAGAGAGAGCTCTGATTCCGGCTGTCGTTGCTTATAAAACCGTGTGTCTTCTCCCTACTCATCCGGTTTTTGTCTGAGATAGGCGGTTAGCACCGCTTAAGGGGTTTGTGAGCAATCACCATTATTTCCAAAGGCACACACGGATTTACCGTTTGTGCACTAGCTAGTTCAGGTTTCAAAATACTTGCTCTTCTCAGAGGGTACATACGGTTGGTCAATTGCATGTGCCTCTAGCAAGCAATCCATTGAATTCCCCCTGCTTTAACAGCCGGTCAACGCTCTTTAACCTTTCAGCTTACTTTTGAGGTACCGTCTCTACCCCTTCAACTCTTTCATGTATTTTTGTTTGTCTCTTTTTCTTTTTTCTTTCTTTGGCTTTAAAAGTAAATGGACTCACCAACCACACACCCGGCACACCACGATTTAGAGGTCAACCGGTCCCCTGGTACGGCTGAGTCTAAGACTGGGGGAGCTGCCTCAAGGTACCGGGATTCATCTTGTTCATCTCTCAATCCGACCGTCTCTGTCTTTGTGCAAGACTCAATGGCTCGTAATAGAAAAACGGCGGTAGATCTGGAGTATAAAGGAGAAAGGTCTGAAGAATTGCCGCCTGAAAAAAACCAGGCAGAGATGACAAGGGAATCCCCAAGAGGTACCCCAAGCACCCCTAGTGATGGAATCCTGGGGTCCGATAATGAAGGTAGCGAAGATGTCGCCTCTATCTCTGGAGCTGAGGAGGAAAAATCCTCTGGCGATGAGAGCAGTGGGGAAACCGCCTCTACATCAAACTCTGATCAAAGCTGTAGCAGCAGCTATCTTACACCGGTTATAGATAGCGAGGAGGAGGAGAGATCCACTTGGAATAATAAGGGTGATCCCCTCCTCATCCAAGTTTTAGCCAAAGACCGAGCTAGCATGGAGAGGAACTTAGGGAATTTTGTCCTCATGCGGCCTTTAGGGGTACACTATTCGAGTACCGCCCGAGATGGGAACAATTGCCTGGGAAGACAACCAGCGAAATGCAAACGGGTATTTTGGCTGTTATGAGGCGGCCTTTCTAGCCGGCCTCTGCTTCCCTCTACACGACACGATAAAGGCCATCTAAAGAGGATACAGCCTGGGTGTGTGGCAGTTAACCCCCAATTCTTGGGTTAACATTTTAGGCTACATCGTCGCCTGCGAGATGCAGGGCTTAAACCCTGGCTAGGAGGCCTTTGCCCACATGCACTATTTAAGCCGGAGCCCAGGCGGGTGGAGAGCTTTGTATACTCTGACCACTTATCCCCAGCATTTGATGACGTTGGATAAACCGTCTAAGTGGTCAGACTGGAAGAACTGCTTCTATCTAGTTTTCGCTCCCACCAAGGAGAAGAACCGTGAGCTCATGACTTACAACCGGAAGCCTGAGCTGCTTAGGCAAAAGTGTAAGATGCCTCGAGTCCCGGATGAGGACTATGAGAGGATCACAAAGGCGGGGTTCTTTGAACTCACCACAACCACCCTCTCAACCGGTGAACTGATAAGTGTGCCCAAGAATTGGGTACCCAAACATGAGTTCTTGCGAGATGAGGCATTCTTATTCGCCTGTTGGTTAAGCACCCAATTTAAAAAATGTAGGTCGCAGGAGCGCCTGGCCCTATTATACCGCCTTAGCTATTTCGTACCTTTGCAATTTTTATTGTCTTTGTCTAATCAGACGGTTTCTTTTTTGCAGTAAACGCCTTAACAATGTTGCCTCCACACAAAACTCCTGCAAAATCAACAGCTGAAATCCGCAAGGAGAATGCGGAGAAGAAAAAAGCTGCCCAGGCGGCAAAAAACAAGGTAAACGCGCCTGTCCCTTAGTCCTTTGTATTGTTTGAAGTGTATACCGGCTGACCATTATATTTGCTTTTTGACTCAGGAGGGGAGAAAGGCGCCTCGCTCTCTGACCAAGTTGATCCGGCCCCGGCCGGGAGATGAGGGAGCCATCTCTAATAAGTCTTAGAAGGCCTCCTCTTAGGCGATCCCCAGCCGTCTAATGGTTGGGGGTATGACCGTCAAAAACACTGGCCTGGGGTTTGATCTCACCTCCAGGCAGCCGAATGTCCCAGAGGCATCCAGGGATGTTGCGCCGCCTAGGGCTTTAGGCGCATTTGTGGCGGCTGACGGCAATCAAGGCTCTCAACCTATCTCTCAAGGTACAATAGATCCCTTCAACCCCTCTTTGCTTGGCAAGCCCATGCGGGTTAAGTAACACTCCCAACTCTAGCCAGAAGAATCTTCTGGCAGCCGATAGTCCATAAGAGGGATGTACAACAGTACGTCAGGGCCATGCTAAAGGCCATTCCGAAAGAGGAGAAGGAGGCGATCTCGGGGATCAACACCTTCAATGCTGACCGGGTCATGGTCAGCCTGGCTGAGGTATGTTCCTCCAACTGAACAGTTCAAAGGTATTAAACCATTTGACCTTCTAACCCCAGCTGTGCTTTTGTAGTCCATGCTGCGCGTGGAAGGGTTGAAGAGAGCCTACGCCAGGAAGCAGGAGGAGGTAAGACGAGCTAAACGAGAGGCATCTGAGGCCCATAAGGTTGCTCAATATTCCATGATCATGTATGATTTAGAAACTAAAAGCTAAATCATGCAACAGGCGGACTCCATCTAATAGCTTCAAAGGTCCCTCGATGATGCCCGGACAAAAATTCACAACCATCAGGCAGAAAAGGATAATGCTGAAGAGGAGGTGAAGAAGGCAGCGAGTCCCTCAAAATCTTAGAAGCGACCAAAAAGGAGAAATCCTCGCTGTAGACTGAGAATTTCCGCCTGAAGAAGGAGGCAGCTTCTACCAGTCAGAATTTCCAAGCTACCTTGAAAGCTGAACAAAGCCGTCTCATCGAGGAGAATGAGCAAGACTGCGAAAACCACATGCAAATGGCTTGGTCCCTGGTACATCCGGAGGCAGAATATGTCGCCTGGGAACTAGCCTATAGATACGCAAATCTTGCCATTTTGGCCAAGGAAGAGAACCAGCCGGCGCCGGAGCCTTATGAAGAATGGGCCAGGAAGGAGATCTAGGCCATGCAGGCGGAGATGGGTGCAGACGGGGATGAAGATGCCCGTGCTGAAAACAAAGTGGCCCAGGATGAAGAGCCCCTTGGCCCTTCTACTTCTGAAGTCGCCGTCAAGGACCGGGCTCAACCTTGAACTTTGTTAATTTAACTTTCCGGCCTGCGTGCCGTGTATTTGGATGTATCTCTTTTATTCCCGGACATGGGTTTGGCTAACAATTACTTATGGATATAAGACAATTTATACATTTGCCGGCTGAGTCGGCTTTATTTTTATATAAAATTTCAATTTTCGTCGCTTTGCTTCAATTTTGCTTCAATTTGTCCTGAAATTCAGTTTTTGCATTTCTAGTATGCATGCGGTATGCCGGATGTATGAGCTTCACTTTCCCTTGGATGGTTGTGTGCTTGGTAGTTTCCCTACCCTAAGCATGTAGTCGTCCAAACGAGCATCCGGGGAATAAACTGGTGGTTTTTTGACCAATTTGAAAGAGGCCGAATATTGGCTAAGTAGGAATAGCAGTCGGTGCTCGCTTATGCCGACTGTTTGTTACCCTTGGTAATCATTTTTAGGGTTGATAAGAAACCAGTGACCTTTGATCGGCTGTAGTATCTTAGGGTGAGGATCGGTTTTACCAGATCTAGACCCTAAATACCGACTATGCCACTTTGGGGTGACATGCAGTGACGTCAAAGTCTATTTTAATAGTTAACTTGGGTTGATAACTGGAGCGGCCGCTGGTGGTACTTTGGAGCGTCATGCGGCTGCAACTCAACCTTTACATTCTTCTCAAGTGAAGAGTGGTTGACGAGAGATCAGCTGTGATGCCTTTGGGCAAGAGCTATGTAATTCTGATCAAGATTTCGGGAACCGTCTGTGTCACTTAGGAATCACATGAGGTATCTCGATTTCAATTGCATATTCAAGCAACTGTTTTAACCTGGAAAATTAGTTTTTAGCCGTTTGTATGTAATTGGTAGAACAATGTACCACCCAAATGGGAGATGTTCTCTTCGACGATTTCACCCAAAGGGGCGTCGCGGGATGCCTGATCATGTTGGAGCAGGCGGTTGGTTTAAGATAAAATCCGGCCTTTGGCCTCAAAATTTGCCCGGTTGTGCATTGCACAAATGAGACTACAATATACAATAATTAAGGGAATCCGGCCTTTGGATTCAAAATTTTCCCAATTGTGTAGTACACAGTTGGGACTTTGTACAAAACAGAAATTAATAAAGTACTTTTTCATTAATACTTTATTTACCAAAAATTACAAATCTCAGAAGTAGTACTTTTTCAAGTTATCTACATTCCAAGTCCTGGCTAGCTGCCTGTCGTCTGGAGTTTCCAGGCGGCAGGTGCCGCCTCTAACTTCTTTAAAAATCTGGTAGGGACCTTCCCATTTAGGAGTTAGCTTCCCTTGCTCATTGGCCCTGCCGGTTGCCTCCATTTTTCGTAGCACAAAATCCCCCGCTTTCAAGGGCCGTTTGTGCACTCTTTTGTTGTAGGCTCTAGTCATTCTCAGGCGGTATATATTATGACGCAAGGCGGCATTGCCCCTGCGCTCCGGGAGTGAATCCAATGCCAGACGCATTGCCTCCCAATTTGCCTCTTCATCATAGAGCATGATGCAGAGTGTTGGCTCATGAAGTTCAATAGGCAGGACGGCCTCAAGGTCGTATGTCATGAGGAACGGGGTTTCACTAGTTGCCCATTTTTCAGTTGTTCTGATGGCCCAAAGGACGTGAGGTAACTCATCCGCCCAAAGACTGCCAGCCCTTTCAATTTTCTTCTTTATGCCGTCTGAGATGATCTTGTTGAAGGCTTCAACTTGGTCGTTTGCTTGGGGGCGACCAACTAATGCGAAACAATGTGAGATCCCTTGATCTTCCAACCAGTTCTTGAGGGTAGGCGTCTCAAATTGAGGGCCATTGTCAAAAACCATAGACATAGGAACCCCAAACCGATTGATGATGTTTCTCCAAATGAAGGAGGGTGACGTCCTTTGTCTTAATGCCTTTGACCGCCTCTGCCTCTACCCATTTGGTGAAGTAATCTACAGCCACCACAATGTATCTTCGTCCGCCTGTAGCAAGCTTATATGGATCTAAGATGTCCATGCCCCACTTTGCAAATGAAACCGGGCTGTAGATAGCCGTCAGGTCAGTAGCCGGACGGTGTATGATCCGGCCAAATCTTTGGCACTTGTCACACTTCTTCACCATTTCCATGGCGTCTGTCTCAAGGGTAGGCCAGAATTATCCCTGCCGCCTGGCCCTCTTTGCTAGAGTTCTGCCGCCTATGTGTGAAGCACAAAAATCCACGTGCAGATCCTCTAGTTCCTCTTTCCCCTTCTCTGGGGTTACACACTTCAACCACGGATGAAGGTAACCCTTCTTGAGGAGTTCTCCTTAATGGATCTCAAAACTTGAGGCCCGCTTCTTCAGTGAAGCCGCATCTGAAGGGGCATTTGGCAGGGTGCCGTTTGCCAAATAAGCTCGGATGGCATCCATCCAGGTTGAGCTTTGGTCAAGAACTCCAATGGGATCATTCTCAATACTTCTCTTTTTCATGACTTCCCAGAAGATAGGCTGAGGCGCATCACAGGAGGCGGATGATGCCAATTTTGATAGAGCATCCGCCTGGTTGTTTTCTGACCTAGGCACTTGACTCAGCTAGTAGGGCCTCATATTCCGCCTTATTATTCGAGGCTTGAAACTTGAACCGTAGTGCGTATTCATATTTGTCCCCTTCCGGAGACTTGCAAATTACGCCTGCACCACAACCGTTCATAGTAGAGCTCCCGTCTACTTACACCTTCCAAACCTGATCAATGTTTTCCGGCTGATCCAGCCTCGTCATCTCAACAATGAAGTCAGCAAACGCCTGACCTTTCACTGCATTTCTCGGGTTGAAGGTTATTTCTAAGCTTTGCATCTCAATAGCCCATTTTAGCATCCTACCGGATGACTCCAAGGTTGTCATTGGCCGCTTGAGAGGTTGGTCTGTGTAGACTACAACCGGATATGCCAAGAAGTACGGTTTCAACTTCTTTACGGCCATAAAAAGGGCAAGGCCAAAATTTTCAACCAAGGGGTACCGTAGTTTAGCATTTCTAAGCACATGGCTAATAAAGTACACCGGGAGCTGATTGCCGTCTCTTTCAGCTAGGAGAACGGTACTAAGGGCATGATCTGAGACGGCCAAGTACATGTAGAGAACCTCCCCAATTAAAGGACTGACCAGCTGGGGTAAGGAGTGAAGGTGCTCTTTCAGCTTTTGGAATGCCGCCTCAGCATTTTCCCCCCATTCAAATCTTGTCTTCTTTTTGATTACTTGGAAGAAGTAGAGGCATTTGTCACCTGAGCGGCTGAGGAATCTCCCCAGTGCCGCCAGGCGACCAGTTAATTTTTGAACTTCCTTGATAGTATGGGGTGACTTCATGTCGATAACCGCATGTAATTTTTCCGGATTAGCCTCTATTCCCCTTTGATCATTCAAAAATCCGAGAAACTTCCCAGACTCAACACCAAAGACGCACTTCTTGGGATTAAGCATGACCTTATCCCGCCTGAGGGTGGTGAAGGTTTCTCAGAGGTCATCAAGGTGATCCGTCTGCTACTTGAATTTGACTATCATGTCATCAATGCACGCCTCTACATTCCTCCCAATTTTATTGATGAAGACGGTATTAATCATACTTTGGAAGGTAGCAGGCGCATTCTTTAACCCAAACGGCATCACCGTATAACAGAATAGCGCTTGATCAGTGATGAATGCTGTCTTTACTTGATCTTTTTTCCAAAAGGGTATCTGATGGAAGCCTGAGTAGGCGTCCATGAAGCTCATCAAGGCATGACCGGCTGAAGAGTCGACCAGGCTGTCGATCTTTAGAAGTGGATAAATATCCTTCGGACATGCCTTGTTCAGATCTGTGTAATCAACACACATCCGCCAGGTACCATTCGGCTTCTTGACCAGAACGACATTGGCTACCCAATCCGGGTAGTAACATTGCCGAATGAACCCGGCATCCATCAGCTTCTTGACCTCGGCGGCAGCCGCCTGAGACCTTTCCTCGCCGTGATTATTTTTCTTTTGCCTAACCAGCTTCTTCTTAGGATCCACGGCGAGTTTGTGGATAGCAAGATCCGGGCTTAAGCTTGGCATCTCCTCCACTTCAAAGGCAAAGATGTCTTTGAATTCTTTCAATAGCTGGTGCAAGTCTGCACCCAACGTTGCAAAAGCAATCGTCCCCACCTTCACAGTTCGCTCTAGCCAATTGTCGTCCAGAACGATATCAATGTTATCACCAGCCGGCTGGGGACGAAGATCATCTAACCGTTCCTCGATCAGTGATTGCTATTGCTTTTCTTTTTTGACGGCCACTAAGTGGTCCGCCTTTCTCTTTTTGTCGGCTGTCTTGGGAGCAGGCGCGGCTTCTTGACAGTCGTCAAGATCGATAGACCTCCCACTTTGACCGGTTGCACCCACAGTGGGTTTGACGTCTGAGAGATAACACTCTCTCGCCGTCTTCTGGTCCCCATTCAGGGAGGCTACCGACCCATCATCCTTCTCGAATTTTAGCAACATGAGAGACGGGATGATGACTACTTTGGACTCGTTGAGGGTATGACGGCCCAAGATCAGGTTGTAGGCGGTCAATTATTCGACCACCAAAAATTTGACGGCCATGTGTCGCCCTTCCCCCTTCTCACCTAGCCGGATGGGTAGGTCAATCCTTCCCACCGGATGCACTACTCCTCCCCTAAAACCAACCAAGGGGTGAGAGGCCTTGTGCATGCTACTAGGCTTGTACTTGAGCTTTGCCAAGCACCTACAACTGATAAGCTCAGACGAGCTCCCGGTATCAATGAGGATCCGGCCCACTCGCTGATTGGCGACTTTGCACTCGATGACTATGGGATCATCATGAGGCCGCCTGACCTTGCCCCGGTCTTTCTCAGAGATGATGACCTCAGGGAAGGTGTCTTTTGACGCCTGACCCTTATTCACTAAGTTGACCTCTAACTTCCGGAGGTTGTCTTTTGTGCCCCGGATGGTTGGACCACCTCCAACGAAGCCACCTGCTATAGTCATGATTTGCTCCTCATCAGTGTCAAAGCTTATAGCAAGATTGTCTGGCTTCTTGGACGGTTGTCCATTATTTTCCAGGGGGTTGCCCTTGGGCTTCACAAGGTAAGACTTCAAAGCCCCCTCATCAGCCAGGCGGTCTAGCAGCTGCC
The DNA here is from genome assembly GCF_001683475.1 of Chenopodium quinoa. NCBI lineage: Eukaryota > Viridiplantae > Streptophyta > Magnoliopsida > Caryophyllales > Amaranthaceae > Chenopodium > Chenopodium quinoa. The sequence goes on from NW_018743252.1 coordinate 319,585, forward strand.
TGAGGCTATAGCAACCGTTGGTGTTATGGCCCATATCCTCGTGAAAATGGCAGAACTAAGACTTGTCCCGGCTTTTGATAGGACTTTTCATTGCAGCCGGTTTCTCTATAAACAACCGGTCTTTGACCTCCATGAGGATGGAGGAGAAATCCTTGTTGAACTCGTACTTGGGGACATACGGTTTCTACTCTTTCTTCTTCTTCTGGGATGACTGGCCAGAGCGGTCAGCCACCCAGACTTCTTTTCTTTTCTTGCTCTCTTCTTTTTTGACCGGCTGAGCTAGCCGACTATCCCTTTTGTCAGACTTTTTAAGGTCTGACGGCTGCTTGATGGCACAGAGCTCCGTCGCCTGTATGTAGGCTTCGGCTTCCATCAAAGCTTCTTGGAGGGTTGCCACCCTCTTTTTGACTAGGTCGAACTTGAAGGTTCACCCGTCTTTCAGATCCTTGAAGAATTCTGTGTAGGAAACTTCATCAGATTGTCCCTGGATCTGAATTTTCATCAGATTGAACCGCCTTACATAGGATCTCAACCCTTCTCTATTTCCCTACTGTATAACCCCCAATTCGAGACTAGTCTTCTTGGCCGGGATGTTCGTAGAGAAGTTAGACATGAACAGGTATGCCAGTGTCTTGACGTTGTTGACGCAACCGGCTGGCAGGTTGCCAAACCATCGTTGGGATATGCCCTTCAATGTTGCCGGAAAGCATCTGCACCAGGCGGCGTTGTTTAACCCTGCAAATACATGAGGTTGGTGTATGCCATAAGGTGGTCTTCCGGGTTGGTGGTACCATCATAAGCACCAACCAACATGTTCTTAACCTTGGTCGGCTGAGCTGCCTTGGTTATCTCCCTGGAGAAAGCCGAAGGCTATTCCCCAAGGTTTAGCAGTCGGAGCTGCCAGTCCATGGGCTGGACATTCTGTGCCGCCTGACCCCCAAAGAGGGCCGGTTGCATGTAAGGAGATCCATACGGCAGGTATGGATGTTGGGGCACATACGGAGCCTGCTGGATAATCTGAGGGCCAGTTCGAACGGATGATAGGCTGTCGTCGAGCCTACCAAAGATAAATCCTATCTTGGTCTCACTAACTAATAGCAAGGGTAAGAAAGGGTCGACCCCAAGAGAGGCGATGAATCAACCACTGAGTACTACCGTTTAAATAAGCTAAATGAAGTCGAAATTGGGTTGGTTTTGAGTAAATTCTACTAATTCAATTCAACTAAAACTAAGAGGAAATTAACAATATTTAGAGGAATCTAGGGCTCGGGTTATACCACTCAACTTCATCACAATTCACAATTAGTATGCAACAATCAAGGTAAATTAATGGGATAAATTAGGGGAAGTCATCTAAGGCACCCAACTACTCTCTCAAGCTAGAGGGATTACTTGAATCATGAATACAACCTACTCTCGTGGTTACAAAGCATAAAACAAGTGTTAAAGCATAATCACGATGACATAAACATTCCCTTGACCGGAAATTCCTATTCTCATGGCATTTCGGGTCAATCAAGCATAAGGGAGCTAACTCAAGCTCATCTCTCGATCCTTTGTTGAGAAAGCTTGGATAAATAGTTCTAGAAATGGCCATATACTAGAACTAAGCAATTAAACCACTTAAGCTCAACTAATTAACATCCCACAACAACCAAATTAGCACATGCAACTATTTATTAGTGACTACATTGAGGGTTTTACCCAAACCCTAGAAATTAGACTACTCACAATCCATGGAGGTTAAGGCAATTAAAGATTTCAAGCAATTCATGAACAAGTTCAAACTAAGGATTAAGCTAATTAAAAATCTAAACATGCAAGAACTAAGAAAGTAATTAACAACAAAATAGAGAGTAATGGAAGAGAAGAGTAAGAAATAGTTACTATGAAGCTTCAAAGTGAGCAATAATGGTGGAACTTGTCTTCTACAATGGTTGAAATTGAATATTTCCAAGCTAATAATTAGAATCTAACTAATGATTTGAGAATTTAATGTTCTAGGATTACAAAACTAAGAGAAAGCTCTCAAAACCTTGCTGGTTCGTACAAATGAGCTCAAAGGGGGTATTTACAAGACCCCCAAATAAAAAGGACGGAGAAAACAAGAATCGGGCTTGACTGCAGGTCTGCACGTCCGTGCCAAACCGGACGTGCTGCCTTATGCACGACCGTGCAGGGCATGGCAGAAGCTATTGCTTAGGCTTGAAATCTTGCACGGACGTGCCAGTTATGGCACGGATGTGCAACCTCTTATGCACGGATGTGCCAACTTAAGCACGGCCGTGCAGGCCTTGGCAGAATGTTGTAACTTTCTGAAGCACTCCTGCACGGACGTGCAAGGTCTGGCACGGCCGTGCAGGGTCTTCTAAGCCCTTTTCTCCATCTTTTCTTCTATATTGCTCCTTTCCTTGGCTTCTTTCTACCATCTTCTTGCTTCTAACCTCGGTTTTGTATCCATGGGCTTTATTTGGTCGTCTTTGAACCTAGAAACTCAACAAAAACACTAAAAACCTGTGAAGCATAGGATACACAAAAATTGCATAATAATAGAGTAAAGTGAACCAAAACACAAATTTTATCAAGTAAACTAGGTTCAAAAACACCCTAAAATCATATCAAATAGCAAGTTATCAGCGGACATGCCGCCTGACTGACTCTCTCAGTTTGTCTCCAAATACCTCATTGAGGTATTATGGAGATTGTAAGAAAATGTCGGTGTTGTAGCCGACTCAGTCATTTATTGACTTCTCTTTTGCTGGAGGAACATCTGAGCATCGGAGAACGTCTTTTTTGACCCATCCGGCTGAACTTGCCGGGTGGCCTTCCTCTTCCCCACTTCGGGGAAGCGAAATTTTGAGAGATCCACCATGGGCCAATCCGGTCCATTTGGTTTAGGATGAGGAGTTGAAACCCGGTCTTTTGCCGGCTTCTTCCTGACGGAATAGGCTTCTTCTTAGAGGGAGATGGTTTTTTGGCCGACTAACCCTTATGGGACCCTGCCTTCTTGCTTATCAGGTCCTTGATTTCCCCTTTGAAGCTACTCATGAATTTCATGAGCTTGTCTCTGGTTATAGGGGCAGCACCGTCAGCCGTCTAGGGTTGCCCAGCCGGCTGGCCGGATGGGTGACTGGGTCCTGCTTTGTCGTGGTCCCGTTCCCTTAATTCTTTGGGGCGGGGACGCCTAGATTTGAACGACCCTTATGGGGCCATATAGGCTTCGACCTCTTGGTCGTCGCCACTATCTTGGTCCGTCTGGACCTCAGGTTCGGCTAGAGGCCGTTTCTCATTGTTAGGAAGTACAAACTCATGGGATGCCATTCTGGAAGTACTCTCCCCATAGATGGCGCCAAATGTTTCGGGGTTTTTTGATGTGTTCTGCGGGAGAGTTACAACACCAGAACTGATAGCCGACCGCCTGTACCTGTAAAAGCACGGAGACTCTGGTTGGTTGGAGTTCCGCCTCCGACGATCAAGTTGAAGTACGTTTAAGTGAGTAAGAATGCGGAATGTTAATAGTCTCTCGGATTTCGGGAGATTCTGCAATTAATATTGCTCGGTATTTGTATCTGTATTTATGATTGTGCATCAATATGCAATAAATGAGGATTTTCCTCTATTTATAATAGAAGGAGATCAGTTCCCCTATTAGGGTTACGGTGCCACGTGTCAACAGGACAATGGATCCCACTAGGCCTCTCTAAGGCTGACACGTGTCAGCCCTCCATTGGGCCACGTGGCATATGGTAATTTTACCCCAAACAGGATGTATTAATTATGTGTAGTACCATGTTAGGAAGTTAAATTGGTATCAAGTATGAGATTAGTATCATGTTAAGTTCTCGTTGTGATATTTGGAATGATTGATTATTTATCCATGTGTTATATGTAAGCATATGAGTATTTTGAAATTATTATTATGAGCTTGATACAAGTTGAAAGTAATTGAATCATGTTATATTATTTATTATTCATCATCAAGAAGGCAAGTATTTAATAAGCAATGCTTATGTTTATTGAAAAGGATTAAAGTTATATTTTATTGAGCATGATTCATTATTTTATCCTCACCCATTTATTATTGGAGTTGAGTCAAGAAAGTTAGTTCATTTATTTAATCACCCACATAGTTGAGGTCGAGTCAAGAAGTTAGTTTATTACTCACTCACATAAGTTGAGATTGAGTCAAGGAAGTTATTAGTGCATTTTATGCACCAAGGTACTAATCATGCAATTTTGTGCACAAAATTAGGCAGGGAACCTTAATTAATTAAATAGTATGTGCTCACTAATTAATTCAAGAATTAAATTGAGGTATGTGTTGATGATTATTGTATTGTATTCTTGATTGTCTGGTTGGATTCATCACAAATTAAATTGGTAAATCACGTAAAGTGTAAGAGGATATGCACCAAAACTCTTGAAACGTATATACCTTGAGTATGAACATATGGGAGGAGTTATGGGGTTTTATATTTAACTATGTCTTCTACAGGGGTACATGACGCTGTACTTTCTTTTATTATTAATACGCTAGAATCCCGTCACAAGATGACATCGTAGGTGTCAATTGGGGTAGCTCCCAAATTGGAGCTCAATATTTTAATGGGATATTTTTAAGGAAGGAAACCCGTTCGATGCGTTATCCAAAACTATATATTAATAAATTAAAGTCGAGTCATGAGTCAAAGGTAAGTTGACTTGTGTAGTATGTTGTCAAGCATGTTTTATTTATTTATTTATTTATTTATTATTGTCTATTGCTCGGATATTCATGTTAGTGTGTTTATTCCTATTGTTGCATATGTACTCAGCTTTTTCTGATTCGTACTTTGTTGTTTGTGTTTGGTTTTTCTTTAAATTGGCCCTACAATGACCCATTTTATATGGCGAGTAGTGAGGTTGAAATAAAGAGAAGTACCAGAAGAAGGAGCATATCAAGCATGATGGGATTGAGCGAAGAGGGTTACATGTTTCTTTGTTTATTATTTATTGTATTGAATTATTTATGTAATAGTTGACACTAACATTAATTATTGTTTTAATATTTTAGTTTGGTTTTGTAAAGGGTCTTTAATGATTCCTATTTATTGGTTTAATGTAAGTTGGTTTTAAAGTTTGAGTTTGTTTTATTAAACTTTATCTTATTTGAGTTTTTGAAAATTAGTCTTCCGCTGTGTGACTTTGAAATAGCCTTAGTCGTTATCACGGTGGCGGTAATACTTTGGATATTTTCTAAAAATGAGTTTTACTTGGAGTAAAAGAGTATTTTATAAGAAGGGAATTTCCAGGGTATTACATACGATGACCCGTACTCCTTATTTCCTACTTTCTCAGCAAAAGTATGCACAAGAGATTTTAGAGCGTGCATGTATGAGCTCTTGTAAACCTACAACAACTCCAGTTGACACTAAGTCCAAACTTAGTGCAGATGCTGGACCACCTTTTCACGGTGGCGGTAATACTTTGTCCTGATATTGCTTATGTGGTGCAACAGGTGTGTCTTTTTATGCACGATCCCCGCGAATCTCATTATGATGCTTTGAAGCGCATTTGCGCTATGTTCAGGGTACCATGATCGTGGTTTACATTTATATCCGTCTACTTCTACTCGTTTGATTACTTATACTGACGCTGACTGGTGAGGTTGTCCCGACACCTGTCGTTCCACATCGGGTTATTATTGCTTTCTTAGGGACAACCTCGTTTCTTGGTCATCTAAGCGTCAACCTACATTATCTAAATCGAGTGCAGAAGCAGAATATCGAGGCATCAGAAATGTTTTCTCTGAGGCTTGTTGGCTTCGTAATCTTTTATTGGAGCTACATTGTCCTCTTCGTCAGAATACTATTGTTTATTATGATAATGTCAATGCTATCTACCTTTCTAGCAATCCGGTTCAACACCAACGCACCAAACATGTAGAGATGGAAATCATTTTGTTCGAGAAAAGGTTGCATTGGGTCACGTTCGGGTTCTACATGTTCCTTCAAAATATCAGTTTGCGGACATTTTCAAAAAAGGCCTTCCACGAGACCTGTTTTTGGAGTTTAGATCCAGTCTCAGCGTACGACCTCCTTCTGCTATGACTGCGGGGGTGTGATAGATATTATATTTATTAGGATAGATTTTATGTATATTTTGTATCCTTATCTACTAGGTTTCCTAACGTGATTAGGACTAGTATTGTAAACTCTATATACATTGAACAATGGCACACACTCCAATTGAGGAGTTCTCCCGAAATCTAACACTCAAAATCAACTTAAAAAATAAGCCATGTACATAAAACAATAAAAGAACACTATTTACATTATATACTTGAGACTGAAGTGTGCAATAACTAGTAACTAAGGTAAACAAGATTAAATATTCTAATCTATTATTTATGATAGACAACAAGCAAACCACCAATGTGATACAAATTCGATCATATAATAAAACAAAACAAATTAGTTTCCAACTAACATCCTTTCATATAGTCTCCTTCATTATTCAGCTTGATACTTAGGTAGTCAATTTACTGCCGCGGTCGCTTTGATATATTGCTCATTATAAAGTATAAAGTAGAATCTTGCTAATATACTTCCTACCCCAATAAACTTGTTTTATTAGACAAATTCAAGAACTCAATAAAACTATGATTGAGCCATTGAACTAGTAATATCAAGTCATTCACTCTAAACTATCGCGTCAAGTGATAATAATTTTACATGACATTGTTAGATTTTCAATTTTGATAAATTGGTAAAAATAATTTCAACTTTACACAATTTGATTTAGATAATCCCAACTATACATTATTTTTTAATAATTCAAGTTTTAGTAGTCATTCACTTTTAACAGGCCGAAGTGACTAATAACATACTAAAAATGAAAATTAGTCAAACGTGTCAATTATTATGAAAAGAGGGTGTAAAAAACATAATAAGAAAATAAAAATCATACTTCCTCTGTTTTTTAAGTACTCCATTTTAACTAGCTAAATTGTTAATCCAAAACTTTATACATATAATTATCAATAAGTATAATTAATAAAAACTTGATATTTTCCGCAAAAAAAAAAAAAAAAAAAAAAAATTGATATTCGAAAGTTATACATAGTTATATTACCAACAATTACCTACATGAATATATATTTTAATTTATGTATAAATTAATAACATTATTAATCAAAGTGGATTATGTAAATTATGTAAAACGTCAAAATAAATAGAGCCTTTTAAATAATGGAATACCATTTATAAGTGGGACTTATATGTATCAAATTAGATTCTATCAAGTATATATTGTGGCCAAAACAAGTTTATTGAATTCACAAATTCTCCAAAAAGCGGGTGTATGTTAATTTATTGTAAGATGGGTTAAAATTATCTTAATAGTATTTAACGTTACCTTTTATACTCCAAAATTTATCATTTTTATAAATTTTATCTTACAAAAAACTTATATTGTATTAGACTAATTAACGAGAAATTAAAAGTTAACCTTTAAGGGGTTAAAGTTCCCATAAAAAATAGTTAAAAGTTATCCTCAAACTAAATGTTTTACAATTAAATTAACGTTTACCGTCTTACACAAAACTTATAGTATTTAATTTATTGAATTTTGAAGAATAATTACTAAACTATATGTTTGTAAAATTGTATATAGTGAGCGGAAGATTATTTAAAAAAATGTAAAATTGCCATTGCATAAGTTTTGGCGGCCAAGTTCGTAAATTTATCATTCTTGGACTACAACTCTGGGGAGTTATTATTTAAAAAAATGAAATTATATCATCAAATTGAAAAAAAAATCAGATTTTATATAAACAAAACTCAGCTTTACTAATACTCGTACTCTGGTATATAGCTTCCAAAATAATAAGTTGCCTAAAATATTAGAGTTCCTGATCTTCTTTGATATCCCCTCGTACACATGCATCCAATCATAATCGAGATTTTTTATATATTATTTCCTAAAATAAGATTATCATTTTTTGAACAAAATCTTTTTACTTTATTTCCTAAAAAACTATCATATTACTACTACATAAATATTTTAGGTATCTTGCTCACTAAGTTTGTTGACTCCAAATCATCCCAAACTGTTGATTCATATTTTCCTATATATACTCCATTCATTTACTTCAGTTTCTACGCATTATAGCTACCTTCATTCCCTCGAATCATTCTTTCTTGTTCATCGTTCTTCTTTCTTGACCGATTTCGATGGAGAAATCAGAAACCCAAGAAAACATCACCATGACCAACAAGAAACGAAACAATGTTGCTACAACAACCTTGTCACCAAATTCATCTCCAACAAAACCAAATACCGAAGATGAAGAACCAAAACCCAAGATACAAAGAGAGTGTTACATTATGAGAAGCCCTAATTACAACTTGAAAATTACCTTTGCCAAACCACCTTCATCACAACAACAACCCTCTTTAAACAACAACAAACAACCCGAGGCCTCGAAAGTCGAGTTCAAACCTCCCGTGATCATGACCAACAACAAACCTAAGATGATGAAGATCAAGAAGCCTGCTAATAAAAGTGCTAAATTATCTTTCGTTGATCATGATACTAATGCTGTTAAAGCCTCAATTGTCAAGCATGTGACGCGTAATTTGGGATACGATATAGAAGATATTAGCGAATTGAAAATAATAATGGAAAAGAAAATGACTCCAAGTGATATGGCACCTCAACAAGCACGACTAGCCCTCCCAGCAGGTTCTGCAGAAAAACTTGATGCGTCGTTTCTGACAAATGATGAGAAAGAGTTTCTTAAAGAGGCGGATATCGACGTCAAGGTCATCATGGGATTTTCCGTGTACGAGATGCCACTAGGAAGATGGAATAATTTCATTGATAAAGATAAGAAGAAGAACAACATCGAGGATCCCGGATTTAAGTATGTTTTGAAGTCGGGGAAAAGACGCCAGTGGCCTAAACTCAAGGAGGAGAATGGACTACAAACAGATGATAACATTCTTCTTGCAACGTTTCGACACAACAACGCTCTTCACTTTGTCATCATCAAAGGAAAACTCGTCATGCTGTTTGGAACTACTATAGGCCATAAGTACACTTAATTAGTCCAAGATTATTGACTGCAGACTCATGTATTCTGGAGATATATTCTGGATAGTTTACTCATCATTCAATTAATTCTTCTTTTTTTTTTTTTTTTTTTTTTTTTTTTTGATATTTCAAACAATGTTACGTTGTTTATTAGTACGGAGTATTAGTTTTATTAGGTACGTTTGTTGGTTGTATTTATGAATTGTAAGAGTTTAGTATAGTGAATTAATAAAGATTGTGGCTTATTGGCTTCTTAAGAATCTGAGTGTTTTGAGTGTATCTAATTTATTACAATATCAATTGAATGATCTTTATGTTACCCCATTAGGATTTTACAATTTGATCAATTTTGACTTAGATATATAGCATATGCTTCGTATTCAATAATTATAATAACGAATTGCTTAAGTATTGTATGAATAAATAATTTTGAATTTTAGGGTTAATCTTTAACATAAAATAAATTGTGTTCGGTGGTTTATGTAAGCTTTTTTTGCCATGGAATGTTCGTCAATAATCCTCGAAATTGGAAGCTTTTTTTACCATGGAATGTTCGTCAATACCTACTGGAAGGAGGTCGGGTAGTTGGTGGTGGAAAGTGTTAAGCAATTTATGAGAACAGGATACATGCTCAAGGAATGGAACCAAACGCTCCAGTGTTGATTCCAAAGGTGAAGGCCCCAGAGCTGGCTACTCACTTTAGACCTATAAGCCTGTGTAACACGATCTACAAGTGTATCTCAAAGTGCTTGGTCAACAGGTTAAAATCAATTCTTCCAAGTCTTATCTCAAAGAACCAGCATGCCTTCATACCAGGGAGGTATATGGAGGACAACATTATCTTGAGCCATGAACTAATGCACCTGATTAACTCGAGGAAGAATTCGAATTTTATAGCAGTGAAGATTGATATGTTCAAAGCTTATGATAGGGTGGACTGGCTCTTTCTCATGAAGATCTTGCAGGCTTACGGTTTTTCCATCCATTGGATTAGGATGCTTTCACAGTGCTTCACGACGGTGAGATTCAAAACAATCATCAATAGGAATGTATCTGGGCACTTTGTTCCAAAGTGTGGTTTGAGACAAGGAGACCCTCTCTCCCCGTATCTGTTTATCTTCTGTATGGATATCCTTTCAAGGATGCTGACCTTGGCAGAAGACATTAATCAGTTCCATGGTTTGAAAGTGTCTAGGAGATCCCCCTCGATCTCTCACCTCTTCTTTGCAGATGATGCTATGTTATTTTTCAAAGCAACAAAGGAGTCTTGCTTGTGCATTTCTGATATACTTCTTAGGTTTGGCAAAGCTTCCGGTCAACAATTAAATCTCTAGAAATCTACGATAAAATTCTCTCCGGGTTTTGACAACGATGAGAAATTGATTGTGAAACAAACTTTTTCAATGCCCGAGACAAGTAACATGGGAATCCATCTGGGAGCCCCGATCGACATCCAGGGGAAGAAAAGCTCTCACTTCCAATTCTTAGTGGACAAGGTGTCGGAAAAAATCACATCATGGGTTTCTCTTCATTTCTCACAACTGGCAAAATTAATTCTTATAAATACAGTATTGGTAAGCATATCTGCTCATGTTATGAAGTGTTTGAAACTACCTCAGAGTATTGCAAACAAAATTGATTCGTTGATCACTCGGTTTTGGTGGGCCACAAAGGGTCATAAAAGCTTACATTGGGTGAGTAGGGGCGTCACGCAGCTTCCTAAGGCCATGGGTGGACTAGGAATTAGGGGCTCTTCTAACCTCAATAATGCTCTTATTTTCAAACAAGCCACCAGGATGCACCTCAACCCCTAGCTTCTCCTCTCTAGAGTCCATCGAGGACTGCAAGAGTGTGGTGTTTGCAACATCGCAGGCCCCTATATAAGAAGAGGGCCCCCATCTACGGGGAGGGCTAGCATTCAAAAGGTTGCTCGAATCTTCAAGGACGGTTTTGCTTGGAAGGTTGGGGATGGTAGAAACATATAGGCAATAAGTATGCCTTGGGTGAAAGGAGAAATCCCTCTAGTGAAATCAGGCCAAACTCCGAGGGACGCTTTGGACTGGAAAGTAAGTGATTTCATTGACAGGGAGACCTTTACTTGGAAAGCAGGGCAGGTTAAGGAGTGTTTTGAATGGGACTGGGCTAAAGAAATTCTTTCATTAGAACTGCCGCATACAAGTGAGGATGATTTTCTATACTGGAAATACCATCCATCGGGAAAGTATACAGTTAAATCAGGGTACTACTACCTGTCAAAGGATCTTGGGTTAGAGAGTACTACCTTCTTGGCTAGGGATCAGGGCTTCATCAAGCTAATATGGAGAATGGATATTCAACCAAAGTGGAAACTTTTTATGTGGAGGCTCTTCCATGATGGTATAGCAGTCGAAGTTAACCTGGCTAAGATGAGTGTTCTAGTGGACACTGTGTGTGACCACTGTAGGGTTGGCAATGAGGATAGCCAACATCGCTTTATGTTTTGTACTCAGGCAAAGGAAGTTTGGGAAACTGGATCCCTACATATTTGCCTTGACTCTTCTGAATCTATCTCTCTAAAAAGATGGATTCAACACTATATCCTGTTTTTTTATAGCGAGGATGGTAAACATGGTACCCGTCATGCTTTGTTCATTGCAACTCTTTGGGGTTTATGGAAAACGAGGAATGAAAGATGTTTCAAGGAAGTGGAAGGGACGACAAGCCGAGTAAGGGAATTCATAAACCTTGCTATGAACGATTATGAGACCTTTTTAAATCAAGCTAGTACGGTAAACGAATCGGAGGCTACGAGAAGGGATGACCCAAATATTCCACCAGGGTTCAATCATATCCACCTAGGGAAGGTACTCTTGGGATAAGAATACTACAAGGGCAGGGGTAGGGTGGGCTGTTAGGGTCAACAACAAAGGATATGCCCTTGAAGAGGGAAGATGCCATGGTGTAGCAGCGTCCATCATTCAATGCGAAGCTTGGGCTTGCCTGGAAGCAATGAAATGGGCTCGTGCTAAAGGGAGGCAGGAAATCCTTATCTTTTCGGACTCCACTTCTTTGTTGAATAATTTGTAGGATGAGACGGGAAAGGATGTCTCGATAACTTGGATTATCAAGGAGTTAAGAAAAGTAGGGGCGGAATTCCAGAAATGCGCAATCTTTAAAGTCTCGAGAGAGGAGGTTCAAAGAGCTAATGACATTGCTAGACAATGCAGGGTTAACCTTCCGTTTTAGCTGTTTTTTCTTTTTACTGTCCGCTTTCTTTTGCTGTTGTCAAAAAAAAAAAGTATATATTGTGACAATATTAAATGTACCATGTACGTAATTCTAGCCACCAAAAATGTGGCATGAGATGATTAGTTAGATTCCCTTTTAGAATTCTATAATTGGAAAACACCATCACAAAGATGGTTCTTGTCAATTCTTCCGATCTCTTCTATTGACCTCACATTAAGAAAGCAATCTCCTTGCGAAGAGAAAAATTTAAAAAAAAAAAAATAACAACTAAGAAAATTATACAAAACTAAATTGTACTAAACAAAAGTTTAATAATCACAAATTAATTATCATACGTTAAATTGCTAATGCATCAAATTGATAAATAGATAAAATGTCAGGCGATCATGACTTCAATGTCGAACATACAAAAAAGAAGAAGGTAGCTTTCATTGGTATATCTTCTTTAATGATGCTAGGAATGGTTGTAGCCGTGACTATAGGAATAAAGGACACGGGCAATGGAGGTAAGTATAACGACGACGATGATGGCTTAGCGACGTCTTCCAAGGCGGCCCGATCAGTATGCCATGTAGTTGAACATCGCCATGCTTGCGAGAGAACCCTTGCTCATGTCCATACATCTGATCCTAACAAGATTGTTCAAACTACTTTTAATGCAGCCGTGGTTAAGCTTGAGGGTGCCTTAGCTAAATCTAGTTCCATTAAGGTTAAAAAGGTAAATATACTTCATTATTATCATTTTTTTTATTATGTTGCTAAATGCAGCCTTTTTTCAATAAATCTACCTACTTTCCTCTCAATTTTGTGTTTCATAAAATAAATCATACTTTTATTTAATTTTATTTATTTATTTATTTGTTCCATATATTCTATAAGAGATAAAGCAAATGTAAAGAAAAAATGTCTTCTCTTAAAATCAAAGTAAAAAATTAAATTGGAATTACAATGGGTTTGACAAAAATATTTCAAATTCTGTTAAAATTAATTTTCCAAATTCAACCTATAGATACCCTTATTCTCTTGCAAGTTTGAGTGATACATAGATGATCCTATTTTATGCAAATTGAATGTAACACAACTATTATTTTTAAGCAATTTGAATGAAACAGCAAATTCTATTTTGTGTGACATAGATTAAAAGAATCAATACTTTCAAGAAATTGTATTGAAATAAGGGGTAATTCAAATCTTGTGAGCCGACAAGGTCACTTTGGACAAAGACTTTGTTGTTATTATTGTTGTTGTCGTCGTCGTCACGAAAGATTTAAATCTAATATTTTTGATATCATAAAAAGTAATTATATGGACAATTCATTGATTTTTTTGTTTTATTATTAGAGTTTCCCGTTCATCTAGTAAATAATACTTATATATCATATATGATTTAATAGGATGATCCTAGAACTGCAGGAGCATTGGAAGCATGTAAAGAAGCAATGGAGTATGCAATTGGTGACCTTAAACGTTCAATAGACCAAATGGGTCATTTTGATATTCGTAAGAGGGATGAGTGTGTCGAGAACATGAGGGTTTGGCTTAGTAGTTCCATGACCTTCTTGGAAACTTGCATCGATGCGTTCGAAAATACGACCGGAGATGCCGAAGAGAAGATGAAGTCAATGTTAAATGGTCCAAGAGAACTTACCTGTAATAGCATGGATGTTGCAACTGAGCTCTATACAATTTTTAAGTCTTTGAAAAATACAAATACAAGTCAAGCTCACAAGCGATCGCGTGCTGAAGAAAAAGGTATGTTTGAGTGTTTTCACTTTCACACACGAAAAAATACAAGTAGATATTCAATATCAACATAACTTTTTAATATCAAGGATTTTTTGGCAAATTCTTAAGCAAAACCCCCTTTCTCTCTCTTCTATCACCACTGAACCACCACTAAACCACCACTAGATCCACCTTTTGACTACCGCATCACCACTAACACCATCGCACGACCACTAGCACGACCATCAGACCACCGTACGACCACAACCACCACCAACCATTAAAACCACTAAGACGACAGTCGTACCTCCGCGAGCATCACCCTTTCTCTAAGAGGTTAGTATGGGCCCACTTTACATATGTCCTACTAGGGTGTCTTTTATTTGGCCAGCCGGCCAGTTTAGACTCGCGATGGTGGTCGGATGTTCGGCAAGGCCATGGGAGGGGAGGAGATAGAAGGAATAGTGGCCATGGAAGGGGAGGAGAGACAAATTGAGTGGCCATGGGAGAGGATGGTTGGCAAGGCCAGGGAGGGGAGGGGAGAGAAAGAGAAGTGCTTTTATTTTCCAAAATGTCACTATATTAACAAGAGATGTTAATATAGGATATTAATGGGGACTAGCTCTTCACACACTACCTCCGTTTTATATTAATTTGTGCGACATTTATTAAAAATAGCTGCTACACATTATGTGCAATTAACTTTGTTTTTCTAAGTTGTCAATATTTTCTGTCTTTCTCATCATCACTTGCATTTCTATTGTTATCATTTATTTATTTAATACTCACAAATAAATTTTGCCTATGAGTTTGTATCAAATCCTTTTAGTGCACATAATAAGAAATGGAGGTAATACCTTTAATTCTGATTCTTTTGATATAAGAACGTTTGACTTTTATAAGATACAGAGTTTCAGGATATGATATGGGGAGGTTCCCCCCCTTTTTTTTTTTTTTTTTTTTGAGGCTTATTTATTTTTTTGTAGGAATGAGTAAAGATAAAAGCAACAAGTGTTGTCACCGAGTATTATTGCAAGATTTGCAACATGGGAAATTTATGCATCCAAATATATATTTGCAATCTTAATTAAATACTCCCTCTATTCTTATAATTTTAGCACACTTTTCAGTTGAGCCTTTTTATAAGTTCGACTCGGTTTTTCTTAATTCATTTTTTTTTTTAATTTTGAAATTTTGTTTTACTATCTTACCCCTCATATCATACGCTAAGGTATTTACACTTCTTTATCCCATCTCTTTTTATTTTATTAATTTTTCCTACACCCTTCCATGCATTAATTTAAATAAGAGTCTATAGTATATTATTAGTACATCAGTCAAAGTATCAAAAATGGAGGTATTATAAAATAAAATGGAGGTATTATAAAATAAAATTAATATTATAAAAGTATATTAATCGGAAGAATCTAAAAATATCCGACATGACTATATTTTTCCATACCTATAAAAATGTTAAAATGCAATTGTTGCAATAATTAGGGAACGAATCAAGTAATAATGTTAAGAGACAATGTAGTTCATAAGCCATAGCGTCAAGTTCCGAGAAATGGTAAACTCAAAAGATGAAATTAGGGAGCATAAATCCTTTTGGATTTAGTGATTGTGATACAATTATAATTATTTTTTATTTAAGTTAAAGATGAACAATTATTTTATGGACGAGATAAGAAAAGTAGTGATTATACAAAAATTTCATAGTTTGTATACACGATGTACATGTATTTGTACTTAATAAGGTGCTTTATACCCTGAAATTTTACCTAATGTGCTTATCTCATTTTAGATATTGTCATATACTATGTATACATTTACAATATAGACTCAAAGATTTGGCGTGTGTATGTGTATGACATGCAATTAATAGTGCAATATCACTCCAAATTGTAATTTTCAGCGTAAGAAGAAAATAATTCTTAGGTTTTGTTGTATTACATACATGATGAATACATTATAAATAATAATTTATCAAAAACTTGACGCTAAAGCTTCTACTAGTGTCGTTTTTTAGGGAAAGTTAATAAAGAAGGCGAGGCTCAACTTTGGGCGGATTTAAGGGAGCGAAAACTACTTCATGAACGTGGTGCGACTATGAGGGCAGATGTAATAGTATCTAAAGATGGAAGCAGTAAATTTAAAACTATAACGGAGGCCTTGAAGGAAGCACCACATATAGATGCAAATAAAGTGGGAACCATTGTAAATAAAACATTTGTGATCTACATCAAGGAAGGTACTTATGAAGAAGATGTTCGAGTAGAGGCAACAATGTCGAATGTTATGTTCATAGGTGATGGACCGACTAAGACGATAATCACTGGGAAGAAGAGCTTTGCTGATGGTTTTGCTCTCTATAAAACTGCAACAATTTGTAAGATAATTCTATTCCTGAGCTTATTCTATATTTGTATTGAACCATACATATTTATATCACCAAGTTTTCTTTTATGATCTTTTTTGTGACATATACACATTAACTATGAATTTTCATTTATTATTGCCCAACTTTCAACTAAATCAGTTTATTTATCTTTCTTTTACTGAATGCAGCAATAATGGGAAGGAAATTCATAGCCAAGGATATAGGCTTTGAAAATTCAGCAGGTGCAGAAAAGCACCAAGCAATAGCTCTGTTGGTCCAATCTGATATGTCAATTTTCTATAATTGTCATATAAATGGCTACCATAACACATTGTATGCACATAGCTATCGACAATTTTATCGGCATTGCACCATTACAGGTACCATTGATTTTATATTTGGAAACGCAGCTGCGGTTTTTCAAAACACTAGGCTTGTCATACGCAAGCCATTAGAGGATCAAGACTGCGTAATAACAGCACAAGGTCGATTAAACATAAAAGGGCCAACAGGGTTCATACTCCAAAATTGTACCATTATGGCAGATCCATTGTACTACCCATTACGCCATAAGAACAAAGCCTTCTTAGGCCAACCTCGAAAGAAGTTTTCTCGAACAATCATCTTGCAATCGTACTTGGCTGACTCAATAGATGCAGAAGGTTGGAAACAATGGTCAGGAACATTTGCAGAAGACACTTGCTATTTTGCCGAGTTTGAAAATAGAGGCCCTGGTGCAACATTGACGGGGCGTGCTAAGTGGCATGGGATTAAGAATATTAGTAAACACGAGGCTGATGGTTTTACTCCAGAAAAATTTTATGATGGTAATCGATGGATTCGTCCCACCGTAGTACCTTATATACCGGGGATGGTGCCTAAATAGAGATAGCTAGAGGAAAATAAAGTTGTGGTAATGTAGAAGCTCATGCACATATAGTTCTAGTTAAGTTTTATGTGCATATGAACCGAGGATTATTGATTAAAAATGTATATGTTCTTCAATTAAGAGGATGCTTCTAGCATAGTTCTTGACTACGAACGTCGAACGACTACGGACGACTACAATAGGAGATTAAATCTGAACCGTTTATTATGTTTGTTGCTTAATTTTAGCCTTTAAATATTACATTTTTAAAAAATTAAAAAATCTAATTTACACATCATTTAATTCATGACTAGTCAGCTAAGTGTTGTTTGTTTTCTTACTTTTAGAGGCTAATTTTTTTTTTCGAAATTATAATATTATAAACAACCATACAAATAAATTTTAAATTTGATAAAAGTCAGCCACATTATATATATATATATATATATATATATATATATATATATATATATATATATATATATATATATATATATATTTGTACAGCTTCATCCCCATTTTGAAATCTCCATCCCCATTTTGATAGCTTTATTCATCATTAATGGTGTACTTCATCAAATTACCAAATTATACATGGAATCAATAAGATTAATGAATAATCATTACATTTATGCTTCAATTTTTTACTTTAAAGTTTGTGGCCATTATATTAGATCAAATCTTAACCTTTCATTTATTATTTTAAAAAATATAAACTGTTGATTTGAAATTTGGGATGATTTTTTAGTTTTTCAAAAAAAAAATTGATAAAAAATAAAAAACAAAACAAAAACAAAAACATTCTTTCAGTTTCTCCCATACTTTATTTTGCTTGATCTCTAATCTTCTGGAGTTAAACATGTTTTTGATTCATTTCCATCTTTTCTCAATTATTACTCATAATGTATTAATGTTGCAAGTTTCTTGATTGTTACAATGTTCCTTCGATTTTTCCCCTCCTTATTTATTTTTATGGAGCAATGCTTAAAGTATAATACACCATAGAAATTGTTAATCCAGATCTTCAATACCATACCATATTCATATTCATGTTCTTTTAGTATTTCGTGATTTTGGGGCGATTTGTAATCTTTGACTATATCTTTCCATAATTATCTTTTTTTTTTCTCAATTTTACAATATACTCCGTATCAATATGATAATTATTTTCCCAAATTTGCGTTGACATTTAATTTCAAAAGATATTTGATTATAAGTATATTTAGATTTTAATTAATGCAAATTATTTATTGTCAAAGTTAAAATAAATTGAATCGAGACAATTGAACAACATATAAACCATATAAGGAAGTCGGGAATTTTTAGGGGAGGTGGTGTCACATAATCAGAGTGCTTTCGTTCCTAAACGGCTTATTACTGATAATGCAATTGTTGCTTTTGAGATCTTTCATAATATGAAAAGAGGAGGTGGTGGGAGACAGGGAAATATCGCCTTGAAGCTTGACATGAGTAAGGCGTATGACCAGGTGGAGTGGGTTTTCTTGAAGATGGTAATGGAAAAAATGGGGTTTGCCGGGGAGTGGATCAGTCGTATAATAGCTTGTCTGGAGAGCGTTAATTTTTCTTTCAAAATTAATGGGAAAATTTCTGGATCCGTTACTCCGACTAGAGGGTTAAGACAGGGTGACCCTATTTCTCCATATTTGTTTCTGCTTTGTGCTGATGCGTTCTTGACTTTATTAAATAAAGCAGCAACAAATAATCTCATCCATGGTGCTAGAGTATGTAGAGGAGCTCCAAGTGTCTCTCACCTATTTTTTGCCGACGACAGTATCCTTTTTGCTAGAGCTAATGTGCAAGAATGCTCCGTGATAGCTGACATTATCAGCAAATATTAGAGGGCATCGGGTCAGAAAGTTAATCTAAGCAAAACTGATGTAACCTTTAGCAAAAATGTTGATAATAGTCGAAGGGAGGAAATTATTGGGATTCTTGGTGTTACGGAGGTTGAGCAACATGAAAAATATTTAGGCCTCCCCACTATTATTGGCAGATCAAAGAAAGTGATTTTTGCAGGGCTTAAAGAAAGACTGTGGAAGAAGCTTCAAGGGTGGAAGGAGAAATTATTATCGAGACCGGGGAAGGAAATACTCATCAAAGCTGTGGCTCAAACTATCCCAACATATATGATGAGTATCTTTAAAATTCCCGATACTTTAATTGATGAGATTCACTCTTTATTGGCTAGATTCTGGTGGGGTTCCACAGACTCGGGGAGAAAGATGCACTGGCAGAGATGGGAGTTATTGTGCCAACCGAAGGGCAAGGGTGGAATGGGTTTTCGTGATCTCCGCTATTTTAACCAAGCATTGCTAGCAAAACAATTATGGCGTTTACACCACAACACTGATACTCTGGTACATAAGATTCTCAAGGCAAAATATTTCAAAAGCTGTGATGTATTGAAATCAAGTGTGGGCTTTGATCCTAGTTTTGCTTGGAGGAGTATGTGGAGTACGAGATCTTTGCTCCTTGAGGGTATGAAGTGGAGATTTGGTAATGGGAGTGAGATTAATGTGTGGAGTGATACATGGCTACCTGGTAATACATCAGTTTGGGTTGCTACACCCTCTGTGGATAGTGACCTAAATTTAAGGGTCATTGATTTAATTGATCATGATAGCAATTCGTGGGATGTAGAGATGGTGAATAACACTTTCATTGCTGATGAAAGGGCTGCAGTTCTTTCCACTCCTCTCTCGAATAGATGTCCAAGAGATTCTATGTACTGGTGGCCGAATAAGAGTGGGGAATACAGTGTGCAATCGGGATACTGGTTTGGAAAATCTGGAGGTTTACTGGAAGTGGACAGCGCATGGGATGTAGTGTGGAAGCTCATTTGGAGTATGAAAGCCCCCCCGAAACTTTGCCATTTCATGTGGAGGGCATGCAAGGGCTTCCTTGCAGTACGTGAAAGGTTAGTGTATCGCCACATTCTTGAGGATAAAACATGCACTTTATGCAGATGGGGGGAGGAATCCATCATCCATGCTCTGTTCGAATGTTCTGCAGCAAGGGATATATGGGCTGTGAGCAAATTCAGTGTGATCCTTACGCAAGCTCCGTTGGATAGCTTCACCACAAGAGTATTATGGCTGAAGGACAGACTCTCAAAAGATGAGATGATGAACTGGGCAACACTGTGTTGGGCTTCGTGGACATGCAGAAATAAGCTTATTTTTTAGCAGGAACCAATTGATCCAATTGCCATTGCAACAGGTATGTCTAAATTGGTATGGGAGTATAATGAATATGCTGCAAAGGTTCACCCCTCTGTGCCCCGTAATACACCTCCTACTGCAATTTGCTGGCGTAAACCCGTGAGTGGTTGGTGAAAATAAATTGTGATGCGCATGTCAGGGGCTCTTCTCAACTTGGTGTGGTAGCGAGAGATGAGAGGGGTATCATTCTGGCTGCGGCTGTGAGGAAAGGGGGAGAGGGGTGGTTAGTGGAGGTAGCTGAGGCTACTGCAGTAGTGTATGGGCTGAAGTTGGCTAGAAGAATGGGGTATGCAAGGGTGGAAATGGAGAGTGATGCTCTGAATGTGGTGAACAGGGTCAATCATAAAACTAGTGGCTGCTCTCCTTTCTTCCTCGTGATAGATGACATTTTAGCTTTATCTTTAATGTTTGATCGTTTCTCTATTTCGCATGTTAAAAGGTCGGGAAATACTGTAGCCCACTTTGTAGCAAGATGGGATACTAGAAACTGTGATGAGTATGTTTGTACTGGTCTGTTGCCGCAAAGTCTTATGACCTTAGCGGAACTTGATCATCATTAATATATTTTCCCGGCGTTTTCCTCAAAAAAAAAGGGAAGTCGGGAATTTTTCAAAAAAAAAAAATGACAAAAAAAAACAAACCATATGCATCTATTTTGTCTAATTATATAAGTTTTTATATATTTTTTATTTTTTTTATTTTTTTTTGGTACAAGACAAGTGTAATATGATGTAATATAAGTAGGATGATGAACATAGGATCCTTAAAATAAGAGGTAGTGGATTGTAGTTTGTTTGTCTTTTTTTTTTTTTTTTTTTTTTTTTTTTAGATAAATGTAGACTATTGTGGTTTGTGACTTGGGGTTTATTTTTATCTTTTATGCATCTATTTTACGGAGTAATTTATTATCATTCTTAAGAAATTTAAGTATTTGTAAAAAGAATTATAAATATGATAAGATATGATATCAAATTGTATATAACTTGAAAACTTTTATATATATAGAAATGGGATCATATGACTATATGAGACCACATCCCTTATGCGAGAACTCTATTATATGTGAGGACTCATTATAATCGTTGGATCAATTACATCCAACGGTCACAATACAATCCCGGTCAAACAAAACAATTTCATTTGAAATCAAGTTCCTGCGTTTTTTCTCTCTCCTCCTTCCTCTTTCACGCGCAATTTTCTCTCTCCTCGTTCAAGTTCATCCGTTTTTCTACTCTCTTTCTCTCTGATTTTTCATCATTATTTCTTCAATCTTCATCAATTCTTCGTCAAGGTGAGTTTATTGTTTATATTTTGCTGTTTTTCAATTATTTTTAGGATACATTCATCGTTTATTTTCGTTTTGATTTTGGTTTGATTTTTGCTGATTTCAGCTCACATTGTTTATTACTTTGTGTTGATTATGTTTTAATTTGTTATTTTTTTTGTTGATTTTAGTTTTATTTTCGTTTTTTTGAGTAGTTATCAAGTTGATTTTAGTTTTATTTTGCCTGATTTTAGTTATTTTCCAGTTTTTTGGAAACCTAGAAATCATTGATAATTTGTGCTTGATTTTAGGTTTATTTGAATAGTTTTTACCTTGATTTTAGTTTGATTTTAGTTTTATTTGAGTAATTATTTTTTATTTTAGTTTGTACCTTGATTTTTGTTTGATTTTTCGGCTTAATTTTTTCTATTGTGTTTAATTTTTCTGCTTAATTGTATCAGTTTATGCTCGATTATTTCTGCTTAATTTTATCAGTTTGTCTTCAATTTTTTCAATTTGTTCATCAACTTTTATGAAAGAGGCAGACTTTGAGAGTAGTTTGGAAGAGCCTGATTTTGAGAGTAGCTTGGAGGAGCTTGATCTTGAGAATATGTTGGAGGAGGCTATACCTGAGTAGAGAATGGAGGAGTATGATTCTGAGAAATTCATGCCTTATCAAAAATGAACAATCATATAGGAAATATGTGATTCTTGGTAGATTTTAGGGTAGAAAGTTACATTTCTCATTTTGAAAATTTCCAATTCCCCAAACTAGGCTACTATGTTCAGTTTATCTGCCTTTGCTTATATGTTAACATTGTCACAACTCTCAAGGTTCTAAAAATGGGTAGTTTTCTAATTCATTAAACCATTGTAGTATTGAAACTACCCAAATTTGTTCCTTTTGAATTACTTTTTCTTGGTTGGTAGGACACTATTTTCTCACATTTAGGATCCTCTGCTTCTTGTCAGAAATGTGGTGAATCCCCCCTTTCCCCTTTTTATTTATCTTCATATTAAGAGATATATTTTCCCATGCATGCCATCCTCCTTTGCGTTGATATATGAATACTTTTTTCACACTGCTGTGTGCTAAAGGTTTGCATAAATAATATTCTTGAAGCGTTGAATTTAGTGAAAAATTTCGTGGTTGCCTTACACCTAGTGTGCTGTCAATCTTGTGGCTGAGGTTGTGTGACGAATTTTAACTTGACTGGCAAGAATTAGAATTAGTTAGTAGCTGTGACAGAAGATTACAGTTGCAGATAGTGTTTGTAAATTGGAATGCAACTATGATTATTAATATGCTGAATTGTAAATTTGAATGTAACTGTGATTACAGTTACAGTTGTAGATAGTGCTGTCAATTCTTGCTTGTGTCTTGATGCTTTCGTTGGGCTAAGGGATGTTGTTTGGTTAAAAGCTGACTGGCATCATTGAAATTGATAATGACTCAAATCCATCTTAAAAGGAGAAATAAGCATATCATTCATATGCACCTTGTCATATTTGGGCTAGTTATGCAGCCATGTAGGATCTGAACACGTTTTTTCATTTAGAAGATCTTGGTTTAGGGTTTTCTTACAAATTTGCTCATTAATTTGATTTTTCCTTTGTTTTAGTTAGCTTACATTTTTTTTCGGGTTTTTTTTTTTATAATTGTAGAATTGTTCAGTGCTATGGATTCTTCGGTTGCTATTGATTCTACCAATGCTAAAGATTCTACGGATGTACCTTTGGAAAATAATTTTTTGCTCATTTGTCAAATAAAGTTCAATTTGCTCATTTTTATATGACTTTTGCTCATTTCATATTCACTTTGCTCATTTGATATTTACTCTTTTCATTTATATTGCTTCTAAATAAAATTGGAACAAATTTTTCCTTTGCTTGTAGAATAAGTATCAATTTGTCAGATCTCATTTTATAAGCTTGGGCTATAATTTGTTGAGGTATTTGTACGATAAAAAATGTTCCCAACTTATTCTGACTTTTTATTTATTTATTTATTTAATATTTTTTAATTTGTTATTTTTAATGTTTTGCATTTAGAAAACATCCGTTCCAACTGCTCCACAAACTAACGAAGATGTTGAAGTAGATCCAAAGAAGGTATTTATATGCACTAGTAGAAAAACATAAATCAACACTGCATAATGCGCATCGGTTTTTAAAAACCGGTGCAAATAAAAATAGGCGGGATTGAGGGAAAGAGTTTTCGCACAGGTTTGAACCAAACAGGTGCAAAAAATGAGTTAATCGCACTGGTTCGAACGAAACCGGTGCGAAAAATGAGTTAATCGCACCAGTTCGGTTCGAACTGGTGCGAATGCTATGAAAAAAAATCCGATCTTTTTTATATCTTCTTTCTTTCTCTTTCCTCGATATCTCCTCCTCTCTCATCTACCTCTCTCAGTCTCTCTCATCTACAACAATGGAGCCTCAAACTCCTTCTTTCTCCTTCGATCTCCTTTTCCTTTTTTCTCTTTCCCCTCTTCCTTCTTTCTGTTTCATACTTGTTTTTTTTTCCGCCCTACCTTAGCTTCTCTCTCCTCCTTCATTCTTCTTCATCTTCTATGAAGTCTGCGATTTTGAGGGCTCGAATCCCACCATTTTTACTATCTCTTCCTCTTTAATCTGCTGCTTTGTATTCTCTGTTCATTCAAGATCTGTTGATTTTTTGTTTTTCACGAATTGATTTTACATTGGGTTGCGCGGAGTTGAATCTTGATTCGGAATTGATTCTGATTTTGGGGTTTTTAATGTTTGTGAATCAAATTGATTTCTTGTGTTGATATTCGAAATTTAATGAGTTTTGTGGTTCCTCGCTATTGTTGTTGTTGTTCATCGTCTAAGGTTTGCTTAGGGTAAAAATACCCTATGTCGCGTGGCCCAGTAGAATCGTGACACGTGGCAGCCCACCAAAGGCCCAACGGGATCCAATCGGATGCTGCCACGTGGCACCAAAACCCTAATCAGGGAACATGTCTCCCCCACTATAAATAGAGGAATCCTCCTCATTTATTGGGCATTCAAAAATTCATACACGAAACCCGAGCAATATTAATTGCGGAATCTCTCTGAATCAGTGAGAAAAACCTATTTACCTTCCGCACTATTACCCATCCGTAAATCATACTAACTTGATCGTCGGAGACGAAACTCCACCCAACCGGAGTTTCGTGGTTTTGCAGGTACAGAAGTCAGGCGCGCATACTCCGTATTGTAACTCTCCTGAGGGACTAAAAACACCCGAAACATTTGGCGCCGTCTGTGGGGAGAGTACTACTGAGATGGCATCCGATCCTGTACCGAATGCAGAAGGCATCCGGCCTCCGACTGATCCCGAGGTCCATACGGACCATGAGAGTGGCAGTGGGGACGACTACGACGTCGAAACCTACATGGCCCCAAACGGATCATTTCGTTCTAGACGCACCCGTTCCAAGGAAACAAGGGAACGGAGCCAAGACAAAGCTTGTCCCAGCAACCGAGGCGGCAAGCCTGTTGGACAACCCCAGGCGGGGGAGGGTGCTGCCCCCGTCACCAGAGACGAACTCATGAACCTCATGACTAGTTTTAAGGGGGAAATCAAAGATATAATCATGAAGTCAGTTGGCTCCAGCAAGGGTCCGTTGGCAAAGAAGCCTTCTCCCTCCGGGAAGAAGAAAATCAAGGACCGAGTGCCTACTCCGCATCCCAAACACAAGGGGACGGAAGGGCCCCTGATCGACCTTTCGAAACTTTGTTTCCCCGAAACGGGGCAACGGAAGGCCATCCGGCAACACAGCCGGATGGGTCAAAGAAGATGTTCTCTGACGCCCGGTTATTCATCCGGGAGAAGAAAAGTCAGAGCATGTCTCAGTCGGCCTCAACGTCGACCTATTCGGACAGTTTCCGAAATGCTTCAATGAAGCATTCGGAGACACAGCAGGGGAGTCAGTCAGTCAGTATATCTGCACGTACTGGCCCTTATGTGATCCAGCAGCAGGCCCCGTATGTGCCCCAAAAGCCATACGCCCAGTATGGATCTCCATTTATGCAGTCGGCACCCTTCAGGGGTCAGGCGGCCTACCAGGTCCAGCCTATGGACTGGCAGCTCCGACTGTAAAATCTTGGGGAACAGCCTTCGGCTTTCTCTCGGGAGATAACCGAGGCGGTACAACCGACTAAGGTTAAGAATGTGTTGGTTGGTGCCTACGACGGTACCACCAACCCAGAAGACCACCTAATGGCATACACCAACCTCATGTACCTACAGGGGTTGGATGACGTCGCCTGGTGTAGATGCTTCCCGGCTACGTGGAAGGGCATAGCCCAGCGATGGTTCGGCAACTTGCCGGCTGGGTGCATCAACAATTTTAAGGCGCTTGCATACCTGTTTGCGTCCAATTTTTCCATGAATATCCCTGCTAAAAAGACAAGTCTCGACCTAGGGGCTATCCAGCAGGGTGACAAGGAGGGACTTCAGTCCTATGTCAGGCGGTTCAATCTGATGAGAATTCAGATTCAGGAGCTGTCTGACGAAGTGCCATATACAGACTTCTTCAAGGGTCTGAAGGATGGGTCAGCTTTTAAATTTGACCTAGTCCGCAAGAGGGTAGCCACCCTCTAAGAGGCGCTGATGGAGGTGGAGGCCTATATACAGGAGACTGAGCTCTGCTCTATCAGGCATCCGTCGGAGCCCAGGCGGTCCGACAGGAGAGACAGCCGGCCTAACCAGCCAGCCAAAAAAAAAAGAAAATAAAAGAAAAGAAGTCTGGGCAGCTGATCGCCCAGGTCAGCCGTCCCAGAAGAAACAAAGGAAGTTGGAACCGTACGTCCAAAAGTACGAGTTCAACAAAGATTGCTCCTCCATCCTCATGGAGATAAAGGACTAGGTGACAATCGAAAAACCGGCTGCAATGAAAAGCTCTGTCAAGATTAGAGACAAAAGCAAGTATTTCCAGTTCCATGAGGACGTCAGCCATGACACCAATGGTTGCTATAGCCTCAGGCGGCTATTGGACCGTCTGGCTGATGAAGGGGTCCTGGAGTCCTATCTGGTGAAAACCAAGGGCAACCCCAAATAAAGTGGGGGACAGCCGTCCAAGAAGCCTGCTGCTAGCTCTGAAACGGATGAAGAACATATCTTCACCATTGCAGGCGGCTTCGCAAGAGGGGGTCCCACTATCTGGGGTGCCAAGGATAACATTCGGAAACTATCCAACCTAGAAGATGAGGGTCAGGCGTCGAAAGACACCTTCCTTGAGGTCTTCATCTCTGAGAAGGATAGGGGCATGGTCAGGCCGCCTCACGATGACCCCCTGGTCATTGAATGCAAAGTTGCCAATCAACGAGTTGGCCTGATCTTAATCGATACCGGGAGCTCGTCTGACCTAATTAGTTACCAGTGCTTGACAAAACTCAAGTACAAGCCTAGCAACATGCACAAGGATCCCCATCCCCTAGTCCGCTTTGGGGGAGGATTAGTGCATCCGGTGGGAATAATTGACCTACCCATCCGGCTAGGTGGTAAAGGGGAAGGGCGGCACATGGTCGTCAAGTTTTTGGTGGTCGAGGAATCGATCGCCTACAACCTTATTCTGGGCCGCCACACCCTCAACGAGTCTAAGGCCGTCATCATCCCATCTCTTATGATGGTCAAGTTTTAGAGGGATGATGGATCAGTTGGTGCCCTAAGCGAGGATCAGAAGACGACCAGGGAGTGTTACCTCTCAGACGTCAGGCCGACTGTAACAGCAGCCGGTCATAACGAGGAACCTGCTGACCTCGAAGAAGTGCCTGCCCCAAGGCAGCCGGCACAAAGCGAAAGGTGAACCAGTTGGCCCCCGCCAGAAAAACAAAATAGCAATCACTAGCCAGGGAAAGGCCGGATGAATCCCGACCCCAGCCGGCTGGTGAGAGCATTGATGTCGTCTAGGACGACAGCCGCCTTGATAGAACAGTCAAAGTTGGGACGGTTGCTCATGAAAAGTTGGGGGCAGACTTGCTCCAACTTCTGAGAGAATTCAAAGACATCTTTGCCTTTGAAGTGGAAGAGATGCCAAGCGTCAGCCCGGATCTAGCTGTCTACAAGTTAGCTGTTGATCCCAAAATAAAGTCGGTTAGGCAAAAGAAGAGGGATCATGGAGAGGAAAGGTCTCAGGGAAGCCGCCGAGGTCAAAAAGCTTCTAGATGCCGGGTTCATTCGGCAATGCTACTACCCGGATTGGGTAGCAAATGTTGTCCTTGTCAAAAAGCCGAATGGTACCTGGCGGATGTGTGTAGATTACACAGATCTGAAAAAGGCATGCTCGAAGGATAGTTATCCCCTACCAAAGATCGACAGCCTGGTTGACTCTACAGCCGGCCATGCCTTGATGAGTTTCATGGACGCCTATTTAGGCTTCCATCAGATCCCCCTATGGAAGAAGGATCAGGAGAAGACGGCCTTCGTCACTGATCAGGGGTTGTACTGTTACACGGTGATGCCGTTTGGCTTGAAAAATGCGCCTGCTACCTTCCAACGAATGATAAACACAGTTTTCATAAATCAAATCGGAAGGAATGTAGAGGCGTACATTGATGACATGATAGTCAAATCCAAGCAACAGGCGGGTCACATAGCCGACCTCCGAGAAACCTTCACCACCCTTAGGTGGCATAAGGTCATGCTTAATCCCAAAAAGTGTGTCTTTGGCGTTGAGTCTGGGAAGTTTCTCGGATTTCTGATTGATCAAAGAGGCATAGAGGCCAATCCGGATAAGGTGCAGGCGGTGATTGACATGCAGTCACCTCGCACTGTCAAGGAGGCCTAGAAGCTAACCGGTTGCCTGGCGGCACTAAGAAGATTCCTCAGCCGGTCAGGTGACAAGTGCCTTTACTTCTTCCAAGCAATCAGGAAGAGGTCTAGATTTGAGTGGGGAGAAGAGGCTGAGGCGGCATTTCAGAGGTTAAAGCAACACTTGCATTCTTTGCCAAGACTAGTGATCCCCTTGCCTAAGTAGGTTCTCTACATGTACCTAGCTGTCTCAGATCACTCCCTTAGTACCGTCCTCCTTGCCGAGAGAGACGGCAAGAAGCTCCCGATGTATTTCATCAGCCATATACTTAGGAATGCTGATGCTCTGGTACCCAATGATCGAAAAATTTGGGCGGGCTCTGTACAAAGATGTCAAGCGGTTGAAGCACTACTTCTTGGCTCACCCGGTGACCGTCTATACTGATCAGCCACTCAAATGTCCAATGACTACCATAGAGTCATCTGGCAGAATGATCAAGTGGGCTGTTGAAATGCAAAGTTTGGAGATAACTTTTGAACCAAGGCGGGCAGTGAAAGGTCAAGCGTTTGCCGACTTCATTGTTGAAATGACTAGGCCGGCACAGCCGGAGAATACCGACCAGGTTTGGAAGTTATTCGTAGACAGAAGCTCTACCTCGAACGGCTGTGGTGCAGGCGTGACTTGTAAATCTCCGGAAGGAGATACTTATGAATATGCACTACGGTTCAAGTTTCAAGCTTCAAAAAATGAAGCTGAGTATGAAGCCCTGCTAGCCGGAATACGCATGTGTAAGGCAGCAGGGGTAAGGAAAGTTTACGCCTCTGATTCTCAATTGATTGTTAGCCAATTCAATGGTGACTATGAGGCCACCCATCCGGCAATGATCAAATACCTTCAGGCAGTCAAAGATGAGGCGGGAACCCTTGACGAATTCCATCTGAGTCAGGTGCCCTGGTCAGAAAATAATCAGGCGGATGCTCTATCCAAATTGGCCTCATCCGCCACTTGTGATGCGCCTAGGTCAGTCTTCTGGGAGGTCATGGAAAAAAGAAGTATTGAGCATGACCCCATTGGAATTCTCGACCGAAGCTCTACCTGGATGGACCCCATCCGGGATTATTTGGTACACGACACCTTGCCGGATGCCTCTTCAGAAGCGGCAGCGCTTAAGAAACGAGCTTTAAGCTTTGAAATGTACAAGGGAGAACTCTTCAGAAAGGGTTACCTCCAGCCGTTACTGAAGTGTGTTACCCCCGAAAGGGGAAAACAAGTGCTAGAGGATCTGCATGCGGGCTTTTGTGCTTCGCATATAGGCGGCAGGTCTCTTGCAAAGAGGGCCAGGCGGCAGGGTTACTTTTGGCCCACCCTTGAGGCAGACGCCATGGATTTGGTGAAAAAATGTGACAAGTGCCAAAGATTTGGCCGGCTCATACATCGTCCGGCAACTGATCTTACGGCTATCTACAGCTCGGTTCCATTTGCAAAATGGGGCATGGACATCTTGGGTCCCTATACGCCTGCCATATGCGGCAGAAGATACATTCTAGTGGCTGTAGACTACTTCACCAATTGGGTTGAGGCAGAGGCGGTTAAAGGCATCAAGACAAAGGATGTCATCTCCTTCGTTTGGAGGAACATCATCACCCGGTTTGGGGTCCCTATGTCTGTGGTGTTTTACAACGGTCCTCAATTTGAAACGCCTACCCTCAAAAATTGGTTGAGAGATCAGGGGATCTCACATTATTTAACATCTGTTGGCCGACCCCAAACAAACGGCCAAGTTGAAGCCTTCAACAAGCTCATCTCAAACGGCATAAAAAAGAAGATTGAAAGAGCCGGTGGTCTTTGGGCGGATGAGTTACCTCACGTCCTTTGGGCCATCAGAACAACCGAAAAGGGGGCAACCGGTGAAACCCCATTTCTCATGACATACGACACTGAAGCCGTCTTACCAATTGAGCTTTATGAGCCAACACTTCGGGTCATGCTTTATGACGAAGAAGCTAATTGGTAGGCCATGCGTCTTGCATTGGACTCTCTCTCGGAACGTAGGGGCAATGCTGCCTTGCGTCATGAGATATACCGTCTGAGAATGAAGAGGGCTTAAAACAGAAAAGTACACAAGCGGCCCCTCAAAGTGGGGGACTTTGTGCTACGAAAAATGGAGTCAACCGGTAGGGCAAATGAACAAGGAAAACTAACCCCAAATTGGGAGGGCCCCTACCGGATTTTTGAAGAAATTAGAGACGGCACCTACCGCCTGGAAACCCCAAATGACAGGCCTTTAGCCAGAACACGGAATGTAGACAAATTTGAAAAAGTACTACTTCTAAGGAAATTGTAATTATTTTTTGTAAATAGAGTAAATGAACAAAGGATACTTTATTTCAATTTTTTGTTGAAAGTCCCGTGTGCAATGCACACCCGGGCACCTTTTAAAGTCCAGTGTGCAATGCACACCCGGACACCTTTTAAAGTCCCGTGTGCAATGCACACCCGAGCACCTTATAAAGTCCCGTGTACAGAGCACAACCGGGCACCATTCAAAGTCCCTGTGCAAGGCACAACCGGGCACTTCTAAAAATCCCCTGTGCAATGCACAACCGGGCATCCTAAGTACCTAACTTAGCTTAATAAAGGCACAAAGACAATATATCTTAAACCGTCTGCTTTAAATACAAAATAGGCATCCGGCGACACCCATCCGGGTGAATTCGTTGAAGAGAACATCTCCCTTCCGGGTGGCACATTGTTCTATGCGTCATATTCTCAAACGGCTTCAACCGCCTAGGTTGAAAATAACCCATGTACGTTTGAATGACCTATCGCAAACAAGATAAAACCGGCTATTGCCCCAATGCAATACAGACGATAACTTAAATCTTGCTAAGCAGCCGGCTTTGCCCAAAAGCACTACAGCCGGACCCCGCTTCTATCTCGATTTTCACTAAATCATCTTCAAATTGACATTGGCTATTTCCCCAAGGCCATACAGCCGATATAAATGTCTTATATTGCAACCGGCTATTGCCCCTAGGTAATACAGCCGGCAATTGACAACAATGTCAACTACATTTGTGCTTGGTTATTGCTCAAAAGCAATACAGGCGGGAATCCACATATTTATATATATCCGGATACCATTCAAGACGTATACATCCGGTACGATTCCGTCCATATGGACGTTGAACTGAGCCAGCCAGCCAACGAATTCAACTTACCCACCCTGTTGTACAACGGTCAAGGATCGCCTAATCGTTTGTCCCGATGTATATGGATGGCTGCCTGCTTAGAGTTGGTAACTATAAGCAAACAACCATCCAGGGGCAAGCAGGGTTCACACATCTGGCTGCAAGCATGATTTAACGATTTGATGCACAAAAAAAAAAAAAAAAAAAAAATCGAGAATTGCAAATGTGCAAAGCAAACCGACACAGTCGGCACAAATATATTAAAAATATGTCAAATGTTAACCGGACCCCTGTCCGGGAAAAGTGATACAAAAATTCACGGCTCGCAGGCCGGTTAGAGAAAAGAAAGAAATCCTACTGCTGTTGTTGCTGGGTTTGTTGTTGCTGCTGCTCCGGCTGCTGGCCTTGACCGGCGTTAGGGGCATCTTAGGTCTGCTGGGTTTGAGTTCCCTCACCCGGCACTTCTCCTTTCGTCTGCTCCTCCCCTACGCCGGCTTACTCATCAAACGATGCCGGTTGCTGAAGCCCGAGAACTTGAGCATCAAATACTTTAGTTGCGTATTTGTACCTCAAGTCAAAGAAAGCGTAGTCGATCTCCGGATGGATCATGGACCACGCCATCTTCATGCGTGCTTCGCAGTCACGCTTCTTCTCGTTCACCAGCCGGGTCTGCTCAGCCGCCAGCTGGTCCAGAGCATCTTTCTTGGACTTAACCAAATCATTTTTGGTTATGTCCAGCTCCCCCTACAGCCGGGTGACCTCCTCCTTCAACCCAGTCTTCTCCTTCTCCACATCCTTCAGAGCTTGGATGTCGGTTTTGAGCTGGTCGATCTGGAGTTGACGGTCAGCAGCCGTCTTGTTGGCAGTGTCAGCATCAACCGTCAGCAGCTGGATGAGTTCCTCCTGTTTCATCTCCCGGGCTTTAGTGTGGATTTCAAGCATTAGGGAGTTGTACTGACATACATCAATTAAATTGGCTGCCCGTTTCAGGGCATCCCTTACCTCCTCTTGCTTCTTTTGCAAGGGGGCTTTTAACCCATCCACCCTTAGCATCGCCTGCAAGAGCAACCGGTAATTGAGTTAGCAAAAATAAACTTAAAAACATCAGCTACCAAAACTTGCACAAAAGTACCTAATCCGGAAAAACAGTAGATTGTGCAAAGCTACTACATCCGGCAACTTACCTCAGCCAGCAATGAGGTGATCCGGTCAAGGTTGACCTGGCTGACACCCGGCACAGCCTCCCTCTCGGACCTGGTCAAGGTCCTTATCATTCTCCTGGCATAGTTTTGCATGTCCGGCCAGCGAGAAGCGATATCTGCATCATGAGACATATCGGTTAAGTGTTGGGAATAAACAGCTCCTACATTCAACCGATTCCCAACCGAGTCTCCCGACTGAGAAGTATGAGACTTGACTCGAACTGGCCCAAGCGGCCAGGGGGGGTCAAAAGCAGAGTCCATACCTTGGTCATCCGGCTGAGGGGTGCCACCACCCCCAGCCGCATTGGAGCCGGATGCAATAGCAGGCACCCGGCAAGAAGGAGCAGGCTCCCTAGATCCGGTCTCAGCCGGCTCAGAGCTCGGGCCAAGACTTTGCAGACTTTTGCCTGCAGTAGTGGGCCTCATAGGAGCCGGAGTCCTGCCAGCTGATGGCGGAGTAGGGCCTTCTGAGACCCTGCGCCTTTGTGGAGGCGGTTGAGGAAGCTCCCCACCCGGTCTCACCATCTGGTGGATTGATCGGGGAACATTGTGGCTTCCCGTCTGTAAAAAACAATCCACAAGTCAGAATCAAGGTTATTGGCAAAATAAGCAAACGGTTTTATGACAGCCGGTGCTTACCCCACTGGCCCGGGCAGCAAGTTGAGCCCGTTTCTGCTCCAAATGCTCTTTCCTGATCTCGGCGGCTGACTTAGCCGGCGTCATCTCAGGCGGAGTCATTTCTAAACCTTCCTCTACAAAATAACAAGAAAAAGTTAGCATCATTTGCATATCATACAAACGGCATAAATTGTCGGTTAAGCAGTAGACCTTTGTTATACAAGGTGCTGAGACCACAAGCGGAGAGAAACGCCTGGTTCTTGAACTAGTCCGGATGAGGGACCCAGAATAGAGGAACAATGATTTGTGTCCTGTCATCCAAAGGCACGGTAGTCTTCTTAAACAACCCCGGCTCCATTATGGCATCCCAAGCCTCAGCTGGAACCCTTGGTAGGGCGCACTTCTTTTCTAGAAGAGCCGGGTTCTTGTTGTAACGGCGCATCCGGTGATTAACAACCGTTGAAGGGGAAGAGACGTAATAAAACTTGCTCTTCCAGCTTGTCCACTTGGAGGGCTTCTCCAAGGTCATCATGTATTCCGGATGCGTGGTAAGAGTGTACCAGGCATTCCAGCCGCCTGGGGCACGGCTTAAGTAATGCATATGCGCAAACGCCTCCCAGCTAGGCGTCACTTCCTGCATCTCGCAGGCGGCAATATAGCCGATGATGTTCACCTAAGAGTTGGGTGTAAGCTGCCAGACCCCCAAGTCGTAGCCTCTTAAAATGGCTTTAATGCATCTGTGAAGGAGGAATCGGAGGCCGGCTTTGAATGCCGCCTCATAGCAGCCGAAGTAGTTATCGGCATGATTCAAGTCATCTTCCCAGATAACTGACGAGCTCGCAGGCGGGACACCCAACTCCCAGCCGTCCCCTACCGGACGCTTTTTCAGAAAAGCTTCGAGTGTTGCGTTTAATGTCACAACGTCCCGGTCGCTCACGTGCGCCTCCAATGGGTTGTTTACTGCCGGCCAGCTGTATGCCTCCTCATCTTGTTGTGGGGCATCCGGCGTCATTGTGGACTCTGATGATTCGGCCTCTTGTTCGGTTTCTTCACCGCTTGAGCTCCCGAACTCTTCTAAAATCTCATCATTAGATGTACTTGGAACGCCTGGTTGATCGAAAGGAACGTCTTCAACCGGAGTACCGGCTGAATCATCTTACTTGTAATCGTGATCAATAGTCGTCCCTCTAATCCGAGCCATTCTGTCCTGCACAAGAACAGAGACGGTCGGATTCTCAGAAATGTAAGGGTGTTCCATGCACCCCCAGACGGCATCCTTAGTCCTAGATTCAGCCGTATCCGGAGAACGGTTGACAACTGCCCTAAGTCGTGCCGTGTGTGTATTGGGAGAGTCCATTATTCTCTAACCTATACAACCGGTAAACTCAAGAGGTTACTAAAGGGGCAAGGATGATACCTTGTATTTATGAAGACGGTTGAAGAAAACTAGTGTTGAAATTCCAAGATATGGCTTGAAGATGCCACAGGCGGAGACAACCGTTTGTGTTGAAAACCTGAAGCACAAATACAAACAGTCAGGCATTTTGGAAGAAATTCACACAAAGATACCCCAGGCGGTATCAATAAAGTATGTTAAAAAACATTACAAGCGGTATCATAATAGCTTGCTCAGAGATACCCCAGGCGGTATCCAGGAGGCTTGCTCAAAGATACCACAAATGGTATCACAACGTTTTGTTCAAATACACCCCATGCGGGATCAATAAAGCTTACTCAAAAATGCCCCAGACAGCACACCTCCGTCTGAGGCTCCATTAAATGGATATCATAAACCAAGGATCCCTCAAGTGTTAAATGTTGAAGGTTGCTTAAAGACCCCCCCCCCCCAGTCGGCATGAGAGCCGGCTGAGGGTGTTTGAAGGGCAAGCCATGAACAAGCTATGAAGATCATTGTTCAAGCGCCCCCAGGCAGTTTAAGCCAAGCTAAGGGTGCGAACTATCCAAGTCTTGAAACATAGCCTGCATATACCCCAGACGGTCCATTACCGTCTGTGGGTCCAGTTCTGGAGCTATTATTTAAAGACACCCTAGACGGTCCAGAACCGTCTGTGGGTCTGATTTTGAAGAATTTTGTTTGAAGACCCCCCAGACGGCTCCTTGCCGTCTGAGGGTCTATGAAATGAGTTTTGGTAGGCAGTTGTTCGAAGGTGGTCCAGGCGGAATCTTTCCAGTTGAGGGTCTACTAGATGCAAAATGTCAGTCTAAAGATACCCTAGACGGCATGTATCCGTCTGTGGGTCCTTTGAATGCAAATTCTTGAAAACCATTGATTGCAGATATCACAGGTGGTATATCACCGCCTGTGGTCTTATGAAATGCATTATTAAAGGCCAAGGTTTTGAAGGTACCCTAGACAGTCCACACCGTCTATGGGTCTACTATTTGAAAAGCAAGGTTTAAAGATTCCCCATCCGGCATGTTACCAACTGTGGGTCTTTTAAGTGCAACTACGCGAAAACCAGTGTAAAGGTGCACAGGCGGTATTCACCTTCTGTGGGGCTATGATATGCATTCAGAGTAGTCCATTGTATAAGGATATCCCAGACGGTCCACCACCGTCTGAGGGTCTATCTTTGAGGATCATGATTTAAAGTTTCCCCAGACGGTTTACACCGTCTGCGGGTCTACCAAATGCAAGGCATAAAAAGGGCTTATGGAGTCCCAGACGGTGTATGACCGTCTGTGGTTCTACTCAAGTTAAGAAAGAGAATCAAGTCAGACGGTACCTGGGGGAATTAAGTGAAGAAGTCCTCAACCAGTATCTGTATGCGTTTCAATGAAGCAACTGGTTGCACAAACTAGCAGCCGGTGTCAGAGCTCTCAAGAAAATTTTGAAAAAATTTGTAAAGTGAAGAGGAGAGAGGGTGTGCGCCTCAATTTATAAGCAAAGACCAGAAGGCGAATCGCCACCTTCTGCCTTAAACCTTTCGAATTTCGAATCCAGGAGAGAGAGGCGGGAAGCAACTCAATCGTCGCCTCCTCATTGCTTGACACCTGTCACAGGTGACACGTGGCTGCGCCACGTCACACCTGTGAGGGGCAAATGTTTAGGGTAAAAATACCCTATGCCGCGTGGCCCAGTAGAATCGTGACACGTGGTAGCCCACCAAAGGCCCAACGGGATCCAATTGGATGCTGCCACGTGGCACCAAAACCCTAATCAGGGAACATGTCTCCCCCACTATAAATAGAGGAATCCTCCTCATTTATTGGGCATTCAAAAATTCATACACGAAACCCGATCAATATTAATTGCGGAATCTCTCTAAATCAGTGAGAAAAACCTATTTACCTTCCGCACTATTACCCATCCGTAAATCATACTAACTTGATCGTCGGAGACGAAACTCCACCCAACCGGAGTTTCGTGGTTTTGCAGGTACAGAAGTCAGGCGCGCATACTCCGTATTGTAACTCTCTCGAGGGACTAAAAACACCCGAAACAGGGTTTGCGATTTCTGTTGTCTCTTCTTCCTCCCCCTCTTCGGTAATTTGTTCATGTTTGTGTTTTTGATTGATTTATGTTTCGTGATTTCATGAATTGGGTTGATTAGTTTTTGATTGATCGATGTCGAATACTGGAATTCGGGTTTCTCTTGTTGATGGGTCGATGCTGGATTTTTGTGGGAGTCTAAGTTGAAGGTTGCTTTAGGTTTTTGGTTGAAATTTGATATTTTGCTGAGGAAAGCCTAGACATATGATGTTTACCGATTGCTTTAGTTTGAGCTAGAATTTGTTTGTATGTTAGAAATCGAAATTGATGAAGGAATATTTGATCATGCTTAATTGTGTTCATTTCATGTTTTGTGATCACCATATGCTCAGTTGTTTGTGGCAATGTTTTGCAGGCAAGGCCTATAATGCATGGAATGCCGAGCATGGGGATAATAGGCTCTCAGATATGGCCTGGTGGGGTTCCTCCTTTGGCACTTCACCAACAAAGACCAATGCATGCAGCTTCTGGAATTAGGTCCCTGACTACTTCCAATAATATGCCTTCTGTGACCCAGGTTATGTTTAGCTTCTTTGGATCTTCTTAATTGGTTTTATAATATTAGATCAATACCAAGTTCAAGTTTGGTGTTTCAGTTAGTGAATTGTAGTGAGTTTTTCATTTGTTTGGTACCTTTTGTGTAAATATAAGATTGGGAACGGATAGCTTTAGAGCTGCAGTAGAGGAAGAGGAACAACTCAATTTTGCGGAGATCTGTCTGAATTTATTTTGACCTAAAAGATTTAATTAGATTTGTATTTGTTATTTTGAATTATTTTTTTCTCTGATTTTGCTGTTGAGGCTATTCTGTTTTGTTTATGAAATGCAGGAGTGTGATGAAGTTAGCCTGTTTTGGTTATAAAATGCTGGATTATTGTTACTGTTCTGATTTATTGTTGACTGAGATAGAGGATTGTGTGTTGCTTATTGATAAATGGTTGCCAGCAACTGTGATCTGTTGCTGGCCAGGGGATGTATGTTGTGATATGTTGTTGTTGCTATTGATGTTGGTGTGTGGCCTGAGTTTCTTGAATTATGTCCCTTTTTAATGTCCCTTGATTAATGTTATTTGGAATATGTCCCTTAATTATGTCCATTGTTTAATGTTGCTTGGAATATGTTCCTTGATTATGTCCTTTGATTAATGTTGCTTGGAATATACTCCTTGACTATGTCCCTTTTTAACTGACCCCAATATAACAAACCAATGCTTGTCCCTGTTTTACCCAATTGACTATTGATATGTCTGTCCCTGTTGTCAATGATGAAACCTTAATTTTCTTGAGAGAGCCCAACTTCTAATGAAGTGATGAATAATATTTGCCATTGACCTCCCATGAACCATTTGTGTTCTGGGATGTAGTCTTTAGGCAGAATTGGTAGTCATGGAAGAAGGTGGGTTGTCAGTGATAGTTATGGGGTAACTGAGACTTTTAAATGGCCTCCTTTTTTTTTTTTTTTTTTTTTTCTCCTATCCATATCTCTATGATGAAAGTCCAGTATATGAGATAGTACACCCAAATGATAATCATCACCTATTTTCCATTAGATTCCAATCAATACATTTTATGTTTGATTTGTTGATGAGACTTTTGGGTAGATTTGTGAACTGATTTATGGGTTTATTATTAATGATGCATAGGGACATTTGAGACCTTTAAATGTGCACATTGTTCTCATACATAATTTCTTGCATTAGTTAGTAAAGTTCTGGCATCTTAATATTTATCTTATTTATTCATCTTTTCTCAGATTTATATATCCCATATATTATGCTGGCCAAACTGCCAAAGATGATCAAATAAAAAAGAAACATCAAAGCACACACTTTACTAATAGTTTCAGACTGCTTCATAAGAACAGCTTGCTAACCAAGACACTAAGCAATCTTCTTGTAGGTATCAATAACTGATTTGTTTATAAATTGTCAACTTGGAGGGTGGGAATTTTTTTTTTATGTGGTGAAGACAGTACAACAGGAATGTGTTGTTTATTTTGCAAATGCAATCAGCTTCATGTATCTTGATCGCAGATTGTGTGAGCAAATATATGGCTGTCTTAAGCTATGTGACTGTTTTTTTTTTTGCTCGCGTTGTACTAAATACTTCATCAGGAATGTAGTGTTTTTGTTATAATTATAATACAATAAGCCTTCTCTGCATGAACTGGTAGATTGGATGAGTTGTGTATTTTAGTCTTGAGTTGTGCTTGAATTGTTCACAGCCTTCATTTTGCTTTCCTCTACGTACGTTTGAAGGTTCCCTACTTCTGTCTGAGTTATCTGTTCATATTGGATTTATACTACAGAAGATGTTTTTTTTTGCTGGAATGTCAGTCTTGTCAGGTTGATCTAGTGAAAGTTGAAGGTCATACATCTTTTATTAGATATCTTGACAGCTTAGAAGCCCAACCTGAGCATCGTGCTATGGCTGTATTTATTTTAGCCATCATTGTAGATGGGCATAAACGAGGACAAGAGGCTTCTATGGAAGCTGGTTTACTTGATGTGTGCCTTCAAGATTCAACTCCTAATGGTGCTCAATCTAAGCCCTTACTTCTTCAGTGGCTTTGTCTCTATCTTGGAAAAATGTGGGAGGGCTTTAAAGAGGCTCAGATAGTAGGTTTACACGCCGGTGATGCTGTGATATCAGCATCTCTACTATCTAAGCCCCAATTTTAGGTAGCCTATCGTACACCATAGTAATTTATGTGTTTTGTCATTCTAAAATAAAAATACTATCTTCTCCATGTATAAAGACAAACATTGCCTATTTGCCTACTCTTCAGGTTAGAGCTGCTGTTGTCTTTGCATTGGGAAATTTTCTTGGTGTTGGATTTGATTTTATTGGAGATGGAGGGGATGATTGTGACGATGATGAAAAGCTTAAAGCTGAATCTATTGTAAATTTGTTTTTTTTTTTTCCAATTTTATTTTATTTGTGTGTGACCTTGTATTTTATTTTATTGGACGAAAATTGTAATATTACATCCTTTTTTTAATGAAAATATGTAACTTTATATATATGTTAGTGTTTCTATATCAATTTAAGTGAAAAAAAATGCAAAAAAAAAAAAAACAAATTATTTTTTTGGGGCATTTTTGGCACCGGTTTTGAAACAGAACCGGTGCTTAAAGTTTTTATTTTTAATTTTTTTGGGCCATTATTCGCACCGGTTCACAGCAAGAACCGGTGCGAATAACACGTTTTTAGCACCGGTTTTGAACCAGTGCTAAAGTTTTTTTTTTTTGGCATCCCTCAAATCTGCACCGGTTTTGGCATCTCTCAAATCTGCACCGGTTCAAAACCGGTGCAATAGGGGGGTTTCTAATCGGTGCACATTTGTGTTATTAAACTAGTGATGATTTTTAATATTTCAATGTAGATCTAATATTAATGTAGTTTGTTTTTCATTGTACATCTGTTCTGACTCGATGTTCTGTGATGTCTATTATGTGAAGTTTGGTTACTAGTTGGAAAAATTGGGGGGGGGGGGGGGTGGAGTAGCAGCAGCAGGTGGATAATAATGCAATGTGGCGCTCTATATGGCGTATCAATGGACCTCCTAAATGAGCAAAAAAATATTTGCTCATTTGTCAAATGAGCAATTAATTTTTTGCTCATTTTTCAAATGAGCAAAAACTTTAGTGCTCATTTGTCAAATAAAGTTCATTTTGCTCATTTTTATATGACTTTGCTTATTTTATATCCACTTTGCTTATTTGTCAAATGAGCAATTAATTTTTTGCTCATTTGTTAAATGAGCATAAACTTTATTATTGATTTGTGTAATAAATTTAATTTGCTCATTTTATGTGACTTTGATTATTTGATATTCACTTTTCGTATTTCTTATTTAGTCTTTTGATTTATATTTATGTTATTTATGGTTTTTTTTTTTTCCTAGAAATGCCTTATGGATCTTGCAACAGTTTCGACTAAACTGGTGTTGGCATACATGGACTTTAATGAAAAGCATGAACAAGCTGCCAAGTATTTTTCTCACAACGAGAAAATACAAAAGCTGAAGGAAGTGCCATGGGTATTTGTGACGAGCAAAGATTGAGTTCCCAAGCTATGCCAGAAAAACATAGCCTTTCTTTTAGCCAAGACGATGAGTGTTGGCAAGATCTGGCTGTCATTGAAGCTTGGGATAAATATTCCAAGATTTCAGCTGATGAGAAGAATGTTGAATCCTCGGTCCTTGCTAGGGCTGATTGTCCAACCGTAATAGAAGCCATTGATGTTACAAAGATTGCTGCTGAAAGTGTTTAGATAGCAAATAGTCTTTTAGAAAATGAAGGTTCTGCTATTGTAGTTGAAACTGAAAAAGTTGAAGGAGGTTCAAGTATTCGATCTAGTTTGAGATCTTCAGTTAAAAAAAGATTTGGAACTCCTACT
The DNA here is from genome assembly GCF_001683475.1 of Chenopodium quinoa. NCBI lineage: Eukaryota > Viridiplantae > Streptophyta > Magnoliopsida > Caryophyllales > Amaranthaceae > Chenopodium > Chenopodium quinoa. The sequence goes on from NW_018743252.1 coordinate 361,056, forward strand.
TTCAGTTTAGGATTTGATTCTCAAAATAGTGATGATCTGGAGAACTCCCAACTACTCTATGACCTTCAGTTGCTGCTGATGCTAATGTTCCTGTACGACCTTCAGTTGTTGCTGATACTGATGTTCCTCTGAGTGGAGATGTTGGTCCTTCTGCTGCAGGTGCTGCTGATGTTCCTGTTCTAAAGAAGCGTAAAGTTCAACCATCAATGTTGCTTAGATCACCTTTTAAGGCACGGATTATCAACATTTACTCTACATTATCAAAAGTTTAGAAAAGTGTCTTGGAAGCTCTTTTTGATGATGATAAAAATCGTTTGTAAGTATTTTTTTTTATAGAATTTGTTATCTAGTACACTAACTCCCATTTGTTTTAGTGATACTAACTTTCTTAATTCCTTTATGCAGTGAACAAGTATTTTTATCCAAAGTTAATGGAAAGAATGATGTTGAAATCATGAGATTTTAACTTGAAAAGTTTTATACTTAAAATAAAATTGATTCAGAAATCATTAATGCTTGGTGTAATATTCTGAATTATAATGAAAATTTTAGAGACTCAAATTCTCCTGCCCATTTCTTTTTTAAGCTTAGTGCTACTGTAAGTTCATATTCTTTCATTTATTTTGTTTTATTGAATTATTCTACAGTATTCCTGTTGTATTTAATTTTATTTATTTCTTAAACGTGTAGGAGTGTCTTGTTCATTATGAGATTGATTCTGTTAGTCATTGGAATTTTATGTTTTGTGAGGTTGTTGAGAAGTTACACAACCAAATTGTTGCCCCAAAGAAGGACATTCAACTTTTCTTCTTCCCAGTTTATGAAAGAGATCATTATTATTTGGTATGTTTCAATGCTACCACACAGTATGGTAATATCGAGGTTATTGATTACAGTGAAGATTCCGGAGATCACACACAACTTTTAAAATATTTGGTTTGACTTAAAAGTTGATTTCTATTAACATTATGTTTGCTTATTTCAGTAAAATGATTAGATTTTAGAAATATCTATTATGTTTGCTCATTTGATGTGTTTATTTTCAGAGAAGTGCATTTCGCAATTTTATGCAATATGGAGGAAATGTACAGAGCTCTGTGTTGTCAAGCGATATCAAGCGCATGGAGTACGCTGCAATTGATTCTCCTTGGAAGTCTATAGATATTAATCATTTGCACTGTGGAATTGCATTGATGAGGCTTATGAAAACATACATGGGTTTGTCAAAGTGGCCTTCAGGTTTGAAGAAGAATAATGTAAGTCTTTCATATTATACGAAATGTCCTTAGATACTTGTTTTCTTCCTAATAGATACCCATTCTATTTTTATATGGGCTTCTTGCTGGACTTGATTATATTTTTGCCAAGCCTAAAAAAGGTTGGCTAACAGGCCTACAATGTTTACTTGTTAATTTCTAGTACCCTCTAAGTTTATAGGAATATGGACATGTAAAGTGTAAATTTACTTCAATAGCCATTACAGTAGTAGCTAAGGAACTTTTTCAATGACATTGTAGTATCAGGGGTACCTTCACTACCTTGTGATTATGTGTCTATGTGATATTTAGAACAAAGGGGGTTGGGGGGGGGAATATTTGAAAAGTTGAATGATAAAGAAAGTTCATGATAATAAAAAGGATATTAGTAGGTTTATATGCACCACCAAGTTTATATACATAGTAGGTTAGTATTTTTTTTATTATTCTTAAATAGAAGTTTAAATAAATCTTGCTCATTTGTCAAATGAGCAAGCAATTATTTGCTAATTTTTCAAATGAGCAAATTATTCTTTGCTCATTTTTCAAATGAGCAAATTGTTCTTTGCTCATTTGTCAAATGAACTTTGCTCATTTGTCAAATGAGCAAATTGTTCTTTTCTCATTTTTCAAATGAGCAAATTGTTCTTTGCTCATTTGAAAAATGAGCAAATTATTCTTTGCTCAAATGATGACATTTTCCTCTTTTATTGAATTTTGGCTATGGCCAATATACGTAGTAGATTTAATAGAGTGACCTTGCACACTTAGTCATCCACCTTCCCTTTTCCACCTCGGCAGAAACTTGGGCTATGAACTGTAGAGCCATTGAGCCAAAGTTCAGTGAACCCAATGAACCTTTAAATGTAGTAAAACTCTATTCTTTATTGATATGCTACCACAATATAAATCGGAGCAATAACACAATTTTAAGCGGATCTAACTTATTTATCTTCTTCTGTACATATTTGTTGCACATTACTACTGATATCTTTGCCTTTTGATACAAGATTAAGCTAGAATATAATTTATAAAGTAATAAGAACATTTCATAGTCTTGGCTTACATAACAAGTATGCTGCATATGAATATAAACAGTCTGTGGAGCTTATTAGCAAGATTTCAAGCTACTTTTCTTTTAAAATAACCGTAAAGGAAATCAGACTTTGGGTTTCTTAGTACTTATTCTATTCTTCTGCTTCCTGCTTCACCCTCCTTCCTGCATTTATATTTTTTAAAATTTTCTTGTTGTTTTATTTTTTATTTTCTATTTCTTACAGGTGATAATCCTAGAAAAAATTTGTGTGAAGTACACCCTGGCAATAATTTCAAATGAAATCAACACAATTCAGTCCGTTAAAGAAATTTCTCGAAAGAAGAAAAAGCAGAAGAAAGTTTCTATTAAGACTGAAGAAGAAAAAGCTGAAGAAGAAAAGGGTGAAGAAGAAAAAGCTTAAGAAGAAAAAGCTACTTGTTAGTGTAACCTCAGTATTTTGCTTGGTGTAGTGTTGATTTAAGATACTTGGTGGTGTTGATATGGCTTTCTAGGTTTAGGGAAGTAGAGAAACAATGATTTTATCAACCTGTAAGTTGTTTAGTAGTGTTGATTTGAATCGAAATTAGATAATTTGTTTGAATCAAAATTAGATTTTTGTTAGTTTTTGAATGATGTAAAAATGGTGGTTACATTTGAATCGAAATTGGATCTTTTATGTTGACTTTTGATTATGGTGACTTTTGTGGAGGTTACATTTAAATTGGATCTTTTGTGTTTATTTGAAATACATTGTCATTTATACCTATCGTTTATTTGAACTATTTGCTCATTTTACAAATGAGCAACGAACTATTTGCTCATTTGACAAATGAGTAATGAAATATTTGCTTATTTGTCAAGTCAGCAAATAATTGATTGATCATTTCACAAATGAGCAAAAAAATGCTTGTTGATTTAATGAATGATTAAATGTTTTTTTTGCTCATTTGACAAATGAGCAACTAACTATTTGCTCAATTGACAAATGAGCAACTAAGTTTTTGCTCATTTGTTACAAAAAATTGATTGCTCATTTTCCAAATGGTCAAAGAAATGTTTGCTTATTTTACAAATGAGTAAGTAATTATTTGCTCATTTGACAAATGAGCAACTAACTATTTGCTCATTTGACAAATAATTGAAATCTCATTTGATACATAATTGATTCTATTAAGAAATATAAAATCAACAAAATTTCAGCAAAATTAAATACACAAAATTTCTAAATGTTCGATAAATAATGAGGGGATGTGCTAAATAAATTAAATCTTATATTTATATAAAAGTATCATTACACTTTTTTTTGGACAATTTCTAATATCATGATGACTCAATTCACCACAACCTCTACATACTCTCTTCTTTTTCTAGGTTTTTTTCTACAGCCTTTTCTTTTTCTCCCTTCAGCCTTTTTGCACTTTTACCTCTTGTTTCAACATTTGACACATCAATCTCAGCCCCTTTCTTTTTTGAAGTCCCTTTTATTTGATACATGAACTGTAGTCCCTTGAAATTTTTGGAGGTTTGACAATTATTTCAGTTGGCACACTAGCTCTAATCAATAGCTCAATGTCTTGTTCTTTGTTGTTTGCACTTCCAGCTGTTGTTTCATTATTTCTTGCAATCCTCTTAGCCTCCAAATCCTTTCTTATTCCTTGAAGATTTATCAAAAGGTCTTGAATATCTTCATCTTTGCCTTCTGCCAAACTTACACAAGTGTGTATCTCTGACCATAAATCATTTAACAATTTTTTCTTGTCCATTATATTAGCACATTGCTCCAACAGGTTTCCTCCCAAGTCAAAAATTGGTTTCCTTAGTGCCATAGTAGTCCATCTGTGTAGCATATACTGCTTAGGAATGGTTACAAACCTTTTTGCTTTCCAAACCCAAATCATATGTCTACATGGAATTCCTTGTCTGTAAAATAGCTTCCAAGAACATGTGGTGTCATAGTTAGTTGGATTAAACACAACATCAAATGTTCTAGTCCGATTTCCTTCACTTACTTTTGCAACTTCTAATCCATTTTATGTCTTCAATTCATCAACACCACAAGAAAAACAAGCAATTTCAACCTCATATTGAAATTCATAAAAGACAGTGTTAGTATATAAATGTGAGGCATGCTTTTCTATCCCTAGTGGTGTTTTGCACTCAGGATATTTGTGTTTTGAATCATTATCATTTTGACCTTGAGTGTGTCTCTGGGCATCAATTGCAGCTTCATATCTCAAGTAAAACTCAACAAGTGACACACGAGGATTGATAAAGGAGCAGAAAAAGTTGTTTTCACTTTCGGATCTTGATGTTGTACGCATTATTCCTCCGAGGAGCACATCTCTGAAATACGCCGAAATCCACTTGTCCCTTATCTAGTACATATGACCTAACCACTCATGTTCTTCCAAGTGGTATTCAACCATCACCTTGTTCCACCTTTCTTCAAACTCAGCGGGTTCAATTTCAAGATGCCAAATGCAAGCACATAATTTTTTAAGGAAACCAGTTTCTTCTTGCATGATTGATTTTTCCACCTTATCTGGTAACTTTTTCATTATGTGCCACATACAGAATCGATGTTCAGTCTTCTTAAACACACTTGTAACAGCAATTTTCATTGTTGGATCCTGATCTGTGATCATACAATTAGGTTCATTCCCACCCATTCGGTTGAGAAATGATCTGAGCAGCCACTCAAATGACACGATATCTTCCTTTGCTATGAAACCAGCAGCAAAAGTAATGCAGCTCTTATGATGGTCAACCCCTGTAAATGCAGTAAACACCATGTTGTACCTATTTACACATATAGATTAAATTTTAAATGAGTAAATAATTCAATGCTCATTTGACAAATGAGCAAATAATTAATTGCTTATTTGTCAAATGACCAAATAACTCAATGATCATTTGTGAAATAAGCAAACAATTCTTTGCTCTTTTGTCAAATGAGCAAATAATTGAATGCTCATTTGTCAAATGAGCAAATAACTCAATGCTCATTTGTGAAATAAGCAAACAATTCTTTGCTCATTTGTCAAATGAGCAAAAAATTCAATGCTCATTTGTCAAATGAACATGCAATTCAATGCTCACATACATACTCTTATCAAAGAATATTAGACTTATGGGGATATTCACTTTTCACATTGAAGTAAGCAAACAATTATATTAAGTTCATTGAAAACATAGTCATTAAGTTAAGCCATAGTTATAACATAAAAATGAATTGTGATTATTATGAATTACCTATTGGTTTGGTATGTGGTATCAAAGGAAACCATATCACCAAATAGAGAATAACTCTTTTTACAAAGGGGGTCTGCCCACAATGCTCTACAAAGGCAATAGTCTTCATCCATCTCAAAATCAAAGAAAAAAGCGCTCCACATTAGCTTTTTGTTGGTAAAGCTATCCACGAACATTTGAGCATCGCTTGCTTGAATGTATGCTTTTAAATCTCTATGAAATTTTTTGAAATCTTTCTTAGATGCACCAATGTTATCATATCCTCCAACAATTTCCTTCATCATTTGAAAAGTTGTAACGGGACCAATATTCACCTATTTAAAGAACAAAACAATTTGTCAAATGAGCAAATAATTCAATACTCATTTTTAAAATGAACAAACAATTCAATGCTCATTTAATTATTTGCTTGTTCATTTGAACAATTTAATGCTCATTTTTCAAATGCGCAAACAATTTAATGCTCATTTTTCAAATGAGCGAATATTTATATGCTCATTTGTCAAATAAGCAAACAACCTTTATTAGAACATATAGAGAATTCATGAAACATAAGAGACTTTGAAAGTGTTACCTTAGAATTATTCACAATTATTTTTTTGTGCAATATGTTCGTTTTCCTTCCTTCTTTTTGGAAGAGATTGCAACTAGGTGTATAAAGTGCGTAAGTGTGTCCCTCATGAAATTGTTTCACTATGAATTTGTTATCATCACAATGCTTTATGACAATGTGTGCCTTGCACCCAACACGAGTAACGAGTCTCTTCCTTTTGATTGAAGCTTTTTCTTCATTGCTTTCTCCTTCCTTATTATTTAAATCTTTTTCAACAGTAGCCTTTCTTTTCTCTTTGTATCCTTCCTTATTGCATAAGATATGCTGTGATTTCAATTCTTTGCTTCTTCTTTGTCTTTTAGTTGTAGACTTTCTTGTGTTAAATCTAGTAGCAAATGCGTAACTTTTATAAAATTCAAGGCCCTCTTCAAGATTATTAAACTTCATCCCTATAGCTGATTTCAACTCATTGGGGCATATTGGAAGCCATTCTTTTGTTCCTCTAGGAGTGAGTAAAGGTGCTACTTTAGGAGAAACTACTATTGTAGGATTAGTTGGCACATTTGTGATGGTACTAGAATGACTCTCAAGTTGTTCGTTGTTCCTCATCATTTCTGTCATTAAACATAATAGAAATAACAAGTCATTAACAATTCCACAAAATAGTAACAATTGAATATGCACCCCCTTAAACACAGTTACACACACACTCTCAATAATTAGAACTGAAATCAGATTCTTAAATAAGAATGTACACGGCCAGAAGCAAACACACACACTTACACATACACTCTTACACTCACTCACTCACTCACTCTCTCTCTCTTTCTCTCTCTCTCTCACACACACACACACAAAATAATTTCAAAATCTAAAATTAGAACTGAAATTAGTTTCTGAAATTAGAATTGCAAGCAGAAAGATGAGGGGGCAGGGGGGGATAGGTTTGTGCAGGGAAGTGGAAGAAGGGAGTGTGGTTGGTGTGCAGGAAACATACCAAGAAGAAGGGGGTGGGGCTTGTGCACAGGCAAGCAAACCAAGGAACTCGATGCTCATTTATGAAATAAGCAAACAATTCTTTGATTTTTTGTCAAATGAGCAAATAATTAAATGCTCATTTGTCAAATGAGCAAATAACTCAATTCTTATTTGACAAATGAGCAAATAAGTATTTAGGAAGCACAACCCCAATAAAACAAACTATCCTAGCAACTGTAACAAGAATGCAACAATGATACTCAAATTTAAAATAAGAACACAAGAACGATCAGACCAGAACAACACATCTTTGGAATTCGATAATAAATCAAAAGTAAATTCAAGACTAAACATGAACATGGAACACAACTTATTTTGCTCATTTGCTCATTTTTATATTTGCTCTTTTTTTTTTTTTTTTTTTTTTTTTTGTATTTGCTCATTTTAAGTTTATTTTGCTCAGTCTTCACTTTATGCCTACACATATCTTAATATTTGCTCTCTGCATCAGATCTAATGTCAAAACACATTAGAAGACAAACAGAAGAGCACATAAAACCACATATAGATATCCTCTCTACAATCTCACAATACAAAAAACTAGCACCAAAAGGAACTAAGGGTACCGCAACACCATCTCCAATGCTCTATGGCATGAAGTTCAAAGAGAGAAGGGCAACCATATAACAATTCAATAACATAGTAAAATAGAAAAAATAATAAGAGAAGAGGGGGAGCAGTAGAAGGGTGGCAGCACTAGTAGGGGGGCAGAATAAGGGGTTGAATAGTAGAAGGTAGACTATGATCTACAAAGTATGACATACACTCTTACAGCCACTCTTACACACACACACACACACACACACACACACTTACACATACACTCTTACACTCACTCACACACACACACACTTACACATACACTCTTACACACACACACACACACACACACTTACATATACACTCTTACACTCACTCACTCACACACACACACACACACACACACACGTATACATACACACAGTAATTTCGGAATCTAAAATTAGAACTAAAATCAGTTTCTGAAATCGGAATACACACAAAAGCTCAATCTAGGAAGCACAACCACTAACAAAACTAACGATCCTAGCAGCAATAACAAGAACGCAAAATGATACCCAAATTTAAAATAACAACACAAGAACGATTGTACCACAACAACACAACTTATTTTGCTCATTTTATAGTTGCTCTTTTTTTTTATTTGCTCATTTTAATTCTTTTTGCTCATTTTAATTATGTATGCTCAATTTACATACCTTCAATTGAAATACTCAAATCGAAAATTGAGCTCATTCAACTAGACATAATAAGGTTAACATGCAATTTAACAGTTCTTAAAATACTCAAATCGAAAATTTCTCATTGAATTTCAACGAATATAATCGAATATTTTAACGAAAATTATCCAAAATTTTAACGAAAATAATTTACGTAATTTGGTAATAATCATAACTGAACAATTTGAAATTCTCAAACACTAAAATTAACATGCAACTGAAAAATATTTTGTAAATTTTGATGCTAAGATTAAACTAAGATCATTGAATTTACAAAATTTACAAAACTAAGAGAATTACAAACCTCAATAATTTATGGAAATTGATACTCGTGAACAAGACGAGGAGAGAGAAATTGTCGAGTTTAAAATTTAATTAAACGCCCTTGATAAAATCTTAAAACTTCCTGGTGGAGAGAGAGCATAGCAGAAATTGAAGCTTCGTGGTGGTGAGAGAGCAAAGCAGAAATTGAAGCTTCTAAACAATTAAGCGTGGTTGTTAGGGAAGGTTTATATTATTAATCTCAGCTGTTAGATTTATTACAATCTAGTGGCTGAGATTTGTCCTCACATAAGGGATAGGTTCTCACATAGAGAGTGCTTCTCACCGGATCCCGACGCTATATGTATATATATATATATATATATATATATATGTATGTATATATATATATGTATGTATATATATATATGTATGTATATGTATATATATATGTATGTATATATATATATATATGTATATATATGTATATGTATATATATCCATATATATATATATATATCCATATATACATATATATATACATATATATACATATATATATGTACATATATATGTATATATATATATATAATATATATATATATATATATATATATATATATAATCCTTCAATTTCTCTACTCCCTTTCAACTGCTATTTGCTTTAATTCTTCTTCAATTCTTCTTCAAACTAAAAAGACTTATTAATTTTGGAGCTTTTGCCTTCAATTGTTACGAATTATCTCCTCAACAACTAAATTTTTTAACTAATTAGATGAATTGTATGTCTAAAATGATTTTGTGTTATTTGATAGAATGATGATCTGATTGATTAGAGTTACAGCAGCAGCTTACTTAATGCAGCTTATTGGTGTTTATGTGTTTAGGAGGGAGTAGTGGGTTGGGCAAGGGGGCATTGTTGTTGGTGGTGGGTGCGATTAGCAACGAGGGAGAGTTGATGTACGGGTTGGGTGGGTGGAGTTGTGGTTGGCTGGACGTGGGTCTTTGTGGGTGGGTTTGGAGGAGGGTGGTGCTGTGGTGGGCAGTGGTAGACTGGTCGGAAGAACAAGGTGAGGAGGTTTTCAAAATTTCGAAGGGTCTGCTACAGAGAAATAAGAGAGAAAAACCTCGAGGATTGACGACGAAGACGAGATTGGAGCAACGAGAGAGAAGATCAGTGGAGGAGAGAGAAAATTCAAGCGGCATTAATGGAGGATGATTCTGAGCTGCAATAAACCCCATCCGTACTGCTATTCCATACACCATTCCGAGCTGCAATATTTTTCGTTCATTTTCATTTTTTGTAAAAAAATAAGAGTTAATTTGATGAACTATAGAGGAAGTTGAATGGATTTTGAAGTAATTTGCAAGTATGTTGAGATAATTTGATAATGATATAAGCATGCTTGTTCTTCTTCCATCATGCTTGATATGAGGGACTGTTGAGTGAGTGCTATGAACTGGAAAATTGAGGGAGATTAGTAGTAGTAGGTGGTAATAACATGTGGTAAACGAAGAAATGACTTGCATATTTTTAAGTATTAATTATTAGAACTCACATAGGACATTCCATGTAATATTAGGCTCAAACCTAAATTTCTTTTCATTCCTCAAATTTATGAATTTGTATGCAATGAGCTGTGGGAATCATTTCTTACCAGTCAAAGCTCAATCAATGAAGTATTGCTGTATTGGGCATCAAAATAAAGCTTGCTTGGTTTTGGTAACTGTATGGCTTCACAGGGTCTTAATTAGCAACTAAGTATTTATTAAATTAGCAACTAAGTATTTGCTCATTTGACAAATGAGCAACTAACTATTTGCTCATTTGCTAAATGAGCAAAAAATTGATTACTCATTTCCCAAATGATCAAAGAAATGTTTGCTCATTTTACAAATGAGTAATTAATTATTTGCTCATTTGACAAATGAGAAAAGAAATGCTTGTTGATTTAATGAATAATTAAAGAAATGTTTGCTTATTTGACAAATGAGCAACTAACTTTTTGCTCATTTGACAAATGAGCAACTAATTTTTGCTTATTTGTCAAATGAGCAAAATAATTCAATGCTCCTTTGTCAAATGAGCAAACTATTTAATGTTCATTTGTCAAATGAGCAAATGATTCTTGCTCATTTTGTCAAATTAATGCTCATTTGTGAGTGTGTTTGAAAGTTTTAAATACGTTAGCCTACTAGCTAAAGGGTAAAGCATTGTGCAAATGCACAAAAGATGTGGGTTCGAATCTAACGTAAGTTCATTTATGTAATGTGCAACTAAGTTGTTGCTCATTTGACAAATGAGCAACTATGTTTTTGCTCATTTAACAAATGAGAAACTAAGTTGTTGCTCATTTAACAAATGAGTAACTAAGTATTTGCTCGTTTGCTAAATGAGCAAAAAATTGCTTGCTCATTTGACAAATGATCAAATAATTGTTTGCTTATTTTACAAATGAGTAATTTATTATTTGACAAATGAGCAGATAATTTTTGCTCATTTATTAATTGAGCAAAGAAATGTTTGCTCATTTTACAAATGAGCAAAGAAATGCTTGCTCATTTGACAAATGAGCAACTAACTATTTGCTCATTTAACAAATGAGTAACTAAATTTTTGCTTATTTATCAAATGATCAAATTGTTGTAGGTTATTTAACATTGATTTGCAATCAAAGATTCATTTGATTAAATGATAGATCAATTGTCGCAGGTTCATTCAATAGCAAGTTCATACAAAAACTAAACATATCTATAAAGATATGTATTTTCATTGATATATTGTTGTAATATTACATTTTAATTAAAAAAAATAAATATTAAAACTACTGAAGCCACCACTGCACTCTGCTATTCTGCCACCGCAACACTGCTATTCTGCCACCACGGCAACTAAAGCCTCCACCGCAACGGACAAACATTAAAAAAAAAATTAGATTAATTTACAAACCCTTCCCAAATTTCAACTCTAAAAATGCAAATAAACCATAAATCTAACCGATTCAAAGCAATCAAACATAGCCTAACAGTTCAGAAATGTATATAAAAGATGAAATTTGAAAATAATAAAACTAGATGTAAATTCTTACCTAAAATAAAATTAGATCTGAAAAATGCTTGTGGTGCTTAGTGGGTGTCGCCTTGTCGGTGTTGTTGTTGGTATTGCGTTGTTGCTTGGTGGTGCTTGCTCGGTGAGTCAGTGATGCTCGGTGGTTTGATGTGGGGGCTTCTCGGTGGGTTTATTGTCGGTGTTGTTGCTCGGTGAGGTCTGCTCGGTGGGTTACTGTGGTTGCTGTGGGCGGTGGTTGTTGTGTTGATGAGAGGAGAGATGCGTGAGAAGAAAATGGAAAGGAGGAGAGAGAAAGGAGAGAAAGGAGATGAGAATGGAGAGGAGAGAGAACGTGAGAGTGGAGAGGAAGAGAGAGAAAGGAGAAAGGAGGACCCGTGAGAATGGACTGGAGGTATTTGGCAGCTTTGTATTTTAATCTTAGCCGTTGAATTTCATATAATCTAATGGCCGATATTGGTTCTCGTAAAGATGGTGGTTCTCACATAAAGGGTGGTTCTCACCGGATCCCGACCCTATATATATATAAGGCGGGTGATGAGAATCGATCGCTAGATCTCTAGGAATTGGGAGGATAGCTCTAACCACTTGATCTATACCTCACTCTCACTTGAAAAACTTATGATTCAATCATACACATATTTATAACCTGTGAGTTGTAAGTCTTGTGGCATGTACAAAATAAAAATTTCTTAGTATTTTTAACCATTAGTCTTGTGGTATAGAATCATGTTTGGGGTATGGTGTCAAAATAACACCCAACCTGACCCGTTTCAACATTGACCCGAAAAATATCTGATTCAAATTTCGACTCATGTAGACACAATAATTCAACTTTAAAAATTGACGTGATCCGACCTCATTGAACACGATCCGGACATCCGAATTGTCACCTCTAGGTATGCCCATATATAGCATTAGAGTAACATATATTCTTGTGTTAAATATATTTAAGATCGGTTCTTTCAAAAAAATATAATTAAGATCAGTATTACTTTCGTAATAATTTAAACTGTTAATCTTTCAATTAAAACCTGACGAATTAGACGAATTTTTTTTCACGACTACAACAAACCAATAGACCCCCTCGTCGAAAAAGGCTATAAATCACAATGATATGAGATAGGGTATGAAGAATGTACGATGTGCAACAACGATCGTAGCTTTGCTGACAGGATGTTTTTATTTGATTTAATTAATATGCATTTATTAGAGAAATCTCTTTATAGATGTCGTGTGACTTTTATTTATGATACATTTTTATTTCAATTAAAGATATAATTTGAATTGTATTTAATAAGAGCTTTAGTTATAGAAATATTATCCAAATCATATTAAAGATAGTTATGATTGAAGTAAAATATGATTTGAAGACTCGCTAGCTAATAACACTTTAATGCCAAATTTTATAAGTACTCCATCTGCCTTTAGAAAGTTATTTTTGTTTAAATGATGATTGCCTCATCAAAAATCAAAATAAAACAAACTTTTAGTGACTGATCGAGGGATTTTTTTATGTTATAAATGTAGCATTTTAGTATTTAATGTAATATATTTTATTTTTTAGTACTAATTTGTTATGGGGTATTCTCATCTGATTGTGATGTTGTATATATAAAGAGTATACAATACTTTTATATGTTTAAAACAATTATTTTTTGAGTCAAAAAGCCATGAAAAAGGTGTGTATATATGCATTTGAATTAATTATGTTGAAATATGTATTTTGTAATATTTAAATGGGAACTCCCAATTAATATATAGGTAACCTCAAATGATTAGGGTTTAATTACAATGGATATATAACACAACAAAACTATATATACTATTTTTTTGAATTTTTTTTTTTTTTTTTTTTTTTTAAAAAAAACAGTTGTATAACTGTATATGTTTTATGTCCAATGTGTGTTAATATTCCACAACTTTTTTCCAAGGTATTGAGTGATGGACTAAGAAGGAAAGGGAGTACGTGCGATTGGTTAATTCTTTATATCGTTTTTTTTTGGATATTTTGGATTATTCCATTAGATTATGATATTATATCGTGCACACACACATACAAACTCACACCACACACAATATAATAACAATATAATAATGCCAATAATGTTTATAAACAACTTTACATGAGCAACAAATGAGTAGCTGAAAAAAAAAAAAAGAACGAAAGGAGTACTTAATTAATTAGGAATGTTGCCTAATTTGATTGTAGTAACCATCAAATATTCTTTATTGTGACTCTATAATACTTAATTGGGACTGCCTAATTTGATAATAATAACCTTGAAATATTCCTTTTTTTTTTTTTGAATAATGAATTAAAATATTCTTTATTAGGACTCTATAATACTTAATTGGGACTGCTTAAATTAATTTTAAAAACCTTCAAATATTCTTTATTAGGACTCTATAATACTTAATTGAGACTGCCTAAATTAATTATAATAACCTTCAAATATTCCTTATCGGGACTCTATAATACTTATTATGACTGCTTAATTAATTATAGTAATCTTTAAATATTTTTTATTGGACTCTATAATACTCAATTGGGGCTGCCTAATATGATTTCTCCCCACAACAACAATAGGGAGGGGATTAGAACCTAACCACTCAAAACTAATGAAACCCGAATTCGGATTAGCCTAAAGGGTGAACCTTTAAATATTCTTGATTGAGACTACATATTACGGGGCTGTTCTATTTACCTTATTTTCACTTACTTTAGGTTTAATATGTTTAGATAAGTTAAGTTAAGTTCAAATAATTTCAGTTCATTAAAATAAATACTAATAAAGGTTATCCAGGCCTAGATCAAATTACAACTAAAATATGTTTTTAAGAAGGTTTAATAAGTTCAGTTAAGTTAAGATAAGTGAAAATCAGGTGACTAGAACACACCCTACCTATAGGGACTACCTAATTTGATAATAATAATAATAATAATATAATCCATCTTTATAGTTTTTGTAAATAATTTATATATGGATTTACATTAATTCACATATTTTACTTAATTGGTTCATAAATGACTACTCTTACGGTCTTACCTTTCTATTTGGGACTATCCAATTTTGGTTAAGATCAATAAATATATTCCTTGTCAAAAAAAAAAAAAAAAAAAAAAAAAAATCAATAAATGTATTCTCATCTTATTTACATTTTATTGGCATAATTATCGTACTTTTTTTTTTTGGGATTACCTAATACAAGCTACGAAACACACGTTACGCGTTTACAACATAGGATATTTTACTCATAATATTGTTATTGTAGATTTTTTTGAAAATCATTACTTACATAAAACATAAAATAAGGTTTAAACTAAAGATCATAAAAAAAAAATTAAAAAAATATATTAGGCAATAAAAAATTTACTCCACTTCTTGTACCATAATCTTAAAAAAATTGTTGATTGTTGAATTTTTTGTATAAAAGATTCAAAACTATAGAGTCAACATCTACAATAATACTATGTATATAGATTAGAAGATGCATATTTTTTATTTTATTTTTTTATTTTTTAAATACATGCTAAGTTTTTTTTTTCTATGTAACAAAGATGAACGTGGTATATGTTGACTATATATATATATATATTTAGGGAACTATATTAGCGTTAATTAAAATGAAAAAAAAACCACAAAACAAACAAATTTTTATACGTGGTTGGCCACACCGTGTGGCCGGGGTTACTCTAGTTACTCAGTCAAGGGCTACTCGAGCTACTCGGTCAGGAGTTTACCCGAGGGGTTTAATCAAGGATTACTTGAGGGGTTTCGGTCAAGGGTTACTCGGTCAGGATTTACTTTTGGGGTTACTCGGTCAAGGGTTACTTTAGGGATTACTCGGTCAGGGGTTGCTCGGTCAGGTGTTACTTGGGGGGTTACTCGGTCTGGGGTAACTCGGTCAAGGGTTACTTGAGGGGTTACTCGGTCTGGAGTAACTCGAGTAACCCCTGACCGAGTAACTCGAGTAATCCTAGTAACTCGAGTAACCCCTGACCGATTAACTCGAGTAACACCATCTGATTTGGGTAAAAATACCCATGCCATGTGGTCCAAAAAGAAGCTTACACGTGTCATCCCAGGAGAGTTCCAAATAGGACCAATCACCAGCTGACACAGGGCCTTCCTAATCAGTGGGAAAAAGGCAGCCTTCAGGGCCCAATTCCCGAGAAAGCCGCAAAGCGGCGTAGCCCACCAAATCTAGGTCAAAATGACCTAGATAGGGGTACATTTTCCAATGACCTTATAAATAGGGAGATTTACAAAGGAGGGGACCCGACCTATGATTGATTGGACCAAGTTTCGCTTCCTCGAGCCGGGGAAAAGGAAGGACATCTGGCGTACACAGCCGCATGGCAGCAAGAGGACTATCTCTGATGCTCAACTTATTATTGAGAAAAGGAGAAACCAGCAACTGTCTGACTCTGCTTCAACGTTGACTTTCCCAGACAGCTTTAAGAATACCTCGATGACGTATTCTCAATCTGCATAGGAGAGCCTGTCAGGCGGCCCGTCCGTCCATACAGGTCCTTAGATGATAGGCTCGGTCCCGTATGTGCCCCAGCAACCATTTAGGCCTTTTGTTCAGCCTTACCTCAGCCTGCTCTTTTCGGGGGTCAGGTGACATATAACATCCAGCCACTAGACTGGCAGTTCCGTCTGCTAAAACTTGGAGATCAACCTTCTGCGTTCTCCAAGGAGATAACCAAGGCGGCACAGCCGACCAAGGTTAAGAATGTCATGGTGGGTACTTGTGATGGTACCACCAACCCAGAAGACCACCTGTTGGCATACAACAACCTCATGTACTTGCAGGGGTTGGAAGATGCCGCAGGTGTTTCCAAGCCACGCTGAAGGGCATTGCCCAACAGTGGTTCGACAATTTGCCGGCTGGGTGCATTAACAATTTTAGTACGCTTGTGTTCCTATTTGCCTCAAACATCTCCATGAATATACCCTCCAAAAAGACAAGCCTTGACTTGGGCGCGGTATAACAGGGAGACAGGGAAGTGCTCGGCTCATACGTCAGACGGTTCAATCTAGTGAGAATCCAGATCCAAGGAATGTCTGACGATGTTGCTTACACAGACTTCCTCAGGGGTCTGAAAGACGGGTCGACTTTCAAGTTTGACCTCGTCCGAAAGAGAATCTCCACTCTTCAAGAAGCGTTGATAGAGGCGGAAGCATATATACAGGCGACAGAGCTCTGCTCCACCAGCAAGCAGTCGGACTCAAAGAAGTCCGACAAACCAAAAGGGAGTTGGCAAGAACATCTGGCTCAGAAAGTTGAAGAGAGCAAGAAGAGAAAAGAAAGCTGGGCGGTTGAGGATTCTGATCAGCCGTCCCAGAAGAAAAACAAAGAGTTTAAAAAGGTACGAGTTTAACAAAGACTGCTACTCCATACTCATGGAGATAAAAGACCAGGTGACAATTGAGAAGTCCGCTGCAATGAAAGGTCCGACCAAAAACCAGAATAAAGATAATTATTTCCACTTCCATGAGGATATTGGCCATGACACCAACAACAGCTATAGCCTCAAGCGGTTGTTAGATAGATTGGCTGATAAGGGGGTGTTGAAATCTTACATCCTTAAGTCTAAGGTGACCCTGAAGACGGACCCTAAACATCCGTCAAAAAGAAAGCAAAGCCTAATAGTAGTTCGGACACCGATAAGGAGCCGATATATACTATAGCAGGCGGCTTTGCCGGTGGGGGTCCAACAATTAGAGGCACCAAGGACCATGTCCCGCAGTTTGATGTCAGCTCGGTTGATGAGAGCCAGGCGTCTACTGACACATTCCCTGAGGCCATCATCTCTGAGAGGGACCAGGGCGAAGTCCGCCGGCCGCATGATGACCCCATTGTTATCGAATGCAAGGTAGCCAACTAGAGTGTTGGCCGAATCCTTATTAATACCGATAGCTCGTTTGACATCATCAACTACAAGTGTCTGTCTAAGATGAAGTATAAGCCAGGCAGCATGCACAAGGTCACTCATCTCTTGGTTGGTTTTGGGGTAGAATTGTGCACCCATTCGGCCGAATAGATTTACCCATCCGGCTGGGAAAGAAGGGAGAAGGGCACCACTTGGTCATCCGGTTCTTAGTCGTAAAGGAGCTGACCGCCTATAATCTTATTTTGGGCCGTCCGACTTTGAACGAATCCAAGGCCGTCATTATCCCATCTGTTATGCTGCTGAAGTTTGAAAAAGTTGACGGTCCTGTTGGCTCCCTGAATGGGGACCAGAAAAAGGCTCGAGAGTGCTATCTCTCAAACGTCAAGCCCACGACGGCAGCAGCCGATCAGGGTGAGGAGCCTATAGACCTTGACGATGTCAAGGAGGAAGAGCCTGCCCCACGAGCACTTGGCAAGAAGAGAAAGATTGATCAGCTGGTGGCTGTGAAGAAAGAAAAGCAATAGCAATAGCAATAGCAATCACTGACCGGGGAACGGTCAGATGAACTCTGTCCCCAGCCGGCTGGTGAACATATTGATATTGCTCTGAACGACACACGTCCGGAGTGTATTGTTAAGGTGGGGACGGTTGCCTTTCCAAAGTTGAGGGCAGACTTGCACAACTTGCTGAAAGAATTCAAGGACATCTTTGCCTTTAAAGTGGAAGAGATGTCAGGCATCAACCCGGATCTTACTGTCCACAAGCTTACCATGGATCTGAAAAAGAAGCCTGTTAGGCAAAAGAAAAGAAATCACGGCGAGGAGAGATTTTAGGCGGCAGCCGCCGAAGTAAATAAGTTGTTAGACGCCGAGTTCATTCGGCAATGTCACTTCCCAGATTAGGTTGCTAATGTCGTTCTTGTGAAGAAGCCGAATAGTACCTAGCGCATGTGTGTTGATTACACAGATCTGAACAAGGCATGTCCAAAGGACAGTTATCCGCTTCCAAAGATCGACAGTCTGTTCGACTATACAACCGGACATGCTTTGATGAGTGTTATGGACACTTTCATCATATTCTCCTGTAGAAGAAAGATCAAGAGAAGACGGCCTTTGTTACTGATCAGGGGTTATTCTGCTATACTGTGATACCATTTGGCTTGAAGAATTCGTCAGCTACTTTCCAACGTATGATTAACACGGTGTTCATTAATCAGATTGGAAGGAATGTAGAAGTGTACATTGATGACATGATAGTCAAATCCAAGCTACAGACGAACCATCTAGCTGACCTCCGAGAAACCTTCACCACACTCAGGCGGCACAAGGTCATGCTCAATCCCAAGAAATGTGTCTTTGGTGTTGAGTATGGGAAGTTTCTCGGATTTTTGATTGATCAAAGGGGGATAGAGGCTAACCCAGAGAAGATACAGGCGGTGATTAACATGAAGTCTCCCTGCACTGTCAGGGAAGTTCAGAAATGAACCAGTTGTCTAGCGGCATTGGCGAGATTCCTCGGCCGGTCAGGTGACAAGTGCCTCTATTTCTTCCAAGCAATCAGGAAAAAGACCAGGTTTGAATGGGGGGATGATGCTAAGGCGGCCTTTCAAAAATTGAAAGAACATTTACACTCTTTGCCAAGGCTTGTTAGCCCTCTGCCCAAGGAGACGCTTTACATGTACTTAGTTGTCTCAGATCATGCCCTCAGTGTTGTTCTCCTTGCTGAGATAGACGACTTCCAGCTCCCGGTCTATTTCATTAGCCATGTCCTTAGAAATGTTGAACTCCGGTACCCAACGGTCGAAAAATTTGGTCTCGCCTTGTTTATGGCAGTCAAGAAATTGAAACCATATTTCTTGGCTCATCCAGTGGTGGTCTACACAGACCAACCCCTCAAGCTTCCAATGACAACTTAGAGTCATCTGGTCGAATACTTAAGTGGGCTATTGAAATGCAAAGTCTTGAAATCTCTTTCGAACCAAGGAGGGCAGTGAAGGGTCAAGCGCTCGCCGACTTCATTGTTGAAATGACAAGGCCGGTTGAGCCGAAAAATCTTGACCAGGTTTGGAAGGTGTATGTAGACGGGAGATCTATTATGAACGGATGTGGTGCTGGGGTAATATATTAATCTCCTAAGGGTGAAAAATATGATCATACACTACGTTTCAAGTTTTAAGCCTCAAATAATGAGGCAGAGTATGAAGCCCCGCTAGCCAGCATTCGCATGTGCAAGGCGGAAGGGGCAAGAAAAATTAACGCCTACTCTGATTCACAATTGGTCGTTAGCCAATACCATGGTGACTATGAGGCTACCCATCCGGCTATGATCATATACTTGCAGGCGGTTAGCGCAGAAGCTGGGACACTTGTTGAATTTCATCTAAGTCAAGTGCCCCGGTCAGAGAACAATCAGGCGGATGCTTTTTCTAAGTTGGCATCATCCGCCTCCTGTGATACGCCTCGGTCAGTCTTCAGGGAAGTAATGGAAAAAAAAAGTATTGAGGAAGATCCCATTGGAGTTCTTGACCGAAGTTCAACCTGGATGGACGGCATCCAGGCATATCTGCTAGACGACACTTTGCCAAGTGCCCCGGTCAGAGAACAATCAGGCGGATGCTTTTTCTAAGTTGGCATCATCCGCCTCCTGTGATACGCCTCGGTAAGTCTTCAGGGAAGTAATGGAAAAAAAAAGTATTGAGGAAGATCCCATTGGAGTTCTTGACCGAAGTTCAACCTGGATGGACGGCATCCGGGCATATCTGCTAGACGACACTTTGCCGGATACATATCCAGAAATGGCCGTAATGAAAAAGCGTGCGCCCAACTTTGAGATCCGCAAAGGAGAACTTTTCAAGAAGGGCTTTCTACAGCCACTCTTGAAATGTATCACCTTAAAAAAGGGGAAGGAAATTCTAGAAGATCTACACTCGAGCTACTGCGCCTCACACATAGGCGGCAGAGCTCTAGTAGAAAGGGCCAGGCGGCAAGGGTATTTCTGGCCAACTCTGGAAGCAGACGCCATGGAAATTGGTGAAGAAGTGCGATAAATGTAAAAGGTTTGGCAAACTCATCCACCGTCTTGCCACTACCTAAGGGCCATTTATAGCTCAGTACCATTCGTCAAATGGGGCATGGATATCTTGGGACCGTATACTCCTACTCAAGGCAGACGGTGGTATATCTTAGTTGCCGTTGACTACTTCACCAAGTGGGTAGAAGCGGAGGCGGTAAAAAACATCAAGACAAAGGATGTCATCTCCTTCATCTAGAAGAACGTCATCACCCGGTTTGGGGTACCTATGTCTATGGTCTTTGACAATGGCCCTTAATTTGTGATGCCTACTCTCAAGAATTGGCTAGGAGACCAAGGGATCTCCCACTATTTGGCATTAGTCGGCCGACCCCAAGCAAACGGTCAGGTTGAAGCCTTTAACAAGCTAATCTCAGACGACATACAAAAGAAAATTAAAAGGCTGGCGGTCTATGGGCAGAAGAGTTAACTCATGAGCTATGGGCCATCAGAACAACAGCGAAAGGGGCAACCATTGAAACCCCATTTCTCATGGTGTACGGTGCTAAAGTCGTCTTTGCCTATTAAGCATTATGAGCCGACTCTTCGAGTCATGTTATATGATGAAGAGGCAAACTGGGAGGCCATGCGGCTGGCATTTGAATCACTTCCAGAACGCAGGGGAAATGCCGCCTTGCGTCATGAGATATACCATCTGAGAATGACAAGTGCCTACAGCAAAAGAGTACACAAACGGCTCTTGAAAGTAGGGGACTTTGTGTTACGGAAAATGGAGGCTATCGATAGGGCCAATGAGCAAGGCAAGTTGACGTCCAATTAGGAAGGTCCCTACCAGATCTATGAAGAATTAAGAGGCGGCATCTGCCGCCTGGAAACTCCAGACAGCAGGAAGCTAGCCAAAACTTAGAATGTAGACAATCTAAAGATATACTACATCTAAGACTTGTTAAATTTTTGTAATAAGAAGCTTATTAATGAAAAGTTGCTTTTTTATTTTCAATATTAATTATTTATTCTTATTTAGATATGTCTCCCAATGGGAACACCGTCTGTGCAATGTGTAAACGGCCAAATCTAAACTAATTGTCTACTCCAACAAGAGTATGACATTCGGCGACGCCCATCCGGGTGAATTCGTTGCAGAGAGCATCTCCCATTTGCGTGGTACATTGCTCTATAAACTCAAACACAAATGGCCCAATTGACCAACTCAATAAGGGTTAGCTCATAGCCATTTGACCTGAATAATCTAACATGGAACTTAAACGGCGTAATAAAACCATATGTCTTTTCGACAACAGCCGATAACCGGTCATTATTTTAACTTAGATTAAAATCTTATAATAATTTATAACTCAAGAAATCCTCCCAGTGGGGAAAAAGGAAGTTTGAGTATACTTATGGATAATATAGTCCAACAGATGACCCAGACGGTGAAAAACGTTTGATGTATTCATTTTATATATTATTTTATCCCCGTCCCGTGATCATAGTTAGGAGTATTTTTGGCTCTTTAGAGCCAATTTTATTACTAACACGCGTTTTCTAGTGTTTTCGTAGTTGTGGCATTATTTTACAGGAAATTGCAGATTTGGTGCATTTCCCGGCATTTAGTGGAGCCACCGCGAGCATTGAAGTTGAAACGTATTTATATGATCGTGTTTCGAAGCCCAAGACCGTAATTGATGATTTAATCTGGTGATTAAGGGCTCAATGAGGAGATTTGAAGTTTGGGCAATTCGATCCAAGAAGGATGACGAATTGGGCTAAGGTAACAAGGCCCAAAGGACGAAGAAGAGTAAGCCCAAGCATCCGCTCGACCGGGCAGTGCCCTTGCCCTGAGGCGCGCCCGGCCGGGCGAGAGGAGAAGGTCCGGGCATGCTTCGCCCGGATACGCACCCGATCGGGCGCGTGTTTCTAAAGGGAATTTTTATTTATTCTTTTTGTAATTTTTATCTTTGGTTTATTTTTAGTAGGAGTATAAATACAATTTTGAGTGAATAATTAAGCACGCTTTTTTTAATTAGCTAGTATTACTTTTCTTGGGAGATTAGATTTTCAGCTATTCATTGTTCTTGAGTACTTTCTCTCTCTAAACCTTTTGATCAATAAATTCCATATTTTCCGTTAATTCTCGGTACGATTTCTTACTTACTTTATTTTCCGTTAATTTGTTATTTTCATGCATTCTTTGATTATCATGTCTAGTTTAGATTCAATTATGTCAGAGTAGAATTCTATTCTAGGGTTGTGGGGATCCATGAATTATACGAAGGGGTAAATTATTATTGTTTATTATTAATGGTTGATTAATTTCCTATTGATTGATTTAATGCTATGCAATTAGATTTGCGCAGGTTTAATTGTATGAGTTTTGCAATATTGATTCGAGATTCGAGAGATGAGAATTGATATTTAGGCTTAGTTTCAATAGGCATGTTAATCTATTAATGGTTAGGTCGAGATTCGAGAGATGAGATTTAATACCAGTAGATTAATTATGTGATTATAATACGTAGCGACAACCCTTTATAATCTGGTTAATTTATGCATTGATAATTGATCGTATGTTTTACCCTGGAGTATTATTTATTGGTGAACCTATACCCTAGAGCTTTTATTATTGATTATTCCTTTGTTTAATTTGCTTAGCTTTAATTATTAGTTTAATTCCTTCAAATACAATTTGGTTACTTAATAATTTAGATTATAATTATTGATTAGGAATAAAAGAACATTGTTTCCCTGTGGATTCGACCCTACTTCCCTATCTGCTTTAGTTAGAGGACTTAGGAATTTCTTTTGATTAGGTGATACGACTAGATCCTGTCAAAATTTGGCGCCGTTGCCGGGGAGACGGTTTTATTTTATTTCTGATTATTTTTGTAGTCTAAATTATTTTCTTTCGTCTCAGAGAACGCAAGTTCTTTAGGGCAGTTTCTCATACTTGTTTGTTTAGTTCTGTGTTTATGCCCAGGAGTTCTAGATCAGGTTATATTCCGTTTGACCCTGAGATTGAACGTTCCTTTCATAGAGAGAAGAACCTTTTTAGACAGGTACGAGCTATTTCCGAGGGTACTATACCTTTGGAACCACCATCTGATTCTAGTGATACAGAAGTTTATTCAGAACTAGAAGCAGAGATGACGCACCAACCACCTCGCAAGCTCAGCGATTATTCGCAGCCGTCCTTAGCAGATTTCCCACATCTTGCTCCTCCACCTGCCCTCGAAGAAGTACAATTTGAAATTAAGCCCCAGTTTATTACTATGATTGAAAGGAAGCAATTTAGCGGAGCTAAGGGTGAAGATCCAAATCTTCATATTTTAGATTTCTGCCAGTATTACAATACTATTAGGAAAAATGGGGTCACGCAGGACCAAATCAGGGAGATTCTTTTTCCTTTTTTCTTTGTGTGGAAAAGCTAAATTGTGGTATAATGGATTGAATAGAATTTCTCTTGGTATTACTAACTGGGATACTCTTGCTTTGAATTTCTATAATAAATATTACCCTGCACAGAGAACAGCTCTACTACGAAGTTCAATCACAAATTTTTCCCAACAGGTTGATGAAAGTTTATATGAGGCTTGGGAAAGATTTAAGGATCTGCAGAGAGAGTGCCCACACCATGGGATGCAACAATGACAGCTTATTCAAGCCTTCTACAATGGGCTTGGAAATTCTTCCAGATCAATCCTTGATTCGGCAGCTAATGGGAGATTTATGAATCTGAATGAAGATATAGCAGGAACGGTAATTGAAGAGATGTCAATACACAACTCCCAATATGGGAATCCTAGAGGTTTTGCCAACAAGGGGAAGCATAGTGTTGATTCATTATCCTTTGTTCAGGCTCAATTGACCTCTATTTGTCAGAAACATGATAATCTTAGTACTATTATTCCTGCTCCCGTAGCTAATGTTTCTGCTGTGAATAATTCTAATGAAACTTTTTGTGATAATTGTGGTATTGTAGGTCATTGGGCACAAGATTGCAGGAGTTCCATGGAGCAAGTTAATGCCTTTCAGACCTATAGGCAAAATAACCCATACTCCAACACCTACAATCCTGGCTTTAAGAATCATCCATATCTTTCCTACCAAAGTACAAATGTCCAAAAACCTCCACCTCCACAACAACCACAACCACGACCACAACCACAACCCCAACCCCAACCATCACAGCAACCACAACAAAAATACTACCAACCACCTAACCAAAGAGCCCCACCTCAAACACCTCCTCCATCTTCTGATCCTGCATTATCAGAAATTAAAACCATGTTTGCTAGTATGCAAAAGCACATGCAGAGTAGAGATGCACAAATTGATTCCTTAGTAGCCCATAATAAAATCATTGACAATCAAATTGCGCAACTTTCTGCTACTCTACAAAATCGCCAACAAGGAACCCTGTCATCACAGCCAGTACAACCCACAGATCATGCTAATGCAATTACTCTGAGGAGTGGTGCACATTATGATGGGCCTCATATGCCCCCTGATGATGAAATTGTCAAATCTAATAATGCTAGCTCTGATTCTGCAGGGTTAAATAACTTTGTTACTAGCCCTGCAGGGTTGCAGGGTAAATCTAGTACTTCAACTGATAATACCTTGCAGGGAAAAACTAACCCTTCTCTTGATAATGCATTGCAAGGTAATACTAAACCCAAAGCTGGAGATGAAGGGGAACCTGTTATTAAACTACCATTCCCCAACAAACATTTAAAGACAAAGTTGGACAAGCAATTTGGTAAGTTTTTGGAGGTAGTGAAAAATTTGCAGGTAACTGTCCCTTTCACAGAATTAATTACACAAGTTCCTGCATATGCTAAATTTATGAAAGATATTTTGACTAGGAAAAGGGCTTTTAATGAGGTAGAGACTGTAGCTTTCATAGAAGAATGTAGTGCTTTACTACAAAATAAAACTCCACCAAAATTAAAGGACCCTGGAAGTTTTTCTATACCTTGTCATATTGGTAATGTCTTCATAGATAAAGCTTTATGTGATTTGGGTGCCAGTGTTAGTGTCATGCCATCGTTTATTTGTGCAAAACTTAATATGGGTGATTTGAAAGTGACTAACATTACCCTACAAATGGCAGATCGTTTTGTTAAATATCCTTTAGGTATTTTAGAGGATGTTCCTGTTAAAGTAGGAAAATTTTATATCCCTGTTGATTTTGTAGTTTTGGACATGGCTGAGGACATGCAAATTCCTATAATTTTAGGGAGACCTTTTCTCCACACTTCAGGAGCCATTATTGATGTGAAAAATGGAAAACTAACCCTTTCTGTAGGAGATGATAATATTACTTTTAATTTAGGGAAGGTTTTAAAAGGTCCTACGATTAAGGAAGATTGCTGTAATATCGAAGTTATTGATGTGATTGACATTATTTGTGAAGATAGCTTACCACAGGTTCTTGCAAGAGATCCCTTGGAGGAAGTACTTTGTGGTGATTTTACTACAGGTGATGCTGGCATATGGAGCAAAGAGGTGGATGCTATAAAGGCAGCTCTCTCCCTTGAAGAGCTTGACCCTCAAGAAAATTTGAAGGTAGAAAAATTGGTTCAGGAATCAAAACCTGCAGAGGTAAAGAAACCTGAATTAAAACCTCTTCCTTCTCATTTAAAATATGTTTTTTCTTGATGAGCAGGAATTACACCCAGTGATCATTATTATTGCACTTGATGACCCACAGACTTCTCAACTCTAAACGGTTCTTAGAAATCACAAAAGGGCAATCGGGTACAGTATTGATGATCTGAAGGGTATTAGCCCTGACTTTTGTATGCACAGGATACACTTAGAGGAGAACCACAAGCCATGTATTCAACCCCAGAGAAGGTTGAATCCTAATATGCAAGAAGTAGTTAAGAAAGAGGTGATGAAATTACTTAATGCAAGTATTATTTATCCTATTTCTGATTCAAAGTGGGTTAATCCTGTGCAGGTAGTAGCTAAGAAGGGTGGGATGACAGTAATAAAAAATGATAAGAATGAATTAATTCCCATTAGAACTGTGATAGGGTGGCGTATGTGTATTGATTATCGTAGATTAAACATAGCCACTAAGAAGGATCATTTTCCCTTACCCTTCATTGACCAAATGCTTGAAAGGTTAGCCAATCATAAGTTCTTTTGCTATTTAGATGGGTACTCTGGATTTTTCCAAATTCCAATTCACCTGATGATCAGGAAAAGACTACATTTACTTGTCCCTATGGTACTTTTGCTTATCGTAGGATGCCATTTGGCCTATGTAATGCCCCAGCTACTTTTCAACGTTGTATGATGAGCATCTTTTCTGAATTCATAGAGTCTATCATGGAAGTTTTTATGGATGATTTTAGTGTGTATGGTTCTTCATTTGATGCATGCTTAATTAATCTCACTAAAATATTGAAAAGATGTGAAGAATGCAATTTGGTCTTGAATTGGGAAAAGTGTCACTTTATGGTGACAGAGGAAGTAGTTCTTGGTCATATCGTATCTGATAAAGGTATACAAGTTGATAAAGCTAAGATTTCTATGATTGAACAATTGCCTCCACCAGTTAATGTTAAGGGGGTTAGAAGTATCTTAGGTCATGCGGGATTTTATCGCCGTTTCATCAAAGATTTTTCTAAAATTGCTAAACCACTAACTCAGCTTTTGTTGAAGGATGCCCCTTTTGATTTTACTAATGAGTGTCTTGAGGCTTTTAACAGGATTAAGCAGGCTCTAATATCGGCACCTATCATATGTGCTCCCGATTGGAATTTACCTTTTAAGATTATGTGTGATGCCAGTGATTTTGCAGTTGGAGCCGTGCTAGGACAGAGAAAGAACAAAGTTCTACATGCTATTTATTATGCTAGTAAAACTTTGGATGAAGCCCAAGTCAATTATGCTACCACAAAGAAGGAGTTTCTTGCTGTTATATATGCTTTAGAAAAATTTAGATCATATCTAGTTGGTTCTAAAATAATTGTTTTTACTGATCATGCAGCTCTGAAATATCTGATCGCCAAGGCAGAAACAAAGCCTAGGCTTCTCCGTTGGGTTCTCTTGCTCCAAGATTTTGATGTGGAAATAAAAGATAAAAAGGGAGCAGAGAATGTTGTAGCAGATCACTTGTCTAGGATCAGGTATGATGATGGTAAAGATTCTCTCCCTATAGATGATTCCTTCCCTGATGATCACTTGTTCTCAGTTGTAGAGCAACACCCTTGGTATGCAGATTATGCTAATTTTTTAGTGGGTGGTACTCTACCTCCTGACTTGTCTTATCAATAGAAAAAGAAATTCCTTTATGATGTTAAACATTATTTTTGGGATGATCCTTTTTTTTTAGAGAGTGTGCAGATGGTTTGTTTCGCAGGTGTGTTCCCGAATGGGAAGTCCACGGAGTACTCACTAGCTGCCACAACTCCCCCTATGGTGGACATCATGGCCCTGCTAAGACAGTCGCCAAGATAAACGAGTCAGGATTTTATTGGCCTACCATGTTCAAGGATGCTCAAGCCTTTGTCATAGCTTGTGATTCTTGCCAGAGGACTGGCAACATCTCGCGGCGGCATGAGATGCCCCAAACAGGTATCTTAGAAGTCGAAATTTTTGATGTTTGGGGTATTGATTATATGGGTCCTTTTCCCTCTTCAAAAGGGAATCGTTATATACTTGTTGTCGTTGATTATGTCTCTAAGTGGGTAGAAGCAATTGCTACACCCACCAATGATTCCAAAGTGGTTCACAAATTATTTAAGAAAATCATCTTTCCTAGATTTGGAGTCCCTAGAGCCATAATTAGTGATGGAGGATCTCACTTTCATGAGAGGAAGTTAGACACCCTTCTAAAAAAGTACGGAGTATACCATAGGACAGGTTTAGCTTACCATCCCCAAACTAGTGGGCAAGTAGAGGTTTCAAACCGTGAAATTAAAGCTATTCTGCAGAAAGTGGTAGCAAAGTCTAGGAAGGATTGGAGTGATAAGTTAGATGACACCCTTTGGGCATATAGAACCGCATTTAAGACCCCTATTGGTACTTCTCCCTATAAACTAGTGTATGGGAAAGCATGTCACCTCCCGGTAGAATTAGAGTATAAGGCTTATTGGGCAATCAAAGAGCTTAACCTAGATGCCAAGTTAGCGGGAGAGAAAAGACTACTTCAACTTAACCAGTTAGATGAGTTTAGGTTGATGTCTTATGATAGTGCACGAGTTTATAAGGAGAAAACCAAAAGATGGCATGACAAGTTGATCCTTCCGAGAGAATTCAAAGAGGGTGATAATAAGGTTTTGCTATTCAACTCTAGAATTAAACTGTTCCCAGGGAAGTTAAAGTTCAGGTGGTCGGGCCCTTTTACTGTCAAAAGGGCAAATAAATTCGGTTATGTAGAGTTGTACGATGGAATGGGTGGAGATTTCAAGGTAAATGGCCAACGCCTGAAGCTGTATCACGAAGGGGCTACGATAGGTGCGGTTGAACTACTACACCTAACCGAGTCGTCCTCATCTTGATTAACATATGGTAAGACGGTCGTGCGGGACCTTGATAAACCAGCGCTTTGCGGGAGGCAACCCGCATTTTTCCTTTATTTTTTCCCTTTAATCTTTTTTTTTATTTTTTTATTTTTTAGAGAGGCAGAGAGAGGGAACTAACATTGTTATAGAGTGTTTTGACGCAGGTTGGAGAAAAAGAGTTAGCCAAAAATCAAGAATTTAGCGAATTTTTGACGAACTAAACATTCAACCTCGCGCCCGACCGGGCGGAAGCTCGCCCGACCGGGCGCGAGAGATCTTCGTAAACGTCAAAAAAATCGCCCGATAGGGCGAAGGCTCGCCCGGCCGGGCGCGAGAGTAAGTTGTTTTTTGGCCAAAACTCGCCGATCGGGCGAAAGCACGCCCGACAGGGCGCGAGAGAAAGAATTTTTTTTTGACACAACTCGCCCGATCGGGCGAACATCCGCCCGACCGGGCGCGAGATTGTATTTCCATGAAGAAATTTGGAGAACCAAAATCTCGCGCCCGACCGGGCGCGAGAGAAAGAATTTTTTTGGACACAACTCGCCCGATCGGGCGAACATCCGCCCGACCAGGCGCGAGATTGTATTTCCATGAAGAATCAATTTAGCCCGACCGGGCGAGAGGTCGTCCGGCCGGGCGCGCCTCTATTTCTCCTTATTCACTTTCTTTTCTCCTTTCCTTTTTCCTTCTTACTCCTTCCTCCATTGTTTTCTCTCTCTAAAACTCCATTTTTCTCTAACTTCTCTCTACATTTTTTCCTTCATCCCCCATCCAAATCTTAAGTTTTTCCCATCATTATACTCCCCTCTTCATCCCCTACATTCCTATACTGATTTTGTTACTTTTGAAGGGTTCAACAATCATAATTTCTCCATGTTCAAGAGACAAAGAAGCGTTCGCGGTTCGCGGTTCGGGGTCGGGTTCGGGCCAAGGAGTTCAGTACGATCCGGAGCTTAAACTTTCGGATTTGTGGCCAACCATCCGGATTACTACATCCGATCAGCGTGACCGTTTGATAAATCTCGCCGGACGTGAGGTAATTTCTTCCCGGTGGTTACACCGGGATACTCTTAAGAAATTAGGCTTGTATGATCATGTTAAACAATTCATGGCTGATATAGGTATGCGAAAATTTGTTGATATGTACTACCCGACATATAGGGAGTTGACATGTGAATTTCTTTCATCCCTTAATGTAGTACAATCTAGGAATGGTCCAATTCTACATTTTCGATTAAACAACAGAAACATTAGTTTAAATTATGTAGAATTTTCCGAATTGTTTGAACTGGATTCCTCTCCCCCTACTGAATGGAGTGAAGAGTATAAGGCAAATGATATTTATTTTTCTCTAACGGGCAAAAATTGCCCTAATTCGCAGCATGCCAGTACTCTTCCATTCCATCACCCCGTCCCTAAAACTTTTCACAGATTTTCAGGGACTTGTTTTCTGGGACGTCACGAACCCCACAATGCTCAAACTAAGGAATTAGATATCCTAGGGCATTATGTTTTTGGTTATGGACGATTGAACATCGCCCGTTATATTATTCATCACCTGAGTAGGCACGCCAATGCCTGTAGCAACAATGCTAAAACCCCCATTCACATTGGCGGCCTTATCACTAGGATAGCCCTTAAAAAGGCTGGGTTTAGTGAGTCTAAGTATGCAGGGATTACTAACTGTGGGGGGAATCCCAGATAAACCTATCATACATGCAATTTTTAAACTGGATTAAAACCAGTCACAACCAAGTTTCAGAGTGGTTAGTCAGAGTCGACAGGGAGTACATCCCTGTTTTCCCTCTCCCTAACCCTGAGTTGACAGCCTTTCCCCTTGGGAAAGAGTCGTATACCTATGACATTCTACTTGCTCACGCACAGGGTTTGTCCCAGCAGCCACCGCGTGCCTCACCTCGTCCACCATCGCCTCCACAGCCTCACTATGAGGCACCACCACCTCCACCTCAGGTACCCCGACCCACACCAGACTCCGAGACTATTTGGGATTTACAAAGTATAGGTCGGGCCATAGACAGGGTAGAGCAGTTCCAGGGTGACCTTAGGCGGATGGTTGGCTCTATTGACCAACGGTTAGGGTATGTTGAGAGGAATTAGGGTAGAGCCCTTTTTCCTATGTATGATGATTATGTTCGTTGGGGTGTCATTCCCGATGATGTTGTTTACCCTGACTGGTACCAGCCTCCACCCCAGGGATATGTGGATCCCGCCTCCCATGGTATTTACACTGATTATTCCGCATTTGCAGGTTATGGTCAAGACTTTCCCTTTGGGGGGTTAGGGGGGATGTTCACCCTAACTATTTTGGTGGTAGTTCTTTTGGTGGTGCAAGTGGCAGTGGCGGTACGTCTGGCCAGATGGATGATGATGGTGATGATTAGTCGCGCTGGGTTAATTCCCGAGTCAATGAGGACATTGTCTGATTCTGGCTTGGGGGAGATTTTGGATGTAGGCATATTTTCTTTTCTTTATTTTATTTTTGTGTGTGCTTTAGTATAGTTTTTATTGCTATCTAGGGTAGATTTTTTTCTTTAAAAAAAATATAAAAATACAAAAATACGTTCCAATGGATGATAAATCATGCTTCCTTGTACCCCATACATGAAAATTGTTTTGATTCTTGGTATATGATGATGAGTATTGTGGATAGGTTAGCCATGATTTGATGTTTGATTGCTTTGATGTCTTAACATGAGTCAATTTTGTCCAACTGCTTGTGAATATAGTGCTTGACTAGTTGATTTGGTTAGGAATGTGTGTTAGTTCCTGGTATGTCAATGAAGTTGAGTATTGGTTTATAACTTTGAGTAGTATTTGTATGACTCATTATTATGCACAATGAGGAGGACGAAGGCATTTGTTTTCTTAGGTGGCCTTCAGATGATATTAGATACATTTGTTCCCTTCTTGCTACCCATGTTGTTGCTTGTGCCCTTTTATTGTTTATTAGCTACATTACAAGCCTATTTTGCCCCATTGGTTACTAGTCCCAAGCTTGGCTTGGGGGAGCTATTAGTGAGTGAGGTGAGGGAGTTTGTAGTGTGCATATTCATTTGCACAGTTTTGGGTGGGCTTGAGAAGTTGCATAGTTGTTCTTATTTTTGTGAGTTGGAATATATTGAAAAAAAGTGTTCAAAAGTGAAAAAGTTCCGATGTGAGATAAAAGAAAAAAAAAAGAGCAAAAGAGAAAAAAAATTGTTTCAATGTTCAAGTGTTCTAATGAAGGTTGCTCAAAAAAAAAAAATTCAAAAGAAAAAAAAAAAAAAAAGAGTTTAAAGATTGTTTATTCACTCTATTTCTTTATTGTTATATTTTATGAGTGAAATTGTAAGTGTTGGGAATTTTTAATATAATTGGATGTTTGGTGAATTTTTGTAGTGTTGAGTTGTGTTGGAGATGATTTGGTCATTATTTAATTTTGACCTTGGTTTTATTTATTAGGATTTGGCTCCTTTTAGCATGGCTTTACTCTCATATTTTCCCAAATTTATCCTACCTTTTACCCTAACCTTACGTTACAAGCTTTAAAGACCTTCCGACCTTTGTGCATAGAGTTGTATGGATGTGAAATTAGTTGTTTATGAATGCAAAGAATGATTTGACATATTCCGAGTCGACTACTAGGTTGAGTGTTTGTTTTCTTAAACACACGAGTGTTGTGAGTTTGGGAGGGCATTGTTCACATTAAAGGGGTTGGATGGAGAGCGATCGAGTACATATTTTACTCGCCACATAAATGAGAGTTGAGTGTGTGAGCACTAGTCTTGAATTCTATATGCTCTTGTGGTTTGCTCTATTTGACAATTGTTAGGAAGGATGAGTAGTTAGATGGATTTGATTGGTTAATTTTGATGCATATTTGTTGGATTTGCCCTGAATCGGTTATGGTTGGTTTTGATTGATTTTTGGGGTGAAGAATGTTTTATTTATTCATTGATGAGCTCTTTGCTTAGGGACAAGCAAGAGTTTGGCTTGGGGGAGTTTGATGTATTCATTTTATATATTATTTTATCCCCGTCCCGTGATCATAGTTAGGAGTATTTTTGGCTCTTTAGAGCCAATTTTATTACTAATACGCGTTTTCTAGTGTTTTCGTAGTTGTGGCATTATTTTACAGGAAATTGCAGACTTGGTGCATTTCCCGGCATTTAGTGGAGCCACCGCAAGCATTGAAGTTGAAACGTATTTATATGATCATGTTTCGAAGCCCAAGACCGTAATTGATGATTCAATCTGGTGATTAAGGGCTCAATGAGGAGATTTGAAGTTTGGGCAATTCGATCCAAGAAGGATGACGAATTGGGCTAAGGTAACCAGGCCTAAAGGACGAAGAA
The DNA here is from genome assembly GCF_001683475.1 of Chenopodium quinoa. NCBI lineage: Eukaryota > Viridiplantae > Streptophyta > Magnoliopsida > Caryophyllales > Amaranthaceae > Chenopodium > Chenopodium quinoa. The sequence continues at coordinate 394,590 of NW_018743252.1, forward strand.
GAGTAAGCCCAAGCATCCGCCCGACCGGGCAGTGCCCTTGCCCTGAGGCGCGCCCGGTCGGGCGAGAGGAGAAGGTCCGGGCACGCTTCGCTCGGATACGCGCCCGACCGGGGGCGAGGAAGCTTCAGGACACGCAAAAGGCGGCCCGACCGGGCGCGTGTTTCTGAAGGGAATTTTTATTTATTCTTTTTGTAATTTTTATCTTTGGTTTATTTTTAGTAGGAGTATAAATACGATTTTGAGTGAATAATTAAGCACGCTTTTTTTTATTAGCTAGTATTATTTTCTTGGGAGATTAGATTTTCGGCTATTCATTGTTCTTGAGTACTTTCTCTCTCTAAACCTTTTGATCAATAAATTCCATATTTTTTGTTAATTCTCGGTACGATTTCTTACTTACTTTATTTTCCGTTAATTTGTTATTTTCATGCATTCTTTGATTATCATGTCTAGTTTAGATTCAATTATGTCAGAGTAGAATTCTATTCTAGGGTTGTGGGGATCCATGAATTATACGAAGGGGTAAATTATTATTGTTTATTATTAATGGTTGATTAATTTCCTATTGATTGATTTAATGTTATGCAATTAGATTTGCGCAGGTTTAATTGTATGAGTTTTGCAATATTGATTCGAGATTCGAGAGATGAGAATTGATATTTAGGCTTAGTTTCAATAGGCATGTTAATCTATTAATGGTTAGGCCGAGATTCGAGAGATGAGATTTAATACCAGTAGATTAATTATGTGATTATAATACGTAGCGACAGCCCTTTATAATCTGGTTAATTTATGCATTGATAATTGATCGTATGTTTTACCCTGGAGTATTATTTATTGGTGAACCTATACCCTAGAGCTTTTATTATTGATTATTCCTTTGTTTAATTTGCTTAGCTTTAATTATTAGTTTAATTCCTTCAAATACAATTTGGTTACTTAATAATTTAGATTATAATTATTTATTAGGAATAAAAGAACACTGTTTCCCTGCGGATTCGACCCTACTTCCCTATTTGCTTTAGTTAGAGGACTTAGGAATTTCTTTTGATTAGGTGATACGACTAGATCTTGTCAGCGTTTCTCCTGGTTCAATAGATTAGGCAATTCCGAGAACCGCCTGGGTGTTCAAGTTTATCACTAGTAGAAAAAGTAAATGGGAAGCGGTTATTAAAATCCGCTTCCAAAAATCCAAAAAAACCCACCAAAAAAAAACAAAACTGAAACATACAAATGGGGAGCGGTTTTGGGTTAAATCGCTCCCAAATATTGTAATTGGAAGCAGTTTGATGTTTAAACCGCTCCCCATTCCTAAAAAATAATACGGGCCTTTCTCTCTCCTCCTATTCACTATCACGTTCTCATCTCTCTCCTCTCATCTCCTTCTCACGCATCTCTCATTTTTCTCTCCTCCTTTCCATTCTCATCTCCTTCACGCATCTCTCCTTTCTCTCTCCTCCTCTCCATTCTCATCTCCTTCTCACGCATCTCTCCATTATTCTCATCTCCTTCTCACCGAGCAGACCCCTTTGAGCAACAACACCGACAGTAAACCCACCGAGCAGCCCCCACCACAGCAAACCTTCGAGCATCACCGACTCACCGAGCAAGCACCACCGAGCAACAACACAGCACCAACAACAACACCGACGAGGCGACACCCACCAAGAACCACCGGCGTTTTTCAGATCTAATTTTAATTTAGGTAAGAATTTAGATCTAGTTTTATTTTTTTTTCAAATTTCATCTTTTATATGCATTTCTGAATTGTTAGGTTATATTAGATTGCTTTGAATTGGTTAGATTTATGGTTTATTTGCATTTTTTGAGTTAAAATTTGGCTAAGGTTTGTAACATTATTGATGTGTTGGTGAATTTGTTTTAATTTATTTGCATAATGAGTAAACTTTTTTATCTAATTTTTTTTTAATGTTGGTCCGTTGCGGTGGCGGTGGCAGAATGGCGGTGGTTGCGGTGGCGGTGGCTAGAAATGCAATACGGTGGTGGCTTCAGTAGTTTTAATTTTTTTTTAATTTAAATGTAATATTACAACTAATTATTAATGGAAATATATATTTTTATACATATGTTTCATTTTTGTGTATCAATTTCTGTGAATAGTTTTTTTTTTTTATATATTTTAAAGCCACAATGGAGAGCGGTTCAGGCATTAAATCGCTTCCCATTTAAAATGGCAATGGGAAGCCCCCCAATCGCGAGCGGTTCAAAAACCGCTTCCCATTTAACCACTTGTCATTCACTGTTTTCTACTAGTGTATACCGCCTCGATATTAGAAGGTTGTGTACTTGGTTTGGGGCAATCATGGTAACGATTAATTGACCATGGAACCTCTCATACTCCTTAAAGTATCAAAAGTTCCTCAGTCAATCAATCTATTTTGAAACCAACCACACAACCGCCTAGGAGCAAGATGCAGCCGGTTTGTTAGTTGCCGCATGCAACTAACAAGATAGGCAAAATTAAAGCATATTAAACAAATCAAAAATTGGAAAATTGAAAAATTTGGCAAAACTGACTAAGTCAGCGACTTCATAAATAAAACCTAACCTTAAGGTCGGGAGAGTGATTGTCAAACCGAATTCACATCCGGGAGAATAAAAATTGTTATAAGGTACAACGCAAATACTCGGCACGTAGACCGAAAATACAGACGACTCAAGGCCGAAAGAGAAATAAAGCTAATTCTGCTGAGGCGGGAGCATAGACTGGTCTTGGCCAGAGGGGAGCTCACCTTCTGCCTTCCCTGGTTGAACTAGGTTAGGGTCAACTGACACTTGATCTTGCTGCTCATTAGGCTCCTCCTCGCCCTCTTCTTGCTCCTCATTAGATGGCTCAATGCCGGCCCATTCATTAAACGGAGGCGGCGCTTCCAGTCCTAAGGCCTAGGCAGCGCACACCTCACTGGCGTACTTGTACCTCAGGCCAATAATCCCTGTCGTAGTTCGAATGGACGAGGTGCCATGCTATTTTCATGCACTCCTCACAGTCCTTCTTGTTCTCCGCTATCAGCCACTCCTACTCTGCTTCCAGTTCGGTTTTGAATTCACACCGCATCAGGGCCATCTCATACTTGAGTCGATTGACGTTTACTCGGAGCTGCGTATTCTCTTTGTCGGCTGCCTCCAAAGATTTGAGGTCCGACTGAGCATTCTTGAGCTCATGCTCATGGTCGGACGCCTTCTTATTAGCCGTCTCCAAGCCAGTCGTCACCTCTTTAATAAGCTCCTCCTGTTTCACCTCCTTAGCTTTAGACTTAATATCATTCATTATAATTCGATATTGAGTAGAATCAAGGGCTTTGATCGCCCGTTTGTTGGCATCTCTTACCTCCTCTTTCTTTCTGTTAATCGGAGTCTTTAGCCCGTCTACCCTAAACATTGCCTGCAAAAGCACAAGCGGCAAAGAACAGGGCTTAGCCGGTATCCTAATAAAAACAAGCCTTTGATAAAATTAAAGACAAGTTACCTCAGCCAGCAAGGCGGTGATGCGTTCAAGGGGTTAACTTGATGCAACCCAGGAACTAACTCCTTTTCGGATCGGATGATTGACCTCAGCATCCGTTTGGAGTATTGCTAGAGGTCTGGCCATCTAGGAGAGGCATCTGCACCACAAGAAGGATGTTGTGAGATAGCAGCATAAGCGTCACCTATATTGTGCCGGCTGCTGGACGAATCTCCCGACTGTGCAGCCTGAGATATGACTCGTATAGGCCCAAGCAGCCATGGGGGTTCAAAGCAGTCAATCATACATTAAGGATCTGGCTGAAAGGTCTGGTCACCCCCAGCCGCTGCAGAACCGGATGTAGCATCGAGTGGCACGCCACTCTTTGGCGCTTTTGGGATGCCCGACTCTTGGCCGACCAAGTCTACGCTTAGGCCAAGACCTTTAAGGCTCTTGCCTGCCAAAGTGGGTCGGTCTCCTCCAGGCGGTAAGGAGGATGTCGTCTAGGTTGGTTGCGCTTTTCTGGCCTTGGAGGAGCCTTTGGCAGACTCCTCAGGCTTTCACTTTAGCATCTTTATGATGGACTTTGGAATGTTCTTGCTTCCACCCTGAAAATGGAACACATGGGTTACAGCCGGTGATACGCCGTCTCAGTATAATAAATAGATGCACTACAAGTCAAAAAGGGGGACAGGCGGAGCTTACCCCATCATTTTTGGCCGCCAGCTACGCCTGCTTTTTCTCTAACTGTACCTTAGTGATCTCAGCTGCAGACCTGGCAAGCGTCTTCTCGGCAGCAACCTTTTTTAGAGCTTTTTCTGCAAAATGTTAACCGACTGGTTAGACAAACTCAAATAAATTACATAAAACAATAAAAGTGACATTAAAGTGCATGTTAGGTGGTCAACGTACGTCTCTCAAACATAGTACTAAGGCCACAAGCGGACAGGAACGCCTCGTCCTTAAGCCAATCTGGATGAGGTACCCAATTCTTGGGTACAATTATTTCTGTGCCATCATCCAAAGGCATGGTAGTTGTCTTAAAAAAATTCGGCTCTTGTATATGTGCCCAACCCTCCTCAGGGACATGCGGCATGGCACACTTCTTCCCCAAGAGATCTGGCATTTTATTATACCGGCGGAGGAAATGATTTTGACGTCTGCTGGGAGAGGAAACCAAATAGAATTTGCTCTTCCAATTAGTCCACTTTGATGGCTTGTCAAGCGTCATCAAATACTCCGGATGCGTGGTCCAAGTATACGACGCCCTCGAACCGCCAGGGGCAAGGCTTAAATAGTGCATGTGAGCAAAAGCCTCCCAGCCGGGCTTTATGTTTTGAAACTCATAGCCAGCGATATAGCTGAGGATGTTCACCCACGAATTAGGGGTGAGTTGCCATACGCCTATGTCATATCCCTTTAATATGGCCTTTATTCCTTATGGAGGGGGAAGCGGAGGCTGGTTTTGAATGCCGCCTCGTAGCAGCCGAAATAATTGTCGGCGTGGTCAAGATTGTCTTCCCAGTCAACTGTTGCCTCTACAGGCGGCACGATTATTTCCCTTCTGTCCCCTAGTGGGAATTCGTCAAAAAAGGTTGTAAAGCTCGCATCCAGGGTAACCCTATCCTTGGTGAACATATGTGTCTCAAGAGGGTTGGACCGAGCCGGCCACGAGGACGCCTCATCCTCCTCACTGTCGGCCTCCGCCTGTAGCGAGCTCGACCCCTCAAAGCTAGATCGTTGAACGACCTCTTCGTCGTCTCCATGATCTGACTCCTTTAAGATACCATCAGTCGGAGTGCTTGGTGCACTAGGGGGATGGTCATGTACCTCGTCAACTGGCACCTCAAGAGGGTCGTCTTCCCTATAATCTGGATCGTGTTCCGTTTGATTAGTCCGGACCATTGTGTCCTGCACAGACACACAGACGGTCGGATTTAAAGAAGAGTAGGGGTAGACAAAACACCCAGAGAGGGCACCCCTAGTCCTAGACTCAGCCGTACCTGGAGACCGACTGACCACTGTCCTAGGCTATGCTATGTGTGTTGTGGGTGAATCCATTATTCAAAACAATATACTAAGATGGTAAAAAGGAACAAAGAGTTGAGAAGGAGATACACGGTTACCTCAAGAGCTTCTGAAAAGAAGAAGTCAGGCGTAGAACAGTTGTATCAAGCGGTGATATCCATCAATGATTAACAAAAGCCTCAGACGGTTATTAGAGTATCTCTCTCTAAAAAATTTCTCTCTTTCTCTCTCTAGACTTTTCAAGAAGGGTCAAAGATGAGGGGGAAAGGGGTGGGGGGTAAAAGGCTATTTATAGGAAGGGTAAAATACAGGGGCATCCTTGTAAATTTCCCTAGAAGGTGGACGGTTAAAAAATTGTTCACCAACACCAGAGTGACAAGTGTCACAGGCGTCACATGGCACGCCACGTCACCCCTGTGAGGGGCAAATGATTTGGGTAAAAATACCCGGGCCACATGGTCCAATAAGAAGCTTACACGTGTCATCCTAAGAGAGGTCCAAACAAGACCAATCACCCGCTGACACGTGGCCTTCCTAATCAGTGGGAAAAAGGCGGCCTTCAGGGCCCAATTCCCGAGAAAGCCGCAAAGCGGCGCATGCCACTAAATCTAGGTCAAAATGACCTAGATAGGGGCACATTTTCCAATGACCCTATAAATAGGGAGATTTTTACCCCATTTTGGGGACACGTTCATTTATTACACACAATCAGTTCTCTCAAAAACAGAAAAATCACCTGATCTCGAAATCCGAGAAGATCTACTTTTACTTTCTGCACTTTTTACATCACTCCGAACACTTTCTAGCTTGATCGTCGGAGGCGGAACTCTGAACACCCAGAGCTTCCGTTGTTTTGTAGGTACAGCCGGTGGGAAATCAGTCTTGGTGACATAACTCTCCCGAAGGACACAAGAAACCCCGAAACACCATTCACACAGAAAAATGTCAAAACATGACACATGGCACTTTAGATTTTCTATTATATAGCAAGAAGTATAGAGTATAGATATGCATGGTTATCTTTTAACAAAGTTTTTTTTTTTTTTAGGAAATATTTTAACTAAGTTAAACGTGGATCTTTTCAATAATAAAAAAAAAGGTAAAGCTGGTTTGTGGGTAGTTAGGTTGGTTATTTTATTTATTTTTTTTTTTTTTGAACAGTTATAAACATTTTATAAGAAAAAAATAAAAATTAGTGAATAGTAATTTGATAAATTGAGAAGGACATTTTGGAAAAAGGCAAATTTATCAACCAAGATGCCCTTTCTCTTTATATAGTATACAATAGATTTACTACGGCTTGCCTAATGCATTTTATGTCAAGCATATCGTCTTTAAACTAGTTGATCATATACTCAACTTTATTAGAGCTTTTCAAAACATAATTTAGTTGTAATTTGAAATTGGGTACCCCTTATTATCAAAATCTATCTTTCATGAATTGAACTTATATGAACCTAATCAATCAACTTATTAGGCCTAAAATAAATGAAAATAAGGCTAACATAATAGGCCTATAGCCTATAGGCCATCTCAAATAACTAAAAGGTAGTCCCAATATGTTAGGGTACTAATTATATACATCTTTTATTTAGATAAGAGGGTATTATATACATTAGATTGATCATATACTCAATTTTTACACTCCTATAATTTATTATTATTAAAGGAGAAAAAAAGATTGGAAAGAACCATTGTTCATCTATGTACTCCATAAATTGAATATAATTATAGTTCAATACTATGAGTTAAATTTTTTTTTAAAGTAATTGTTTATACATACTATTGTCAAAACATTTATGTTGATCAAGTGGTGTTTCTCGACCATTATGAATAACAAATTAAAAACATTAAACAGTTTATTGAATCATCGTAGACCTTATTATGTTTGATACCAAATAAATAATGGTTAGGCATTCCCAATGTGTTAGGATACACAAAATAATATTGATCATAGGCTCATTTTTTAATTAGCCTCTTGTCATTTACTATAATAAAGGAGAAAACTCATTTCAAGCCAATGTTTCAAATCAACGCGTTTCAACCTATTTCTAGCTTATTTAACACGAACATTTTATAGCCCCTAATTTACTTAAAACGAATCGTTGTACAACACATGACCCATTTAAACTTACTTATAGATAATTAAAGATATTATTGGTCAAAAAGTTTGCATTGACATACATGTTCATGAGTAATAGTGCACTTATAGACAGAGGGAATGTTTGTATTTGAGAGTGCTCACAGGTTTTACATGAGGCTATTCGTTCTGACATGGAATTTTTGAAGTGATTAATACGAAGTAAAAGGCTATGCTTGCTTGTTTCTCAAAAAAATAATACATACATTCATGTTCAAAATCAAAAAAAAAATGAAATATATATCTTCCCTAATTCCCTTATGCACGTAGTCTTTAATACTCCGTGACAAAGTAGCAAAATTTTTTATGTTTGGAAAAAAAATAAAAATAAAAAGTGTATTATTATCACTTTGATTGAAACAATTAAAATTTTTTTTTTTTGAAGTAAATCAATTAAAGTTTGGAAAAAATAAGTTATTTAATTATTTTTATATATTTCCTCCCTTTAACACCCAATTAAATATTGAACTAAATACATATTTGAAATCAATGAGTAGATAAAATTCTCTTAGGAATTGAATTTAATGAGAATTGGTTTGACTTAATATTATGTCATCAATTTTTAAGTTGTAGGGTTTTTTAATTGGGCTAGGAGTGAGTTATTTAGGAAAAGATAATTTTTGTGAAGTAAATCAATTAAATTTAGGAAAAGAAAAGATAAGTATTGAATTATTATTTTATTTTTTTTTACGGGAGTATTGAATTTTACTTTTTTGAGGGAAAATGTTAGCATGCAGTATTGAATTTTACTTACCCATTTTTAAGTAACGCTTCTTTTTAAATAACGCTTAATTTCGGTTTTTTTTGGCTTCCAAAAAAAAAAAAACAGTTTGATTTAATTTTTTTTTGAATTAAACAAATAAATCTATTTTAATATTTTACCTAAAATCATGTCATCACCTTCTTAATATAATTTTATTACCCTTAAGAGCTTCAACCTTCAACAATGGAATATTGTTTACATTTGAGAGTTCAACATTCAATAATGGCGGATAAAATAAAATATATAAATAATTCAATGATTAAAAACAAAATTATAAAACATAATACTCCTTACATGCTTATTTGAAAGAAATATGTATAAAATTAACAAAGTGAATATAATACCTAATATGTGAATCACAATAATATAATTGATTAATACAAATAATTTTTTCAACAACTGAATTGAATAATTTAAATGATTGTATACTACAGTTAGACAGACAAATTCATCAAAATAAATTATTGGTTGAAGATGAAATGTTTAAGGATGAAAATGACATAGGTTGAAGATCAAGTTCAATTTTAATGTGAAAGATGATTTAAGATTTTTTCGATTTTAGTAAAAAAGAATTTCATGCGTGTAAAAAGAATTTTCTAGTAACCAAACAAGCTTTTGATGACTATGTAGCATAGGAGTTAGATTAGATGGCTAGGATTTGATAAATAAATATCAACGGTTCAGATTTAATCTCCTAGCATAGTCGTAGATTGTCGTCCGTAGTCGTCCGTAGTCGACGACTATGCTAGAATTTTTATAATTTAGAAAATACAACTGAAACTAAATATATGTGACACATATTCTGATAGTTAAGTAACCATTTTTGTTGAATATGTAATAGGTAATTATCCGTTGAAAAACCAAATTTTACTTTAATCTTCTATGTTAGTTAGTTAATTTAGCTTGAAAGGTTGATTACTTTTGTTTGGGTACTAAAATGGCCATATCTATTTTACCCTACGATAATTTTACCCTTATTAGTTTAAAGGGTATCAACAGCCTCAAAATGTTTAAATGAGCCCAAAAACACTATTAAGGCTCATTATTAGCCATCCATGTACCATTAAATATATATACCCTTCTTAGGGAAAAGGTAAAGAGGAAGTCATTCTTACTCCTAAGATGACCATCAACTTACTCTTTATCTCTCTCTCTCTCTCTCCCCAAAATACTCTAAAATATTCATTGTTTTGTATCTTACTTGTGCTTCAAAGGCTCCGTCACAGAATCCATCCCCAGGGCTCAAAGTTTATTTTACAAGTCCACACAAGGCCCAAATTTAAGGCCCACGAGCCGCCCATCAAGGCCTGTAAAGAAAATATTGCCGAAATAATTTGGCGGCTTCTATAGTGAGACGAGTACAAGAACCCATGAAAATCCACTGATAGGCCGTCGTCGAGCCTACCAAAGATAAAAACCTAACTTGATCTCTCTAATTGGTAAAAAGGGCAAGCAAGGTTCGATCCCACAAGGACTAAAGGGAGCACTAACAAATATCGATTTGTGATAAGCTAAGTCAAGTCTTTTTTTAGGTTATGAGTTATAATGAAAAACTACAAACAATAATAAAAAGGATCTTGGGAATGTATCCATCAATCAAGTCATTCACAAACAATTTAACATACAAGACATAGCCATTTAAGGATAAATTAGGGAAAGTCATCTAAGGCACCCAACTACATACTCTCTCAAGTTAGAGGAATTACTTGAATCATGAATACAACCTACTCTCGTGGTTACAAAGCATAAAGAAAGGGTTAAAGCATAATCATGACGACATAAACATTCCCTTGACTAGAAATTCCTATTCTCATGGCATATATATTAATTCAATTAAGCATAAGGGAGCTAACTCAAGTTCATCTGTCGATCCTTCATTGAGAAAGCTTAGATAAATAATTCTAGCAATGACGACCCACAAGAACTAATAGTGAAACCACTTAAGCTCAACTAAATAACATCCCACATTAGCTAAATCAACATATGCAAACAAGTATTTGTGAATTCATCAATGGTTTCAACCATCCCAATTACTCACAAATCATAATCAATTGCAAAACTAAAAGTATTAACAACTAAGAGCATGAAATCAAACACTAGTTTAACATAAACAAGTAATAAAACTAGAAAAGATACAAAAATAAGTAATTAAAGCAATAAAATAAGAGAGAGAAAGTAAAATATTCTCATTGATATTGCAAAAAGTATTCAAATCTTCAAGTTTCCTTCCTTCAATTCTTCATATTCCAAGCTTAACACATTTTTCTCAGTCTCTCTCTCTACAAAAATGAGAGTTTTTCTCTCTAAAGACCCTAACCTAAGCTAAAACTAAACTAAGAAGATCCCCCTCTACATTGGGAGCTAAGGGGATATTTATATGATCCCCAAAGAAAAAAAGGACGGAGAAAACAAGAAACGATTCAGAACCATACTTGCACGGACATGTGAAAGTTGGCACGGACAAAATGGGTAAAAATTGAGGCATAACCTACGTGTGTGGGTGTAGGGTCATCTTGCGAGTGTTTTGACCTTTTTTGGCAACTTAAGCTTGTACAAATTTTTATCATAATAAAATGTGGTGTTGGTATTATTTCCCGATTTATACTTGCAAGATTATAGGCAGTAAACATATCATAAATGAAAGAATTTTGAAGGGGGGAAGTTTCAGATTAAGTGGTCGTTTTCTGAAGTAAACTTGTTGAATTACCTCCCCTTACTTTTTTGTCAATTGATTTTGCTTAAGAAGAAAATAGAGAAGTATTAGTGTCTTACTTTACATAGAATTATGCTTTGTATTTGAGGATTGAAGGCAGCAAATTGAAGCATCAAATAAGGAGAATGAACAGTTGCTAGCCAAGCTCGCACAAGCAGAAAAGACGGTATTGAAATGGAAGAATCGGGTTTCCAAGCTTGAGGAGGATAATGCAGAACTACGACCCACTGTGATCATGCATTTAAGCATGGTGGTGTCCAAAGGGAAAGAATTTAGAGCAAAAGAGTCGCTAACAAGTTTCAGGAATTCAAAAAAAAAATTTGTACGAAAAATAAGTAGGAACTTGTAAACCGTTCACGGGTGTGAAGGTTACACCCCATTCACGATGACGGAGATCGCTAACTCCATAGTGGTCTGGAACCATGACTGGATATTCGGGGATGATAGTACGAACCCAACCTTGAACCCACCCTAAATAGGCCTCTATTTAATTCTTATGATATTCATGTGCGCTTTCCGATCAACATGCATACAACAAGTTAATCCTAAACTTGTTTATTCTATGTTGGTTGATTATTAATGCACAAATAAATCTATTATTAGTGATCACTGAGATTAAAATCATATTAAGCCTAAAAGTCAAATTATTAATTATCTTATTAAGCGTGATTTCAAGGACAATTTCCCTTTAAACCTGGAAGAAAAGGCGTGATCAAGCAATACAACAAATAATAAATAACCAACCAACGTATAATTATTATTAACACAACAAATCATCATCATCATCATAATAAAGCAATATCTCCAAAATAATATTAGCAAGATCCTAGGCATAATACTAAACAGGTTAATAACAAACTCAAGTATGTCACTAAATAAAAAAAAGATCAAAACTTTAGCCTAAACATGACACTAGAAATCATAAATGCATCCTAACATGATACTAGGAATCAAAATAATATTCTAAACATGATTTCTATATCAAAAGAATAATACAAATAATAGATCTACTCACTTTGATGCCTCGTACCTCTTTCTATCAAAACAATACACACGTTAGTAACTTCAAGGAAGAAATAAATCAAACAAATAAATCAAATAAGAATTGAAATATAGATTTGGGATCAAACCCTCAGAACTATTATCCTTTCACGTCGAGGTCGAAAGAAACTTTGAGATTGGATAGGAGTATTCGAGGCTCGTGAAGGAAGTATGGTGTTTGTTATCAAAAAGTTGTTGGGATGTGTTTAGGCTAGACTAAGAAAGAGAGAAAGAAAAGCTTTTAGCTTAGAGAGGGATTAAATGATGATTGTTGGTGATTAAGCTTGTTGATGATTGAAAACGGGGTGATATGACCTCTATTTATAGTGAAAAAAGAGAGTTGAAGGATTAAAAAACTTCCGAATTCGAATAGGAATAAAACTCCTTCGAAGCAGTTTTTGCGGCTTTTGTTTTTATCATAACTTATGATCCAGAAATTAAAATAAGATAGATAATATGTCGTTGGAAAGATCTTGAAGTCTACTTTTCAACCCAATTAGAATCAAATTAAACTATTTTATAAATTAAAAGATATGGTCGAAATAGTAGGACGGTGTTAATTTTTGATAGAGTTTGGTATTTCATTCATATCTTTTTCGTTATAGCTCGGAATTGGGATTATAATATATCATTAGAAAGATAATTTCAAGAGCCATCCAATAATTCAAGATTTGTATAAAAATTATTTGACACGAAAATAATATCTGAATGTCTTTCAATTTGAATGGAACAAGGATTATCAAAAAGTGGAGTTTTATTCAATTTCAAACTTTTGATCTTTATATTTCGAAAAGGATAGATTAGAACCCTCTAGAGACCTCTAAAAGCTCCTAATAAATCCTAATTGGTTTATGATTGGGATTAAGGTTAATGGACCCTCTACATGATCATTGGGTCGTAGGTAAGATGGACCTAAGTCCGGTTTGGGCTTGGTTTAGTATTTTGGCCATAACTTCTTCGTTATAAGTCTGATTTGGGTTTATAATACATCGTTGGAAAGCTATTTTCAAGCCCCATCCAACTACACTATTATTGGACCTAGATTATGGACAAAAATAAACTGGTTTAGACGATTTTATAAATTGTACACGAAATAAATGATTTTCAAAGGCACGAAATGAATGATTTTGGGTTTAAAGACACGAAATGAATTTTGGCTTAAAACATTTTTTGGAAAGTTTAGAAATGGTCAAGGCTTAAGGGAAATTCACGAGACTCTTCAACTCTTCACCTAACTCGATAATCAAAAACATGAAAGGTACTCATCACTGGGTTTGGTTTATGGGGAGACACAATCAGGTGTCTACAGAAGCCCCCACTTTGATTGAGTTTGGAGAAACGTAAGTTTTGAAAACAAAATTCAAATTAGATAAATAGGGATGGAGAATGATTCAAAACGTTATGCGATCCTAAATCATTCTATTTAACGTCGATACCTGCAAACTAGCGCTAGTTCTACAAATAAAGGAGTTAGAAACGCGTATCTTGCACCGTCGGGTACACGCATTCGGGTTACATCATGTCGAATCAAATTCATCTGGTTTGAAAACCTCCACAATCTTAGCGAAAGCCGTCGAAGACTGCTACATCACGAACCGTCTTCTCAAATCAAGGTGACAACCTTCACAATCATAGCGAACGCTGTCGAAGACCGCTTCATCACGAACCGCTCCTCTCAAATCAAAGTGACAACCTCCACAATCACAGTGAATGTTGCCGAAGACCGCTTCATCTTGAACCGCCCTTCTCAAATCAAATGATAACCTCCCTAATCATAGCGAACGCTACCGAAGACCGCTTCATCTTGAACCGCCCTTCTCAAATCAAATGATAACCTCCCCAATCATAGCAAAAGCTACTGAAGACCACTTCATCTTGAATCGCCCTTCTCAAATCAAATGATAACCTCCCTAATCATAGCGAAAGCTATCAACGACTGCTTCATCTTGAACCGCCCTTCTCAAATCAAATGATAACCTCCCCAATCATAGCGAAAGCTATCGAAGGCTGTCCCATCTCGAGTCATCTTCTCAAATAATCTCGTCTTCACTCTTGGAAGCAGTAGATCATTCTAGCTTTGGAAAACCCACCATAAAAACCTTATCTCAAGATTTTCCGAGCTTCAAATTGATTTCCGTAGAAATCTTCCATCCCAGGAATTCATTGTGATCATAATCAATCACTGTTCTTATTCAATTCTTAAATGTGCTCAATCAATTTTCAATCAATAATGTGATCGTCATCAGGCCGATCATCAATCAAATGTGACTGCAATCGAGCTAATCACTAAAAGGTGCTCACTCAATGTGTAATCAAAATATGATCGTCATCAGGCCGATCATCAATCAAGATTGTAATCAGGCCGACTACTAATCAAATCAATTGCTTACAGGATAAATGGCACATCAAGGAGCCCAAATATTACATGTAGTCCGCATAATCCATTTATGGGACCCATAGATTCTAACGCTAGCTATAGAAGGTGTATCGCGCAACTTGAGGCTTTATCGCACCGCGATGGTAGTATCGCATTGCGATATTTTCATCGCGCGACGATATTTTTGCATTTTCCAGATTTGAACCCCTTCTTCTTCCTTTTTCCAGGGCTGCTCATATTATATTCGTTTTTGCCGAAAACTTCAAAGTCTTCGCTCTTGGTCGTTTCTCAACCAAATCACTTCAAACTTGTTGCAAATCGACGCTCTTCCAGCCTAGTTTACTGATCTAGACATGGTACTCCGGTGCTTTTTCCATATGAGTCCCCGAGCACTTTTGCAGCTGGGGTGTCGTCTTAGTTTGCTGGTGGGACGTATGAGGTTGGATCATCGTTGCAGCAGCAGCAACCTGCTTCTTTTGCTGGCGGAGGTACTCAGTGGGCTGGTCCTACCATTACCATTCCGACGAATAGTGGTGCTAATGCGGGTCAGGGGTTGGCCCCGCGAAGTGCAAAGTTTTATGATACATTCGACGTTCCTTGTCCTCCGACACCGTAGTTGTTCCTGTGTTTATTGACTATGTAGGACTTTGCTTATGTTTATCTTGAGGTTGACCCAAGGTTTGGTGTTACTCAACTCATTGTGTGACTTAATGTGTTTAAATCAACCCGACTAAATGCGTTTTGACACATGTGCAGACTCAACTCGATGTGGTGCGACTTAATGTGTATACTCAACTCGATGTGGTGCGACTTAATGTGTATACTGAACTCGATGTGATGATATGAAATGACTCAACTGTGTTCGTGTGACTCAAAAATGCGAAAAAGCAAAAAATTTCCTTCATTTTTGTGAGGGTACCGACTTTCTCTCGAAAAAGAAAGACGTGAAAAGGAAGAGGTAGAGTGTTGGTGAAAGATGAAGGTTTTGAACTTTCCCAAATGGAAAAAGAGATGAAAGAATGAACCAAGAGATGGTGCATGTTGAATGAGCTTAATCAAGCGTATGCGTTGATGTTGCATCTCGTAGTGCAAGGATTATAGCATCCTAGACTATCTTAATTAATGATTTGATAATGAAAGTATTTGGATAACTTAGGCGCGGAGGCTAAGTACTTCATACTTTGTGATGCAATGATGATAATGAGAATGAGTGATTCTAAGAAGACAAGGCATACTTCAAGGTTGTATCAATATTTCATGACAAAGGGTTCCTAAGGGAAGGATTCTTTAGCTATGTATTTGTAATGTGCATGAAAGTGACACTAAGGTTAAGCTGCAAAGGCTAAGGGTGTGGAAAAATATTTTAAGAAGATCCAAATGATGGTGACTCTTAGGCTGGGTAGGCTAATGAAGTAGGGATCAAGCCCCCAAGTCTAGCTCTAAATGGATAGGGATGAGCATGGGGATCCCTTGACATGATTATGCATGAATATGTGATGAATGTGAATGTGAATGAATGCATTTTTATCACGGTCGCACCTCAATGTGAGGTTGCCTACGTATCCGTTAGGAATCAGGTCGAACGTAGCTCTAGTCAAACCTCGCACAAGTGTGTGTACACTTCAAAGAGGTCTTTCTAGGGTTGTAACGGGGTTAGGCTAAAGATTGAATAAGAAAGGATAAGGCTCAAGACCCAAAACAAGCCCCCAAGGTGTGCACCTTGCATTTAAATCTTGGTATATGTATGCTTGAGGCTTCTCACTTTAAAACTCATTTTTCTTTATTTTTGCACTTGAAATTTGTTTTTGAATTTTCTTTTGTATAAGTGTGGGAAATCCCGATCATGCGGTCTATCATTCACTTGGAATTTATGTTTCTCAGGCATGGTAACGAGCACTCGATAAGAGACGCAATCTGAGACGTGTTCATATCAAAGACATTGGAACACTTGCCCTTTTGCACACTTGTATTACTATTTTCTTTTTTTTAACTTTTGAAATTTTGGTAAAAATCACTCAAGCTTTTGTATTTGGCTTGAAAATTGCATATGTTGCACACCATCCCATCCCAAGGTTAGGTAGATGTGGGTTGAAAAAATGGAGGTTTATCGTTAGAAGAGGCTCAAAGTGGTTTATCAAGAAAGGATTGCATATTCAAAAGGGGTAATGATGATATGATGTGGTTGTAAGGGGTGCTTCAAATCATTGGTATACCTTGTGCTTAGTTTGGCGTGGATTTTTTTTTTTAATAAATGCGATGATCATATACAAAGAAATAAATGCTCATTTTATTAACATGGAAAGGGGTGAAAACAAACTCATGAAAGTAAAACTAAGAAATGATGGAGGGTGCCTATGCTAGACTTATTGGAGAAGGGAAATCAAAAAATAAGGAAAGAAATCATGAAATCTTGTCCTTGAAGCGCGCCTCGTGCTTTGTGCTTATCATCACTCGGTCTTCTTGCCAGCTGGAGGAACGGGAAGCTTGTTATTATTGATCAAATTTTGGATGGCCTCTTTTAGCTTCCAACAACTCTCTGTAGTATGACCCCTACCTTGATGGTATTTGCAGTGTGCATCTAGCTTCCAACTAGGCAACCTATTTTCAAGTGCGGGATCTTGAATGGGTTCAATGGGAGTGATAAGTCCCTTGGCATGAAGACGATCAAAGGCAGTACCATAGCTCATCCCAATAGGGGTGAACTCTTTCCTTATTTGTTTACTTGGCCCTTGTTTATCCATGGCTAAGACATTATTGAGGTTAAAGGTACTAATATTGTTACTAGAGTGGGTGTTTTCGGAAGAAGGAGTGTCGTTCTTTCTTCCTTTCCAACCACTGTTATTACCGTTGTTAGCAGCTTTTGATTTCATAAGGTCATCCTCAATTTCAATGCCCATGTTATAAACAGCTTTGAAAGTGTTTAAATTACATTGATATTTCAAATGATTTTGATACTTGTCTTGGAAGTTCTTGATGAACATCCTTACAGATTCTTTCTCGCTTGGAACTTCGATCATTTTAGCGGAAGTTTCCCTCCACTTATTATAGAAAGTAGTAAATCCTTTATTTTCATTCTGTTTAAGTATTTCAAGTTCTCTATTATTAGTTTCTACTTGAATATTACATTTGTATCTATCAATGAAAGAATGTGTAATAGATTCCCAAGTGGCAATCTTCTCGGCGCTCATGGAGAAAAACCATTGTTGGCATACTATTTCAAGAGAAAGCGGGAAGAATGAAGGGAAAAATCTCCTATAAATTCCCTTGATGTCCATGATTGTTTCAAAAGCTCTTAAATGAAAGTAAGGGTTGTCAGTTAGCTTGAACTTAGGGATGTCATTGGCAGAGAACTTTTGCGGAAGAAGTTCCTTATCCACTGAGACCCCTTTGGAGCTAATCCCATGGTACTTGTAGTCATTAGACATTTGACTCAAGCTTTCTTCTATGCGTTTGATGGTCTCGACTGGTACTTTCTTGCTAGGGTCGTTAACCTGAGTGGTGAGCCCCTTAAGTATTTCGGCGAGTCCATTGACAGTCTGTTTATGTTGGTCAACTTCTTCTTAACTGGCCATTATTCTTAACTTTCTTCTTTGTCGAATCGGTCTATCAAAGAGTAGTACTTGAACGAAGGTATTATCCTTGATCAAACGCCCTTCTAATTTCAACCAAACGCTGTGGAAAGGGAAACCATGGTCACTCATTGTCAACTACTTGACTTGGACTCAATTCAACATGTATAGATGGCGAAAGATCATAATGTATGTGGTGAATGGTATGTATGGGGAGATCAGGTAGGAAGATATGTAGGAAGGTATATGAGTATATGGAAAGTATTTGAATGTGGAAAGATATGGAAAAAATTGGGGAATAGGATGGACCCTCAACTCAAATGATGGAAAAGACGATTTAGGCATTGACCCAAGACTTGTGAGTGAAAGTGATATGTTCAAAACTCGTGTCATGACCATGTGACTAGACATGTGGTTAGACTCATATAAGATCAAAGAAGACCTTGTTTATTCATTAAACCGGTTAATTATGAAAATTAGACTTGACACGAAAAGAAATAAAAAAAAAAAAAAAGGTTAGACGCTAAAAGAACTCCTAAACCGGATAGGATTTAGTATTTTGATCTTAACTTTTTATCTGTGACTCTGATTGAGACGAAACCAACTCCAAATGAAAGATAAAACTCTGGGCTACAGATTCATGTGTGGCACGACACGTAACCCTTTCTAAAACTCCGGCTATGACCAAAAAAAGTTGACGCTTGTGCAGGATATGGGAATAAAAAATCCAGGTTGACTCAAGATAAAAAAGAAAGAGCTATGACTCGATTTTAGACATATTTATAAGTTCAAATTAATTAATCAATTAATTAATCAACTTACTTTTTAGTCATTAATTAGTTTTTTAAGGCTTTATTTACAAAAACAAGTCAACACAACCGGTTAGTTTAACCACAAATAAGGTATGCACAAGTAGTCAAATAGTCACAACATAATGCAATGAGTTTACAACATAACCATGGCTCTAGTTCTCTAAATTTTAAGGATTATGGTAGTCAAAGAGGGTCCATGGTTATGAGTCCGAATGCATCGCACGGAAGCCTTACCTTTGGAAGGGTTGGCGCGTATGGATGGGACCCCGGAAGTTAAACTTGCTTCCATGGTTTGGTGAATTCACAGACTCGGATGTACCCGTCATTGCACGGAGCGTTCGACTGGGTAGATGGAGCGTGAATTCCCAAGGGCTAAAGCCATATGTAGAACACATATGGGGTTCAGAAAAGAAGGAAAAACTCAATCAGGAAGTAGAATCGGCCAAATAGTACTAGAATCGGTTAAAACAAGAAGGCGGATTTCTGGCTCAATGTTGGAAGAACTCGGCGCGAGGGTGAAGAAAACAGGGTCCATCGCACAGCAATGACCCCATCGCGTGGCGATGAAGCCATCGCACGGCGATGGACACTGTCGTCTCGCGATAGTACACTTCGCGGCAGCTTTGTGTGTTCTCAGAATTTTCCGATTCTTTGTAGTATTTTTTCAATTCTAGTTGTGAAAGATATTTCCCAATTTTCCTACATGTAGAATTCTATTGTTTTTGACACATTACGGATGGTCTTTCCAATGCGGACCTTTTTATGCTTATGCCACAATCAAAATTACGCACATGAATATCTAGAACGTTTCAAGTCTCGTCCACTCATTCTAAGTCAATTGCCAAATTAAAATTAGAAATCTCCCAAGTGGAGTTGCCAAAAAACTGTAGGGAATATTTCAAACATCAACTTTGAGCCCCACTGTGATCATGCATTTAAGCATGGTGGCACCAAAGGGAAAGAAGCTAGAGCAAAAGAGTTGCCAACAAGTTTCGGGAATTCGAAAAGTTTTTTTGTAAGAAAAAAAAGTAGGAACTTGTAAACCGTTCACGGGTGTGAAGGTTACACCCCATTCACGATCACGGAGATCGCTAACTCCATAGTGGTCCAGAACCATGACTGGATATTCGAGGATGATGGTACGAATCCAACCGAAAAGAGATTGAACCCGCCCTAAATAGGCCTCTATTTAATTCTTATGACATTCATGTGCGCTTTCCGATCAACATACATACAACAAGTTAATCCTAAACTTGTTTATTCTATGTTGGTTGATTATTAATGCACAAATAAATCTATTAATGGTGATCACTGAGATTAAAATCATATTAAGCATAAAAATCAAATTATTAATTATCTTATTCAGCGCATTTCAAGGACAAATTCCCTTTAAACCTGCAAGAAAAGGCGTGATCATGCAATACAACAAATAATAAATAATCAAGCAACGTATAATTATTATTAACACAACAAATCATCATCATCATAATAAAGCAATATCTCCAAAATAATATTAGCAAAATCCTAGTCATAATATTAAATAGATTAATAACAAACCCAAGCATGTCACTAAATAAAAAAGATCAAAGCTTTTGCCTAAACATGATACTAGAAATCAAAAATGCATCCTAACATGATACTAGGAATCAAAATAATATTCTAAACATGATTTCTATATCAAAAGAATAATACAAATAATAGATCTACTCACTTTGATGCCTCGTACCTCTTTCTATCAAAACAATACACACGTTAGTAACTTCAAGGAAGAAATAAATCAAACAAATAAATCAAATAAGAATTGAAATATAGATTTGGGATCAAACCCTCAGAACTGTCAGCCTTTCACGTCGAGGTCGAAGGCAACTTTGAGATTGGCTAGGAGTATTCGAGGCTCGTGAAAGAAGTATGGTGTTTGTTATCAAAAAGTTGTTGGGATGTGTTTAGGCTAGGCTAAGAAAGAGAGAAAGAAAAGTTTTTAGCTTAGAGAGGGATTAAATGATGATTGTTGGTGATTAAGCTTGTTGATGATTGAAAACGAGGTGATATGACCTCTATTTATAGGGAAAAAAGAGAGTCGAAGGATTCGAAAACATCCAAATTCGAATAAGATTAAAACTCCTTCGATGGACAGCAGTTTTCGCGGTTTTTGTTTTTATCATTCCTTTTTGATCCAGAAATCGGAATAAGATAAATAATATGTCATTGGAAAGCTCTTGAAGTCTACTTTCCAACCCAATTAGAATCAGATTAAAATCTTTTGTAAATTAAAAGCCAAAATAGTAGGACGGTGTCAATTTTGGATAGAGTTTGGTATTTCATTCATATCTTTTTCGTTATAGCTCGGAATTGGGATTATAATATATCATTAGAAAGATAATTTCAAGGGCTATCCAATAATCCAAGATTTGTATAAATTTATGAGACACAAAAGTAATATCTAACGGTCTTTCAATTTGAATGGAACAAGGATTATCATAAACAGGAATTTTATTCAATTTCAAACTCTTGATCTTCTTTCAAAAAGGATAGATTAGAACCTTCTAGAGACCCCTAAAAGCTCCTAATAAATCCTAATTTGTTTAGGATTGGGATTCAGTTTAATGGACTCACCACATGATCATTGGGTCGTAGGTAAGATGGACCTAAGTCCGGTTTGGGCTTGGTTTAGTATATTGACCATAACTTCTGCGTTATAGGTCGGATTTGAGCTTATAATACATCGTTGGAAAGCTCTTTTCAAGCCCTCCAACTATTCAATTAGTATACCCATATTAAGGACCAAAATAAACTAGTTTAGACGATTTTATTAAGTGAACACGAAATGAATGATTTTTTAAAGACACGAAATGAATGATTTTGGCTTAAAAAATTTTTAGGAAAGGTTAGAAATGGTCAAGGCTTAAGGGAAATTCACAAAAGTCTTCAATTCTTCACCTAACTCGATAATCAAATACATGAAAGATATTCATCACTGGGTTTGTTTAGACACAATCAGGTGTCTACACAAACAAAACTCGAGGTTTCAAATGTTAAATAAAAATTGCATAATGGAGTGGCTAGCTTGATTCAAGAATTTTTAATTTTTAATGAATCTAAATTTGAACATTTATAAACATGCAAGTCATCTACATGATTGACCGGTACCTCCCACCCTAGGAAATATGTTTGAGTTGTATTTTTCCTTTGTTTTGTGTGTCTGTGTGTGGATTCTTACAAATGTTTTAACCTTCCTTTCACAACTTGACCATGTACAAATTTTTATCATAATAATATCTGGGTGTTGGTATTATTGCCTATTAATATGCAATATAAAGCTTTTTGTTTGCTTGCTACCTTCAAGAATAGGAAGAGTCAAAAAAGATGGATGAAGATAGTAAGGTTATTGAGGAATTATGGCAGCATGTTGAATATCAGAAAGTAACAATCTCTAATTTGGAAGAGCTCTTGAGCAAGCAAGTACAAGTCAACAGTATATCAAGATGGCCAACGATCAAGACCTATAGAAGTAAAAAGTAGTAATCGATGACTTAAAGAAGAATTGAAGAAACTTTATGGTTTTATGGGTGCCAATGATGCTCAATTCTATGCAGAAATTAATAATATTCAGAAATTTTACTTGCTTGTTTTTACCGTAAACAAAAAAAATAAAATATATTATGTAGAAATTGAAGCTAAGGTCCTTCGTACATAAAAATAAGCCAGAGATTTATAAATTTATATTTAGATTACCTTGAATATGGTTTTTTTATTTGCTGTCTACGAATTTGTGGCTTGCCAATAAAATTATGAATAGTGAAAACCGAATGATGTTAGGGTTGCATTCTTTTCCGTCTAGCAATTTGAACGTTTTGACATAAGTTTGAACTAGATTGAAATATGTAGGGCGGATCTATGTTCTAGGTAATGGGGTCAATTGACCCCACTTATTTTTGTAAGAAAACTCTTATTACAAATATTTGAAAGATGAAGAAATAATAATAAGTTATTTAACATTGACTTATTTAATATGAGAAATATGATATAAAATTATGATTAATCTATCAATACCAATAATTATATGTCAATAATGCAATATAATATGTACTTAGTTCATGTAATTTTTTAATTTATAAATAATTAAAATATAATTTATTTAATTTTGATTTAATTTGAACTCATTTATATAAAATGCTAGATTCGCCACTGCAATATGTGGTCTATGTGCCAAATTGTCTATACAATAGTGGTCAGAATAGAATTACTATTTAGAATTATTCTTAATATAATCATTATTCAATAATAAGTAACAATTATTAAGTAGCAAAAGAGTCTTAATATAATCATTATTCAATAATCAGTAACAATTATTAAGTAGCAAAAGAGTACATGGTGGATCCAATATTAGATTCCAATATAGATGCAATAGTAAATTTACTCACCAATCTGATCAATGCAGACATGATGAAATGATATTTGATCTTCAATCTCAATTTTTTTTAGGTTTGAAGTTTTAGGGTTGTGTGTAAGAGTATATAATTTCCTGTTTTTTTTTTTTTCCTTTTGTTGTTGTGGTAAATGAGATTAGGAATAAGGATGTCAGTAAATATCTATTCCGACCATCGACTTTATCTCATCCACTGACAATCACTCACCAATTTACTAAATTTTGATTTTAATTGGGTTGGGTATTGGCCAAAGTTTTACTGCGAATACTACTTTTAATTCTTAATCGTATAAAGTAGTCATTAACCTCATGAAAAACTAAAAGAAATAAGCATAACATTTGGTATATGTGTGAGTTTATTCTATTTTGTTTTATGTTTTACTAGTTCGAGCTCGGCTCAGTTAAAATTCGATCCAAGCTCGGCTCGTTGAAGCTCAGCTCGAAAAGCTTAGCTTGTGAACTGGGTCGATTAATATTTTTAATATATAAATAATATATTATGTTGTATACATAACTATATTTGTTCGGATAATTACATAATATTAAGTAAATGGTCTTCTTTTAAAATCAATGTAATAAATGCTTGATTTTATCAAATACCACTTTTGGCTCCTTATTCATAGCCCTAAGGGCTATGTTTATCATTTTTCAAATATTAAGGGGAATGTTATACATCGCCCTTAGGGCTATGTTTAAGACATTATTATAATTCCTAATATGGAAATAATTCGTGAATTCAAGACAAAATCACGTGCAAATTAATGTAATAAATGCTTGATTTTATCAAATATATCACTTTTGTCTCCTTACTCATAGCCCTTAGGACTATGTTTATCATTTTTCAAATATTAATTCCAAAAACAAACATATCAAAAAAATAATAATAATAATAATAATATTGAAGACAACTATGGTAGATGAAGTTGTTCGTGAACCGTTCGATAAGGGCTCGGTCAATGCTTGGTCAAAACTCATCTCCGTCACAGCACGACTCGTCAAAGTTCGAGCTCGGCTCGAGTTCGAATAAATGTAAATGAACATGAGCCGAGTTAAGCAAAGTTTTGGGCTCGACTCGCTTGAAAAACACCCTTGCCCTTAACTACCTTATTTTCTCACTCCTCACCATTTCTTCACCAATCACCACCCCCATCCTCTCTCTCCTCTCCATCCTAAACCCAACCCCACAACCACAACCACCACCACCCACCCACATTATCCCCCTCTAAGCTGCCGTTAAGAATCAATAGCCACCACGACCAACCTTCGACAACTACCACCACATCTATCTATCACTCCTCCATCTTGTACAACCTCATATCCTACCGGCAAACTCGACTTAACTGCATTCTTCCTTTCTCTCCTCTTTCTATTCTCTTCTTATTGGGTCGTGGGTTTGGGTTTGTGGTTTTGGGTTTGGTGGTGGGTGTGGTTGTGCAGTTTGTTGTGGGTTTGGTGGTGGTTGTAGACGATGTTGGACAACAGAGAACAAATGTTGATGCTGAAGTGTAAATTTTGGATGATGATGATGTTGTTGTTTCTTCTGGAGTATGATGTTTGTGTAGAATTTTCTTTTCAAAAGTGCTCCTGTATTTACAAGGTGGAGCTTTGATGTACAAATGATGGAGCTAAAGTTTAAATTTGGTTGAAATTTCAAATTTCTAAATTTGGGAGGGATATTGTACCCTTTTAAAAATTTGGTAGAAAATTTGGCTACTTTATTAACCAACTATTCGGTCCCCACTTTCTCTCTCATCCACTTAATCACATGCCCTAACTATACTTACTAATCTTTCATTTAGAAAATTTTTTTGGAGTGCATGGAAGACTTTTTGTTGTACTTAAGTTCACGAACACTATGTTTAGATAGAAAGAAATAGAGGGAAAGGAAGAGAAGAGAAAAGGAGGGTTGCATTATCCTTTGTTTGGATATCTAATGGAAGGAGGGAAGGGGAGGGAATTAAAAGGATCCGTTTTCCTTTCCCTATTAATAAACCAAGCAAATCCCTCCATTTTTGGAGATATTTGGATGCAAAATGGAAGGTGACCTTCTCCCTCACTCACCTCCCTTTCCCCTCCCTCTTTTTCCTTCTTATCCTTTTCTCTTCACTATAGTTATCCAAACATATAGTGGAAGGTAGAATACACTTTTACACTATATTTGGATAACAAAATTAAAGGGAAAGGGAGAGGAAGGAAAAAGAGGGAAGGGAAAGGGAGGGGAGGTGAGGTGAGGGAGAAGGTGAACTTTCATTATCCTTCCAAATCTCTCCAACAATGGAGAGATTTTCTTTATTAAAAGGGGAAGGAAAATGACTCCTTCCAATGCCCTCCCCTTCTCTCCTTGTATTAGGTATCCAAACAAAAGATGATCTATCCTTCATTTTCTCTTCTCTTACTTTCCTAAGTAAAACAATTGCTTTTTTCGAAATTTTTGAGAGAATATTTGTACAATCTTTATTTATATCAAAGTACACTTTTTTCTTCGGCTTTAGAAAAACATCAAATCAGGGAAAATACAAACATTCCAAAAAAAAATAAAAAATCTGAAATCATTTGACTAACAACTCGAAGTATAACTTTGTACAGAAATTGTCACTCCTAAATTAAAAAAAAAAAAAAAAAAAAAAAAAAAAAAAAAAAAAAAAAAAAAAAAAACCCTTAAATATTAAGCATGGTGGAGTAGTGTGGCACTCCGGTGGTATTAAGCCAAGAGCTAGCATTTACATAAAATTTACTAATAGTGAAATCTTCAACTTGGGCTGAACTTAACTGCTTGATACCATTCCATTTTACTCTCTTTTCTTTAGCAGCACCAGGCCCTCTATTTTGGAATTCGACGTAAAACAAAGTATCAAGCCCAAAATCACCAGACCATGGAGCCCAACCTTCATAATGAATGGCTTCGTCGATGAAAGATTGCATGATAATAGTTCGAGAATAATCCTTCCATGGCCGTCCCAAGAAGGCCCTATTTTTATCCTTAACTGGGTAATAATCAGGGTCCGCGGTAATGGTGCAATTTTGAAGGATAAATGCACCCGGCCCATCGGATTGTAGTCGGCCTTGGGCTGTTACAATACATTGTTGATTTTCTAATGGTTTTCTAATAGCCACTTTGCAATTTTGAAAAATAGCCATTGCATCTCCAAAGATGAAATCTATTGTTCCAGTAATGGTGCAATGGCGGTAAAATTGGCGTGATCTTACCGCGTAAAGAGTGTCTTGGTATCCATCAAAACGACAGTTGTAGAAGGTAGAGAAATCGGATACTACACGTATTGCAACTGCTTGATGCTTTGTTGGTCCCGCTGAGTTCTCAAAGCCTATGTCCTTGGCCATGAAACCATCTCCTATGATATCTGCATTCAATTATATATATATTTTTTTACAGAAAATAACATCAAGATCTTATTTAAGGACTTTATAAACCAATTTGTTAAAAAAACAAAAGAAAAAGATTAATCAATATTACATACGTCGTATTCTTTTTTTGTCCTTGTTTTTCTTAGAATATGCCCATAAACACACGTTTGAAAACTATATTAACCATCAATAACTATATATTAAAGGCGAAATCTGAAATGACACTTGTCATTTATTGGTTAAAAATTTTCCCGCCTTTTTTTTACTTTCCTTTTTTTTTTCAATTTGCCATTTTTATTATGACATTCATTTTATAACCTACAATAATAATTATTTCCCTTTTGACAACATATTTAATCTAATTATACTCAATTTTTTTTGTACATATATTTTATATACTAGGAAACTTTTAGTTACAAAAATACTGACATAGATAACATAGTTTAAAAATAAGGTATTGTAATATATTATACTAGGTTAGTTCCCGTGCCCTGCACGGTAATTTTCAATAACTATTATTAAACTACGATTATAATTAGTTTTTTTTATAAACAATCTAAATATATAGTTGACAAATTTTGATTATAATAAAGGATTACAAAAGATAGGTTAGATATACAATGATGTAGAATGATTAAAATTATGTTATTTTTTATAGCTATATAAATATTTGTGTTAAACATATGTCAATTTTTTTTTATAAGATTAGGGAATTATTTTTGTATGAGATTTGTTTCTTTAATTGAATTTTATTCAGCAAACCAAAAAAAAAAAAAAAAAAAAAAAAAAAAAAAAAAAACAAACTAAGGACACACCAGAAGATGACACATGTCATTGTTGGTGTGTCTTTTAGTATATTGTTATTAATTCCAAGATTATTACTACCTCCACTTCTTATTATGTGCAACAAACGGGTATTATTTGTGAGACATAAAATATTTCTTTGTTGCGCATAATAAGAAACAGAGGTAGTATAATATTATCAATATCAATTTTTTTTCTCCAACTTTTATCATTTGACAATAAAATTTATTTTAATTAAAAAGGAAAAATCATTTTGGTAGCATACTTTGTATAAATCTTAAAGAATTACTTAACGTTTATAAGAACAAAATCATTTTATTATAGTATACATAATATATATTGGAAAATTAAATCTAATTACTCTAAATATTTATGTGATTATTTAAAAAATAAAAACCTCTACTACTCACTAAAAATATATTTACAAAAGTTGATTATGGAATACTAATTATCCTAAAGTAAAATAAAATCAATTAAATTTTCATATTATGCCGGTCAAAGTGTGTCAACAATTTAAGGATAAATGCATATGAGTTCGTATATGGGTACTAACCTAAGCTAATATTTTAATTTTCTTATATAATACTACTTTATAGCTTGTAAATTTCTGTAAGACTAATAAAGCACAGAATTATATTTTTTAGAAACTTGAAACGTGTGTGGTTTTATAAAGAACATTGTATACAAAAATTAGATTATTAAAGCATTTTGAAGTTAAGTGTCTTTATTGTATTAGAATGTAAGAAATTCTTACCAACAGTGGAAGTTTTGAACGTTTGATAACCATCAACAAAGTTCTTATTTCCAGTGATCTTGGTTTTGCTAGGTCCATCACCAATAAATATGACATTAGTCTTACTCTTATCAACAATAACATGCTCCTTATAAATCCCTTCCTTAATATATATCACAAAAGCCTCCACATTATCATTAGGAACTCGATTTATCGCTTCCATAATAGTCTTATATTGTCCACTCCCATCCATAGCCACAGTTACATTAGAACGAATTTTCGTCGTTGGAAGTTTCATGATACGACGTCTTTGATCATTAATCCAAGCAGGGAGTTTTTGCGATTCAGATGCAACCTTAGGTTTCGAGTCATCCATCAAACGACGGTGATGAAACCCACGCTTAACATCAAAGGAACTTTTCAATGAGCTTAGCTTAGAAACAATGCTCAAAGTATCACTAATAAGCTCCTTTGAAGTTTTTAATAAATTCTTCATCATTTGTCCTACATTACTAGTTGAATTCTCAAATGCATCAAAACAAGTTTCTTGGTACGTTAAAGCCCCACTAATCCATACCTTAAGATTCTCCATTAATTGGTCTAATTCTTTCAATTCAATACCATTCACAGAATTCATTGATCTCTCTAAATCATTCACCGAGTTTTCGACTAATTCTTTGCAAATTTCAAGCCCTTGGACCGCTCTTGGATCGTCTTTTGGTACATGTAAATTGGAAAACTTGTTGAAGGTATCCAAAAGTTCTTTCTTTGTTGCATTGAAAGCTAACTTTAATAGATTTATTGGGTCACTTGTGTTGCTAGCAGCAGAATTAAGGGTTCCAATACATGTTTTTTTGTAATGTGTTGGATTACAAAGAGATTGGATGGCTTTATTTGATGTGGCTAGCTCATCATTATTGTTAGAAGGTTCATCGGTATCGGTCTCGTGGTGGTGGTGGTAGCTTTGCATACCAACCACCAGCGCCGCTACCGTTCCGATCAACAACAAGAAAAATGCAAAATATTGAGCAATCTTTTCCTTCTTTGCATTCTTATTTGGTATCATTTTTAAGACTTGTGTGTGGTTAGGGTTAGTTTTGAAATATTTAAGAACAGTTTTGGAGAGAATTAAAGTAGTAAAATACAAAGTAGTCAAGTTTAAGAGTTATTTATACTTAAAACAGAAGATGAAGATAAAAATGGGTGGTTGAAAATTGAACAAAGTTGATAGTTGTAATTGAATTCGACAAGGTTACACTAATGTAAGAATAGTTGTTCACGATATATGAATCCATTCATTGTTCAACTATTACAGTAATTTTGTTGATGTGATGTGATGTTTATCTAAAATTATTCTCTATTTACATCTAAGTTTTGGTGTTACTCTAAAGTTAGCAAACAAATTAAATTCAACTATATGAGTGTATGACAAGATATAAAAACCTTTTTTTATGTATTGTCAAACTTGATATACTTACATTGACTTTAATTATCATCTCCAAACTGTTGTTTTAGTTTTCTTCTTCATTTTAGGACCTAAATTTAGAAGTAAAGTTTACATATAATTAAAATCTCCGAATTTTTTTTAAAAATAAAAGTAGAAATTTTGTTTAAAACCCGAACTACATCCTATCCATTTATAATATCTATAGTATAATACAATATATAAAGAGAAAGGACATCTTGGTTGATTTGCATTTTTTCAAAATGTCCTTCTCAATTTACAAATTTACTTATTCACTATTTTTTTTTCAAAATGATTTTTTTCCAAAAAAAAAAGAGTTCATAGCTGCTCACAAATGAATAATTTCTTTTATGGTTTACATTAGAAAAATTCATGTTAATCATACTATTCAACGTTAAATGTAAGTCAATAAATTTTTATACATAAATTTTTCTTTTAAAAAAAACTACTTCATTACTATATACTAATAATAAAATATAAATAATTTTTTAAACAAAAAAAAAAAGCTCACATCCACCCATATTTAGAATGTGAATCTTATAACCCTTGAAAAGGATAAAATTATGGTGTTTAGAAGATTATAAAAAACATAATAATAATAATAATAATAATAATAATAATAATAATAATAATAATAATAATAATAATAATAATAATAATAATAATAATAATAATAATAATAACAAACAAACAAATTAAACTACCTACAAACCAAAATTATCTACTTTTCATTTAAAAAAATAAAAAAATAAAGAAACCTACCCATAAACTGCCCACGTTTACATTTTTTGTTTTAATTTTGTTTCTATAAAAAGAACCACATTTAACTTTGTTTAAGATAACCATACATTTATTTTTATCAAATAAAAGGAATATTATTATCCACATAATTATCATATACCACGTTCATCTATGTTACAAAGAAAAAAAATTAAAAAGAAAAAAAAATATCGTACATCTACCTATATACGTATTATTACAATAGATGTTCACTCTATATTCTTGAATCTATTATACAAAAAAAAAATAAAAAAATAAAAAAATAAAATAAAAAAAAAATACAACTACCATATTTTTAAGGCTAGGGATAAACCTTTAATTTAAAATTTTATGTAAGGTTAATTTTGAAAAAATCTACAATAACAATATTATGAGTAAAACAATAATTTCCTATATTGTATACGCATAGCGTGTGTCTCGTAGTTTGTATAATTAATGTTCAATTCCTAGCCAATGTCCCAAAAAATAAAAAAATAAAAAAAATAAAAATTTACTTGGTATATTTCTTGTTTAATTAATTTGCTAATTCTAACTTCTTTTTTTTTTTTTTATAATTAGTATCTAAATATATTCGGGTCATTGTGTGATTGAAAGTCACCAAAAATAAAAATGCTATATGAGAATCATGATATAAAAAAATTTCAAACAAAAAAATAAAAAGAATCATGATATAAAAGACAGAGCAGGCGTGTTTGTTTCACTGGTGCTGCCTCTAAGGCCTTCCAATCTTTTCAATCGTGTCTAGCCCATTCTCAAATAAGGTGACTACCATTGTTAAGTAATATTAAGTGAAAGGGTAGTATTAAGTGTTACCATTATTAGTTATTTGATATAAATATGGAAAAAGAACGAAAGCAAATGAGAAAGGATAAGGTTGTTGTTACCTTAGGATTGAGAACGGTAACAAATGAGGGGTAATGGTTACCCTTAGGAAAGGGAGTGTATACCTAATACCTACCAGGCTACCACTCATAACAAACAATAGGTAACTGTAAGCACTTTCATGATTCGATTAATACCAAAGTGTGTGTATGCTATTGTTGCTCCAAAATGGCTCTACTCATGCTCAACTTATAATGGTGTGTTGTGCACTAAGGTGCTGCAAGAACAGATGTTTTTCAACTTTAATTTTGTGTGTTTGAGGCTACTACAAGCTGTCTTTTTCTGCAATTTTACTGTCTTTTCCTAGGAAAATAATTTGTACTGATTTCTTATAATGTAAAGATCATAGTCTTTATTTAAAGGGACAAAAGGCTGTTTTGTAAGGGCAAGCAAGATGAATGAAAAGAGGTAAAGAACCCTGAATTGCTGGTAATTCCTCAGCACAAATATTTCATACTGTTCTGATTTTTATATACAGTAGCAAAGCTTATGTTTGTTTTCGCAAAGTATCGTGAAATCCATGAGAGTTTCCATTTGCTCGAAGTGAGCAAGCTATAGCTATCAAGGTTGATTGAATACAATACAAGCCTCGGACACGGACAATTTACTTTTCCTTAATAGATTTGTTAAAAAAAAAATTTACAACATTACAACATTTATAAAATGTTCTGTATTATTTTTTTGTAAAGCAGTTAAAATGTGATCTTTTACATAGGTTTACAACATTTATTTTGAGCAATAGTTATATTTGAGGGACATATCCGTCTTTTCTGTGGTGGCATTGTCGGGATCAACAGAGGCTGGGTTGCAAGTAATAAAACTTTTGTTTTTGCATATTTTAGAAGCTTTACATCTTGGATTTTCGCAGCTCCAATTTGGCAATAGTACCCAAGTGAACCTCATCTGGACCATCAGCAATCCTCAGGGTCCTTGCCGTTGCCCACAGATGTGCCAAAACAGTGTCATTGGACAATCCCAGGGCACCATGCACCTGCATGGCCATGTCAAGCACCTGCAGCGCCATGGTTGGAGCAGCTACCTGAGGTGTATCATAAAAATGACAGCATAACTTTATTAGATTTTATAGGCAAGGGTGAGCATAGAGTGAGTAGCAGCTCATTATCTGATTAACAGATTCTAAGAAAAAAATAAATAAAAATCTGATTATCAGATAACAAATAACACTAATAATGATTCCCATACCCAAGCACAAACAAATAAGGTTTTAATACAATTTTAGGTACCAAAATTTTCAGCTCGGATATCGAATACCCAAACTCAATATGAAAATTTAGACTTGAAAAATCCCAAGATAGTACAATGTATATTATAACACTAACTACAAACAAAACCACAGTTCTCTACTACACTACTAATACAATTACTATTTACACAAAACTTATAGGAGATTAGGTTTTATAGAAATTAGATATTTAAGTACGGAAATTAAAAAGAACAAATGCTTATTGGATTGTTATTAGATACCAATTAACTTTAACAGGAGTATATAATAGTCATTAAATGTGTGCATTTACTGTATTAACCTTATGATATTCTTTCCTCCATTTTTATTTACTCTCAACCTTTCAATACTTTTTACTATTCACGTACTCAAGTTAGATTGAATTTTGTGAATACTTAATGAAAAATAGTCATGTGGGATCTTTTTAGATTCGTTTCAATGT
Source organism: Chenopodium quinoa (assembly GCF_001683475.1). Lineage (NCBI taxonomy): Eukaryota > Viridiplantae > Streptophyta > Magnoliopsida > Caryophyllales > Amaranthaceae > Chenopodium > Chenopodium quinoa. The sequence goes on from NW_018743252.1 coordinate 427,634, forward strand.
CTACATTATTAAAATCAGATTTTTATATTTTATAAATATGTAAATTTAAAGATGCAAACGATTGAAGTTATACATTGACACACGTGAAAACAAGAAACGTTGCAAGTTAGAAAAAGGAAAAAAAAAAAAAAAAAAAAAAAAAAAAAAATACAGAGGAAGTAGTCTTTAATAACCAAGGCTAATAGGCGAAGAATTCCCAAATTTCCCTCTCCTTCATTACATTACTCCATTTAATTTATCCCATTATTTACAGATCTACAACTCTACAAATGTTAGAGAGAAATAATCCTAACTTTTGAACTCCATTGTTGGCTATTAAAGATAGCTTTCTGACACCACACAATTAATCTGGTAACTTGGTAGAGCTTTAGTTTGTTTTAATTTTGTTTTTCATTAATTTTGGATTAATTTGACTTTTGTCACAGTATAGTAATTGAATCCTCCCTTAGTCCCATCCGCAACATTTTTTTTTAAGAAGTATTGTTTCTTTAATTTTTGTGTTATTCGTTTATGTACTAGTGAAAGCTATGACCATCAAGGATATTTGCATGAGAATGAGGTATTTGATCGTAAGGGATGGAGAAGGAAGATTTTTGTGGATGACTATACAGATAATCACTTTTGTTTCATGTAGCCGACCCCAATTATGGGAATAAGGCTTTGATTGATTGATTATGACAACTGAAGGTTAAAACTTGTTGCATTGCTATGTTAGCTGCTGCTCCTTGCTGTAGCTCTTTGATGATGCTTGGGTTTTACTTCTATTGATTTTTCTTCAATTCAACTTAATGATTTTAAGTTTTCTAGTGTTTGATTAAAGACCCTTTTAAATGGGAAGACCTACTTTTTAACATATTGTCCTTGCTTATTGGAAAAACCATTATCCAAACTGAACCTACCGAATTTTCCAGGTAACCGGTTCACCAGTTAGCCATTTTAACAGATACGACTTAGAGTCAGAATTCAGAAGAATGGTTACCCAGAATTAGCAATTAACCAAAACCACAGTCAATTAACCAAGCCTGATTTTGCACAACCCTACCTAATAATAGGAAGATATAAAAGGTGTGTCATGTATGCAAGATTTCCTGTGATAATAACCCTTTTTCACCAAGGCTAGATGGACAACATGGGGAATACAAACATAATTAAAACAAGAGTAACAACAGCAACGTACCTTAGCCATTGCTATGGTCCCACGTGCCTTTTTGTTTCCAAGCCGATCAAGTTGGTCAGCAGCTTCCAGAACCAGAAGTCTAGTTTTCTCTAGCTCTACACGACACTGCAAACATTTCAGTAGATTAATAAAGATGATTTAACAATTCCCCACAAGGTTACATGAAAAGTGCAATTTAGAAGAGCAAGTGTTACCTTAGCAATATCTGAAAGGAATGAGCCTTGTTGAGCAATTAGTTTACCAAACACTCTACGTTGAAGGGCTCTTTCAGCCATCATCTGCATACCACGCTCAGCAGCACCAATAAGCCTCATGCAATGATGGAGTCTTCCAGGTCCTAACCTACCCTGCAAGAATATAAATGTTACAATCTCATGGAACAGAATGCTTCACCATTCTACTGCGTTTTAGCGAACAATTTAAAAAATATATATAAATAACACATGCAAATAAAAAAGAACAATCAAACCTGTGCGATTTCAAATCCACGTCCTTCTCCAAGTAGAATATTCTTGGCTGGCACACGCACATCTTGAAAGGATACTTCAGCATGACCATGAGGGGCATCATCGAAGCCGAACACCATCAGTGGTCTTTTGATATGTACTCCAGGTGTTTTAGTGTCAACAAGGATCATGGACTGTTGCTTGTGCTTTGGGGCATCAAAATCTGTTTTACCCTACATCCCATACCATCATATTAATGAATGCACAGTGATTCTAACATAACCAAAGGTTATCAAGGTTATCATTCCACCTACACCTCAGAAAAGGAACTAACCATAACGATGAGAAGTTTGCACCTTGGATCCATTGCCCCACTCGTCCACCACTTGGTTCCATTTATGACATAAGAATCACCATCTCTACACAAACATTTACATCATGTCATGATTATCGTTTTAGCAAAAAATAAAATAAAAATAAATAAATAAAAAAAGAGGGATACATCATATCATAAATAAGGATAAACAAGCAAATATATCTGAAAGACATCTACCACATGATACAGGAAGTAATAAATTGCTGAATATCAAGTCCCATTCCCTTCCTTTGCAAGGAGTACATGTGTATCAAGTGTTACCTTGGCAATATCCAAGCCGATTAAGAGTGATTGTTTACAATGTTACTTGTAGAAAGACAATTGAGATTTAAAAAGTACTTTGCAACTAAATACTGTGCACAGGAAGAGTATCTTTCCTCAACTCTTCCTAGAAGATGGGCAGTTTGATATGCTAAGCTGTTGGGCATTTAAAATTTGATGAGGCATTCCAGCTAGTGTTCTAGCATCTGAACTACCAACTACTTAATTGGTAATGAAAAGAATAAACCCTTCATTTGGAAGGCAAACATGTTACAATGGTTTAAGATTTTGAGTGGATAACAATTTAGAAAGTGATTTAACACCCTAGAAATCCTAATATAGGAATTATCAGTTTTAAAACGAGTTCCAGCAATCTTGTAATTTTAAAATTATGGTTAAAAAAAAAAAAAAAAAAAAAATCTCTTGGAAAAAGGCACAGCACCCATAAACTACTAAAGAGGCAAGATTAGCCACTGCAGGTAGAAGGTATTGGTCATGTTGGAATAAAAAAAGGGAATTCAAGCCGTTACTTCCCACGCTTAATTTCTTGAGTAATTCTTATAACCCTCCATATAAGAGGATGTTTAAGGTGATTAATCACCACCATTATTCTCTTGAGTAACTCTTATAACCCCGCTATTTAAGAGGATGTTTAAGGTGATTAATCACCACCATTATTCTGATTATTACCTCCCTTGATGCTTGGGATTCTTCTTCTATGTTCTTTCATGTTTCTCAATAAATAGAAGAAGCCTTTTTTCTGATTTTTACACTTGAAAAATACATCAAACACATTAGCTTAAACACATTCTTTATTGGGCATAAGTTACTTAACTCCAACCTTCCACCCAAAAGTGCCTTTGTGTGGAAGTGGTGTGTTAACCTTAGGGAATATGCCGGAGAATACAATTGAGCACCTAGGTTGCGCCGGAATTTCGTTTTCAAGTAATTGATTTGCATCACGACACACCGATATTGTTCCATTGTTTGTGAGATTATCTTTTTTATCTTACTTAAATTTTTTTATACTATATGTACTAGACTACTCCTTTATTTACAACAATTTGAAAACGAAATTATGTCTATTGCTAATAGTATTGTGAAGCCTCCTCCTGACCTCTCTAAGTTGGAACCTTTAGATGGTAACAACTATAAGAGATGGTCACAAAAGTTACTAATTGTTTCTGAAGAAGTGGAAATAGATTATGTTTTGAATGAAGATGTCATGGAGATTCTCAAAAAGGCGGAAGAAGATGCAATCACCGAAACGGCCCCAATTCCAACGGCCACAACAGAAGCCTTGAAGAAGAAAGAAAAGGACAACAAGATAGTTCGTGGTCATCTCCTCAACCACATGAACAACACTTTGTTTGACTTGTTTGTCAATTTCAAGTCAAGCAAGGTTATTTGGGATTTTTTGGAGAAAAAATATGGAGCGGATATGCCGGGAAAAAGAAGTATGTGGTCGGCAAGTGGATCAACTTCAAAATGGATGATGAAAAGCCTATCATGACTAAGTCCATGACTATGAGAACTTGGTGACCGGGATCCTTGGTGAAGGCATGAAGATGTGTGAGACTCTTCAAGCTCATGTCCTCTCATGTCCTCTCAGAGAAATTCCCTCCCTCTTGGAATGACACCGCAATTCTTTGAAGCACAAAAAAGGACATGATCCTCCGAGAACTCATTAGTTACATGAGAACCGAGAGACTAATTGCCTTACGGATAAGTTTGAAAATTTATCTCTTAATTCTTCTTAAGCTAATCTTGTTGAGTCTTCTTTGAATGTATCTAAAAACAGGGAAAATACTAAGAAGGATACAAAAAGTCCAAAAGAAATTTCACTCCAAACAACAAAATCCAAAAGACGAAAGGTGCTTGCTATGTGTGTGGGATCGTTGGACACAAAGCATACCAATGCAACCGAAGGCATAGAGCCAAGAAAGATGGCAACACTTCCCAAGCTAATATTGTTGAAGAAATCATTGCGGCGGTGGTGGTGAAGGCCAACTTGGTAGAGAACAAAGTGTAGTGGATTTTGGATACCAGAGCATCAAGACACTTTTGTGCAAATAAGGCCTTGATGACCGAGTTTGAAGATTTCACTGACAGCGATCATGTCTACATGGGAAATAGTAGCATCGCTGGCGTCCTTGGTAAAGGAAAGGTCCATCTTAAACTTATCTCCGGAAAAACTTTATTTTTGAATAATGTGTTGTATATACCTTCTCTTAGGAGAAATCTTGTTTCGGGAGCCCTTCTCAACAAAGACGGCCTAAAACCTGTCTCTAAGGCCGACAAGATTGTAATGTCTAAAAATGGATACTTTGTTGGGAAAGGTTATCTCAATAATGGCTTGCTTGTGATGAATGTTTTAAATGAGAATGGAAGTACTTCTTTTTCTTACATTGTTGAATCTTTCGATGTTTAGCACAACCGTTTAGGCCACCTAAATTCTTCTTATTTGAAAAAGTTAAAAGGATATGAATTTGATTAGTTTTTTAGTGGATGATAAACTTGACAAATGCCAAATTTGTGTTGAGGCCAAGCATACTAAGAAACCATTTTAACAAATGGTCTCAAGAAGTACCAAACTACTTGAATTGATTCATTCAGATTTAACGGATTTTAAAAATTGCACTAGTAGGGGTGGTAAAAACTATTATATTACTTTTGTGGATGATTTTTCACGTTATACCAAAGTTTATTTGCTTTAATCAAAAGATGAAGCCAAAAGTACATTTTTAAAGTACAAAGCCAAAGTTAAAAATCAGAAGAGTTAGAACCAATAGAGGTGGAGAGTATGGTAAAAGTTCTTTAAAAGATTTTTGTGAAACTAATGGTATCATACATGAGTTAAGTGCACCTTACACACCCCAATCAAATGGTATTGCCGAAAGGAAAAATAAGTCTTTGAAAGAGATTATGAATGCCATGCTTCTTAGTTCCGAAGTGGGGAGAAGCGGTTCTTTCAGCTTATTATGTACTCAATAGAGCTAAGATGCTCAGACTCGGTTACAGGTGTCGGACTCAAACTCGGAAAATTATAAAATTAAGGATCCGTGGACACGTTTTAAAAGAGTCCAAATTCAAATTTTGGACTCGGGGACACGGCAATAAAAAAAAACAAAGTAAGAAAAGTTAATGTAGAAATAGAAAGTATTTCGTATTAACTATTCAGATTTAAATAAAGATATAAAAGAAAAGGAGAATACAAAAAAAAAAAAAAAAAAAAAAAAAGAAAAATCAGTAAAGGAGTCATGTGAGGTCCTCCACCTACCCCCACCCACATAAATACCGAGTATAATCCCTACCGACCCCACCCCTTGTTTTTTAATTAAAATAAATAAATAAATAAAAAAAAAAAAAGAAATTGTACAGAAACATGTCGAAGAAGTGGAAGAACCAGCCTCCCATCGCCGAGAATGAAAACCGGCAACCTCTTAGTGTCGGCCTACTCGCCTTTCACTTTCGAACAAAAGCCCCAAGGTTTAGACTCTATTTTTGAAATTTCCGCCCTTCTATTTTAGATCTAGGGTGTATGACCGACGAGTTCAATTTTTCTCCCAAGCGTTCGACCCCTGCACTCGGGTCGCGTTGTGTCGACACTGGTGGTTGCCAGCTTTGCAGCAATAGAGTGACCCATAAGAAGTTGGATAAAAACCCCTATGAACTTTGGAAGGGATACAATCCAAATTTAATAATTTTAAAAGTATGGGGGTGTTTGACTAAAGTGGCTTTTTCGGATTTTACAAAATCCACTATCGGGTCTAAAAATTTTGATTGTGTGTTCATTGGATATGCTCAAAATAGTGCAGCCTATAGATTTATGTTATTAAGAGATAAATCAATTTGTGAAGCTAGAGATGTGGTATTTTTTTAGCATATTTTTCCTATGTCCAAGTTTGTCTTCTAATGTTGACATGCAAATTAGTAAGACAAGTGTTGGTGTGCCATTTGTTGACTCTATGCCTATTTCTAGTCTCCTTTCCTCGTCTACTAAAGTGGAAGAAGTAGAACTAGGAGAAGTAAGAGACCTAGAATAGAGTCTTCCTTTGGACCAGATTTATCGACATCTTTTGTGGTAGAAACTTTGATGTGAATTCTTTGAGTGAGCAAGTTGTGTCTTTGTTTCTTTTTGAAAAAGACCCTAAGACTTATGAAGATGCAATACGGTCCATAGATACTAGTTTTTGGAAAAAGGCCATTAAAAGTGAACTTAATTCTATTATATCCAACCACACTTGGGATCTTTGTGACTTGCGTAAGAATTCTAAACCCATAAGTTGTAAGTGGATTTTCAAGGAAAAACTTAGACCGGATGGGACTATAGAGAAGTTCAAAGCTAGACTTGTCATTAGAGGGTTCACCCAAAAAGAAGGTATAAATTTTTTTCATATTTATTCTCCCGTGACTAAGATTGCCACCATTAGAACCTTGGTAGCCCTTGCAGTAATTCACGACTTAGTGGTTCACCAAATGGATGTTAAAACGGTCTTTCTTAATGGAGACCTTATAAAGAAATTTATATGACTCAGCCACAAGGGTTTATGGTGAAAGGACAAGAACACAAAGTGTGTAAGCTTAGAAAGTCTTTTATGGTCTTAAACAAGCCCCTAGCCCTCAAACAATGGTTTGAAAAGTTTGATAGTACCCTGAGGAGTTGTGGCTATGTGGCTAATTTCTCGGATTCTTGTTTGTATTCTAAGGATTTTGTATCATCATGTGTAATAATTTGTTTATATGTTGATGATATGCTCATTGTTGGTACTAGCCTTAGTGTTGTGAATGATGCTAAGGCTTTGCTTTCTACTAAATTTGAAATGAAGGATATGGAATAAGCTGATGTAATTCTTGGAATTTGTTTAAGAAAGACTAAGAACGGGTTTTCCATGAGCCAATCTCACTATGTGGACAAAATTCTTAAGAAGTTTGATTCTTTTGATGTTATGCCTAGCAATACACGATATGATCCTAACTTAAAGCTTGAAAAGAACAAGGGTCAAAGTGTATCTCAAGATCTCTATGCAAGGGTAATTGGTAGTGTGATGTTCCTAATGAATTGCACACGACCCGACATTGCCTATACGATAAGTAAACTTAGTAGATATACTAACAATCCAAATCAAAGTCATTGGATTGCACTTTGTCGGTTATAGAGGTATCTCAAAGGTACTATGTATGTTTACATTTTAATCGTTTTCCAAATGTTTTGGAAGGTTATTATGATGAACTTTCTTCTACTAGTGGGTATGTTTTGTTTTAGGTGGAGGTGCTATTTCATGGAAGTCTTCAAAACAACCATGTTTAGCTCTGGAATCTGAACTTATTGCTCTTGAGTTGGCAGGTCATGAAGCGCAATGGCTTAGGAACCTCCTAGCCGACATACCATTGTGGGGGAAGAGTTCATCACCGGTGTCCATACATTGTGATTCTCAAGCAACAATTGGATTGGCCAATAATAGTAACTACAATGGAAAAAAGAGACATTCGTATGAGACAAAAGTATTGAGACAATTTCTCAAGAATGGAGTAATTGCATCGGACTATGTGAGGTCCGAAAAAACTTGGCGGATCCTTTGACGAAAGGATTAGCAAGAAAACAAGTTGATGAGTCATCGAGGGGATTAGGACTTAAGCCATATGATACATTACATTTGTCCTAGTTCCTATGGTGATAATATTTGTAATGCTTGTATTTTTGTTTATGAGGTTGAGTTGTTTAATTCTTAATGGGTCCTTGTGCTATTGAGACGCACTTTAGGGGACTCACCTATGTAGTTGTGAAAACTAGCCATCTTCTATGAAAACTTTGGCCGGTTTTCTAGAGCCTCCACTAGACCTAAGGTGAATGTAATTGGCTATAAATAAGTACATCTCTTCGCGGAGTTCAAGTAAATTTTGGAGTGATGTATGTAATGTGGGGGTGTTGGATTAAATCTTAGAGTTTCAAAGCTAGTCCACTCTTTGATCAAGAGTCTAAGAGTTTCAAGGTTTGTCCACCCTTATACTTGTAATTCATTACCTCATCTCACTAAACACTAGATTTCAAACAATTATAATATTTAAGTGTTAAGTTTTGATCTCCTCTTATGCCCAATATGTTGCTTATCTTCTTCTTTTGATTTTTCTTCCCTTCCTTTAGTGGGGGATTGTTGGAATAAAGAAAGGGAATTCAAGGCATTACTTCCCACACTTAATTTCTTGAGTAATTCTTATAACCCCCCGTTTAAGAGGATGTTTAAGGTGATTAATCACCACCATTATTCTCTTGAGTAGCCTTATAACCCCCCCCCCCCAATTTAAGAGGATGTTTAAGGTGATTAATCACCACCATTATTTTGATTATTCACCTCCCTTGATGCTTGGGATTCTTCTTCTATGTTCTTTCATGTTTCTCAAGTAAATAGAAGAAGCCTTTTTTCTGATTTTTACACTTGAAAAATACATCAATCACAATAGCTTAAACACATTCTCTATTGGGCATAAGTTACTTAACTCCAACCTTCCACCCAAAAGTGTCTTTGTATGGAAGTGGTGTGTTAAACTTAGAGAACGTGCCAGCGAATACAATTGAGCACCTTGGTTACACCAGAATTTCGTTTTCAAGTCAGTGATTTGCATTACGACACACCGATATTGTTCCATTGTTTGTGAGATTATCTGTTTTATCTTAAAATATTTTTATACTATTCATACTAGACTACTCCTTTATTTACAACAGGCCAAATACAAGCACATACACCTTAATCAAATACAAAGTAAGCTTTATTCTTGTACTTACAACACCAACCAAGAGGGGTTACCTAGCCTGAGATCCCATGACCCTAAACCAACTCTAACTTTAAACATATAATCGAGGCCGTTGATGAGGGTGTACAAAGCGACCAATAGCATAGGGCCTCTCATTTAAGAGGGCCTCAAAATTAGATATTCATGGTGACTTATAATTTCACTATTCCATATTAATTTTATTTTTATTTTTAATTTTACTTTTGATGAAACACATTTTCATTCTCTATACAAGTAATTTTAATTTTGTAAAATTAATATCAAAACTATTTTTTATACAATGTATTTTTTATAGTTTTAAACACTGTTACTTCGACACCCTCATTTACCTCAAAAATCGAGTGTCGTATCGTGTCGTGTCTGACACGACACTCTACTTGGATACTTCATTTTTAACTAAAAACTAGATTTTTTCTACAAAATGGCCGAGTCCAATACTTGGACACTCGTATCCAAGTAGACACTTAATCCATGTCCGAGTAACATAGGTTTAAACAACAATACAAAACACCCCCATTTTGTAAATAGCTGGTTCAGAATCAGCTACAAAAGGCCATTATGAAGTACATAACATGATGGCCTCCTTTAATTGGAGGAAGGAGGGGGGGGGGGGGGGGAATCCAATTAAAGAGGATTTGGAGCTTAATTTAGAATTATTGAAGCATTAAATCGCTGAGAAATTTATAAACTACGAAACACCATGGGAAAGTACCAAGCTATCAACCTATCAAAGGTATAGTGTAAACTGTAATTGGTGATTTATTGTCATTATTTTACCTCGGCTTGAGTAAATAAGTTTCAGCAAAAAATTATTCTATATACTATTATACAAGATTTCCTGAAGCAAGAGCCTTATTTGCATAGATGAAACTAACCTCACAGAAAATTATAAGACAAACAGGGCTATTTACCAACCTTTTTATGGAACACTCAATGTTTGTCGCATCAGAGGATGCTACTTGTGGTTCTGTCATTGCAAACCCAGAACGTATTTGGCCTTCAAGCAAAGGTATAAGCCATTCTTTTAGTTGATCTTCAGTCCCATAGCGTAGTAAAACCTACACATAGAATGTGTTATACCAAGATCAGCCTTCTATCATGCAAAGATCAAGCATTTAGATGTAAAACATTTTCAATCAATATTCAGAACTAAGAATAAAGATAAGCTTGTCTTCGGCACGGGCAAGGTCCACCCCCCCCCCCCCCCTCCGGAGGGGGCTGACCAATATGAGCTCGAAGATTCTTTCGTAACTCCTGGAACTTCTTCATAGTGGCTCCTTTCCATGCCTCATTTTGAAATTGGAGTTAGCAATCCATTTTGCCGGTACCAATAGAATATGAAGTACAATAATAAACATCCTCAAATTGAACAAAGCAATCATCATGACTCCTTATATACACTCCAACAGAAAATAAATTTTATCATCTGCCCAGTCTAGTTGGCTAGCTTAAACAGAGCAGATGAGCCATCTGTGTCATTAAGTTTGACAGGACCAACAAAACAATAGGTTCATATACTGGCATCCCAACTCTGCATCAAGTAACTTTGGGATTTTTCATATTAGCTAATATACAAACTACGTCAGGGTACTCGGGCAGCCCAATTTTTGGTGAACCAAATCAGGAACAAATTAAACATTGGATGGAAATGAAAGGAACAAACTACAAAAGGGTACTCTGGCATTCCAATTTATGGTGAACCAAATCAAGAACAAATTAAACTCAAGTATGAGATTCACTTCTTTATTTTTTAATAGCAATGTTCCATCGAATGATGAGAAAAACAATATATCATGATACCCTGGGTTCAACCCAGCCAATCTAACAAAACTCTTACCTATATTTGGGGAGCAAACCCAACCACCTCCCTGCTCAATACAGCTTTTGTTAAAGGAGAAAATCCAAAGTCTAAAGAAGGCACTTTTGTTAAATGTGATATGCTCTTAAGGCATTAAATTAAAGTAACAAATCACGTGAATAAATGTAATTTTAAAACAATTAAATCTTTACTCATTAAAAGGGAAAGAAGTCAAAAACATAATTTTATACATTCATACATGCTCACGAGTTTTTTACAGCATAAAGGGGTCACAGTAAAGCTCACTGCATTTCATGTTGACATTACCTCCATATTTCCAGTATCAGGAGCCCCACAATTGAAAATCTGAGGAGCCCAAACAGAACGGCCCATAATCTCACACAGATGTCCATATTCAAGGTTGGAGAGTCCTGGTCCAAGTAACTGACCACCAGGGGATTTTTGGCTTTTTTCAGTGGCAAATATTTTCTTAGCACGCATAGCACTATCTAACTGCATGGATTCAAGATAATTATCAAAATAGAAAAAATTAAATAAATAATAATAATAATAATAATAATAATAATAATAATAATAATAATAATAATAATAATAATAATAATAATAATAATAATAAGGGGGTAAAAAAATGATATCCTCATGCCCTTTCATGTATCAATAGATGCAAAAAATGCTAACAGATTAATTTAGACATCAAGATATTACTTAACATAATCACAAATTAGAGGGAGCCATCCACTTTAAAAATCTGAGGGCTCCAATATCATCCAAGAAATTACTTGTATTTCAATGTAAGAAGTTAGGGATAAGATCACCTCAAGAGATCAAATGTTGGATAATTAACGTATTACCTAGGCTGTGCAGTATCGTCTTAGGAATTGATTATTTTGGATATTTAAACTCTCTTTGGAGCCATTTTTTTTATTTTTTGCAGGAACTGAGGGAGTGTGCATCTTAATTGAAGTTGCTTGTAAAACTTTATCGTGGTATTGCAAGGTAACCACTTAAAAGAGAGCCCTGGTAACAAAAAATAATTTTTAATAGAAGCAGGGGGTAGCCTTTTCATTAACCAGTCAGCATTGAATCAGGCTGCCATTCTAAATCTGTTTATGGCAAGAAGAAAATGCTGTGTATCAATTGGATCTGCACTTAGCATAAAAAGACGCGATTTCTCTTATTAGTGGTTACATTGCAACACCACAAGTAGTGTAATGTGTTGGGTGCTGAGAAAACTTCTTCATTAGAAATGCATAGTTCCTCTGCAAGGACATCAAGTGACCAAGGTTGGTAAAGTAAAAAAAAAAAAAAAACAATTTGACAGCTGCCTATCTGTGCCTTAAAAGGATGTGGGCAGGGAAAACTAGTAATTTGTGCTAACAAAGCTTACATAAGATGAGCTTATCTATCAATTGAACCCTTGAAGCAGATTATACACCAAAGATTGGTTGAGCAAATGAGTACACATGATCGTTTACGTATTTTTATGGCAGGCAAAAAATTAATTGAAAAAGTACTATTTAAGTGCAGTTTAAAAGACTAATCTGGCAGACTCCGGAACTGGAAAGGTTTCCAATGAAATGATTCTGGTTAGTTTTTTAAGTTAGAGAGGTTAAGCAGCGAGCCCAAAAGACAAACTCAACCAAGTGTTGTAGCTGCTGTACTGAAGTTGTGCTTAGCGCAAGTACTAGGCACTTGGCACAAAACACAAGCTTTCTTAATTAAAAAACAACTCGAGGAAAATGGGCTTTTATATCCTATCCATGTCTTCTTGTTGAAAGATGATGGCTCATTATGTTAGCAATAGAGCACAGTACCCCTTGATTAGTTATTGTTTTTGGGGTTTATATAGATAACCAAATGATTGATTGATTGATATAGATCACTAAATGAGGATGCCAACTATCTGAGGTCATATCATGTTCACATCATTTTCCTTTTTTGGCTCTTTCTTTTAGTATATAAAGGTGAGCTGAGTTACAAGGCAACCTAAGCCATGCCTGTTTTGGTCTAGGCGAGACAATGTTAATGAAGCTCACACCATTATTTTCCAGACATTTTTTCAGTTCTTATTAAGTAATGCGCACCCTAACGGCAGGGAAATCCAATTACCTTGGTGCGCCATGAGCCTTTTTAAACATTTCTCTTTCCTTAATAGCTTTTTGGTTTTATGATAATTCTACGTTTTCTTGATAATTAAACTAAGCGTGAACATGTGTATACCTCCAAGAAACCTTATTAGAAGGTGGATCTTAGAGAATACTAATGCAGATTATGTTGGTCCTCCTATGATCCTATGGAAGTATGTGATGTATCTAGTTGGGATTTCCCATAGCTTGGATCTACTCTGCACAATTATAATTAATAAGTTTTATTTATTACCAAAAAAAACAAAAAGTTCCTAGATAGCATAATAAATTGGTCATCCTTGAAATAGGTAGAGCCAAAGCAGGAAAATGAGAACATGCGAAGAGCAAGATTACATACAGGTATCCATAAATTCCATAACCCATCTCTCTTTGCCAGCTCCTTTAATTTCTCTTCTGCGGGGTGAACAGTCCAGCGAGAGGGAGACAAAGCAAGTTTATAGAACTCGTTCTCCATGGGGTATATATGATCCTCCATAAATCTGATCAATTTGCTCCTTAGTTCTATAACCTTTCCACTTATAGAAAACTTGCCTCCTTCCTCTATGGTATTTGGAATTTCATGTTGATTTCCATAATTTTGAATATGATCTGATGAAAATGGGCCTGAAGATTTAAAGCAAATGTTAATTTAAGAATAATGTAATGTCATATGCATAGATCGCATACACCCTTACTCTCAACTTCTCAAGACATACATTAGTGCCAGAGCTCAAAAAAAGGTTAGCTGTTTTATAACACAAACAAGTTGTTCTTGATTTTTCCATGGATCCTACATAAGCTTTTTCTTAAGAAATAAATAAAAATGATTTAAGACATTACATTTTGAACAGAAGCATTAATTTCACAACTAAGATCAGCTGTTCCAGGTATTTAATTTCATCTAACCAAGTTCGTGGAGCTGTTACTTTGTTTCATACTATACCAATTAAATATAGGAAAAATTGGTAAAATAATCCCAACTTTCACGTATTCATTTTAAATAATCCCAACTTTAGATTATTTTAAAATAATCCAAACTTTAGGGCATATTCGCTTTCATTGGTCCCAACCGGCCACCCAACCCGTTATAGCAGGTTATCAGACACGTCAGCACGTGATTGGTAAAAAAAATTAAAAAATAAATAAGAATTAATCAAATAAATAACACCTAACACCCAAACCAGCCAGCCCCTGCCACCTCCAGCACCCCCAACCCCACGACACGGCCACCATCCCCACCCCCCGAAACCGTCATCCCACAGCCCACCACCACGAACCCCCCCCCCCCTCAAATGCCGGTCAAGGTCTTCACAAAAATCTGAATTCTTCCCCTCAAACAGAGCACCAGGCCAAGTGACGGGCGGACTTCTTTTGGATATTGTAATCCGCAAGAGTCCTACCATCCTCAAGGGTGGAGGCTCCAGCTGCTTCTCCGCAAAAATCAACCTCTGCTGGTCAAGGGGAATGCCTTCCTTGACCTGAATCTTCACTTTGACATTGTTGCTGCTTGCTGGTGTCCGAGCCCTTACCCTCCAAGGTAATAGTCTTTCTAGTCAAGGTCTTGACGAAAATCTGCATTCCTCCCCTCAAACGGAGCACCAAATGGAGAGTTGACTTATCCGGGATGTTGGAGTCGGCCAAAGTACGACCATCTCCGGCCTGCTTACCGGTGGGGTGGGGAGGGTAGGACTGCCAGAGGTGAGGGTGGGGATGTGGCGTGGCTGAGTGGTTTTTTTTTTTTTTTTTAATTTTCCTTTTTCAATTTTTTTTAATTTATTTTTATTTTTGACCAATCACGTGCTGACACGTGTCTAATAAACAAAAAATTAACTTTTTATTTTTACCTATTTAACAGATTTCCGGTCACTAGGAACCAATAAAAGCGTAAACTTCCTAAAGTTGGGATTATTTATAAATAATTGATAGTTGGGATTATTTAAAGAGAATACGTGAAAGTTAGGATTATTTTTACAAATTACTTCTGTAATGTTTACCTCAATTTACATAAAAAAAAGGTATTATACATTTACATCAATATTGTAATATAGATACTTTAAGATACATCAAAAGTGTGTTACGGATACATCAATATTGAGTTAAAGACAATGAACTTCCATGTTTAAACTGGAGTACTTAAAAATGGCTTCCGCTCGGCCACAAAAACCCACCACACCCCTATGTGACAACCTTGTTCGAGTGCCGAAAACCATCACCAACTACATTTCTCTCTCCTCAACAGCAACCCCAACTTCTCTTTCAATTTCATAATTTTTGTTTGATTGAGATTGAAATTTATTGGTTATGTTCATCACGATGGTTGAGCTCTATGATTTTCAAGTTGATTGAAAAATTGAAATCATTAATCTCCTGTGATTTAATTGACAAGCTCTTATATAAATATGAAGGATGAGGTAAGAGGAAGCTCAGACCAAGAGAGGGAAAGCCATGAAACAAGGGGAAGACAGAGAGTTGTGAATAAAAAAAACAAAGCAATACCCTTTGAAGTAATCGACAGTCGTGCGATAATGCTTATAATTGTGATTGTTGGATGAGAGAGAAAGGATGGGCTAGGCGCCATTTTCGAGCTCCATGCCTCCATACATAGCAACATCAGGTTGTTAGGGAAAAGAGAGAAAAAGAAAAACACTGGAAATCAATAGGAGAAAAGGAAAGTCGGGAGGAGAAAGGAGATGTGATAAAATAATTTATACTCTTGTGTAATCTGGGCCGCACATTGCTAGATCTAAGGGTTATAATTACTTCTCACCCTTCTCACATCTCACATCAGTAGCAGATCCAGGAATTTAGGTATGGGGGTACGGAATTAGGCTTGTTAAAAAAATTTATAAAACACAAAATTTGCCATACTAGACTTTCAATTAATTATTAATTCCACACTCTTACTCTTATTCTTATTCGTCATTGCGTGTATTCCACCACTAAATTTGTCTATAATTGAACAAAACAAATAACCAATTATATAAATTAAAGGTTACACTTAAATAAAGATTTCAGCCATGCAAATTATAATTTTAAGCTAATCAACTACACATACAGTAAAATATACTTGTAATATAATTGAATTAAGTATAACTAATCACATACACTTACTTTGATATATTTCCATAATATAACACACGAATATATTAATTGCACGATGTGTAGTACAAGAAAATAGACAATGAAAAATACCAAAGATTTTTTATTTTTAAAGAATTGATATAAATTTGAGTGAAAAAAAATACAAAGTGCAAAGAAAATTATTGTCACATCCATGAGCATATAGGAAGAAAATAAATTTTTTTTAAGAAAAACAAAGAAGTTGCTTTTAAATCAAATCAAAGGAGCACACCTAAGAGACCAAGGATCCATAAAAAGCGGTCTCTTTTTATTTCAATCTACAGACAACAATGCACGCTTGTTTGACAGTACCTAAGAGACCAGTTATTTATAAAACTGGTCTCTTTTTATTTTAATCATACAGACAGCACGCTGCACGCAAGATTGTTAGACTTGTTGCAATGCAAGTACCTAAGAGACCTGTTATTTGTAAAAACCGTCTCTTTTGTTAACAGTTAGAATGGGGGGTATAACTGTACCTCTGTACCCCCTAGATCTGCCACAGTCTCACATGATCCTAAATCTATTTATATATTGATTTTCAAGTATATTTTGTAATTGTATTGGTGATTTTAATAAATTAATATATTGATTGGAAGTCGGGGTGCTATATGGTATAAGTCTGGTATGTGCCAGTACAAATTGAGATGACTTGTATAACCACCATTAAAACATGATGTATTAATTGCAAGTCTGCAACTCTTTACATGACAGCATGCTTTCACTATGTGTGACCCACATAGCTCTCATAATCGCAACCATGCCTTAAAACCCAGTATCAGTTATACAGGCCCCAAGAGAGCTTCTGAAGCAAAAATATATGATGCATAAAAGGAATGATAGATCACTTCACCAGCCTCTATCTTAGATGTCTTCCTACTGTCACGAGGGCTTAACTAATATTTTGCAGAACAAATGTCACTTTGGGGCAATCAGGTATCATGAGCTTGCAGATAGGTACCAGTAGTACTTTCAAAAGAAAAAAATAAAGCAGCTCAGGGCAGTAATTACAAGGACATACCAGATGGGGGACGCTCTGGAAGTACAGAAGTTTTAGAAATAAAGGACCATGCATAACCTATGAGAACATTAGCTTTGGCTCCAGTATGGATTGCCCGCTCTCCTCCCGAAGCATTACCCTTCACGTTGGTGGAGAAAGTCAATAAGCAGCACAAATGCACAGTAATTCTAAGAAATTTTTAGAATTTGACAGACAGAATCTTTACCATGATCCATCTGCTGTAGATGCCAGCATAGATAGCTGCTGCACGAAACAAAGAAAAAGCAATGTAGAACTTCCAATGAGCAGCAGGCCAAGGCTTTCCCTACATTTCAGAGATTACAGTTATTTGAAGTTCACCTGAAATTTTATGATCTGACAAAAGTTTCAAATTTTGATTGAACAGGGGTTATTTCCTTTTCGATATAACCTAGCTCTTTCTTATCCTTTTATCTCCGAATACGTGTTCCCATTGATAGTTTTGAAAGGCCATTTTTTTCTGAACATTGTAGCATAACCTCTTTGATTTCTTTACTTTATCCCAACATTAGTACTATAACAAGAAAGCTTGCATCACCATTTATAATAACTCCATGAGAGTTGTTAATAGAATGTGTGACCAATTCAATATATTAAAGCCTTGTTCTTTTCACCTTGAAAATGAAAGTTTTAGGCTTAATAGTTCAGTTAATGCCCAATAAGATCAGTTAATGACAATTAGGTTCAGTTCAGTTTAGTTCTAGAAAGTTCAGGTGTGTTTGGATTAGGACCAATGAGTTCAAACAAGTTCTAAGAGTTTAGGTATATTTAGATAAGGGAACTTGAAAAGTAAAGAATTAAGCATTAGTGCCTTTCTTACCCAATATGTATACTGCTTCCAAAGATTGAAATGGAAATATGACTAAGATCTATGCCATAATATAGGTCCAGTGTCGAAATAATTACCACACTGAAATATTTTCTACAAATCACTTTGTATATTAAATCTACAGTCAAGATGACAATTAAAAACACTTCATCTATTCTAAGTCTATAGTAAAGAAGACAGCAAATCAATAAGCTGACTGAGCATTTCCATTTAATATACTATAACAATATAACAGGAAGCAGACTGCAGAAATGCAAAGTTGTTCGAGAATATGTAGAGCAAACATATTTGTGATAGCTTTTAACTTGAACACAATAAGTTAATATAAAAGTGTAATTTTTTTGTAAATAGCATTATTGGTGGAAAATTTTCAAATAGCTTCTGTGCTAAGCATTTACGTGGCTCACTGAACCATTTCTACTGCAGGACTCAACCAACAACACACTCAAAGTAAACAACAAATAAACTAAAGCATGCCAAATGATGATTCAATTGAAACATCAAACTGCAAATCTTACAGCTGCAGAGCAGTATTCTGCTAAATATTCAGCCATTGAAGGAATCCCCTCTGGTATCCCAGTTTCTTCCAATCCTTTGTCCTGACCTATCTTATCGATAGAATAATCCACAACGTAATGCTGCAAATTAATTGTCACTAATTAATTAGAAACGATCCCAAAACATTTAATAACAAACTAAACAGAGTATACAAATATAACAAAAATGCAACAGAGAAAATGGCTAGTAAGCTCGATTAAAACATAATAATTATTACCAAGCAATTGTAAGCAACATCACACATTTGGTTTCCAAGAGTAGACAATTCCCAGTCCAGGATTCCAATCACTCGATCCTGAAGCATTCAAAAGATTAGTGTTTAGCCAAAGACACAAGTATGAGGGACTATACACTACGATGACAACAACAAAAAATAAAATCATGCTTTGAGACTATTCTCTGCAATTTCTAAGTATGATGATAATTTATCAATACCACCAGTTGTTCCACCAAAAAAAAATGAATAAATAGATAAAAATCATCAACAGTATTAATACAGAGCACAATGAAATTTTCTGCACCGAACCTCATTTGGATGGAAGATAAGATTATCAATCCGAAAGTCACCATGGACTAGACCAGAAGCAGATCCAGATGAATCTTCCAAAGGTAAATTATTGTGCAACCAGCTGATAAGCTCTACCATTTTAGGATTTCTCTCGGGCTTACCTCCTGCAGTTGATGCCATGTATTGCTTTCCCCATCTTTCTATCTGGTTAATACCATTTCCATAAGAAAGAATAAGAAGAAAGTTTTGTATTTTTTCTATCACATATAAAGACTTGGAATGGGGAGAAAGCTATTGAATCTGAAAATAAATAGATAGATTTGTATAAGAAGTCGGAAGGTAAAAAGTTTGGTAATGTACTCTAAGCATGCAGGCTATGAACAAACAAAAGCCAATATCCTGAAATGTAAAAAGACTAAAAACACCATGACAAGCCTGTTGCAGCACAAGCTACTTCAATAGCTATATATGTATACCATCTTTTATTCCCCTTTTAATTTTTAAGTTATAGTGTTTGAAATGTACAAGGTATACGGGCTAGGGAAGCTGGGACTTTTAAGAAGTACTCGTAGTCAAGTGGGGAGCTAAAAAAGCTTTGGCTTATCTTGTAATTATCTTTGTGCTTTTTAGTGAGGGCATCTTGTCCTCTTGGTAAATTTCTTGCTTTCTTGTTTCAATAGATTTTTTCTCTAATTAAAATAAAAAGTATCAGCAATCCTACAATTAATTTCAGATAGAATAAGCAATGTTAAACTGAATATATTGTTACTCCATCCACTAATAACCGTCAAGTATAGGCAATTAGGGGGGGGGGGTAGAGAGAGAAAAAATCGCTTATTCTAAAATCTCTGATTTCTTTTTGTTATTACTCTTAATATAACATGATGAAGAACTTTGACATATGCTATGCTTTAGTTCAATTGTTATTAGAAACAAGAAGAGTTTAATTGGACATCTAAAGGAGCCAATGCTGACAGCTATCAGAAGGTGGAGGAAGTAGTAACAATTTAAGAATATGAAGGATGCCAAACTAATGACACAGAACCAAAGGTAGGGACCTTCAATCATATGCATGATTTTCTCTTTAGACACAGAAAGGCAACTGCAGTCTACATCAATACTCCTTGTTCATTTAAGCATACAGATAAAGCAAGGCCACTATCTACCATACATGCACAGCTGTTCTCATTGAAAAGATTCCTTATGAATGAGATTTAATAACTTCATAGTGCAAGAAAATCCATCAACAAAACTCAGAAACACAGATTATTCTTAAGATAATCAGTTGAGTAAACAAAATAATGTGCCAAAACAAAGTAAAGATTCACTTGCCTGCCTTTTGCAATAGTTTTCACGAAGCCCATAATTTCCTAAACCAATGGTGTCAACATCAATTTGATGCAAAGAAGCTAATGCTCGAGCTGACTCACGATTTATTGCATTCTTTCTATGCGGATCCAAACCCTACTAAAAGCAATTTTATTATTAATGGCAAGCTAAGATTAGAAACGAACATGATCATCAGTATAGAGTGACATACAACATGGATATGCCACATCATAGAAATAAAAGAATAAACTACGTACCGGAAGGGTTGGATCTAAAAATATGCGACCCTCCAAATACTCCATTACATAAAAAGAAGTTCCAATCACACTTGTATCAGTGCACAAGCAGAAGACCTTAGGAACTGGTACTTTGGTATGAGTACCCAATGCATGTAATACCTGTGAAAATAAAAATTTCAGACGACAGAATAGTTTTAATCAATCAAAATAGATTGGGATTCACATGCATAAAGTCACCACAGTTATGCATCACCAGCAAAGAGCAATATAAGACTAAAGAATAACCTTAAATTCTCTCTCCACCGCATGAGCAGATGGGAGCAGTTTCCCATGGGGCCTTTTTCTCAAGACATACCGGTTCAAGATACCATTGACGTCAACTTCCAACAAGAATGTAGGATTTGATTGACCATGCCCAAACTATGAAGCAAAGCAATCACACAAACAAAATCAGCAGCATGATAGGTAATTAGACAGCAACAATGGAGTAAAATAAACACGCTACGCAGCAATAAAAACATAAATTTATAAGTTTATTGATGAAAGAGTATATGTATATTTTGTATTTACATCTTTTTCAAAATAAATGACAACAAATTTCAGAATCATAAGCCATTTCTTATTCATATATATTCATTCAAAAGACTCTTTTATTTCCCCCCTTATATAATACAACACTAAATTCATGAATAAATTCATATGAAATGTGTATAAAAAAATCACTCACGACATCAATTTCTTTGAAAAACATATTTTCTTTTTCCAAAATTACTCTTCTTGTAGACTATTGCCACACCTTATATTGTCAATAATTCGTACGTTTTTTTAATACAAGCATATCCAGTAATCCAAAGCCTACTAGACTTCGGCCAATCAAAATTCGAACCACGTCAGGCCTCGATTTGGGAAAATCTATCCCAATTGTGTTCCCTTAAACCTGACATCTTGGTTAAGCTAAAAAATCTCCTTCATGTGCTGATTTAAGTACCTATTGGTAAATCATATATCTTATTATGTTCTACAATAGTTATATTTTGAAAATACATACTCCCTCCGTTTTATTTTCAACTTTGAAATTTTTTATATCTCACAAATAATACTCCAAAGTTGCAGATAATAATAATCGCAGGTAGTACAACATTTAATCTCAAATCCTTCTAAAAGGGGCTAACTTCCAACTTTTCTAATCTTCTCCATGGCAATGTGTTGAGTCGCATTTCCTTGAAAATTATTGTTTCTATGGAATTGTGCCAAAACTTTGTTAACAATGTTAATTCAGCTTATAAATTGCTTATCCTCTACTTTTTTTCTTTTCCGGCTTTTGCTCCGCCTCTCTCTCTCTCTCTCCGCAAACAATGGAGCCTCGTCATTTACCACCTTCTCCGTTGTTATCAGCATCTTCAGCCACCTTCCTTCGGCCTCCTCTTCCTCCACCATAACCAAATCTATCTCCTCTGTACGACTTCATCTCTTTTACTTTGCAACAACATCACTCACCCTTTTTTTATCTCCTCAATTCTCCCTCTTTTTATATTGTTCAGGCTTCTAATAGTATATTCCTAGGTTCTTCCGGATTTTTAAGATTGTTTGTAATTCGACTACGAATCAATAAGCTATTGATTTATGAGGGTGATTGTTTATTTTTGAGTTTAATATAGGGTTTGATTTTTCTAGGTTGCTGCATTATCAGGTTCTTTGTGTTTCTTGTTCAAAGATGATTTGATATATAGAAAGTGTGAAACTTAGGATATGAATATATAATGTAAAAGATGAGTTGCTACCAGTCTGCCACCTTAAGACAATGGCATAGTATTTCATGGTTGCTTGAACAGTTATCTAGCTCTTACATTTTAAAATTTGATGCATGATCATGACTAAGGTAGGGCCAGTAAGAGCTAGAACGAATTTAGCTTGAACAAACTCAAATTCAATTTGGCCACTGTTTATTATGTTTAGAATGTCAGCATGTGACAATGTTAGACAACATGGTAATCTTGTCATATATTTTATCTCACCTAGATATGTTTGCAAGTGAGATAACGGACACGGTCTGTGTCGACACAACACTTCATGGACAAAGACACAGGACACGTGTCCGATCCTTCACTATGCACTCGGACACTTCCATTAAGAGGGAGAGGGAAAAAGAGAAGAACCATGAAAGAAAAACATATCTTGTTCGAAAACCACCATTAATATAGAGAAGATGGAGAGAAGAAGATTGTCATTTATTAGGAGAATTTACCGAGGAAAGAATTATAATAAAAAAAAAAATATAGGGGTAGACATAATGAAAAATTTAAAACATTTGTAATACATAATTTATTTATATTAGTTTAAGTGATGTATTGACGGTCCCCGTACCCGTGTCCAAATATCTGACAGAGTCCCGTGTCCTAAAATTTTGGAACTTGCCGGATCGGACACTTGGACATGCGTCCGTGTCCGACACCCGTTCTTGAGTCCATGTAACATAGATTTCATCAATCATGTGTTGTGCATTTCCTTACATAATGAGCTACAAATATCTTCTTTCATATACATAACTATAGTATTTGTTTCTTTAGTATGGCTGTAGACACTGAGATAGAACTTTCGAAGAGCTGAAGAAGGGAAGTTTCAAGCTGAAAGTCTATGAAGTAAAATATACTTGTGTCACATTGTCTAAGGAAAAGAAAGTGAGACCTGTGTCATACTGTCTAAGGAAAAGAAAGTGAAATAATATCTACAAGGAATTGCTTCATCGTGCTTCTTAGATTAACATGCTAAAAAAAGGGGCAATAGTGATGAAAAATCATCTTGGCTTAGCTAAATTCTTGAAGATGAGGTGCAAAATCAAGCTAGCTCATCGAAACAGATTAATGGTAATGCTCTTATTGTTGTCTGTGACCATGATAACAAATTTGTTTGGCCTACACTCCTACTTGTAGCAAAGATGGCTGATTTGCAGTATAAATGGTTCAAAGATGTGTTATGGGTTAAGAGCTAGAAGGTTCAACTCCAAAAGAGTCCATCCATTGTCGAACTTCGAAGGTCATTTTGGTACTGTTTGAAGCACTACATATTACTTCCTTCATTTTGGTAATGAGAAAGATTATGGATTCGTCGGCATCAAACATACCATTCATTCGCTGGCAAACGATATTGAAAAGTTTTCTCTGTGCTACTTATCTACTTTGAGAACACGTAAGCGTATATATTTAACAAAAAACAACAATCAATTTTTTCTTTCTAATCGTATCATTAAACAAACATATTGTCAGCATGATCTAGATAGTATTTTTCTAATACCATAATTGATTACAAAAATTAGCTTCTGACAAAGGGATTAAAAAAACTTGAACAAGAATTTAATGCCAAAATTTTCTAACTTTGACACCCAGAAAGCAAATTGAAAGAATAGTTTGTGACAATAAGATTAGAAAAACTTGTACAAGAATTAATTACTCTAATCAGATATCAAAATTAAAGACAAATCAATAAAAATAAAAATAAAAAAGAATTTCCCAGTTCAAATTATTGCATGCACTCTCATAAAGCAAGAATTTACCTATATCATTTAATCAAAATAAATTTGTGAACCAATCTTTATTCAAAAAAAAAAAAATTAATCAAAATAAATAGCGAGCCTAGAAAATACTTTGTATCAAATCATAATCATAAAAAATAAAAAAATAAATGATTGTAATGAAATCAGAGAATTACCTGACGAACAGAGAAATGAGAGGGTGTAGTAGAGGAAGGGAAGCCATGAACGTGAGCACGGCAATAATTAAAGAGTGTAACGGCGTTAAATTGAGGATCCGAGGATAATTTGTCTGTTGTCAGCTCGGATGTTAGTTTCGCCATTGAAAATTATGCCGAGGTTTTCCTAACTTTACCGCTTTTGCTTTTTGTATTTATATCTCTAAACACATTTGTATTATTTTTTCGGATTTTTCATATATATACCTGAATTATTTTTTTATTGACTATATATACAAAAAAAATTTCAAATTCACCGTACACATCTAATTTCATTTGTCCACATGGCATCATCTTATTGGTTTTCAAATTAATTAATTAATTATTTAAAAAAAAAGCTTCAAAAAAAATTAAAACACCACCTTACCCCAACCACCTTAGCCAATCACCTCCCCTCAACCGCCACCCAAGTACCCAACCCAGCCTCCTCACCACCCAACCCAACCTCCCCGTCGTTGGCGCCCCTCCCCAATGCGCCAGCGCCACCCCTCCCCTTAACCCCGCGCCTGTGTCATCCCATTCCCCAAAACCACCATGCCCACCTTTCCATCATAGCCGAAAATCAATCAACCACCTCGAAACCACTTCGCCGGCAGCCCAGATCCCCCCTCCCCACGTTGCTGCCGCCCACCATAGCCAAAAACCTCCACCTCGACACTCTAAAACCTTAAATTTCGATTTTAGGGATTTTCGATTTTGGGGTTTTGGCGTGGTGGTTCAGGGGGTGGATATGGCAGAGGAGTGGCGGTTTGGGTTCGCCGGCGCGAGGAGGGATTCTTGGATGCCGATGAAGAGGTTCCGGCGAAGGTGGAAAGGCGAAGAGGGAGTTTTTGGGTTCAAGGCGGGGTGGGAGAGGGAATTCGAGGTGAGGTGCGTCAGGGAGGGGGAAAGGGAGATGGTTGGGCGGGGTTGTCGCCGGCGGGGGGGGGGGATGAGTGCCAGCCAGCCGGGAAGTGGGCCCAGTCGCCGGCCAGCCGGAGGTGGGGGTGGGCTGGGATAGGGGCGGTTGTGGTGTGAGTGAGGTTTTTTTTTTTTTAACTTTTACATAATTAAATGTATAATTATTATAAAATTTAAAAAAAATAAAAACACCCTATAAATTACTGCTACATGGCAAAATTAAGCCTTAATGACTAACGGAGTTAATGTCCGTTAGTCATTTGGGCATATGGTGACATTGTTGTTAAAATCATGGGTATATTGTGAATTTGAAAATTTTTATGGATATATGGTGAATAAAATAATTACTCAGGGGTATATGGTGAAAAAGTCGTTTTTTTATATAAATAACATGAGATGACTGTCAGTGCCACCTCGGCTCACCTTTATACTACTCCCTCCGTTTCAGAATATCTGATACACTAACATTGCACATTTGCACACAATTTTTTTTTTTTAACTAAAGAATTATTCATAAATAAAATGTCATACGACATTAGAGCAATTTCACTCAATAATGTTGAAACAAAAACAAATTCTCATCATGCATCCATTTAAAAACAAATTGCCAAGGTACTGTCCGTGTAGGATTGGTATTTGGTTTGGCTTAAAACCGCTGAAGTTGTTAACGTGTTATGTTAAAACCGCTAGCAACATTAGCGGCTTTGTATTTTTTTTTTTTTAAAAAAAAAAACAAAGAGACCCGTTATTAATGAAATCAGGTCTTGTTTAGGGTAAAATTACCCTATGCCACGTGGCCCAATTGCATGCTGACACGTGTCAGCCTCAAAGAAACCCAATGGGATCCAATCCTATGTTGACACGTGGCATCGTAACCCTAAAAGGGGAACTGATCCCCTTCTACTATAAATAGAGGAAAATCCTCATTTATGATTCATTCAGAAACACTCATAAATACAAACACAAAACCCGAGCAATATTAATTGCAGAATTCTCTCTGAATCAGAGAGAAAACCCTTTACATTCCGCACATTCATACATCCGGAAACGTTCTAACCTGATCGTCGGAGGCGGAACTCCACCCAACCGGAGTTTCGAGGTTTTGCAGGTATAGACAGTCGGCGCGCATTCCTGGAATTGTAACTCTCCAGAGGGACTCCAAAAACCCCGAAACATTTGGCGCCGTCTGTGGGGAGAGTATTTCCGAGATGGCATCCGATTCTGTACCGCCTGGTGAAGGCAAGCGGCCTATGGCCGAGCCTGAGGTCCACACGGACCGGGATAGTGGTGACAACTTTGAAGTCAATACCTATGTGGCACCAGAGGGGTCATTTCGAACTAGGCGCACCCGTTCTAAAGAAACAAGGGAACGGGGTGAAGACAAAGCTGGTCCTAGCAGCCCAGCCGGCAAGCCGGCTGGACAACCCCAGGCGGCGGAGAGTACAACCCCCGTCACCAGAGGCGAGCTCATGAAATTCTTGACGATTTTTAAAGGGGAAATCAAGGACATAATAAAAGAAGTCAACTTGCTCCAACAAGGGTCAGTCGGCCAAGAAGCCTTCTCCCTCCGGGAAGAAACATATCAAAGATCGGGTGCCTACTCCTCACCCTAAACCAAAGGGGGCGGATGGGCCCCTGATCGATTTATCCAGACTTCGTTTCCCTGAATCAGGGCAAAGGAAGGTCATCCGGCAAGTACAGCCGGATGGGTCAAAAAAGACTTACTCCGACTCCCGAATGTTCATCTAGGAGAAGAGAAGTCAACAAATGTTTGAGTCGGCCTCCACGTCGACTTACCCAGACAGTTTTCGTAATACTTCAATGAAGTACTCAGAGACAAACCGAGAGAATCAGTCACGCGGCATGTCCGCACGTACTGGCCCTCAGATTATCCAGCCGGCTCCGTATTTGCCCCAACAGCCATACATGCCGTATGGATCACCATACATGCAGCCGACCCTATTTGGGGGTCAGACGGCACAGCAGGTCCAGCCCATGGACTGGCAGCACCGGCTGCTAAACCATGGGGAACAGCCATCGGCGTTCTCTAAGGAGATAACTGAGGCGGCTCAGCGGAAGGTTAAGGACGTGTTGGTCAGTACATATGACGGTACCACCAACCCGGAAGACCACCTAATGGCGTACACCAACCTCATGTACTTACAGGGGTTGGATGATGCCGCCTGGTGCCGATGCTTCCCGGCAACATTGAAGGGCATAGCCCAACGGTGGTTTGACAATCTGCCAGCCAGATGCATCAACAACTTCAAGAAGCTTGCATACCTGTTTGCGTCCAACTTCTCCATGAACATCCCTGCCAAAAAGACAAGTCTCGACTTAGGGGCTATTCAGCAGGGAGACAAGGAGGGACTAAGGTCCTACGTTAGGCGGTTCAATCTGATGAGAATTCAGATCCAAGGGCTGTCTAACGAAGTGGCCTATACAGACTTTTTCAAGGGTCTGAAGGACGGGTCGACTTTTAAGTTCGACCTAGTCAGAAAGAGGGTTGCTACCCTCCAAGAGGCATTGATGGAAGTCGAAGCCTACATACAGGCGACAGAGCTCTGCGCCATCAAACAGGAAAGAGAGCTGGTCTCCTCAGCTGGCCAAAAAAGAAGAGAGCAAGAACAGAAAAGAAGTCTGAGCGGCGGAGCGTTCTGGTCAGCCGTCCCAAAAGAAAAAGAGGGAGTTGAAGTCGTACGTCCCCAAGTACGAGTCCAACAAGGACTGCTCCTCCATCCTCATGGAAATCAAAGACCGGTTGACCCTTGAAAAACCGGCACCAATGAAGAGTCCCATCAACAGTCGGGACAAGAGTAAGTATTGTAAATTCCATGAGGATATCGGCCATAACACCAATGGCTGCTATAGCCTCAGGTGGCTAATGGATCGTCTGGTTGATGAGGGGGCCTTAAAGTCCTATATAATGAAGTCCAAGGGTAACCCCAAAACAAACAATGGACAACCCTCCAAGAAGTCGACTGTGAGCTTTGACACTGATAAAGAGCAAATTTTTACCATAGCAGGCGGCTTTGCGGGAGGGGGTCCTACCATCCGGGGTACCAAGGACAACATCCTGAAGCTGGTCAACTCAGTGGATGAGGGTTAGGCGTCGAAAGACACCTTCCCTGAGGTCCTCATCTCTGAAAAGGACCGGGGCAAGGTCAGGCAGCCTCACGATGACCCCATAGTCATCGAATGCAAGGTTGCCAGCCAACGAGTGGGTCGGATCCTCATTGATACCGGGAGCTCGTCTGACCTAATAAGCTATTAGTGCTTAGTGAAGCTCAAGTACAAGCTTAGTAGCATACACAAGGCCTCTCACCCATTAGTCGGCTTTGGGGCAGGGGTAGTGCATCCGGTGGGGAGGATTGACCTACCCATCCGGCTAGGAGAGAAGGGGGAAGGATGACACATGGTCGTTAAGTTCTTGGTGGTTGAGGAATTGACAGCCTACAATATGATCTTGGGCCGTCCAACCCTCAATGAGTCCAAGACAGTCATCATCCCATTCCTCATGCTGATCAAATTTGAGAGGGATGATAGATCACTGGGTTTCCTGAACGGGGATCAGAAGACGACTAGGGAGTGTTATCTCTCAGACGTCAAGCCTACTGTAGCCGCAGCTGGCCAAGGCGAGGAACCCTCGACCTTGATGACTTCAAGGAAGCCGCGCCTGCTCCTAAAGCAGCCGGCAAAAAGAGAAAGGCGGACCACCTTGTGGCCGTCAAAAAAGAGAAACAATAGCAATTACTGATCGGGGAACGATCAAATGATCTCCGTCCCCAGCCGGCTGGTGAATATATTGACATTGTTCTAGATGATAGCCGTCCGGAACGAACAGTAAAAGTGGGGACGGTTGCTTTTGCAAAGTTGGGTGCAGACTTGCACCAACTACTGAAGGAATTCAAAGACATTTTTGCCTTTGAAGTAGAAGAGATGCTAGGCGTCAGCCTGGATCTTGCTGTCCACAAACTCGCAGTGGATCCCAAAAAGAAGCCGGTTAGGCAAAAGAAAAGGAGCCACGGCGAGGAAAGATCTCAGGTGGCAGCCACCGAGGTCAAGAAGCTACTAGATGCCGGGTTTATTCGGCAATGCTACTACCCGGATTGGGTAGCCAACGTTGTTCTTGTCAAAAAGCCGAATGGTACCTAGCGGATGTGTGTTGATTACACAGATTTGAACAAGGAATGTTCGAAGGATAGTTATCCACTTCCAAAGATCGACAGTCTGGTCGACTCTACAGCTGGCCATGCCTTGATGAGCTTCATGGACGCCTACTCAGGCTTCCATCAAATACCCTTGTGGAAAAAAGATCAAGAGAAGACGACATTTGTCACTGATCAAGGGTTGTTCTATTACACGGTGATGTCGTTTGGGCAAAAGAATGTGCCGGCTACCTTCCAACGGATGATTAATACAATCTTTATTAATCAAATTGGGAGGAATGTTGAGGCGTACATTGATGACATGATAGTCAAATCCAAGCTCCAGACGGATCACCTTGCTGATCTCCGAGAAACCTTCACCACCCTTGTTTGGGGGTTTTCTATGTGTCCTTCGGGAGAGTTACAATTTCCTAGCAGACTTCCTTCTTACGCCTGTACCTGCACCTAGCAGACTTCCTTCTTACGCCTGTACCTGCACAAGTAACGGAGACTCCGGATGGGGGGTGGGAGTTCCGCCTCCGAAGATTAAGTTAGTATCTTTTCGAAGTGGAATAAGAACAGTAAAAGCTTCTCGGTTCGAGAGCGTTTCAGTAGGTTTGGGCTTTTTTTGTGGTTGCAATTAATGTATATCATAAATGAGGTCTACCCTTACTATTTATAGTAAGGGAGAACTGTACCTCAATTAGGGTATAAGGGACACGTGTCTGCAAAGGAATTGGGCCTTTGCAGACCGCTGAAAGATTGACACGTGTCAAGCCTTTATTGGGCCACGTGTCTTAGGGTATTTTCACCCTAAACATCTGCCCCTCACAGGTGAGATGTGGCAAGC
This sequence comes from Chenopodium quinoa, assembly GCF_001683475.1. NCBI lineage: Eukaryota > Viridiplantae > Streptophyta > Magnoliopsida > Caryophyllales > Amaranthaceae > Chenopodium > Chenopodium quinoa. The sequence goes on from NW_018743252.1 coordinate 457,895, forward strand.
TCACGTGTCATCTGTGACAGACGTAGGGTGCATGGGGTAAGTGACGGTTCGTCTGCTTCCCCCTCTTCTTCTTTTTTTTTTTTTTTTTTTTTTTTTTTTTGAATTTCAAATTTTCGTGCAGAAGGTGACTGTTCGCCTTCTGCCTCTTTCTATAAGTAGGGTGGCTACCTCTTTCCTTCGCACTTTTTATTTTCAAAAATTTCCTGAGAAGCTCTGATACCGACTGCTTCTTTCAAGACTTTCGAGCATCCGGTTTTCGCAAGTACTTGACATCTGCCTTCCGGCTGAGTACGGATTTAGCAAGGTACCGTCTGCATTCTCCCTCTTTGCCCCTAGATTAAGGACCTCACTCGGCATTTTGCCGCCTGGGTATATTTTGTCCAAAAATTTCTGAATTACCCCTACCTCATCCGGGATTTCCCGTGTGGTTTTTGAAATATTTCCCTAGTTGTAAAATGCCCTCATCCGTCATTTTGCCGCATGGGGCTGGCTTGGGACAAGTCCAAAAATCCCCCTCATCCGGCGTTTTTCCGTCTGGGATGTTTAATATACACCCATCCGGCATTGTGCCGCATGGGACCCCTTTGAGCCAACTTTGTTTTTATTCAGACTAGTCACAAGTAACCCCATCCGGCCTTTAGCCGTATGGGGGTGGTTTGATCAACCTTTGCTTTCAAACATCTTTCAAATTGCCCCCATCCGGCATTTAACCGTATGGGGGTAGTTTGAGCAGCCTTGGCTTTTTCTCAAACATCATTCAAATTGCCCCCATCCGGCATTTAACCGTATGGGGGTCGTTTGAGCAGCCCTGGCTCACACTTTGTTTCAAATTGCCCCCATCCGGCTTTTAACCGTATGGGGGTCGTTTGAGCAGCCTTGGCTTTTTCTCAAACGTTGTTTAAATTGCCCCCATCCGGCGTCTAACCGTATGGGGGTTGTTTGAGCAGCCTTTAGCTTTTTCTCAAACATACAAAAAGCCCCCATCCGGCTTTTACCCGTATGGGGGTCGTTTGAGATTCCTTGGCTCAAACTTTGTTTCAAATTGCCCCCATCCGGCTTTTAACCGTATGGGGATCGTTTGAGCAGCCTTGGCTTTTTCTCAAACGTTGTTTAAATTGCCCCCATCCGGCGTCTAACCGTATGGGGGTTGTTTGAGCAGCCTTTAGCTTTTTCTCAAACATACAAATAGCCCCCATCCGGCTTTTACCCGTATGGGGGTCGTTTGAGCTTCCTTGGCTCAAACTGTTTCAAATTGCCCCCATCTGGCTTTTAACCGTATGGGGGTCGTTTGAGCAGCCTTGGCTTTTTCTCAAACGTTGTTTAAATTGCCCCCATCCGGCGTCTAACCGTATGGGGGTTGTTTGAGCAGCCTTTAGCTTTTTCTCAAACATACAAATAGCCCCCATCCGGCTTTTAACCGTATGGGGGTCGTTTGAGCAGCCTTGGCTCAAAACTGTTTCAAATTGCCCCCATCCGGCTTTTAACCGTATGGGGGTCGTTTGAGCAGCCTCGGCTTTTTCTCAAACGTTGTTTAAATTGCCCCCATCCGGCGTCTAACCGTATGGGGGTTGTTTGAGCAGCCTTTAGCTTTTTCTCAAACATACAAATAGCCCCCATCCGGCTTTTAACCGTATGGGGGTCGTTTGAGCAGCCTTGGCTTTTTCTCAAACGTTGTTTAAATTGCCCCCATCCGGCGTCTAACCGTATGGGGGTTGTTTGAGCAGCCTTTGGCTTTTTCTCAAACATACAAATAGCCCCCATCCGGCTTTTAACCGTATGGGGGTCGTTTGAACAATTTCCAGCCCATCTCTGCTATCCCTCATCCGGGACTCCACCGCTTGGGGGGCTTTTAAATGAGCTTCCAATTAAACATGTCTGATCTATTTTTCTTAATCAGCTTCAAACACATTCGGAGATTTCCGCCTGTGTAGGTTTCAAGCCACCATCTGAGCAAATTCCAACCTCCAAAGGTACCGTCTGCACCCTTTTTCAATTCTTTTTGTTAATTTTCCGGTTGCATAGATAGGATATGGACCCTTCAATTATACACTCGGCACAGTTTACGACTGCTGTCAGGCGGTCACCAGGCACGGCTGAGTCTAGGACTGGGACTGCCGTCTGGGGGTATTTGGGCGAACCTTCACCTACCTCGAATCCGACCGTCTTTGTTCATGTGCAGGACAGAATGGCTCGGATAAGATGGACGACAGTTGACCCGGATTACAAATCCGACGACGCAGCCGAAGATCCGGCTGATCCCAGAAACGAGGACCAGACGGCAGGACCGTCTGGTGAAATTCCTTTGGAAGAAACCCTGGGGACTCGTCAAGATTCCCCGAGTGGTCCGAGCACACCGGGTGACAGCATATTAGAAGACTCTGATTCTAATGCCGAAGGATCCGGCGATGAATCTGCTGGAGAAGGGTCTGGGTCCGAATCTGAAGCCCCTGCACAGGAGGCTGAGCCTATTGTTGAAGAGGCCTACAAATGGCCGGCTAAGGGAGATCCGACTGACATGACCATGTCTGCAAGAGACGTGGTCACCCTTACTGCAACCCTTCCTGCCTTTCTTTTTAAAAGGAAACCAGTTGGGAAGGACTGGGAAATAAGAGTCCCGCCTGTTAATGCAGTCGTCGTATGGACGGACGACTTGGACCATGCCGATGATTTTTTCGGCTGTTATGAGGCGGCATTCAAAGCAGGCCTCCGGTTCCCCCTTCACCCCTGCATCAAGGACATATTGCTGGGGTATGACTTGGGCGTATGGCAATTGACTCCTAACTCTTGGGTCAATATTTTGGGGTACATTGCCGCATGTGAGCTGCAGGAGGTGAACCCCAGTTGGGAGGCTTTTGCACACATGCATTACCTCAGCCGGGCTCCGGATGGGTGGAATGCCTGGTACACCCTTACCACCAACCAAGAATACATGATGACTTTGGAGAAGCCATCAAAGTGGACCAACTGGAAGAGCAAATTTTATGTCGTCTCTTCTCCTTCCACTTCCCTAAATCACCGGCTGCGGCGGTATAATAAGCACCCGGCATTGCTGGGCAAAAAAATGCGCGCTCCCGAAAGTGCCGTCTGAGGCCTGGGACCAAATAATGGAGACGGGTTTCTTCCTCAAAACGACCCATCTGATGGAGGACGGTAGTGAAATCATCATCCCAAAGTTCTGGGTACCCCTCCCGGAATGGTTCAGGGACGAGTCCTTCTTGTCCCTTTGCAATCTAAGTTCAATGTTTAAAAAGAGTAGGTTCATTAACCCATCCGGTATTCTGACGCCTGATTATGCGTACACGCTCTAACTCGAATTTCCCTTTTTTGCAGGTAAAGCTAAAAGAATGGTGCCTCCTGAAAAGACACCTGCCTTCTCAGCTATTGAGCTGAGAAAGAAGCAAATCGAAGAGAAGAAGGCGGCACTGGCCGCCAAGAATGGAGTAAAACCTCTTCCATTTCTTACCGGATGACATGATCTGCCTTTGTTTCTAACTGATTGCTGCTTTGTTTTGACTATTTTCAGGGTGGAACCCAAGGCATGCCAAAATCACTAGCAAGCATGCACAAAAGACCGGCTGGTGTGATACCCCAGCCGGCTTCAAAAGCTCCAAGGCTGCCGGGTCCACCTTTGGCAGCTAGTCCTGCAAAGAGGACGTCTGACCCTGCAGCTAACGCCGAGTGCTTCGGCGGGCCAGACCCGGATGGGATCTGGCTCAGATGCGGCTGGGGGGGATGGCACCCCACAGCCTGAACAAGGTAAAACCTCTGCCTTTGACCCCCCCTGGCCGCTTGGGCATATGAGAGTCAAAACTCAAGCAAGCCAGTCTGGGGGCTCCTCTGGCAGCCGCATGAATATAGGCGGCGCCTATGCCCAGTATCTGACAGATAACCCTTCCTTTGCAGATGACTCTACCAGCCGGCCCGACTACAACCAATACGCTAAGAGAATGGTCAAGACTCTGACCCGTTCTGAAAAGGAGGCGGTGCCGGCTGTACACCAGGTTAACCTGGATCGCATCAACTCTCTTCTTGCTGAGGTAAATAACCCGAATGCCCTATGCTTGTCTCAAGCTCTGCTTTTGTCGGATGAGTAGTAATTATCATCATTAGTTCTAACTCCTTTTCCGGTTGGTACCATAGGTGATGCTGAGAGTGGACGGGCTCCGAGTCCCCTTGCGTAAAAAGCAAGAGGAGGTAAGAGACGCTCAGAAGCGTGCCCTTGACCTAATTGACGTTAGTCAATTTCACAGTATTAAATATGATTTGGCAACTAAAGAGAGAGAGTTGCAACAGGAGGAATTACTGAAAGAGGCTGTGCTGGCTGGGGATGAGGCCAAGAAGAAAGTTGATGAACTTGAGCTCAAGGTCAAGGACCTCCAGGCTGATCTCAGAGCTCTGGAAGGAGCTGACAAGGAAAATGCCAACCTCCGCCAGAAGAACAGCGAGCTGACTGTCCAACTCACTAATATTCAGGCGGCCCACAAAAAGGAGCTGAACGAGGAACTCAGCCGCCTGATTACAGAGAATGAAGCCGACTGCGAGGAGCGCATGAAGCTGGCTTGGGGCCTCATCCATCCGGACTCTGATTTTGACTATTTCAACCTCCGTTACTTGTATGCTTCTGAAGTTTATGAAGCTCGAGTACTCGGCACTCCTGCCCCTCCTCCTTTCGACGAGTGGGCTGAGAAGGGGTTAGGGTCAGAGCCGGATGGGGTGCCAATGGGAAACCAGCCGGAGCAGCTGCAGGAGCAGACGGCTGAGACTCAGGTTGGGCAAGCTCAAGGGTTGGAGCAGCCTCAGCAACAAGAGCAACAGCAAGATTGATATTTTCTTTCTTTTTTTACCGGCCTGCGTGCCGTGTATTTTCGATGTATCTTTCCCGGACAGGGGTCCGGCTAACATTTCAATTAATCTATTAACCGACACAGTCGGTTTTTTCTATCTATTATTTGCAATTTTTTTTTTTATATGCATTTTTACAAGTATTTCAGCCGTTCTATATATGCCGGATGTTACAAGTATTTCAGCCGTTCTATATATGCCGGATGAAGAAGAGATACCATAATATGCCCCTGAAATGGCTACCTGTTTACCCCAACAGTAGACAGGCAGTCGTTTCATGGAAGCCGGATGGGGGGTCAGTGACTGATCTAACCTTGCCCCGTCTGGTACAATTATATATAGGATGGGATGTAAAACCGTTTAGGTGGTTACAGTGGCCCATTAGGAATTTCATTTTTCCGGATGGACCTCTTTTGGGTCCTTGCCGGATGAATGCTAGATGCAAAGGATCATCTCTAACGGCTGCAAAATTGTTTGACAAATGCCGTTGAGTTATTGGATCGCTAGAACAATGTTCCACCCAGAAGGGAGTTGTTCTCTCCAGTGATTCACCCGGATGGACCTCTTTTGGGTCCTTGCCGGATGAATCCCAGATGCAAAGGATCATTTCTAACGGCTGCAAATCGTTTTAGACAAACGCCGTTTGAGTTATGGGATCGCTAGAACAATGTTCCACCCAGAAGGGAGCTGTTCTCTTCAGTGATTCACCCGGATGGGTGTCACCGAATGACTGCTCTTTTTGGAGCAGTGGTTTTAACAAGTGTTCTTCCGTCTGTGTTCTTGCACTAGACAGGTGCAAATACAATTGTATGAATGGAAATTATATGCTTTCACATTTCAATCCTTAGAAGTAGTACTTTTTCAAGTTATCTACATTCCAGGTACGAGGCAGCCGCATTCCGTCTGGGGTTTCCAGGCGGTATGTGCCGTTTCTAACTTCTTCAAAAATCCGGTAGGGTCCCTCCCAGTTTGGGGTCAGTTTCCCTTGTTCGTATGCCCTACCGGTTGCTTCAAGCTTCCGTAATACAAAATCTCCAACTTTGAGGGGGCGTTTAAGCACCTTTTTGTTGTAGGCCCTCGTCATTCGAAGGCGGTAGATTTCATGACGCAAGGCGGCGTTGCCCCTTCTTTCTGGAAGAGTATCCAGAGACAGGCGCATGGCTTCCCAATTTGCCTCTTCATCATACAACATGATTCGAAGTGTTGGCTCATATAATTCAATGGGAAGCACCGCCTCTATGCCATATGCCATAAGGAATGGAGTTTCACCGGTTGACCCCTTCTCAGTAGTTCTGATGGACCAAAGAACGTGAGTTAAATCTTCTGCCCAAAGCCCGCCTGCCTTCTCGATCTTTTTCTTTATGCCGCCTGAGATGAGCTTGTTGAAAGCTTCAACTTGACCGTTTGCTTGCGGACGGCCAACGGATGCAAAGTAGTGGGAAATCCCTTGATCTTGCAACCAAGTCTTCAGGACAGGCGTTTCGAACTGGGGGCCATTGTCAAAGACCATTGACATTGGTACACCGAACCGGGTGATGACATTTCTCCAAATGAAGGAGATGACATCCTTAGTTTTGATGCCCTTTACCGCCTCGGCCTCAACCCACTTGGTGAAGTAATCAACAGCCACCAAAATGTATCTTCTGCCGCCTGGGGCAGGAGTGTATGGCCCCAAAATATCCATGCCCCATTTTGCAAAGGGAATTGGGCTGTGAATAGCTGTCATATCAGTTGCCGGCTGCCTTATCAGCCGGCCGAACCTCTGGCACTTGTCGCATCTTTTCACCAGATCTAATGCATCCGCCTCTAGTGTAGGCCAAAAGTATCCTTGCCGCCGGGTTCTTTTGGCGAGGGTCCTCCCGCCAATGTGAGATCCACAGAAGCCGGCGTGGAGATCTTCCAGTAGTTCCTTGCCCCGTTCTGGGGTAACACACTTGAATAGCGGCTGCAAGTAACCCTTCCGGAACAGTTCACCCTTGTGCATTGCGAAGCTTAATGCTCGTCTTTTAAGAGCAGCTGCTTCGGATGAGGTTTCCGGTAGAGTGCCGTCTACCAAGTAATTACGGATGGGGTCCATCCATGTGGAGCTTCGATCTAGAACTCCAATGGGGTCATGTTCAATGCTTTTCTTTTCCATGACTTCCCAGAAGACTGATCTAGGCGTATCACATGTGGCGGAGGATGCAAGTTTGGATAGTGCATCCGCCTGATTATTCTCGGATCTGGGTACTTGACTTAGGTTGAATTCATCAAATGCCCCAGCCTCCTCTTTGACCGCCTGCAGATACATAATCATCACCGAATGGGTGGCCTCGTAGTCACCGTTGTACTGGCTAACGATGAGTTGGGAATCTGAGCAGGCATCAACTTTCCTTGCCCCGACTGCCTTACACATGCGTATACCGGCTAGCAGGGCTTTGTATTCAGCTTCATTATTCGAAGCTTGAAACTTGAATCGTAGAGCGTACTCGTATTTGTCCCCCTCCGGAGAGTGAATAATTACACCCGCTCCGCAACCATTCAGCGTAGAGCTCCCGTCTACATAAACCCTCCAAACTTCATCAGTTTTATCCGGCTGTATTGGCCTTGTCATTTCAACAATGAAGTCGGCAAACGCCTGACCCTTCACTGCTCGCCTGGGTTCGAAAGTGATTTCTAAGCTTTGGATTTCCACAGCCCATTTAATCATTCTTCCGGATGACTCTAAAGTGGTCATAGGCCTTTTGAGCGGCTGATCAGTGTAAACGGTCACCGGATGTGCTAAAAAATACGGTTTCAGCCGCTTGACTGCTTTGAACAAAGCCAGACCGAATTTTTCGATCATGGGATAACGAAGTTCAGCATTCCGGAGTACATGGCTTATAAAGTATACCGGGAGCTGATTACCGTCTCTCTCAGCAAGGAGGACGGCGCTCAAGGAGTGATCCGAGACGGCCAAGTACATGTAGAGAGCCTCCTGGGGTAAGGGACTCACCAATCTTGGCAAAGAATGCAGGTGTTGCTTCAGCCGTTGAAATGCCGCCTCAGCCTCTTCACCCCATTCAAACCTTGACCTCTTTTTGATTGCTTGAAAGAAATACAGGCACTTGTCACCTGACCGGCTGAGGAATCTCCCCAATGCCGCCAGGCAACCGGTAAGCTTTTGAGCTTCCCTGACGGTACGTGGCGACTGCATGTCAATCACCGCCTGTACTTTGTCCGGATTGGCCTCTATGCCCCTCTGATCAATCAAAAATCCGAGAAACTTCCCGGACTCAACTCCAAAGACGCATTTTTTTGGATTTAACATGACTTTATGCCGTCTGAGGGTGGTGAGAGTTTCTCGGAGGTCGGCTAGATGATTCGCCTGCAGCTTTGATTTGACAATCATGTCATCAATGTACACCTCCACGTTCCTTCCAATCTGATCATAAAAGACCGAGTTCATCATTCGCTGGAAAGTAGCAGGCGCATTCTTCAACCCAAACGGCATCACCTTGTAGCAATATAGCCCTTGATCTGTGACGAAAGCCGTCTTCTCTTGGTCTTTCTTCCACAAGGGTATCTGATGGAAGCCGGAATAGGCGTCCATGAAACTCATCAGGGCATGGCCGGCTGTAGAGTCTACCAAATGATCTATCTTTGGAAGCGGGTAGCTATCCTTTGGACAAGCCCTGTTGAGGTCCGTGTAATCTACACACATCCGCCAGGTTCCATTCGGCTTTTTCACAAGGACGACATTGGCTACCCAATCCGGGTAGTAACATTGCCGGATGAATCCAGCATCCAAGAGTTTCTTGACCTCGGTTGCTGCCGCCTGGGACCTTTCCTCGCCATGGTTCCGTTTCTTTTGCCTGACCGGCTTCTTCTTAGGATCCACAGCGAGTCTATGTACAGCAAGATCCGGACTTACACCCGGCATCTCTTCTACTTCAAAGGCAAACACATCTTTGAACTCCTTCAGCAAAAGGAGCAAACCTGATCCCAAACTTTCAAACGCAGCCGTTCCAACCTTGACGGTTCTGTCTGGCCGACAGTCTTCAAGGACAACATCAATTATTTCTCCTGCCGGCTGAGGGCGAAGGACGTTTGTCCTCTCCCCGGACAGTGATTGCTATTGTTTCTCCTTCACAGGCGCCAGTTGGTCCGCCTTCCTCTTTTTACCGGCTGGCTTTGTAGCCGGTAAGCTTTGATCACAGTCGTCAAGTTCAACAATTTCTTTCTCTTGACCGCCTGTGTCAAGCGTTGGTTTGATGTCCGAGAGGTAACACTCTCTCGCCATCTTTTGGTCCCCACTCAAGGAACCGACTGTGCCATCATCCCTTTCAAACTTTATCAACATTAGAGATGGGATGATGACTGCCTTTGAGAGGTTAAGGGTTGGACGGCCAATAATCAGATTGTAGGCAGTCAGCTCTTCTACAACAAGAAACTTGACAACCATATGCCGGCCCTTACCCTTCTCTCCGAACCGGATGGGTAGATCAATCATGCCCACCGGATGTACTACTCCTCCCCCAAAACCTACAAGAGGGTATGAGGCCGGAAGCATGCTGCTGGGCTTATACTTGAGTTTCTCCAAGCACCGGTAGCTAATGAGGTCGGATGAGCTCCCGGTATCAATCAAGATCCGGCCAACTCTTTGATTGGCGATTTTGCACTCGATGACTATGGGGTCATCATGAGGCCGCCTGACCTCACCCCTATCTCTCTCGGAGATGTTAACTTCCGGAAATGAATATTCAGACGACTGGCCCTCATCCACTGAGTTGACCAGTTTCCGAATGTTGTCTTTTGTGCCCCGGATGGTAGGCCCACCTCCCGCAAATCCACCGGCTATGGTCAGGATGGTTTCCTCATCCGTATCCGATTGAGTAGTCGTCTTCTTTGGGGGTGGTCCTCTTGCTTGTTTAGGAGTACCCCTTGACTTGGAAAGATAAGATTTGAGAGCCCCCTCATCAGCGAGCTGGTCGAAGAGCCGCCTGAGACTAAAGCAACCCTCAGTGTCGTGGCCAATTTCCTCGTGAAAAAGACAATATTTGCTCTTATCCCGGGCGCTTAGAGGACTCTTCATAGGAGACGGTTTTTCAAGATTCAACCGGTCCTTTACTTCGTTGAGAATGGAGGCACAGTCCTTGTTGAACTCGTACTTCGGCACATACGGATCCGACCTCTTCCTTTTCTGGAAAGGTTGTCCGGATGAGTCTGCCGCCCATACCCCCTTTCTCTTGTCTTCCTTTTTGGCCGACTGGGTAGGCCGATTCTCTTTTTTATCGGATCTTTTGTAATCCGTTGGAAGTTTAACAGCACACAATTCCACTGCCTGAATGTAGGCCTCCGCCTTCATGAGTGCCTCGTGAAGAGTGGAGACCCTCTTCCTAACCAAGTCAAACTTAAAAGTTGATCCATCTTTTAAGCCTTTGAAGAAATCAGTATAGGCAACGTCATCAGACAATCCATGGATTTGGATCCTCATCAGGTTAAACCGCCTGACATATGACCGGAGCCCCTCTTTGTCTCCCTGTTGTATTGCCCCTAGATCAAGGCTTGTTTTCTTGGCAGGGATGTTCATAGAAAAGTTGGACGTAAACCAGTAGGCCAAGGTCCTGAAATTATTGATGCATCCGGCTGGGAGGTTACCAAACCAACGTTGAGCAATCCCTTTCAACGTAGCCGGGAAGCACCGGCACCATGCGGCATCATCCAAACCCTGCAAATACATCAGGTTAGTGTATGCCATAAGGTGATCTTCCGGGTTGGTGGTACCGTCGTAGGCGCCTACCAACACGTTTTTGATTTTAGACGGCTGGGTCATCTCGGTGATTTCTCTGGAGAACGCCGTTGGCTGTTCCCCAAGGTTGAGCAGCCGGAGCTGCCAGTCCATAGGCTGGACGGGCGACTGATGCTGCCCCCCGAAAATACCTGCCTGTGCATAGGGGGATCCAAAGGGCGTATACGGTGTTCCATGCACTGCTGGTTGGATCATATGGGGGCCGGATCGAGCGGAAACCTCGCTCGTCCGGCTGTCATTGTTTGTTCTCGAGTGCCTTCCTGAGGTGGCATTGAAGCTGTCTCGAAAGGTCGATGTTGATGCCGACTCGGATCGCTGAGTCTTTTTATCTTGGATGAGCGTCCGGGCATCAGAATAGACTTTCTTGGTTCCATCCGGCTGAATGTGCCGGACGGGCTTTCTGACTCCATCTATAGGAGTGTGCATCTTTGAGAAATCAAAGAGCCTAGCTGGCATGTCTGACTTCGGATGTGGGGTAGATGCTCTACCCTTTACTGTTTTGGCTGTCTTTTTACCGTGACGCCTTTCTTCCGCCTGACCCTTACGGGGGCCGGCTGTGTAGTCCAGAAGGCCTTTGATCTCTCCTTTGAAGCTCATCATCATATTCATGAGCTCATCTCTGGAGACTGGGGAGTCTCCAGCGGTAGAGGTTAACCCAAGCGGCCCCCTAGTTGGCTTGCTAGGAGCCGCCTGGTTCCCTTCCCGTTCTCTCTTATCTTTGGAACGGGTGTTCTTGGTCCTCAAAGAGCCATCCGCAGCAGTGTAGGCTTCCAAGTCATAGTTATCGGCTGTATCTTGGTCCGAATGGACCTCAACCTCCCCAGTAGGCAGATTGCCTTTACCAGGTAGTATAGGCTCAGATGTCATCTAGAAAGTACTCTCCCCACAGACGGCGCCAGATGTTTGGGGGTTTTCTATGTGTCCTTCGGGAGAGTTACAATTTCCTAGCAGACTTCCTTCTTACGCCTATACCTGCACCTAGCAGACTTCCTTCTTACGCCTGTACCTGCACAAGTAACGGAGACTCCGGATGGGGGGTGGGAGTTCCGCCTCCGAAGATTAAGTTAGTATCTTTTCGAAGTGGAATAAGAACAGTAAAAGCTTCTCGGTTCGAGAGCGTTTCAGTAGGTTTGGGCTTTTTTGTGGTTGCAATTAATGTATATCATAAATGAGGTCTACCCTTACTATTTATAGTAAGGGAGAACTGTACCTCAATTAGGGTATAAGGGACACGTGTCTGCAAAGGAATTGGGCCTTTGCAGACCGCTGAAAGATTGACACGTGTCAAGCCTTTATTGGGCCACGTGTCTTAGGGTATTTTCACCCTAAACAACCCTCAGGTGGCATAAGGTCATGCTTAATCCCAAAAAGTGCGTCTTTGGTGTTGAGTCTGGGAAGTTTCTCGGATTCTTGATTGATTAAAGGGGAATAGAGGCCAATCCGTAAAAGGTATAGGCAGTAATTGACATGAAGTCACCCGGCACTGTCAAAGAAGTCCAAAATTTTACCGGTTTTCTGGCGGCATTGGGGAGATTCCTCAGCCGGTCAGGTGATAAGTGTCTCTACTTCTTCCAGGCAATCAAGAAGAAGACTAGATTCGAATGGGGGGGGGGAAATGCTGAGGCGGCATTCCAGAAATTGAAGGAGCACCTCCACTCATTGCCACGGCTGGTCAGCCCTCTAGCAGGGGAGGTTCTCTATATGTATTTGTCCGTCTCAGATTATGCCCTCAGTGTCGTTCTCCTAGCTGAGAGAGATGACATTCAGCTCCCGGTCTATTTCATTAGCCATGTTCTTCGAAATGCTGAGCTGCGGTACCCCTTGGTTGAAAATTTTGGCCTCGCCTGGTTCATGGCAATCAAGAAGTTGAAACCATACTTCTTGGCATCCGGTGGTGGTCTACACAGACCAACCCCTCAAGTGGCAAATGACAACCTTGGAGTCATCTGACAGAATGCTCAAGTGGGATATTGAAATGCAAATTCTAGAAATCACCTTCGAACCAAGAAAGGCAGTGAAGGGTCAGGCGTTCGTCGACTTCATTGTTGAAATGACAAGGCCGGCCCAGCCGGACAATGTTGATCAGGTTTGGAAGGTTTATGTAGACGGGAGCTCTAATATGAACGGTTGTGGTGCAAATGTAATTTGCAAGTCTTCGAAAGGGGACAAATATGAATATGCACTACGGTTCAAGTTTCAAGCCTCAAATAATGAGGCGAAGTATGAGGACCTGCTAGCCGGTATACGCATGTGTAAGGCGGCAAGGGCAAGGAAAGTTGACGCCTGCTTGTATTCTCAGTTGATCGTCAGTCAATACCATGGTAACTACGAAGCCACCCATCTGGCTATGATCAAGTATCCGCAGGCGGTCAAAGATGAGGTCGGGACACTTGACGAATTTCATCTAAGTTAGGTGCCCAGGTCAGAAAACAATCAGGCGGATGCATTGTCTAAGTTAGCTTGGCATCATCCGCCACTTGTGATGCGCCTAGGTCAGTGTTCTGGGAAGTCATGGAAAAAGAAGCATTGAACATGATCTCATTGGAATTCTTGACCAAAGCTCTTCCTGGATGGTTGCCATCCGGGATTATTTGGCAAAGGGCACTTTGCCGGATGCCTCTTCAGAAGCGGCTGCGTTAAAAAAGCGAGCCTCAAGTTTTGAAATCTGTAAGGGGGAGCTCTTCAGAAAGGGTTACCTCCAGCCATTGCAGAAGTGTGTTACCCCAGATTGGGGGAAAGAAGTGCTAGAGGATCTGCACTTGGGCTTTTGTGCATCACATATAGGCAGCATAACTCTAGCAAAAAGGGCTAGACGGCAAGGATACTTTTGGCCCACTCTTGAGGCAGACGCCATGGAAATGGTGTAGAAGTGTGACAAGTGCCAAAGATTTGGCCGGCTCATACATCGTCCGGCCACTGACTTGACGGCTATCTACAGCCCGGTTCCATTTGCAAAATGGGGCATGGACATCTTGGGTCCATGTACACCTGCTACATGCGGACGGAGGTACATCCTGGTGGTTGTAGATTACTTCACCAAATGGGTTGAGGCAGAGGCGGTCAAGGGCATTAAGACAAAGGATGACATCACTTTCATCTGGAGAAACATCATCACCCAGTTTGGGGTTCCCATGTCTATGGTCTTTGACAATGACCCTCAGTTTGAAACGCCTACCCTCAAGAGTTGGTTGGGAGATCAAGGGATCTCACATTGCTTTGCGTCAGCCGGCCGCCCCCAGGCAATTAGCCAAGTTGAAGCCTTCAACAAGCTCATCTCAGACGGCATAAAAAAGAAAATTGAAAGGGCTGGCGGTCTATGGGCGGATGAGTTGCCTCATGTCCTATGAGCCATCAGAACAGCTGAAAAAGGGGCAACCGGTGAAACCTCGTTTCTCATGACATACGGCACTGAAGCGGTCCTGCCAGTTGAACTTTATGAGCCAACACTCCGAATCATGCTCTATGATGAAGAGGCAAATGCGTCTAGTATTGGATTCACTCCTGGAGCGCAGGGGCAATGCCGCTTTGCGTCATGAGATATACCGTCTGAGAATGATGAGGGCCTACAACAAAATAGTACACAAACGGCCCCTCAAGGTAGGGTACTTTGTGTTACGGAAAATGGAGGCAACCGGTAGGGCAAATGAGCAAGGGAAGCTAACCCCTAATTAGGAGGGCCCTTACCGAATTTTTGAAGAAGTTAGAGGCGGCACCTACTGCCTGGAAACTCCAGACGGCAGGCAGCTAGCCAGAACCTGGTATGTAGATAACTTGAAAAAGTACTACTTCTAAGGACTTGTAAACTTTTTGAAAATAGAGTATATTAATGAAAAGTACTTTAGTTCCATTATCTTTTGTATCACGTCCCATCTGTGCAATGCACAATTGGGCAACCGTCTGCTCTAATTTGAGTAGAAGGCTGAGTATCGAACTTAATTATTCACAAGGCCAAGGCCAATGGCCGAACATATTTTAAACCGCCTGCTCCAACATGAGCAGGCATCCGGCGACGCCCATTTGGGTGAATTCGTCGAAGAGAACATCTCCCTTCCGGGTGGTACATTGTTCTACTGGTCATAACTCAAACGGCTTTAACCTACTGACTAGGTTAAAGATAACTCATGGTCGTTCGAATGATCAATCGAAATCAAGATACAACCGGACGTTGCTTCAAGGCAACACAAACGGTAATTTAAATCTTGGTCTGTAGTTGGCTTTTGCCAAAAAGCACTACAACCGGCTACAAACTCAACAAAAAAGGTCAAAACCTTAGCTTTTAATCCTCAACTTGGTTATGATGCATACGTCTAGTCGTAGGCCACCTGCATACCAAACAACGGCACTGCCGGATACCCAAAGGGTAATCCGCAGCTGGTTAAAAGAGTAATCTAGGTTAGGCTTAGCTGGCACCGCCAGCAAATCCAACTTAGAGTAACTATATTAAAAATGGTCAAGGACCGCCTATTTATTCGTCCGGATGCTCGTATGGACGGGTGCCTGCTTAGAGTTGGATTAACTATACGCAAACAACCGTCCAGGGGCAGACAGAGTCAATGCATCCGGCATACCAAATGTATTAATTCAAATAGCAAAAAGAAAGATTTTGTGCGAGGGAAAATAATATCAAGGCAAAACCGACTCAGTCGACAAATATATTAAGTTAAAATGTCAGTCGGACCCTTCGTGGGGAAAAGATACAGAAATTACACGGCACACAGGCCGGATGTAGACAGGAAGCTTAAAATAAAGCTACAGCTGTTGTTGTGACGGCTGACCCTGGCCGGTAGAAGGGGCTTCTTGAGTTTGCTAGGTTTGGGCTTCGCCAGCCTCACCCGACACTAGCTTTTCCGCATGCTCCTCCTCCTCTGGGATGCCGGCCCACTCTTCAAAGGGTGCCGACTTCTCGATCCCGAGAACTTGGGCGTCAAATACTTCAGTAGCGTATTTGTACCTCAAGTCGAAGAAGACACAGTCGGTGTCCGGATGGATCATGGACCAGGCCATCTTCATGCGCTCCTCGCAGTCGCGCTCTTTCTCGGTGACCAGCCGGTCTTGTTCAGCTGTCAGCTTGTCTTTGTGCTCCGCCTAGGTCTAGGCCAACTCGTTCTTTGGCTAGTTGACCTCAGCCCGCAGCTTGGTGTTCTCCTTATCAGCCGCCCCCAAGGCTTTGACGTCAGCCTGGAGTTTGTTGACTTGGAGTTTAAAGTTGGCTGCTTTTTTGTTGGTTGTATCAGCAGCGAGCTCCTTGATTAGCTCCTCCTGTTTCATCTCCCGACTTTTAGTTTGGATTTCAAGCATAAGGGAGTTATATTGCGAAACATCTATGAGTTCGGCTGCCCGTCTCTAGGCATCCCTTACCTCCTTTTGCTTTTTCCGCAAGGGGACCTTCATGCCTTCTATTGTGATCATTGTCTGCAAGAACAGCCGGAAAAGGGTTAGATCATTCCAATAATGTACAATCGGCAAAAAGATGAAAATATGTTGTATTGATCAGCCGGTGGCAAGCCATATTGGCTCTCAACACCCCAACCGGCGAAATTACCTCGGTAAGAAGGGCAGTAAGGCGGTCAAGGTTGACTTGGTGCACAGCCGGCACCGCCACCTTCTCGGACCGGGTTAGAGTTCGCAGCATTCTCTTTGGCGTAACTCTGGAGATCCGGCCAACGAGAAGAGGCATCTTCATCATAGATTTATCGGTTAAGTACTGAGCATATGCGACACCTATATTCTGCCGGCTGCCTGAAGAATTCCTTGATTGGGTAGCTTGGGACTTGACTCGCATAGGCCCAAGCGGCCAGGGGGGATCAAAGGTGAGAGCAGTACCTTGATTTTCAGGCTGAGGGGTCACACCACCCCCAGCTGCATTGGAACCGCAAGCACCCGGCTTGAGGGAACCTCAGGCTCCCCAGTTCTGGCCTCAGCCGGCCCTGAGCTCAAGCCTAGATCTCTCAGGCTTTTGCCTGTTGAGGTAGGCCTCTCAGGAGCCGGCGGTCTTTCGGCGGAGGCAGGGGCAGCCGGAACCCTCCTTTTCTATGAAACAGGCATGGAGGGCTCCTCTCCCGGCCTCTTCAACATTTGTCTAATGGAGCAAGGAACATTCTTGCTCCCCGTTTGCAAAAGAAAACAACACAACTGGTTAATATCAACATGAGCTACAAACAATACAGACGGTAGAGGGATCAGCCGGTGCTTACCCCATCATCTTTGGCCGCTAGCTTGACCCTTTTCTTCTCCAGCTGTTCCTTCCGGATTTCAGCGGCTGACTTAGCCGGAGTTTTTTCTGGAGGTACCATCTCGAGTCCTTTCTCTGCAAAGAAGAAGAATAAGAATCAGAAATTGTTCAAGCATCATACAGACGGCAAAGTGTGCCAGTTAATAATCAACATACGTTTACTCCAAAAGGTGCTAAGGCCACAGGCGGAAAGGAACGCCTCGTCCTTGAGCCAATCCGGATGAGGGACCCAAAATTTGGGGACAATGACTTCTGCTCCATCATCCAGAGGCAAGGTAGTCTTCTTGAAAAGACCCGTCTCCATGATTTGATCCCAGGCCCTCTCCGGTATTTTGGGGAGGGCATACTTCTTTCTCAGGAGAGCCGGGTGTTTGTTGTAGCGACGCAGCCGGTGGTTCTGTTGCGGAGAAGGGGAAGAGACCATGTAAAATTTGCTCTTCCAACTGCTCCACTTAGACGGCTTTTCCAGCGTTATCATATACTCCGGATGCGTGGTCAATGTATACCACGCATTCCAGCCGCCTAGGGCACGACTGAGGTAATGCATATGTGCAAACGCCTCCCAGCTAGGCGTTATGTCCTATATCTCGCAGGCGGTGATGTATCCAAGAATGTTCACCCATGAGTTGGGTGTTAGCTGCCAGACGCCAAGGTTGTAACCCCTTAAAATAGCTTTAATTGTGTTTTGGAGGGGGAACCGAAGGCCGGCTTTGAATGCCGCCTCATAGCAGCCGAAGTAATCATCGACATGATATAAGTCGTCATCCAGACGACGACTTTATCTACAGGCGGCACAACTATCTCCCATCCGGCCCCTACCGGGCGCTTTTCCAAAAATGCCAGGAGGGTGGCGTTTAAAGTAACCACGTCCCGGGCGCTCATATGTGCCTCCGTTGGATTATTTATTGAGGGCCAATTATATGTCTCCTCGTCCTCTTGAGGAGCATCTAGCTCCATCGTCGACTCAGTGGAGTAGTATTGCTGGACGGTCTCTTCACCGTCTGAGCTCCCGGATTCCTCCAAGATATCATCTCCGGGAGTGCTAGGTACGCCCGGTTGGTCATAAGGAACATCATCAACCGGAGCTTCGGCTGAATCACCTGACTGGTACTCGAGGTTTACAGCCGTCCATCTAGTCCGAGCCATTATGTCCTGCACATGAACAGAGTCGGTCGAATTCGCAGAAGAGTAAGGGTGGTCCAAACACCCCAGACGGCATCCCCAGTCCTAGATTCAGCCGTGTCTGGTGATCGGTTGACAACTGCCCTAGGCCGTGCCGTGTGTGTGTGGGGTGAGTCCATTATTCTCTAACAACCTATACAACCGAAAAAAAACTCAAAAAAGTTGCAAGGGGCAGAGATGGTACCTTGAAGTTGTAAGAAACTTTGAAGACAATAGACTTACTTAAGTTAGCAGCCGGAAATCTTCTTTGTTGCTTGGAGATGCCCCAGACGGTGTCCCGGATGTACCCCTTTGAAGAGCAACTGAAATTTGCAGAAGACCAAACCGTTTCTCTAAAACGTGGCTTGAAGATACCACAGGCGATAGAGACCGGCTGTGGGTGTTTTGAAAGCTAAAGAAAATTAACAGGTAGTCAGACGGTTTTGAAGAAAATTGATTAAAGATGCCCCAGACGGTAAAAGACCAATTGTGGGTGATTAGGGGAATTTGCTCCCACCAATCGGAATGCGCCACGTGGACCAATCAGGTCCTGCCAAGTGTCCCCCAGTTGGAACAGCCAGGGCTTCCCACGAGGCACGCGCTTATTCGTCCACCTTGGACCTGTTATGTCACGACATGTGGCATACTCCATGCCTAATGGAGAAACCGGCCACCCAGGCCCAATTTCCGAGGGAAGCCCAATCGGCCCTAGGTTTACCTAAACCTAGGATGGGCACGTTTCCCAAGGTTATAAATACCTCCCTTAATCCTCATTAAGGGGGATTACAAGAAAGAGAACAGAAACATTACGGAAAAAACACATTAATTACACCCAGTAATAACCGGCTGATCTCGCTAACAAAGCAGATTACCTACATTAAACACTCTCACCTAGAGAGACCTAATCACTTTAATTTCCGCATTAATTACTCCTTAATCAGGTACTAACTTGACCGTTGGAGGCGGAGCTCACAGGAGTCTCCGTTATTTTGCAGGTACAGGCGTCCGGTTCCAGTCTCGGAATTGTAACTCTCCCGCAGGACACAAGAAAACCCCGAAACAGTGGGTATATTGAAAGCAAGAGAAGAAAACTGACTGAAGTCAAGCGGTACCTGAGAAAGTTGAGCAAAGAGCACTCAGAAGGTATCCGGATAAGTGTGAATAGAAGAAGTGGTTGAATGCAAACGCAGCCGATGTCAAAGCTTTTTCTCATAAAGTTTTTGCAAAGAATTTGTAAAGTGTTGAAACGAGAGGAGGAAGCCTTCCATTTATAGAAGGGGGCAGAAGGCAAACCGTCACCTCCCTTTCAAATTCGAAATTCGAATTTAAAAAAAATGGAGAGCAGGAGACCAACCGTCACCTTCCCAGAATGTGACACATGTCACATGTACCACGTGGCAAGCCATGTCACACCTGTGAGGGGCAAATGTTTAGGGTAAAATTACCCTATGCCACGTGGCCCAATTGCATGCTGACACGTGTCAGTCTCAGAGAGGCCTAACGGGATCCAATCCTATGTTGACACGTGGCATCTTATCGTAACCCTAAAAGGGGAACTGATCCCCTTCTACTATAAATAGAAGAAAATCCTCATTTATGATTCATTCAGAAACACTCATAAATACAAACACAAAAACCAAGCAATATTAATTGCAGAATTCTTTCTGAATCAGAGAGAAAACCCTTTACATTCCGCACATTCATACATCCGAAAACGTTCTAACTTGATCGTCGGAGGCGAAACTTCACCCAACCGGAGTTTCGTGGTTTTGCAGGTACAGACGGTCGGCGCGCATTCCCGAAATTGTAACTCTCCCGAGGGACTCCAAAAACCCCAAAACAGGTCTCTTTGAACTTAACAATACTAATGTGGGCGCTCTCTTTCCTACTGCAGAAAAGAGACCGCCTTTCTATTAACAGGTCTCTTTGCCTCCTTACTTTTTTTTTTATTTTTTTCAGAAAAAGTAAGGAGGCAAAGAGACCTATTAATAGAAAAAGGAGGTCTCTTTTCTGAAACTGCTAACACAGTAGCAATTTTAAAGCTGTAACCGCTGTTGCCATTAGCGGTTTTATGCTGAACCATATATAAAAAAAAAATTGACACCAAAACCAATCCTACGTGGACGGTATTTGGGGAATTAGTTTCTAAATTGACACACAAAGGGAATTTATTTTTATTTTAGCAATATTGTGGGAAATTGCTCCAACATTTACAAAAAGATTTAAATCTAATCTAATATAATCTAATATCTAATCATATCATATCATATCACTAAGCTGGTCTCGCAACCAAGCCAACATACAACAACACTTGACATTCCAGTTTTTTGCCAAGTGTCGCGCCACGTAGGAGATAAATAGGTATTATTGTGACACATATGATGCTAATTAAGCGATTTTTGGATAGATTTTTTAAGATAAAATTGTTGCATAGAGTTTTATTATCAATAAAATTCTAATATTTCATATATACAAAATTAATCATAACTTTTAATAAATATCCTATAACAAAATCCTTCCATCCTCAAATTCGTTTAAAATGTTCTTTAAAATAAGATCCATTTATAATATATATTTAATCATGAACTTTTATACGTAACTGGCAAACCGTGTCACCAACTATTACATGATCAGAGTTACTTCGTTAATGCTATAAGGGTTACTTGGTCAGTGTTATAGTGGTACCTCAATCAGTGTTATAGATAGGGCGGGTTACTTAATTAGTGTTAGAGGTTACTCAATTAGTATTACAGGGGTTACTCGATCATTTTTTTAGGGGTTACTTTGTCCGGCCCGCCAGATTGTGTGGTTAGCCGCATACAAAATGCATTGTTATTTAATTTATTTTAAAAAAATATTAAAGAATTAGTAAAATAAGTTTGAATCAGTAAAAATAATTTTAGGTTGGTAAAAATACATTTTGTTCAGTTTAAATAATTTAAGATTAATAAAAATAATTTCAAGTCAATAATAATGTAGATATCTATTTACAAGCAAAACTACACAAAGTATACTCCATATGATATCGTACGTCTAAATATCCTAGATTATCAAAACGAATTATTTGACCTTATTTAACATTCAAGTAAAATTGTTATTTAAAATTTTATCAATCATCTGGGCACTGTCTGGGAACAAAACTAGTATATATATAAAGGGGAGTTTTTTCCCAAGTTTTTAGAGCGTCACGTAGGATTTTAATTTTTAAAAAATTATTAGAGCGCCACTTAGGTTAATATTATTAAAACGCTACAATAGGATTAGGCCATGTAAGATTAGTTTTTTTTAAAGCGCTATGTAGGATTAATAATTATCAGAATGAAACTATAGATTACTATTTTTGAAAAAATATTATGAATAAAATTAAATGATTTATTTGGGTGATCAATGGAATTAACATTATGATAAATTATTACAAAAATTACACAAATGAGAGATTTTTCAAGATGTGTTAAAGCACCACATAAGAAAATGTTATATTTTAGCCAATAAAAAAAAAATTGCTATTTATTTTAGAATTGAAATATTATGTTAATTATAAAAATATAATATTATCTTTTTTTATCAGAAATTTTATCTGAATTTGAAAAGCGAAATTAACAATTCATTTTATAATAAAAAATTCAAGTAGTATAAATTCAAGTAATATATATTTAAAAAATAAAAACAAAATTAGAAAAAATCCCATTATAGGGGTATTTATTACCTTCAAAGAGTGTAGATTTGTTGAATTCAATAATAAAAACATAAATAAACTAAAGGGAGAGGATCGGAAATAGCCAAATTTCCGGATAAATTTGACTATTTCCGGCCTATAAAACACTTATTTGAAGAACCCTAGAGAGAAAAATTGAGAGGATACGGCTTGATTATAAATTATACCAATGCACTAATTTGACTTTATTTTATATGATTAAATATAAATGAAAATTATTTTAAAAGTTATACTCCCTCCGTCCCAAATATAGTTGTCGTTTGACTTTTCTCAACGTGTCTTAAAACGTCTATAACTTTATTTTCATATGCGTAAAAATTATAAAAACTTAATATTATTAAAATATACAATGTAACGAATCCAACAAGATCCCACATGAACATGTAATCTCTTATAATTTAACAGGATTTATTGTTCAAAGTTTTCAAAGTTGACCCAAATAAGTCAAATGATAACTATATTTAGGGATGGAGAAAGTATTATGAAACACCATATTAATACCTATCTAATAGCATATTTTATGATAAAATATGTTTCTATTATGTTATTAATAAAATTATGGTCAAGGCTAATGCATGAATAGTGAAAAAATCCAATGTCCTAAATATTCTGGGACGGAGGGAGAATGAGGTAACGTCTCCCCAACTCGGTTTGTACTCTCTCCGTCTCATATTATAAAGTATGTATTCCTTTTTGGGTAAACCAAGCCTATTTCTATTTAAAGGTTACATTTTGACAATATTACTTAATTTTTTATGAATTTTTATCCTTTTTCCTTTTTTTTTTGTACTAATGATGTCTTTTGACATCAATTCCCAACACTTTATCTCTACCCAGCTTTAATAATTTCCAACTACCTTTTCTTTCTCTTCAACTCTCTCTAACACCACATGCACATATGTACTCCCAATCATTAGTTTTAACTCTTATATGTTAAGGTCTTGTTTGGTAAATGGCTTTTGCTTGGCTTTTTGCTTGGCTTTTGGCTTTTCATCTTGCTCAAACAGCCAAAATAAGTGTTTGGTAAATGACTTTTTTGTTGGCTAAAAAGTCAGCTTTTCCGCCAAAAACAAAAGTCAAGTCTTACTAGCTTTTTGGTATTGGCTTTTGGCTTTTTACCATTAAAATTACTTTCATAATTAATAATTAATAATTAATAATTAATAATTAATAATTAATAATTAATAATTAATAATTAATAATTAATAATTAATAATTAATAATTAATAATTAATAATTAATAATTAATAATTAATAATTAATAATTAATAATTAATAATTAATAATTAATAATTAATAATTAATAATTAATAATTAATAATTAATAATTAATAATTAATAATTAATAATTAATAATTAATAATTAATAATTAATAATTAATAATTAATAATTAATAATTAATAATTAATAATTAATAATTAATAATTAATAATTAATAATTAATAATTAATAATTAATAATTAATAATTAATAATTAATAATTAATAATTAATAATTAATAATTAATAATTAATAATTAATAATTAATAATTAATAATTAATAATTAATAATTAATAATTAATAATTAATAATTAATAATTAATAATTAATAATTAATAATTAATAATTAATAACATATTTATTTCTCTTAACTAGCGAAATCCTTACAATTTTAAAACATGCCTACAGAGTTATTTATAAATATATATTGTCAATTTTAAAACTGATTCTAACTCAGTTGCAAGCTCGACTGGGCGAATAGATAAACAACGTAATGCATAATCAACTTCGTTGCGCGTCTGATCGGGCGAATGTGTAGCGGCCATATATTTACCTTCCTTTCCTCTCTTTACTCTAATAGCCATAGTTCCTTTGCATAGATTAAGGGGTGTAAATGTGTGATACATGATACCCACAAGTATTAGGATTAGGAAGCTTAAGGATCGATATTAATGTAAAATGATGTAAAGTAAAGTGTGAATTGTGAATGACCAAAGTAAGGGTAGGTAGTAATTCACTTCCCATAATGTGAAAAAACTCAATTTCCTCAGGATTTGCAATTCATCTTTTTTGCGAATACCATGTTAACCAAACAACAAAGGGATCTAAGCATTTCTTAGCTAGGAATTTCTATTGCCTATGTCAAATAACTGCAACCAAAAGTAAGCACTAAGTCGTTTCATTATTCACACGAATCCAATCAATCAAGCTTTCAAGTAAGTTTGCTTAGCTAGCATTATTGCTACCATAGATCCAACAAATTTCATATTTTATCATTCACAACCAGATCCATAAAATTATATCTATACAACTATATACGAAGTATATATTGTCTAAGTATTGAAATTAGTTTTACATGTGTTTCAAAAAAAAAAGAAAAAGAAATTTAGTTTTACATTAACGGAATAAACTGATCCCTTGTTTGAATGAATTGATTTATAGTCTTAGCTACGAATTGGATCACTATTATATTAGAGATGGAATTTGAAATTTATGTCTATGTGTCTCAAATTTGAGATGAATTTTTCAACAGATCGTCTCAAAATAGGAGTTAGAGCTGGAAAACGAAACATTATCCGTCTCAAATTTGAAATGGTGTTGTGTTTCCATACTTCGTTTTTAAAATAAATTTAAAATTTCCGTTTATAATTTTTTTTTTGGTTGGTAAGGAGAAGAGGGCCCTATCGGGCCGAAAGCTCTCACAGGTCATCCCAAATAAGGATAACGAGCTAAGCATTTTGGAAGGGGGAGGGGAGGGTATAAGGGAATCCCCACTTCATAGTGTCACTAAAACCTCTTAGTTGTGAAATATAAATTTTGCCACTAGACATCCCAAGCTTAGCTTGGTATTCCGTCTAATATGGTATTATTTTGTAGTGGATTATTTAATTTTGAAATGTGCTTGCATTTACTGATATATCTTCAACAACTAACAGTACATTTTATTTAAGTATTAGTGTATTACACGGTAGTACACAAACCAAGTCATGCAAGACTTTTATTTTATATCACTAGATCATAGTAGTTTTAAATTTTGATGCAACTTAAATAAGCACACCAAAAATGATATGGTTTCTTGCATATATATCCAGGGATCTGGATATGAGTATAGCTGTAGAGGATTAGTTAGCAACCGCGACACCTTCATTTTTCTGCAACAGAGGCTTGAACTCTTCAAGCTTCAAAGTGTCAGTCCAATCTTGTTCAAAAACTTTGGCATAATACTTGTTCCTAATCTTCATATTGCCGTCGGAAACGTTAACAGATGCCTCTAGATCAATGTAGTACATCACACCATCAACCAGTTCTTGTTCTGCTTTCAAAACCCTTTCATACACCAGGTTTGCTCCCTACAAAATTACAACGAGGATTAAACATATTAAGCCAGATTGCACCACGTCGATCAATGGGGCTGATTAGAACATATAATAATTGTACAAATATACGTGTTAGAGATATGAGATATAGTTATTATGGAAAATATCAGGTACATTTTCTGATACTGATTATATCTCATATTTCTAACAATATAGAAAAGAGGTTTTGAGCTCAGTCATCAAAACTAGTTCAAATTAAAGTTGTTTAGGTAATGTAAAGTGATATTAATTAAATAATACTCCGTACATTATGAAATGACCTAACCTACGCATACATGCGTTGTACGTACTTGTATTAATTAGCGAACATTACTAAGTAGTGCTTGTGAAAGACGGTCTGATAGATCTTAATATTCGACAAATCAAATATTAGCTAGCTAAACAAATTAAAACTTACATTTTGTTCCTTGTTATGCTCATTGAGAGCCCAAGCAGCAACCTCTTGGATCTTTGGACTGTTTGGGTCTACAGGCACTAGACCATGGATGTTCTTCTGTTGAGCAACGGAATTCATCATTTTTGTGTATGAAATTTGTGTTATGTAGTTGTGTATAGTTGTATTCTATTATGTGTTGCTTAATTCCATCTTTTGCAAACCCTTTCAATTTATAGGATAGTAAATTGGAATCAATACTTTTTTTTTAATCTCAATTATAGCATATGATGTTTGGCTTAGTGAATATATTCTTATTAATTTGGATTGTCTACAAGATTCTTGATTATTTTTTGTTTTGACATACGGGTTGATTTAATGATACACGTGTTCTTCATTTGTTTTGAGGAATTTTGTTGTTTTAAAAGGATAGAAAGAAAGATAAAATATTCGTCACGATTATGGAAATTCATTTTTATCTTCTTTTCGCCATTGATTCTTGTTGTTGTTTAAATGTGAAATGAGAGTGATGTATTGTACTTGTATATTGATTAAAATCAGTCTCAAAAAAAAAAAAAAAAAAAAAAAAAAAATTGGATGATTGATAATAAGTTCCAAATTACCACTAACCCCAAAAATCAGGTTAAAGATCACTAAAAAAACAGCGAAAAATCAAATCTGTAACTTTATCACAAAAAAATTAGAAATAAATTAGTTCAATAGAACCATACTTATGAAAATTAGTTTATTATGAGTTGAACTTTCATTAAACATTGTGTTATTGTGCTTAAGTTGTTCGAATGTGAACAATTAGCTCTTTAATTTGACTTTCTTTCTTGATAATCGACTAACAAACAACCACTAGTAGAAAAAACTAAATAAGCACCCCCCCTATAGCACCGGTTCTTGAAAACCGGTGTCAACATTAATGGGCGGGAATGGGAAATTCATAGTTGGCACCGGTTCTCACCTAAACTGGTGCCAACTTCTTTAATTAGCACCGGTTCAAACCGGTGCCAACTGTTTTTTTTTTAAAAAAAAAAAAAAGAAGAAAGGGATAGAGTTCGCACCGGTTTAAGGAGAACCGGTGCCAACTATGCTGTTTTGCACCGGTTCAAACCGGTGCCATGTTTAAATAAAAAAACCCGGGTTAATAACGTTCTTCTTTTTGCTCTAATTCTTCAGTACTTCACGCACTGTGCCATTGAATTAAGTCATATTTCTCTTCAATTTTTCCTTCTTCTCTTTTCTTCTCCTGCTAGCTTGTTCATTCAACGGTCTTTGTTTTCCATTGAAGGGCTGCGAGCTTTCTCATCCTCCATTGAAGTAGTACTCCATATGCATCCCTCCATTGAAACAGCTTCAAGCTAATTAAGGTAAGCTTATTTTTAGGTTTTACTTACTCCATTGTTCAATTCCTTCGTACTCTTGAGTTTTTGGTGGATTTGCTTTACAATTTAGTAATTACAAGTTTCTTGTAATTTAGGGTTTGTCAATAGTCGCGCATTGCCCCCCTTCCACAACTACGTTCTTGCTCTCACAGTTGGTTAAGGCGCGAGTTTCAGGTACTGTGCATCTTTCTGGATTTGCCCTTGGTTGTTTGTGTATTGGTTTGCTGTGCCTGGGTTGTAAAGGTGTTGGGCTGCTGTTTATTTTTGGCTGTTTGTGTTTTGGTTTGCATTGTTCTGGTAAGGTGTTGGACGTTAATGTTTTGGTTTGCATTATGTTTTGGCTAATTAAGGTAAGGTGCTGGGCGTTAGTGTTTGGGTGCTGGTGTGTGGTGCATGGTGCAGCTCAGTAAGGCTGTTTTTCTTGGATGGTTGTTGCTATAGCCTGGTAGTGATAGTGGAATACTATACCTTTATTGGAGAAATATTCTGTCTCCATTAGTTCAGCATAACAATATATAATTGTAGGGTAAGAGGGGTAACCTAATAGAAATGTTTTGCGAAAAATTGGATTAAGTAAAACTATTGAGAATTAGTTAAAACGTCTGAAAACAGAAAGTGTAATAGCTACCCACATATTATGGGTGGGCACTAAAGAATTGGAGGTAATATGATGCATGCTACAAAAGAGACCATTTTATTGTTATTTATAAGCTTTTTTTGTTTGTTTTTATAGGTTCATATGTGAATTGAAGTTCAAGTTTAGCTTGAAGATTAAACATATTTAGCTCAAGTTGGAAGTATTGGTATGAATTATAAACTTCTATAAGCCATAAATATTTCTTTCTCTTTATTATTGTTTTAATAAAAGTTTTTTCATGCTAGCTATTAGACTTGTGTATTATATAATGACAAACTAAATACAACAATAAATATATGAAATGCTTGCATCATCATATGCCTAGATACTCGTTCAAGGCTTTCTCATTAGGAGAAAGTCTTGAATAGTCCCCGGTTGGGACTGTTCTTGAACGTTTACTCTCACTTAGGTGGTGAATGTATGTCTATTTTTTTCGATTTTAAGGAACATCTTGGCTTACCATTTCCTCAAACACCATGTTCCCTGGGTACATATGTGGGTAACTTATTACCTACATCGTGTACTTGGAGAACTGGGGGGAAATGCTGCCGAATTTCCCTTCAAATTGGAAAGTCGACATACATTCACTAGTGAGAGTAAACGTTCAAGGATGGGTTAGGTTGGAGTGATAAGGACCCTTTGGAAGCATATATGCATTTTTGTATCTATATGAATGTTATATGCATGTTGTGTGTTTGAATTTGATTTACATATATAATAGATGGTAGCAATTATACATGATTCGTAATATGTTTCCATGTTTAGAGACAATTTACTTAATGGAGAAGGATCGTGGCTGGATGTATGGTAGACGTGATACATTGAAATTATTTAATGGTGTTCAAGAGTTTTGCGAGAGGGGCTTCATCTTACAAGCGCAGAATGGGTTTCGATTGCCTCTATTGTCCTTGTGTTTATTGTAATAATGTGAAGGTGGTCAATAGTGTTGATATCATTAGAGATCATGTAGTTTGTTGTGGGTTTAGGCTTAAATACCATGTGTGGATTTGGCACGGTGAAGAAGGAGAGTACAGTGGGGATGTTATTGGGAATGATGTGCACGGTGAAGAAGGAGAGTATGAGGAGTACAAGAATAATGATGAAACCGGCCACCCAGGCCCAATTTCCGAGGGAAGCCCAATCGGCCCTAGGTTTACCTAAACCTAGGATGGGCACGTTTCCCAAGGTTATAAATACCTCCCTTAATCCTCATTAAGGGGGATTACAAGAAAGAGAACAGAAACATTACGGAAAAAACACATTAATTACACCCAGTAATAACCGGCTGATCTCGCTAACAAAGCAGATTACCTACATTAAACACTCTCACCTAGAGAGACCTAATCACTTTAATTTCCGCATTAATTACTCCTTAATCAGGTACTAACTTGACCGTTGGAGGCGGAGCTCTTAGGAGTCTCCGTTATTTTGCAGGTACAGGCGTTCGGTTCCAGTCTCGGAATCGTAACTCTCCCGCAGGACACAAGAAAACCCCGATACATCTGGCGCCGTCTGTGGGGAGAGTACTTCTGAGATGGCATCCAAGTCTGTACCGACTCCTGAAGAGAGGCGTCCCCTAGACGACCCTCAAGTTCAGTCGGACCATGATACCGAAAGTGAATTTGAAGTTGAAGCTCATACAGCTTCAGACGGGACCCTAAGGGCCCGACGTACCCGTCATACCGAAAGGAGGGAACGGGAGCATCTTCAAACAGCAAGCGAGCCAGCAGGCGCACCGCCTGTTCGGCAACAGCCGACTGATGGGTCTGCTCCCATCACAAGGAACGAACACATGACCTTCATGAGGGACTTCAAGGGAGAGATTCAAGAGTTGATCAACAAGAAGCCGCCTGCTTCAGTCAAGGAGCAGTCGGCCAAGAAACCCTCCACTTCACTGAAGAGGAAGCCAGTTCAAGGGCGAGAGGCGACTCCTCATCCTAAATCTAGGAAGCGGGAGCCACCTGCCCTTGATTTCACAAAATTCCGTTATCCTACAGGAAATAGGAAACCTGTTCGTCATATTCAGGCGGACGGGTCGAAGCAAACATTCACAGATGCTCGGCTACTGCTAGAGCAGAAGAAGAGTGACCGATTATCAGAGTCGGCCTCTACTTCAAACTTTCAAGACAGTTTGCGAAATGCCTCGATGAGGCATACTCAGTCGTACCATGAGAGTCAGTCAGGCGGCACCTCCCGTCAGTCCGGCTTTCATAGTGACCAGGCGGTACCAAACTTACCATTTGTGCCGCAACAATAGTATTTTTTGCAGCCACCTCCGTTTGGTGGACCTGCAGCAAAAAACGTCCAACCTATGGACTGGCAGCTACGGTTGCTTAGACTTGGTGAACAGCCGTCGGCCTTCTCCAAGGAAATTACTGAAGCCGCTCAGCCGGCCAAAGTGAAAAATGTACTAGTAGGCGCCTATGACGGCACTATTAACCCAGAAGACCATCTGATGGCATTCACCAACCTGATGTACCTTCAAGGGTTGGATGATCCCACTTGGTGCAAGTGTTTCCCAGCGACTCTCAAAGGAATCGCACAGCAATGGTTCGACAACCTGCCGACTGGTTGTGTAAATAGTTTCAGGACGCTTGCTTTCTTATTTACCTCCAACTTCGCCATGAACATCCCTGCAAAGAAAACGACCCTTGATTTGGGAACAATTCAGCAGGGCGAGAAGGAGGGGCTTCATTCTTACATCAGGCGGTTTAACCTGATGAGAATACAGATTCAAGGGTTACCGGATGAGGTAGCCTATACTGACTTTTTCAGAGGTCTCAATGACGGGTCTACCTTCAAATTTGATTTGGTTCGAAAGAGGGTGGCGACTCTTCAAGAGGCCTTGATTGAAGTAGAAGCCTATATACAGGCGACTGATCTTTGTACGATAAAACAGTCGGACGGGAAAAGGTTCGACAAAAGAGAAGGACGACAGAAACAGTCGTCAAACAAAGATGAGAAAAGAAAAGAGGTCTGGGCGGCTGATTCCTCTAAACAGCCGGCCCAGAAAAAGAAAAAAGAATTCAAACCATACTCCCCAAAGTATGCGTTTAACAAGGATAACCAGTTTATCCTAAAAGAAATCAAGGGACGGATCTCAATTGAGAAGCCGGTCCCCATGAAGGGTTCTGCAAATAACCGGAACCAAGATAAATTCTGTGCTTATCATGATGATGTTGGTCATCACACCAATGACTGCATCAGTCTCATGCGGTACCTAGACCGCCTGGCTGAGCAAGGTGATCTTGACACTTATGTCAAGAAATCTACGGGGAACACTTCCTCAAAAAAGCAGTCGGCCAAAAAGAATCAGCAGGCCGACAGCTCTGATACAGATGATGCAGTCGTCTACACCATTGCAGGCGGCTTCTCAGGAGGCGGCCCAACTATTAGGGGCAACAAAGACAATATCAGGCGGTTAGATATAAATTCCGTTCACCAAGAACGGTCGTCCAAATATTCATTTCCTGAGATTGTCATCACTGAAGAAGATCTAGGAGGGGTAAGGGGGCCGCATGACGACCCTCTCGTTATTGAATGTAAAGTGGCCAACCAGAGAGTTGGCCGAATCCTCATAGATACCGGAAGCTCCTCAGATCTCATCAGTAGCAAATGTCTGTCGAAACTGAAATATCAGACTGATTGCATACATCCGGCCTCCCACCCTTTAGTAGGGTTTGGAGGAGGAGGAGTCCACCTAGTGGGACGAGTGGATTTACCCATCCGCCTGGGCGAAAAAGGGGAAGGACGACACATGGTAGTCCGGTTCCTGGTAGTAGAAGAACTCTCGGCCTACAACATGATTCTGGGACGACCAACCCTGAATAATTCCAAGGCTGTTATAATCCCATCTCTTATGTTGCTCAAGTTTGAGAGGGATAATGGAACAGTCGGGTCCCTAAGGGGAGATCAGAGGATGGCCCGAGAGTGCTATCTCTCGGATGTCAAGCCCACTGTTATGGCCACTGGGTCAAGCGGTGAAAAAACAGACCTTGACAATGTCAAGGAGAGTGCGCCTGTTCAAGAAGCAGGCGGCAAAAAGAGAAAGGCATCCCAGACAGGGGCCGCAAGAAAAGAAAGAAAATAGCAATCATTGGCAGAGGAGCGGTCGGATGAGTTCCGCCCTCAGCCAGCTGGTGAGCATACGGACCTTGTCTTAAACGACTCACGTCCTGACCGAACAGTCAAAGTTGGGATGACTGCTCTGAGAAACCTTGGTGACGAGTTTCACAAACTCTTGAAAGAATACAAGGACATCTTTGCATTCGAAGTCCATGAAATGCCAGGCATTAGTCCTGATCTGGCGGTACATAAACTGGCCGTGGATCCGAAAAAGAAGCCGGTACGGCAGAAGAAGCGAAACCATGGCGAAGAAAGAAGTCAGGCGGCAGCCGCCGAAGTTAAAAAATTACTTGATGCAGGGTTCATTCGGCAATGTTACTTCCCAGACTGGGTTGCAAATGTGGTGCTTGTTAAAAAGCCGAATGGCACCTGGCGAATGTGTGTAGACTACACAGACTTAAACAAGGCGTGCCCCAAAGACAGTTACCCTCTGCCTAAAATTGATAACCTGGTCGACTCAACAGCCGGCCATGCTTTGATGAGTTTTATGGACGCCTATTCTGGTTTCCATCAAATTCCTTTATGGAAGAAAGATCAGGAGAAGACGGCCTTCGTCACTGATCAGGGGTTATACTGTTACACGGTCATGTCGTTTGGTCTTAAGAATGCCCCGGCTACCTTCCAACGAATGATAAACACTATGTTCTTTGATCAGATTGGGAGAAACGTCGAGGCATACATTGATGATATGATTGTCAAGACTAAACTTCAGAAAGATCATCTGTCAGACCTCCGAGAAACTTTCGCCACACTCAGGCGGCACCATGTCATGCTCAATCCCAAGAAATGTGTATTTGGAGTTGAGTCTGGGAAATTTCTCGGATTCCTTATCAATCAGAGAGGAATAGAGGCGAACCCTAAGAAGGTGCAGGCGGTCATTGACATGCAGTCGCCTCGTACCATCCGAGAGGTTCAGAAGTTAACAGGTTGTCTGGCGGCCTTGGGAAGATTTCTAAGCCGATCAGGCGACAAATGCCTATACTTTTTCCAGGCAATTAAGAAAAAGGCAAGGTTTGAATGGGGGCCGGATGCTGAGGCCGCCTTCCAGAAATTAAAAGTTCACTTGCATTCCTTGCCGAGGCTGGTCAGCCCTTTGCCCAAAGAAGTACTCTACATGTACCTGGCCGTCTCTGATCATGCGTTAAGCGTTGTTCTCCTTGCTGAAAGGGACGGCTGTCAGCTCCCGGTCTACTTTGTCAGTCACGTACTGAAAAATGCCGAGTTGAGGTATCCCCTAGTGGAGAAATTTGGTCTTGCACTCTTCATGGCTGTTAAAAAATTGAAGCCCTACTTTTTGGCACATGCAGTCGTTGTGTATACAGACCAACCTATCAAGCGGCCACTGACCATCATGGAGTCGTCAGGCCGAATGATCAAATGGGCCATAGAAATACAGAGCCTCGAAGTTACTTTCGAGCCTAGAAAAGCAGTGAAGGGGCAAGCCTTTGCTGACTTTATTGCAGAGATGACTCGTCCTCCTGACTCTCAAGTTCCAGACCAAGTATGGAAGGTATATGTGGACGGAAGCTCTACTTCAAATGGTTGTGGAGCAGGCGTTATATGTCAGTCGCCAGAGGGCGACAGGTACGAGTATGCTCTACGCTTCAGTTTTCAGGCTTCAAACAATGAGGCAGAATATGAAGCTTTACTAGCCGGGATCCGCATGTGCAAGGCGGCAGGGGCAAGAAAAATAGACGCCTGTTCCGATTCACAATTGATAGTGAGTCAGTACAATGGCGAATACGAAGCAACCCATCCGGCCATGATCAAGTATTTACAGGCGGTCCGACAAGCAGTCGACTCCCTTGAGGATTTCCATCTGATCCAAGTGCCGAGATCAGAAAACAACCAGGCGGATGCACTGTCAAAATTAGCATCATCCGCCTCCTCCGATACTCCTCGAACTGTTTTTTGGGAAGTAATGGAGAAGAGAAGCATCGAGGAAAACCC
The DNA here is from genome assembly GCF_001683475.1 of Chenopodium quinoa. Taxonomy (NCBI): domain Eukaryota; kingdom Viridiplantae; phylum Streptophyta; class Magnoliopsida; order Caryophyllales; family Amaranthaceae; genus Chenopodium; species Chenopodium quinoa. Next base: position 491,449 of record NW_018743252.1, read on the forward strand.
TATTGGAATCCTAGACAGAAGCTCAACCTGGATGGATTCAATCAGGGCATATCTGACAAACGGTACACTGCCGGATGATCCTCAACAGGCGGCAGCACTGAAAAAACGAGCCACCTGTTTTGAAATGATAAAGGGAGAACTTCACAAGAGGGGGTACCTTCAACCCTTCTTAAAGTGTGTTACTCCAGAAAAGGGACGAGAGATACTAGATGATCTTCACTCTGGTTACTGTGCTTCTCATATAGGTGGTAGGATGCTTGCTCAAAGGGCAAGGCGGCAGGGCTACTTTTGGCCTACTTTGGAAGCAGATGCAATGGAGATGGTGAAAAAATGTGACAAGTGCCAAAGGTTTGGCAAACTAATTCACCGTCCGGCTACTGACCTCACTACCATTCACAGCCCACTACCGTTTGCTAAGTGGGGCATGGACATTCTGGGTCCATATACGCCTGCTACATGCGGCAGAAGGTACATACTTGTTGCCGTTGACTACTTCACTAAATGGGTAGAGGCGGAGGCGGTAAAGGGAATCAAGACGAAAGATGTAATTTCATTCATTTGGAAAAATGTCATCACTCGGTTCGGGGTTCCCATGTCTATGGTTTTTGATAATGGTCCCCAATTTGAGACGCCTGTTCTCAAAAGCTGGTTGGGTGACCAAGGAATTGCAAACTACTTTTCATCTGTCGGCCGTCCACAAGCAAACGGCCAGGTAGAAGCCTTTAATAAAATCATCTCAGACGGTCTCAAGAAAATGATTGAACGAGCAGGCGGCCTATGGGCGGATGAACTACCACATGTTCTCTGGGCCATTGGGACGACTGAAAAAGGGGCGACTGGAGAAACTCCATTCCTCCTAACTTACGGTGCGAAAGTTGTTCTTCCAATAGAACACTACGAGCCGACTCTTCGAGTAATGCTATATGACGAAGAGGCAAACCGGGAAGCCATGCGCCTGGCATTAGACTCACTTCCTGAAAAGAGGGGCAATGCTGTCTTGCGCCATGAGATCTATCGCCTGAGAATGACTAGATCATACAACAAAAAAGTACACAGGCGTCCACTCAAAGTAGGGGACTTTGTACTTAGAAAAATGGAAGCAGTTGGTAGGGCTAATGAGTCTGGCAAACTAACTCCCAACTGGGAAGGACCCTACCGAATCTATGAGGAAGTCAGGGACGGTACCTACCGTCTGGAAACACCAGACGGACAACTGTTGCCTCGAACTTGGAATGTAGATAATCTTAAGAAATATTTCTTTTGAATGATGTAAAGTAAAGAGCTACTTAATAAAAGTTTGCACTTACTATTCAATTTTGTACTACGAGGGGCATGCCGTCTGTACCTTTACAGTCGGCTACTCTCCATTGAGTTTTTCACTCTATCTTCAGAGGGGCATGCCGTCTGTACCTTTACAGTCGGCTACTCTCCATTGAGTTTTACACTCTATCTTCAGAGGGGCATGCCGTCTGTACCTTTACAGTCGGCTACTCTCCATTGAGTATTTCACTCACAATAGGGGCATGTCGCCTGGGCATATAGTCGGCTACTCTCCATAAGAAGATGGCCGACTGGTTCCAAACACATAGCCACCCCCCTAATACTTAGCTAAAAAGATTAGGGCCTGGCCGACCCTGTGCCTAACAGGCGGCTACCCTCCTTTTACTTAGCACCTACGTTCACCAAGAACTTACCAAGGCCACAGGCCGAATGATCAGACCAGGCGCCAAGCCAACTGATCAAATCTACAAAACTAATACGACCTGTCCCAACATCATAGCAGGCGTCCGACGGCATCCCTCCGGATGAAATTCGTCGCAGAGAGCAGCTCCCTTTTGGGTGGAACATTGTTCTATAAACTAATTACACGGCACCTATACGACTGTCCCCAAGGGCAACCACGTAGCCGTTTTTGAGACAAGGATAACTCTATCACTAACCAAACCAGTGGTAGCAGTTGACATCTGAGTCAGATGACCGCCTGTATTACTTAGGATAAATGCAGGGGGTACCTATTGAGTTAATAGCCAACAAACATTGGCGAATCAAGGGGTCTAGCCGGCCTACGCCGCCTGGTACCTCTACTTCTCAAACAAAAGTGACGGCGACTGAGTAACTCCAACGTTAACTCATAGTCACTCCCTCAAATTTGGTATGGAACCTAAAAGGTTTGAGTCGTCCGCCTGTTTTTAACAAAAAGGGGCACTCAAACCCCTATTCCTACTAGGTAACCTATTGAGTTAATAGCCAACAAACATTGGCAAATCAAGGGGATCAGCCGGCCTCCGCCGCCTGGTACCTCTACTACTCAATCTAGATTGTGACGAAGACTAAGTAACTCCTATGTTAACTTAATAGTCACTCAAACTTAGTATGGAGCATAAAAGGTATGAGTCGTCCGCCTGTTTTTAACAAACAGGGGCTCTCAACCACTACTCTTGCTAGGTTAACAAATTATGAGTTAAAATCCAACAACATTGGCAATAAAGGGAAACAACCGGTACCCGCCGCTTGTTATCTCTACTACTCAATTCCTTGGCGACTAGGTAATACTCTATTTACTTGGTCAGACCACTTTCCTACTTGGTTAAATTTACAAATGACAGGCCCGCCTGCCTAAAAAGGATCCAGACAAAATAGTTCGAATACCGATTGGATAAATGGCCGACTGATCGTCTATCCTGGAAACAGACAACCAGTCGTCCAGGGGCATAGGCGGCGTACTAACTATCCGTACCTGTCTGCAACGTTCGGCCATGTAAAACAGTCGGTCTAGTAAACAATTGGATATTAGATATGGAATACTTAGACAAATTTGAAGCAAAACAAAAATTCATTAAAAATAAGCCGGTCATTAAAGACCAGCAAAATATTCAAAGCCCCGGCCCCCTGGCCGGGTAAATACAAAGCAAACGGCACGCATGCCGTGGAAAGAATACATAAAGCTTAAGAAGGGGGCAGTTCAGTATTAGCAGCTGCCGCCTGGTCAGCACTCTTCTTGCTGGACTCGGCTTCAGCTGCATCCTTTTTTGATGCCTTACCCCCAAGCGGCACAAGCGCCACTACCGGCTCCTCCTCCTCCTCCAACGCTTCTCCCAACGCCTCTTCTTCAGCAGCCGCCAGGATCTCTTGATTATATGTTTCCGAACACTGGCGGTACGTTCTTTCCCAAGAGGCAAAGTCGGCACTGGGGAAGAGGCGGCCCCAGGTCATGCGCTGGATTTGAGCGGAGTCTTCCATCATCTCCCGGACCAGCTCTTTCTTCTCTTGCTCGGCCTTTTCCGAGAGCTCTTGGGTAAGACTCTTCTCTTGGCTCACCAGGCGTTCTTTTACGCTGGCCAAGGATTTCTCCATTGCTTCGTAAGAGTACATTTTTAGGCGAAGAGGTTTCAGCTCGGCCTTAAGATTTGTGATGGTCGCCTCCAGCTCGTCATTCTTCTTCTGGGCCGCCTCTAACTGAGCCCGAACAGCGGCGGTAGCCTGCGCCTGATAATAAAGAATATCAATGGTCAGTACTTCATTTTGGGCAATTTGAAACATTGCCTTATCACAGTCAGAGGCGGCCATAGCTTTTGCAGCCTTTACCTCTTTGTTCTTCCGATCAAGCGGCTTGCGAAGGCCGTTAACTCGGAGCAGGGCCTAAGTACAAAAAAACAGGCGTCAGTTTCCAAACAAAAAAGAAAACAGGCGTCCAGAAATTCAAATACTCAAAAATATGCTAAGTATACCTCAGCAAGGACCCCTGCAATCCCGTCAAGGTCAAGGGTGCCGACACCCCTGACCGCCTCCCTTTCAGCTGGAGGAACTGCCCTGATCATAGACTTGGCCATCTCTACCAAGTCAGGCTCCTGGGTGCCTGCTGCATCAAGCATAAACAAATGGATTAGACTTAGTAACAAAGGGAGCAAGTCTAAAATTTACAAGGACAACTTCATACCTCTAGGCGGCCCAGTTGGAGTTTTAGAGGAAGTGGCCGGCTGTTTCTCAGCCGCCACCTGTTTCCTGGCAGAACCAGGAGAGCTCCCAACAGTCGTCTTCCGGGCCTTGGGGTCCGGCTGTTGAGAAGATGAAGCTCTTGGAGCACCCGTCTAAAAAAGAAGAAAAAAGTCAGTATATGCATAAACACTCCAAAAAGAGGGTGAAAGGTTCGGAGCTCACCAAGGGTGCCCCCTTCTTGGGGGAGTCGGTTGAAGCTTGTTGCATAATAGAGGCCCGCAACATGGCCGCCGCAGTCTTGGAGGTGGTGATTTTGCTCATGGCGTCAGCTGCAAAAACAAACAGCAAAGTTAATAAAAGATAAACAACAAATGTATGAAACAACAGAGTATTCGACAGGCCGACTACCTCTTGAGCACCGACTGTTGAGGCCGCAGGCGGCCAAAAAGTACTCGTCATAGAGCCACTTGAAGCTCGGGACGCAGTGCAGGGGTACTTGCTCTCGTACCCCTGAAGTAGAGTCGACCCTCGACTCTACTTTAAAGAGTCCTTTATCAAGGATCTCTTTCTTAGCCTTGGGGGGAACAGGCGGCATGCTACGGCCGCCTGCAAGAAGTGGCGGATTCCTGTTCCACCTATTGAAGCGCTTGTTCTGCTCAATGTCAGAACTCTCAATGATGAGGAAGGTGCTCCGCCAGTCCTTCCACTTGTTTGCTTTACCTCTTGTCATGAGGTAGCCCCTGTGGCTTGTCAATTGATACCAGCCGGTACCGCCTGTCTTAGGGGTCCGGCTGAGATAGTTCATATGGGCGAAAGCCTCGAAGCTCGGCTCCACCCCGTGCAGTTCGCACCCGGCCACATAGCCGAGTACGTTGACCCAGGAGTTTGGGGCTAACTGCCATAACCCCAACTCATACCCATCCAAAATCCGCTGAACAGCCGGATGTAATGGGAAGCGAAGCCCAGCCTTGATGGCCGCCTCGTAGCAGCCAAAGCAGGAGCTTTCATAACTGGAACCAGCCGGCCAGACGACTGTGTCTTCTGGATCCGGCAGAAACACTAGAAAGTCGGGGCCCATGGTGTGGTTTGCAATACAGCTCTCCACTTTCTCTTGCATGGCTGTGATTCGGCCCCGAGGTACCGTGCAGTAGTAGGGGGTATTTAGCTCTCGGTAAGAGGCGGATGGTTCCGCCCAATTTTCCCCCTTCTCAACTGCGTGAGAAAGTCTCGCCTCTTGCAGGCGGCTGTTTTTCTCTTCTGTACCCAAAGAAGCATGGCCAGAAGAGCTTGACTCGGAATCGTCCTCCGACGAGTCTGAAGAGGACGACTCCTCCCCTCTCCCGGAGGGGCCCGCCTCCTCTCTTTGAAAAGGAGCAGATTTGTTAACTGTTAAATGGGAAGGGGTCACTATGACTCCCCCACAGAATTGCCGGCATCCAGGCCGCCTTGTTTCACTTCCACATCTGGCGCCTGGTCAGATGTTTCACTAATCGGCACCCTGTGGGAGGAGCCGTCTGAATTTGAGATCCTAGCTGTCTTTTTCGTTCTGGCCATCCTGCTCTACATAGACACAGATACAGTCAGACTATGAATTTTTATCCTTTTTCCTTTTTTTTTTTGTACTAATGATGTCTTTTGACATCAATTCCCAACACTTTATCTCTACCCAGCTTTAATAATTTCCAACTACCTTTTCTTTCTCTTCAACTCTCTCTAACACCACATGCACATATGTACTCCCAATCATTAGTTTTAACTCTTATATGTTAAGGTCTTGTTTGGTAAATGGCTTTTGCTTGGCTTTTTGCTTGGCTTTTGGCTTTTCATCTTGCTCAAACAGCCAAAATAAGTGTTTGGTAAATGACTTTTTTGTTGGCTAAAAAGTCAGCTTTTCCGCCAAAAACAAAAGTCAAGTCTTACTAGCTTTTTGGTATTGGCTTTTGGCTTTTTACCATTAAAATTACTTTCATATCCTTAATTAATAATTAATAATTAATAATTAATAATTAATAATTAATAATTAATAATTAATAATTAATAATTAATAATTAATAATTAATAATTAATAATTAATAATTAATAATTAATAATTAATAATTAATAATTAATAATTAATAATTAATAATTAATAATTAATAATTAATAATTAATAATTAATAATTAATAATTAATAATTAATAATTAATAATTAATAATTAATAATTAATAATTAATAATTAATAATTAATAATTAATAATTAATAATTAATAATTAATAATTAATAATTAATAATTAATAATTAATAATTAATAATTAATAATTAATAATTAATAATTAATAATTAATAATTAATAATTAATAATTAATAATTAATAATTAATAATTAATAATTAATAATTAATAATTAATAATTAATAATTAATAATTAATAATTAATAATTAATAATTAATAATTAATAATTAATAATTAATAATTAATAATTAATAATTAATAATTAATAATTAATAATTAATAATTAATAACATATTTATTTCTCTTAACTAGCGAAATCCTTACAATTTTAAAACATGCCTACAGAGTTATTTATAAATATATATTGTCAATTTTAAAACTGATTCTAACTCAGTTGCAAGCTCGACTGGGCGAATAGATAAACAACGTAATGCATAATCAACTTCGTTGCGCGTCTGATCGGGCGAATGTGTAGCGGCCATATATTTACCTTCCTTTCCTCTCTTTACTCTAATAGCCATAGTTCCTTTGCATAGATTAAGGGGTGTAAATGTGTGATACATCATACCCACAAGTATTAGGATTAGGAAGCTTAAGGATCGATATTAATGTAAAATGATGTAAAGTAAAGTGTGAATTGTGAATGACCAAAGTAAGGGTAGGTAGTAATTCACTTCCCATAATGTGAAAAAACTCAATTTCCTCAGGATTTGCAATTCATCTTTTTTGCGAATACCATGTTAACCAAACAACAAAGGGATCTAAGCATTTCTTAGCTAGGAATTTCTATTGCCTATGTCAAATAACTGCAACCAAAAGTAAGCACTAAGTCGTTTCATTATTCACACGAATCCAATCAATCAAGCTTTCAAGTAAGTTTGCTTAGCTAGCATTATTGCTACCATAGATCCAACAAATTTCATATTTTATCATTCACAACCAGATCCATAAAATTATATCTATACAACTATATACGAAGTATATATTGTCTAAGTATTGAAATTAGTTTTACATGTGTTTCAAAAAAAAAAGAAAAAGAAATTTAGTTTTACATTAACGGAATAAACTGATCCCTTGTTTGAATGAATTGATTTATAGTCTTAGCTACGAATTGGATCACTATTATATTAGAGATGGAATTTGAAATTTATGTCTATGTGTCTCAAATTTGAGATGAATTTTTCAACAGATCGTCTCAAAATAGGAGTTAGAGCTGGAAAACGAAACATTATCCGTCTCAAATTTGAAATGGTGTTGTGTTTCCATACTTCGTTTTTAAAATAAATTTAAAATTTCCGTTTATAATTTTTTTTTTTGGTTGGTAAGGAGAAGAGGGCCCTATCGGGCCGAAAGCTCTCACAGGTCATCCCAAATAAGGATAACGAGCTAAGCATTTTGGAAGGGGGAGGGGAGGGTATAAGGGAATCCCCACTTCATAGTGTCACTAAAACCTCTTAGTTGTGAAATATAAATTTTGCCACTAGACATCCCAAGCTTAGCTTGGTATTCCGTCTAATATGGTATTATTTTGTAGTGGATTATTTAATTTTGAAATGTGCTTGCATTTACTGATATATCTTCAACAACTAACAGTACATTTTATTTAAGTATTAGTGTATTACACGGTAGTACACAAACCAAGTCATGCAAGACTTTTATTTTATATCACTAGATCATAGTAGTTTTAAATTTTGATGCAACTTAAATAAGCACACCAAAAATGATATGGTTTCTTGCATATATATCCAGGGATCTGGATATGAGTATAGCTGTAGAGGATTAGTTAGCAACCGCGACACCTTCATTTTTCTGCAACAGAGGCTTGAACTCTTCAAGCTTCAAAGTGTCAGTCCAATCTTGTTCAAAAACTTTGGCATAATACTTGTTCCTAATCTTCATATTGCCGTCGGAAACGTTAACAGATGCCTCTAGATCAATGTAGTACATCACACCATCAACCAGTTCTTGTTCTGCTTTCAAAACCCTTTCATACACCAGGTTTGCTCCCTACAAAATTACAACGAGGATTAAACATATTAAGCCAGATTGCACCACGTCGATCAATGGGGCTGATTAGAACATATAATAATTGTACAAATATACGTGTTAGAGATATGAGATATAGTTATTATGGAAAATATCAGGTACATTTTCTGATACTGATTATATCTCATATTTCTAACAATATAGAAAAGAGGTTTTGAGCTCAGTCATCAAAACTAGTTCAAATTAAAGTTGTTTAGGTAATGTAAAGTGATATTAATTAAATAATACTCCGTACATTATGAAATGACCTAACCTACGCATACATGCGTTGTACGTACTTGTATTAATTAGCGAACATTACTAAGTAGTGCTTGTGAAAGACGGTCTGATAGATCTTAATATTCGACAAATCAAATATTAGCTAGCTAAACAAATTAAAACTTACATTTTGTTCCTTGTTATGCTCATTGAGAGCCCAAGCAGCAACCTCTTGGATCTTTGGACTGTTTGGGTCTACAGGCACTGGACCATGGATGTTCTTCTGTTGAGCAACGGAATTCATCATTTTTGTGTATGAAATTTGTGTTATGTAGTTGTGTATAGTTGTATTCTATTATGTGTTGCTTAATTCCATCTTTTGCAAACCCTTTCAATTTATAGGATAGTAAATTGGAATCAATACTTTTTTTTTAATCTCAATTATAGCATATGATGTTTGGCTTAGTGAATATATTCTTATTAATTTGGATTGTCTACAAGATTCTTGATTATTTTTTGTTTTGACATACGGGTTGATTTAATGATACACGTGTTCTTCATTTGTTTTGAGGAATTTTGTTGTTTTAAAAGGATAGAAAGAAAGATAAAATATTCGTCACGATTATGGAAATTCATTTTTATCTTCTTTTCGCCATTGATTCTTGTTGTTGTTTAAATGTGAAATGAGAGTGATGTATTGTACTTGTATATTGATTAAAATCAGTCTCAAAAAAAAAAAAAAAAAAAAAAAAAAAAAATTGGATGATTGATAATAAGTTCCAAATTACCACTAACCCCAAAAATCAGGTTAAAGATCACTAAAAAAACAGCGAAAAATCAAATCTGTAACTTTATCACAAAAAAATTAGAAATAAATTAGTTCAATAGAACCATACTTATGAAAATTAGTTTATTATGAGTTGAACTTTCATTAAACATTGTGTTATTGTGCTTAAGTTGTTCGAATGTGAACAATTAGCTCTTTAATTTGACTTTCTTTCTTGATAATCGACTAACAAACAACCACTAGTAGAAAAAACTAAATAAGCACCCCCCCTATAGCACCGGTTCTTGAAAACCGGTGTCAACATTAATGGGCGGGAATGGGAAATTCATAGTTGGCACCGGTTCTCACCTAAACTGGTGCCAACTTCTTTAATTAGCACCGGTTCAAACCGGTGCCAACTGTTTTTTTTTTTTAAAAAAAAAAAAAAGAAGAAAGGGATAGAGTTCGCACCGGTTTAAGGAGAACCGGTGCCAACTATGCTGTTTTGCACCGGTTCAAACCGGTGCCATGTTTAAATAAAAAAACCCGGGTTAATAACGTTCTTCTTTTTGCTCTAATTCTTCAGTACTTCACGCACTGTGCCATTGAATTAAGTCATATTTCTCTTCAATTTTTCCTTCTTCTCTTTTCTTCTCCTGCTAGCTTGTTCATTCAACGGTCTTTGTTTTCCATTGAAGGGCTGCGAGCTTTCTCATCCTCCATTGAAGTAGTACTCCATATGCATCCCTCCATTGAAACAGCTTCAAGCTAATTAAGGTAAGCTTATTTTTAGGTTTTACTTACTCCATTGTTCAATTCCTTCGTACTCTTGAGTTTTTGGTGGATTTGCTTTACAATTTAGTAATTACAAGTTTCTTGTAATTTAGGGTTTGTCAATAGTCGCGCATTGCCCCCCTTCCACAACTACGTTCTTGCTCTCACAGTTGGTTAAGGCGCGAGTTTCAGGTACTGTGCATCTTTCTGGATTTGCCCTTGGTTGTTTGTGTATTGGTTTGCTGTGCCTGGGTTGTAAAGGTGTTGGGCTGCTGTTTATTTTTGGCTGTTTGTGTTTTGGTTTGCATTGTTCTGGTAAGGTGTTGGACGTTAATGTTTTGGTTTGCATTATGTTTTGGCTAATTAAGGTAAGGTGCTGGGCGTTAGTGTTTGGGTGCTGGTGTGTGGTGCATGGTGCAGCTCAGTAAGGCTGTTTTTCTTGGATGGTTGTTGCTATAGCCTGGTAGTGATAGTGGAATACTATACCTTTATTGGAGAAATATTCTGTCTCCATTAGTTCAGCATAACAATATATAATTGTAGGGTAAGAGGGGTAACCTAATAGAAATGTTTTGCGAAAAATTGGATTAAGTAAAACTATTGAGAATTAGTTAAAACGTCTGAAAACAGAAAGTGTAATAGCTACCCACATATTATGGGTGGGCACTAAAGAATTGGAGGTAATATGATGCATGCTACAAAAGAGACCATTTTATTGTTATTTATAAGCTTTTTTTGTTTGTTTTTATAGGTTCATATGTGAATTGAAGTTCAAGTTTAGCTTGAAGATTAAACATATTTAGCTCAAGTTGGAAGTATTGGTATGAATTATAAACTTCTATAAGCCATAAATATTTCTTTCTCTTTATTATTGTTTTAATAAAAGTTTTTTCATGCTAGCTATTAGACTTGTGTATTATATAATGACAAACTAAATACAACAATAAATATATGAAATGCTTGCATCATCATATGCCTAGATACTCGTTCAAGGCTTTCTCATTAGGAGAAAGTCTTGAATAGTCCCCGGTTGGGACTGTTCTTGAACGTTTACTCTCACTTAGGTGGTGAATGTATGTCTATTTTTTTTCGATTTTAAGGAACATCTTGGCTTACCATTTCCTCAAACACCATGTTCCCTGGGTACATATGTGGGTAACTTATTACCTACATCGTGTACTTGGAGAACTGGGGGGAAATGCTGCCGAATTTCCCTTCAAATTGGAAAGTCGACATACATTCACTAGTGAGAGTAAACGTTCAAGGATGGGTTAGGTTGGAGTGATAAGGACCCTTTGGAAGCATATATGCATTTTTGTATCTATATGAATGTTATATGCATGTTGTGTGTTTGAATTTGATTTACATATATAATAGATGGTAGCAATTATACATGATTCGTAATATGTTTCCATGTTTAGAGACAATTTACTTAATGGAGAAGGATCGTGGCTGGATGTATGGTAGACGTGATACATTGAAATTATTTAATGGTGTTCAAGAGTTTTGCGAGAGGGGCTTCATCTTACAAGCGCAGAATGGGTTTCGATTGCCTCTATTGTCCTTGTGTTTATTGTAATAATGTGAAGGTGGTCAATAGTGTTGATATCATTAGAGATCATGTAGTTTGTTGTGGGTTTAGGCTTAAATACCATGTGTGGATTTGGCACGGTGAAGAAGGAGAGTACAGTGGGGATGTTATTGGGAATGATGTGCACGGTGAAGAAGGAGAGTATGAGGAGTACAAGAATAATGATGAACATATTGTTGATCATGGTGCTGAGGATGGATTTGAGGATGATCATGTGGATGAGGTCGAGGATGAAGGGGTGGATGAGATGATGCGTGGTTTTGAAGGTGACGTGTTTGAGTCATTATCGGAGGCTTCTAAAAATCCTTTGTATCCTGGGTGCAAAAAATACTCCAAACTATCAGCCGTGCAAACACTTTGTAACATTAAGTCGAAGCATGGGTGGACGGACATTAGTTTTACTTCTTTGTTGACCGCATTAAGTGAGATGTTGCCCGATGGGAATGAAATTCCTAAGTCTTACTATTACGCAAAGAAGCTTATGTGTCCATTTGGTTTGGAGTATAAGAAGATACATGCATGTCCTAATGATTGTATTCTTTATCGAAACGAATATGAAAAATTGGAGGAGTGTCCACGATGTAAGAAGTCGCACTACAAGCGCATGAGTTGCAATGCTGGTATGAAGGGACCGCCTGCTAAGGTGTTGTGGTATCTTCCCATTATTCCAAGGTTTAAGCGTCTGTTCTCTTTACCACAAGACGCTAAAAACTTGAGGTGGCATGCAGAGGGAAGAAAGAAAAACAGAATGCTGAAGCACCCAGTCGACTCCCCGCAATGGAAGAACATTGATATGAAGTTTGTGGAATTTGGTGATGAAGTCAGAAATTTAAGGCTTGGTTTGTGCACGGACGGGATAAATCCATTTGGCACTCTTAGTACCGAGCACAGCACATGGCCGGTACTTTTAGTGATTTACAATTTGCCTCCTTGGTTGTGCATGAAACGGAAATACGTAATGCTTTCACTTTTGATATCAGGGCCAAGGCAACCAGGAAACGACATAGATGTTTATCTTGCGCCACTTGTTGATGATTTGAGAAAGATGTGGGACGAAGGGGTTTCCGTGTTTGATGCTCATAAGAATGAGATGTTCACATTGCGTGCAGCTCTTATGTGGACCGTTAATGATTTTCCTGCATATGGCAACTTGTCTGGGTATAAGAACAAAGGGAAAAAAGCATGCCCCATTTGTATTGATGATACGCCAAGCAGACGCCTTGATCATTCTCACAAAGAGGTGTATTTACGGACCAGAAGGTTGCTCAGGCGCGATCACCCGTAACGTAGGCAGAAAAAGGCTTTTGATGGGAAAGCGGAAGAGGGGACTGCGCCTAGGCCGTTGACTGGTGAGGAGGTTTACACTCGAGTTAAGGGTGTACGAACAGTCTTTGGGAAATCAGAAAAAGCGGCGGAGTCAACTGCTCTCTTTAAAAAAGAATCAATCTTTTGGTTGCTCCCGTACTGGAAAGAACATGACGTTAGGCACTGTCTTGATGTAATGCATATAGAGAAGAATGTGTGTGATGCTCTTGTGGGAACGGTGATGAATATTCAAAGCAAGACAAAGGACGGAAAGGGTGCACGAGATGATTTGAAAAAGATGGGGGTGCGTCCAGAATTGTGGGTTCAGCAAAGGGTTAGTAAGGGAAAGGATCAGGAAAAGGAAAATGAATTGAGTTCGAAAACAGGAGAGGGGAAGAGAAAGGGAAAGGGAAAGGCCACGGATGCGTCGAAGAAGAAAAATGAGGGAAAAGCCAAGGAGGGCAAGGCCTATTTACCTCCGGCTTGCTACACATTGTCAAGGGTAGAAAAACGGATATTTTGTGCATGTATGTATGGCATTAAGGTTCCATCAGGGTACGCATCTAACATGAAGAGATTTGTATCCTTAAATGGAGAATTGAAGCTGACAAGTATGAAATCCCATGATTGTCATGTTCTGATGCAAGTTTTCCTACCAATTGCAATATGTGGTATTTTACCAAAGCACGTGAGGGAAGCTATTACAAGCCTCTGTTCGTTTTTCAATACAATATGCAGCAAAGTGCTTGATTTTTGTACACTTGATGCTTTACAGGCGGATGTGGTTGTGACTTTATGCAAATTTGAGATGTACTTCTCACCCTCGTTTTTCGACATAATGGTGCATTTGATTCTTCATTTGGTGCGTGAGATTAAGTTGTGCGGTCCAGTGTTCATGCGGTGGTGATATCCTTTTGAAAGACATATGGGTACATTGCAAGATAAAGTGAGGAATCGGGCTCACCCGGAAGGAAGTATTATTCAAGGGACCGTGGCTGAGGAGGTCGGTAATTTTGTGGCCGACTATATAGCCGTTGCTAAACCTATTGGTATTCCTACTTCTCGACACGAAGGGAGACTTGATGGTCATGGCACAATCGGGTCAAAACGAATGTCACCTGATCGAGATAAGTTCTTACAAGCGCACCTTTATGTGTTGCACCATGTTGCAGATGTTCACCCATATTTAGACGAGCACATGGCTAGTTTGCGTGATGAATTTCCATCGAAAGGTGAACGGGCACTGATGCAGTTGCATAATAAGAAGTTTGTGAGTTGGTTTCGTGATCGAGTGATGGGTGGAAAGTATGAGAGTGTCACAGATACAGTAAGGTGGCTTGCTTATGGTCCTAGGGATGACGTTCGCTCATTTGAGGGATATGACATAAATGGGTACTATTTTTTGTTAGTTTGAAATTGTAGGCGTCGAAAGTATTATTAAATCACATTTTTAGGTGAAAATGAATGAAATTGTTAACTTACTTGCCCATTTTTCGTATTTTCTTTTAAATGAATGAAGTAACTTAGTTCCACATTTTCTATGTTAATTTGTATTATAGTTCAGCAATTTATATTTGATTATAAGTTTATCTTACAAATTTATTTATATTACAACTAATAACGCGTTATGTTTGTAATGATAGGTTTACATCTCATGGCGGATGATCACTACCGTATTGGAGTGGAGGATGTAGAGGATGATTATGATGATTCATCTGGGAATGGGGACGAGTTGTATGATGTGAACAAGGAGCCTGATTTGGGTGAGGCAGAAGATCAGGCTCAAGATGTTTTGGATCGTATGCTTGATGAGTTTGAAATTGCAGCTGAACAAGCGCCTCCTATCGAAAATGCAATGTCTGAGTCGTTTGATGAGAATCCTAGTGAAGGGGGGGTAAAGGCACCAGCGAACAAAAAGCTGAGGGGTCTGACGACAAGCTTCAAGAAACCTGTCGGTCCAATGGTCCTGGAGTATGACAGGGTAGGCCAACCTACAGGCAAATGGCGTCGTCAGTATGCTGTTCAAGTTGGGAACTAATAATGACTGTTATTTGTGCTTGCAGAGTCTATTTAACATTCCAAATGAGTACGCCAAGCGAAGGGTGTTTGAATCCTTACTTGCGGGCAAGATTCAGAGGCTTCAAAACCACCTTAGTTCGTCGGTTTATCACAAAGAAACTTGTGAGAAAACCAAAGAACAAGAAAGGAGGGGGCAATGATGATGAAGTCATCGATGAAGAGAAACTCCCATGGCAAATATGGTCTAGCGTATCAAAGGAAGATTGGGATGCTTTCGTTCTTCAAAAAAGCAAAAAAGAAGCAATTGTAAGTTCAAGTAACTCCGATGACAAATGTATAATATATTTAATATTTTGGTAGTTTTGAAACTAATATGTCTAATTATGTAGGAAATAAGGGAGCAGAATTCCAAGAATGCATTGAAGAAGCAATACCACCATCGTATGGGGTGTATGACGTTTGATGAATGGAGGGAGACGTAGGTGAATGAAGAAGTATACCCCACTACGCTTCTAGGGTCCTCCACAGTGCCCTCTGACTCCATGACCAATACTTTGGTGAGTCGTGCCGGAGATTTCTTTTGTTCTTTGCATTCTCTTGACAAGAAAACCGGAAAATGGTCCATCAAGGCTCCGAAAACGAAAGAAATGGCAGATAAACTTGTAAGCAACTATGACTTGTGAACTGCATGAATCTTTTGCATGTATATCACTTTACATAAACACTAACTTGATGTTGCCTTTTTGTTTTTGCTATATCTTGAGTACACTGAAGAGCTTGTTGAAGGCAAGCTCGTCCCAACAGTTGAGAAGGACCCTTTCACCTTGGCTTTGGGAAAGCCCTACCATCCAGGACGCGTATTGGGTGCGGGAGGGAGCTTGCTAGGATGGGAGAAGGTGATGGGTCCGGAATATACCAAATCAGGGAGATCCCGGGCAAGTGTGAACTCACCGGTCAACTTGGATGCCACGGTGACATCAATTAAGGAACAAGTGCGCAACAAGATACGAGAATAGTTCAATGCATGGGCAAAGCAAATGAACTTGCCGAGCTTGCCTTTCTCCTCGGCTACACCGGTCGACTCTTCTAGTCACCCACGAAAACAAGGAGAAGATGAGATACATGCAGACGAGGAGGTACATGATCAAGTGGTTTCTAATGTATAAGTTTTGACTTTTTGAGTTACGTGGGTTCTAATTAGCCTCACACTATCAATACACTTTTGCAGGTTAGTAATCATGCACATGCGTACTTGAGGGAGCCTGAAAATCCAACACCTCATGACTTTCTAGTTCTACAGGTGAGTTGTTTAGTTATTTCTTTGGATGGTGATATTGGTTCTTTGATTCTGCTGTGAATTTGTGAAGTTTGTTGTGTTGTTTCTTTATATTGGATGAATTTTGCGGTTTGATGTGCTGTAAATGTTCTTCGTTTCTTCGTTTGCGTCGTTTTTCTTCGTTCTTGTAAAGACCGGTTTCTGTGTTGTTTCTGTGCTGTTTTTGTGCTATTGTTGTCGTGTTTCTGTGCTGTCATGCTGTTTCTGTCATGCTTTTTCTGTGCTTGCTGCCTGCCTACTATGATGCTGTGAGTTGTGCTGTTTCTGTGCTGTGTTGCTGCTGTTTCTGTGCTGTGAGCTATGAACTGTGCTGAGTTGTGCTGTGAACTGTGCTGAGTTGTGCTGTGTGCTGTGAACTGTGCTGAGTTGTGCTGTGAACTAAGCTGAGTTGTGCTGTAAGCTGTGAACTGTGCTGAGTTGTGCTGTGAGCTGTGAGCTGTGAACTGTGATGTGCTGTGAGCTGTGAATTGTGATGTGAGCTGTGAACTGTGTTGTGAACTGTGAACTGTGTTGTGCACTGTGAACTGTGCTGTGAGCTGTGAACTGTGTTGTGCAGGCAGCAGCTGTGCAGCAGTTGTGCAGTCAGCAGGTAGCAGCAGTGCAGCAGCAGGCAGCAGCAGTGCCGGCAGTGCATCTGTGCTGTTGCTGCGCTGTTCCGCTGTTTTGCTCTTCCCTTTTTTTTTTTTACTTGTTTCTTACAAGTGATATTTCAAATTGGTGCAGGAAGAGACCCGTTGTGAAATTCTTCACCCGGGCGAATTGCTTAATGGAGCTTTAAATGTCGTTGCATATGGTAGTGCACAACCGGCCGAATTAGTACGGTCCATTTGCGGCCTCTTCGACCTGAGCATTATTCGGTCGGGATCCGTTCTGTGGTTGCCGGGTTCGAGGACATCCTAATACTTGTGCCCGTAGAGGAGGATGAGTTTACTACACTTTGGGCGGCAAAAGGTAGTTTTATGCAGTGGCCATGTGCTTGTTTACGATTGGTGAACCAGGGAATTAAGATTTAAAGTTCACACTTTACTCTATACCCGATTTTCATCCCAAGAGTTGGATGAAATTCTTTTCTAACCATTTGTGTGATTTGTCTTATTAGCGATCGAGGAAAAGCCAAACTCCAAAGAAGAGGGTGGAGGGGCCAAAAAGCATTGATCAACATATGCCAAAGAAGAGGAGTGAACATGGCTCGGTGAGTGGAAAAGCGTCGAACAAGAGCTCTTCACGAGGTTCAGCTATGCAAGCAACTCCACTAGTTGAAGACACGGTGCTTCAATCGCTCTCTAAGGAGTTAACTTATCTGCACAACCGTGTTTGCGTGTTGCCTAGTGACAGCCCCATTCAAGTTCCACTACCTAAGGAAATGTTCCACTACGATGATGATGCAATGGCATGGCTATTCAAAGAAGATGTGAAGGAATTTCTAAGTGGTGTAATGCTTAACATTTCCCTCATTCAAATATGCATCAGGTAATTCAACTAGTACTCAATTTATGTTATTCAGTTTAGTGGTGATTGTCGGTTGATTTTCAATTAACATTCTATTATCATGCATGCAGAGCACTCCAGGAGCACTTATGGGAGCTTGGTTCTCCATGTCAAATTGGGTGGTTATGCCCTGAGAAGATCTCCACTGCTAGAATCTTAGGCAACCATGCTGACGTGTTGTATTATGTTGAACGGGGTATCAAGGAATCAGTGCGTGCGGGAGACATGTTTATATTTGCCCCATATTATGAGGAGTATGTCAGATTATGCTTGTCAAATTCATTTGTTTTCCCAGTTTATATGTTGTACTTGCCTAATTATTGATTTGTTTGTCTCGTGTGAATGTATGTACGTAGTTATCATTGGACCCTACTGGTGATTTGTGTTTCCAGTAACACAATCTTCTTCTTTGATTCTGCTCGGTTACCTCAACCAAGAAAGCGCCTCGTGAAGTCCATACTGCAAAAGTAAATATACATAGCTTCAATTCTTGTTATTGATTATCATAACCTAACTCATATATATTAATTATACTAATCAAATTTGAACTTAATTTTCTATGTAGTGTTATGAAGAAGATAAATTCTCGAGCTACTCGAGGTCCTACATGGAAATCACCGATGGTAATGCCACATGATATTGTGATTTTCGTAATATACAATGCGTAAGATGTTGCTAATTTGCTATGTATGTTTGATTCATGTACTTTGTTCCTCATGCTAGTGCGCACAACAAGATAACGGAGTTGATTGTGGCCTTTACGTGATGAGATTCATGTTTGACATTGTAACACCCCAATAATTCTCACTTTACAAGAACCCGTGAAAACCTGTACTAATCAACATAACCTGTATAACCTGCACAGCCTGTAATGACCTGTATAACCTGTAAGAGAATTATTGGAGTGCTACCGCCACGTGTTCAAACGTTAAGGCTAGTTTCAGAAATTAGCAGCGGAAAATTAATTTTTTTTTTGAAAAGAATACGAGTTTTAAAACTGAAAGTCAAAGCTCAATATAGTCTTACGAGTTGGAACCATAACGACCCTTATTCAAAATCCAATAAAATAGGAAGTAATGGAACCAACACCAAAATAAAATTCAATCTGTGTTATGAAATAAGCTAACTGGTTAACCAACTCTCCACTCAAATCCCATCACCCTGATGCAAGACAGTTTATGCAAAAACCTGTGATGAATCTGCTCCCCAATATTACAAGTGTAATAATTGGATCATTACAGGGTCATTGAAGGCGAAGGCCATGACCAAAGAAAACACATAAAAGCACTCAATCAGCAACGCTGAGTACATACAAGTGGGTAAAGAGTTCTAGCATGATAATAACAAGCATTCCATACACTCACAATATTATCATTGACTCGAACACAGGACTCCATAGTTACTCATTACTAAGTTTTTATTTAAATAGCATTGATCACTTCATTAATTGATTGGATTAAGCAATAGACCGGGTTGTCCCCCTGTGCTCCATTCCGGAACATTAAATAAGAAAACCCTATGCCTCCTTTCGGAAGACATTAATAAACATCCAATGGCAGACGGGCGCGACTCCGTGGCCATAGCTAGTATGAGATCTCATCTAACTCATTATAATTTTAAAAGAATTTAAAACAAGAGACTCGTAGATCAGACGGCCTCTGAAAAGTGCACGGCTAATACCCCGTGAACCCCAACCCATGTTTGTCATTACTCTAGATGTGCACAAAATCCAGAGTTTTATTGCTCATCCTTCTTGCACTTTACGTGATTTACCAGTGTAAAATTTGGTGATGACTCATATGCAAACAACTCAACCAATCATACATCAATCAATCAAATCATTCAAGTTTCCAATTAAATTCTCAATTTATCAGTGACAAACAACATTTATTATTGCATCCTTTAACTACCTCGGTGTATAAACACCTTAAGTGCATAAGGCACCTCAAATTCTCAACTTTGTCTTATAAGACTTTAATTCTTCTTTTACTCGTTCCATTTCAATATAAACGAACAAGTAATCAAAATAATTCATTATATCTTTGCCTCTAAGCTCACTTTGAACATTATTTCATAAATACTGCTCATAAGGAAAAATCAATGCACATTTCTCAAGCATGAATTAAACTAACCATCACATTTATCATCAAACAACTCATTACCAAACAATTCCAACCAATCGACAAGTTCCCTAGCATGATTCTAGGTTTTTTCCAAGTCCCTAAACATGCTCCTAAAATCAAGGTTCCTCGTATTCTTGTACGTACCTTGAGTACACAAATTGGTTGGCCACTTTAAGGCTAAAAGTCACCTTCTACGAAGTCCCTTCCTAAACAAAACAACCACAGTTCAATTAATACCCAAGCAATATATTTTACGGCAATACCAAACTATTTTAAAATCCTTTAAATCATTGAAATAATGCTCTTAAATTATTCCCAATAGCCAAAGTTAATAATTTAGTACTTCAACTATGGGTTTATATGCTAAAAATCATAAAAATATGGCTTATAGGAAAAATTTCAGCAACTTTAAAGTGGTGTTATAAATCTGAAAATTCGTTTTAAGCTTGTAAAACAATCCCATAAACATTTTTACTTGAAACAATCGTTATATATTACGTTAGTATGTTGAGAACTTGAAATCCGACATAAAACCATGATTTAAAGCTATTAAAGTTAAGGTTAACATCTGAAATTTAGTTTATAATCAAGATAATTGAATTTAAACATAATTTTATACATACTATAATTAAATAATTTAATCTTCCTGCTTTGAGCCCAAAAATTCAGCTTTCTTAAAAATCTGAAAATTATTATACTCATCAAAAATTAAGGTTAGGATCATAATTAAGCACAAGGTAAGTAATTAAATCAATCATTCACGTTTTATGCCCAAAATCATGAAAATTCAACATTTAAAACCCAAAATCAGCTTTTCTGAAAATCTGAAAATTACATATAATCATCGAAAATTAAAGGTAAAACCATATTAAATACAAAGTAATTAGTTAAATCAATTATTCATGGTTTAAGCCCAAAACATTGCGAAAATCACGATTTTTGAACCCTAATTTCGTAGCTAATAAAATCTGACATTAATCATATACTTAGTATATCATAAACTCAACAAATTCGCAACATGACTCAATAAATTTGCAATATTCATCATGTATATGCATAATCAAATCAATAATTCATATGAAGGTTAAATCTTTACAGAAATTAAACAAGAAAAGAGGAAGATAGAAGAAAAGGGAAATGAAAGGAAACCGGCTGGTGGTTCGGGCAGCAGCGACGGGTCGCTGGCGGCAGCAGCAGTGCGGCGGCGACACCAGCAGCAACGAAGGGGCAGCAGCGAAATTTTTTTTTTTTTTTTTTTTTGAGTGTCGTGAATTGTGGATGGGGAAAGGAGGAAGCAGTAGAGGAGTAATAAGGAGAGGGCAGTAGGAGGGTTTTAGGAGAAGTTTACTTAATTAGAAAAATGAGGGTTTGGGCTCTTTTATTTTTGTAGAATTATAATGGTAATCTTAGCCCAATAGTGAGTAAAATGCTATTGAAATATAAGTTATTGTTTTTATTTTGTGAAATCTTTCCAAAATATTTTTTTTAATATATAAATATAAAATTATTAAAAATAATCGTATACATAAAAATATATAATTAATATTTACTAAGAAAAATATGGGGGATTACAGACATAGTGAGTCATTGTACAAACACACAACAGCTTGAAGAGGTATGCCAGTTTGGTTGAAAAAGCGTTCCAAAACGCCTTAATTGCTCTTTTCTTGTAATTTCAAGCCTTAGTCACCAATAACTAAGTGATAAAGACATGTTATGACTATTTATGAGTTCACTAGACAAGAAATGTAGGAAATAGGCATCCTAGTAGTGACAATGGCCTTACTCGGGCCATTTTGGTTGAAAAAGCGTTCTAAAACCCCTAAATTGCTATTTTCTTGTAATTTCAAGCCTTGGCCACCTATAAATAAGTAATAAAGACATGTTATGACTATTTATGAGTTCACTAGATAAGAAATGTAGGAAATAGGCATCCTAGTAATGAAAATGGCCTTACTCGGGCCATTGTGGTTGAAAAAGCGTTCTAAAACCCCTTAATTGCTATTTTCTTGTAATTTCAAGCCTTTGCCACCTATAAATAATTGATAAAGACATGTTATGACTATTTATGAGTTCACTTGACAAGAAATATAGGAAATAGGCATCCTAGTAGTGAAAATGGCCTTAATCGGGCCATTTTGGTTGAAATTGCGTTCCAAAACGCCTTAATTGCTCTTTTCTTGTAATTTCAAACCTTAGTCACCAATAACTAAGTGATAAAGATATGTTATGACTATTTATGAGTTTACTAGACAAGAAATGTAGGAAATAGGCATCCTAGTAGTGAAAATGGCCTTACTCGGGCCATTTTGGTTGAAATTGCGTTCTAAAACCCCTTAATTGCTATTTTCTTGTAATTTCAAGTCTTGGCCACCTATAAATAAGTGATAAAGACATGTTATGACTATTTATGAGTTCAATAGACAAGAAATGTAGGAAATAGGCATCCTAATAGTGAAAATGGTCTTACTCGGGCCATTTTGGTTGAAAAAGCGTTCTAAAACCCCTTAATTGCTATTTTCTTGTAATTTCAAGCCTTAGTCACCTATAAATAAGTGATAAAGACATGTTATGACTATTTATGAGTTCACTAGACAAGAAATGTAGGAAATAGGCATCCTAGTAGTGAAAATGGCCTTACTCGGGCCATTTTGGTGTTGAAATTGCGTTCTAGAACCCCTTAATTGCTATTTTCTTGTAATTTCAAGTTTTGGCCACCTATAAATAAGTGATAAAGACATGTTATGACTATTTATGAGTTCACTCCTACTAACTTACGTTTTGTGTATGTATTCCAAGTTTTGCAAGGGAGAAACGGGAAATCCGTTCACGAGCGAGGAACTCAATGTAATTCGAGACATGTTGGCGGCCTACATCACATTTAATTTGTAAATACCATTTATTTATGTTTTAACTAGCTTAGTGTACAACATTATTACTAATTAATTTTGTTTGTTTGTAGTTATGACACATTTTTCTAATTAATATCATATTTTGGGATGGTTATCAATATTTATGTCCTCGTAATTATTTTCAATTATTATTATTATTATTATTATTCATATATATTAATAATACTAATTATTATTAATATTATAATAATAATCGTTATTATTAATATTATAATAATAATAGTTATTATTATTATTAATATATTAATTATACTAATTATTATTAATATTATAATAATAATAATAATAATAATTATTATTATTATTATTATAATTATTATTATTATTATCGGTATTATGTGCATGATCTCATTATTATTATATTTATTAGTATTAATATTAATATATATTATTTCCGGGGAAATAAAAATAAAAAAAAAAAAAAAAAAGAAGTCAAAGGGCACCGGTTCATGCTTAAAACTGGTGCCAACTACATAGAATTTATTAAAAAAAAACTAGCGCCATTAAAGTTGGCACCGGTTAACCGGTGCCAAATGGCTTTAGTTGGCACCGGTTAACCTGTGCCAACTTAATGGCACCAAATTTTTTTTTTTATTAAATTCAAGGTAGTTGGCATCGGTTAACCGGTGCCAAATGGCTTTAGTTGGCTCCGGTTTTGAACCGGTGCCAAATTTTTGAGGATTTGGCATCCCTCAAATCCCCAACGGTTCAAAACCGGTGCCTTAGGGGAGGTTTGAACCGGTGCCAAATTAGGATTTTCGTCTAGTGAACGCAATTTGTTGAATGTTGTACTATAAAGCTATAGTCTGTGAACATGAAGAACTAAAAAAAAAGAGAGCATGGAAAAGACATGAGCAAATGACCTGAGAGTATCGTAAGCATGGTACTCCAAGATTACCATAAAAATTGCGTACTTATTACTCATATTTCTCTTTGAGATAACAAGAGCACATTTTATAGATGGAATAATTATTTAAGTGAGGGGAGTAAGGTTGTGTTTAGTACACATTATTATTGTTTATATAATGTGATTGGGTTTTTTTTTTTTTTTTGTTAAAAAAAAAATATGATTCTCTCTAATTACTTGATTTAACAAAACTTTGACTTTTTATGTATGCTAATCCGTAAGTAAAAATATCAAAGTAAGTCATCCACTTCACAAGTCCAAGGAGGTTTCATCCCAAAACCATATGACAATAGGAGAAACAGTCCTTAGTCTTAAAAAGTGTTTAACTCTCTTCTCTTCTCAATATAGGACACTTTAATTATATGTGTTCTTTAGGAAGTTTATACTTCAACAGATATATTTAAGTACTAGAAATTGGCAAATGTGAAGTGTGCATGCACACTTAATTATATATAGATCTAATTAAGATCCAACCACTAACACTTTTATATAAATTACTACCTCCGTTAATTATTATTTGCAACATTTACTGAAATTAGGCGCTTCCTATCATTTGCAACAAACTTTTTTATTTCCTTTTTTAGTAACTTTTTGCCAACAAAATGCCCATATTACCCTTACTTAAACAACTTAGACATCTAATTAAATCACTAATCTAATTTAACTTTTTACCTAATAAATCTGATTATTGTAATCATTTTCACAAAAATCATTCATCTTCCCACTTTCTCTCTCTCATCCTCCTTTTGAGCCAACCCTAGATCTCTGGTTTTCCCCAATTTTCTTCCTCCTTCAATTTTCTCTCTCCTCTACATTTTCTTCTTCTTCTTCACCACATCTTTCAATGGCAATGGAAAATCGATTGATCATGTCCCTCGACGATCTCATCAAGATCGATAAATCTTCTGGTTCGTGGGGGTGTTAGGGGTTTCAGATCTGGTTTTAGGGGTGGCGTGAGTTTCGTGGGGGTGGCGTGGCTGGTTTCGTGGTGGTGGCTGGGTTCGTTTGGTTCATGGGTTTGGTTTTGTGGGGTCGCGTGGGTCTGGTTCGTGGTGGTGGCTGAGTGGGTCTGGTTTCGTGGGGGTGGCGTGGGTCTGGTTCATGGTGGTGGGTGGGTGGGTCTGGTTTTGGTTTGGTTTTGTAGGGTGGCGTGGGTTGGGTTCGTGGTGGTGACTGGGTTTGTCTTGTTCGTGGGTTTGGGTTTGTATGTTTGTCTGGTTCGTGGGGTGGTTGTAGGGGTTCAAATCTGATTCGTGGTGGTTTACGGTGGGTTCGGTGGTGGTGGTTTACGGTGGGCTCGGTGGTGGTGGTGGTGGTGGTTTACGGTGGGTTCGGTGGTGGTAGTGATTCTGGGTTTTAGTGGTTCTGATAAATTTTTTTTTTTTAATTGGATTAGTGTTTAAGTACATGCCCTTATATTTTAATAATCATGCTTAAAAACTTTTGCCTTGGCCTCCGTGAAAGGTACAACTATTGCAAATAATAGTTAACGGAGGTAGTACATGTTGTTGTAGTGTGTGTGTTGCAGACTTGCAGTAGCAACCCTCTCAATATATAGGATAAGGTTTGTAATCAAGAATCACATTGTTGCTCTATATTTCGAATCTTCTGCGTTAGTGGCCTTGTGACATATATTCTTGTCTAATTATACTGATTGATCATTTGATCGCGTAACAAGTTTTTTTATTGCTCGAGAATACAATGCACTCATCAATTTGCACGATTAATGTCTGTCTTTGACTTTTTCACGGTTTTTTTCACTGAAGGTTTTCAATGATAGTTCATATTAGCCGATTCCAAATCTCTCTTCTTTTTTTTTCACACTAAATTTCATTAATTAAAGTCATACGACATCTACATTGGATAAATAACGATAATGAAAATAAATTTAACAACATTTAACAAGAATTAAACAGAGAAGTGCTAAGAATCCAAATACATAGATATAACAATTAGGCATATTCTCGAATCTCGATTTGTTGTCTCATACAACTTTTTGACTGGATCCGTCAACGCTTCAACATTTTGTGAAGAAAAATTTCTTGTGATGATTTTGTAACCCGAATTCGAGCAATAATCAATCATAGCCCCATAAAACTGGTGACCATATCAAACGCAAATAACATCTTGTCTTGGAGTTCGAACAACCTTTTCTTTTGAAGGAGATCGAAAAAACTTGTCTTTCGAAAGAGATAAACCCTTTCTTTCAAAGGAAACATTCGATTGGGGCTTTCCACTGATGAAACCGATAGAAGCTCTTTCAAAATTTACAATGAAGGCTAAAGTTTAGGAGAGAGAAGAGAGAAAGGAGGCTAGGGTTTTTTTTCGCCCCAAATCTTTTTAGTACATAGCTTTGTTGTTGTATACTCTCCTTATTATTGAACAGTACTGGCCAAACTTTTCTCATTATTGAATTGAATACTTTAAATGAGACAAACATAAAAAAAACTAACGTAGTATAAAAGAATGAATTTTAGTTTTTATCTACAAGATAAACTTGAATATTCTCTTTATCTACAATGTTGTCATGATATGCGATGAAAATTATTCTATGGGCACGCACTAGGCCAGGGTCAATTGATTAAAGTGTGAATTGTGAATGACCAAAATAAGGGTGTAGGTAGTCCCGTATAAAAAAAAAAAAAAAAAAAAAAAAAAAAAAAAAAAAAAAAAAAAAAAAAAAAAAAAAAATAAGGGTAGGTAGTAGTAATTAACTTCACACAACGCGCAGGGGCAGAAATTTTCTCGGGATTTGCAATTCATCTGTTTTGTGAATAACAATTTTTTGTATGCAACTTGTTGTACCGTGCAGCAGGGGTTACTCGAGTTACTCGGTCAAGGGTTACTCGAGTTTCTTAGTCAAGGGTTACTCGAGTTGCCGGGGTTACTCGAGTTTCTCGGTCCGGGGTTGCTCGAGTTGTCGGGGTTACTCAAGTTACTCGATCAGGGATTACTTGAGTTACTCTTGACCGAATAACCCCTTAAGTAACCCCTGACCGAATAACCCCTCGAGTAATCTATGACCCAACCCCTCGAGTAAATCTTGACCTAGTAACCCCTCAAGTAACCCCTGACTGAGTATGTAATACCCCGTATTTTTGAAACGTATCTTCTAATTAATTAATTATTAATTTCTAAAAAGGGTATTTTAGTAATTTATTTTACTATTTGAATTTTGGATCCAAAATGATATTTGAATTTTAGCGCCAAAAGTATTTTAAAGCTAAATTATTATTTTTGGGTATTGGATAAGATTTATTATCCATTTATTTTATTTTAAAAACTGGATTATTTATATATATTTCAGATATTTTAATTAATCAAAAAATATATTTTAATTATTTAAATTAATAGGTCCGAAAATTCCTAATGATTAGCTAGGGATTTCGGATTTTCCTAGTGTGGAAATCTAATATTCTTAGTTAATTTATTTAGTGAATAATTGGTATTCTCTTAATTAATTATTTTATACAATATATATTATTTACACAATCATTTTTTATCCCTTAAATGTAGCAAAATAATTTCCTAAATTCTACATAAGGGGTCCGAAAATTTAATCTATGGAAGCTCAAAATTTTCGGCCACCTTGGTTGATTTTTGGGTGATTTATTTTGGTAATTTATATTTTTAATTATCTCCCTTAAATCTATTATTTTTCCTTAATTCTTATTTCCTATCTCCTAAATATTTGATCATCTTATTTCCCTACCTTATATCATCCTTGATTATTCCCCAAGCAAAGCCATTTGCCATATTATTTTTCATGACAATATACTTTCCATAAATTAATTATTTCTTAGTCACCTTAATACTAAACTTTCCATGATTCTTTAACTCTCTTCTCCAAGTAATTTCCTTAATTTTTTTTTACATAATTTTTTCCTGCATTCTCCTATCATAATTCTTGCATGAGCTAGCCTATAAATACCCCTTGATTCATAGCTAAACACTCACACCAAATTCTCTAATTCTCTCTTAATCTCTCTATTTTTCTCCTCTCTTTTTCTCTTGCTTTCACCCGGCCACCACCACAAATCTCCACCTCCACCCCCGGCTGCCACCAGCCGCAGACGCCGACCACCACCGCCGACCACAGCCGCCAGCTGCCGCCCCCTTTGCCGCCACCTCTCTTCTCCTTTTTCCTTGATTTTCTACCTATTTTTCTTCTCCTCTTCTCTTAATTCATTAATTATTCTTATTATAGGGGTTGTATAAAAATTATTATGAGTGTTTTTATTTAATAAAATCAAATTTTTATTCAAGTTTATGAAAAATAATTTATAAGGTTCATGTACATATAGTTCGGGGGTTTTATTTTAACTGTTATGATTATTTGTTAGCCTTATATTAATTAAGGTTATATTTATTTGTAGAGTGTGTTTGATCAAAGTTCTTGAAGCTCTTTTTTGTGTTGCTAGCAAGGATCAAAGGTACGTTTAGGTGGCTAGATACCTTTGAAATTGATTGGATAGAATAAGCATGTTTAATATAATTTTTATGGTGATTTAATTAAATTGAATTGAATTATGATTTTTGAATTAAAAGCATGTTTAAAGAACTGATTTTGATAAATAAATTGAGGATTGATTTTATATCATGTTTTGAATAAATTATTTATCATGTTTTAAAAGGTTTGAGTTTGAAAGCATGTTGAATTTAATAAAAATGAGGTTTTAAATTGTTTTATTATAAAGATTGGAATTATTGATTTAAAGAGGATTTATTGAGTTATTTATAAAAGTTTTACAAGAATGAGTATTATATTAATCCCACTATGCGGATTCATTGAAAACTATGGACTTTGTATGACCTAGTCTTTCCTCAAGGATAGCCTTTCAACATAAAGATACTAGCTTGGGGGGTGTGCACACTTAGAGAGGAATTGGGTTTTTGAAAAGAATTGATTTTTAATAATCACTATTATTGAATTCTTGAGTTATTGGAATTATATTTGAGTATATTGAGAATTGATTTTTAAATCATGAGTTTAGAATTATTGAATTAATTATTAGAATTGGTTTTAAAAGCATGTTTGCTAATAAATTGAATTTACTTATCTTGCACTTATCGTACTTAACATATTTTGCTAATCCATATTTCCTATTTGTTTTGGTTCGTCCTGTTTGCCTTAATGGGTAAGCAGTGTTGACTATTTTCAGGTGGATTCAATAAGTGAACATTTGGGAGTCTCGAGATGTTCTTCACCTAGTTTAGGAATGTTGGTCCTTTTTTATATTTTGAGTACTCATAACATTGGTTACTTTTTATATCAATAAAGAAAGAGCTTGATCGAATTTCCGCTGAGAAGTTGTGGTTTTAGTTAGAAGTTTGAGTAGTGATAGGTTAAAAAGTCGTATCACCTAATCAAAAGTAATTCCTAAAACCACTAACTAAAATAGATAGGGAAGTAGGGTCGAATCCATAGGGAAACAATGTTCTTTTATTTCGAATAAATTATTATAGTCTAAATTATCAAGAAACGAGTATTTTTTGAGAATTATCTACGACAATAATTAAACTAAAGGAATAATCAATAACAAAGAAAACCTAGGGTCATAGGTTCACTAATGGATAATATTCCGGGATGAAAGACAACAATCAATTATCAATACATAAATTAACCAGATTATAAAGGGTTTTCGCTACGTATTACAATCACAGAATTAATCTAGTTGTATTAAATCGCATATCTCGAATCTTGACTTAACCATTTATAAATTAACCTGCCTATTTAAACTAAGCCTAAACATCACTTCTCATCTGTCGAATTTTGAATCAATATTGAATAACTCATATAATTAAACATGCGCAAATCTAATTGTATAGCATTATAATAATCAACAAGAAATTAACCCAAAATATTAACAATCAACAATAATAATTCATCCCTTCATATTATTTATGGATCCCCAAGAACCCTAGAATTAAACTACTCGCGCATAATTAAACCTAAACTAAGCAAAGCGATTAAATTAAACATAATTAAAAACAATAATAAAAACTCAAAGGAAGCAATGTTAAAGAAAACTAAGAAAGGCAACAAGAATAAAACTAAGTAAAAAACATTAATTAATACTAATAAAAACGAAAGTAATGAAACTACCTAATCATGAAAGTAACAAAACGAAAGATAAACTAGTACTCGTAACCGAAATCACCTAACTGATGAAAGCCAAAATTCTAAAACTAATATGCGTAAAAGTAAAATAAAAGTCAACTTAAATCTCTAAGCTAAATGACTAGAAGGTCTAAAGAATAAAAGATGTCCCCCTACTACTTCCATAATTGGGTATTTATAATTTCTCATCAACCGACATCAGTATGAGGACCTCTTCCCCAATCGGCCCGATTAATCTGGAAATAAGCTTTGGCTTTTGTTGGGTTGTCAATTCTCCTTTTCTTGACTTGGGTTAAATAACTCGGCCCAATTTCTTTCCTTGCTTCACATGGTTCATGACTCTATGATAATGATTTGGTCCGTGGTAATAATAATATTAAAATCTTTGATCTCATTTTTAATCGAGCCCTTAATCACCGAACCAAATTCCTTTGACTTGGTCTTGGGCTTTAAATATTTGGTCATAACATACGATCCGACTCTAATACTTTGTAGTGGCTCAATAAGCGCGGGAACCGTCATAAATCTGCAAAATCCTACAAAATAATACCAACTCTACAAAAACACTAGAAAATGTATATTAGTAATAAAAATAGCTCCCCGGAGCTCAAATAAGCACAAATATGACCATGAGACAGGGAATAAATATATATATATAAAATAGACTCATCAAGTAGCCTTGTCTAATCACGTGGCGGTAATACGCCTAAGTCTATCTCTACAGTATAATTATATGTATTATACTAGTATTTCCGTAGAGGGAGATTTAGGGGTGTTACAGAGTAACCCCTCAAGTAACCCGTGACTGAACTCTCAAGTAACCCCTGATCGAGTAACCCCTAACCGAACTCCTTAAGTAACCCCTAATCGAGTAACCCCTAACCGAGTAACTCAAGTAACCCTTGACCGAGTAACTCGAGTAACCCCTGACCGAGTAACCCCTCAAGTAACCCTTGACCGAGTGAACCCCTCGAGTAACCCCTCAAGTAATCCTTGATTGAGTGAACCCCTCGAGTAACCCCTTTCCGAACCCCTCAAGTAATCCCTGACCGAGTAACTCGAGTAACCCCTAACTGAATAACTCAGGTAACCCCTGCCACACGGTGTAGCCTGCTGCACCAAAAAGTTGCTGTTTGCGAATACCATGTTAACCAAACAACAAGGGGTCTAACTGTCTATGCATTTCTTAGCTAAGAATTACTATTGCCTATGTCAAATAAGTGCAACCAAAAATAAGCACTTAAGTCGTTTCATTACTCACACGAATCCAATCAATCAAGCTTTGAAGTGAGTTTGCTTAGCTAGCATTGCTTCCATAGATCCAACAAATTTCATATTTATCATCCACAACTAGATCCATAAAATTATATCTATACAACTATATACGAATATAGCAATTCACCTAAAGATGTCTATGTATTAAAATTAGTTTTATATGAACAGAATAAATTGATCCCTTGTTTGAATTAATTAATCTATAGTCTTAACTACAAATTGGATGTTGAATGTTGTACTATAAAGCTATAAGTCTGTAAACATGAAGAATAAAAAAATAAAAAAATAAAATAAAAAAAGCATGGAAAAGACATGAGCAAACGACCTGAGAGTATCGTAAGCATGGTACTCTAGGATTACCATAGAAATTGCGTACTTCTTAAGGTTGTGTTTAGTACACCTTATTGTCGTTTATATAACGTGATCAGAGTTTTTTTTTTTTTTTTTTTTTTTTTTTTTTTTTTTTTTTTTAAAAAAAGAAAAATATGATTCAATCTAATTAATTATTTGATTTAACTAAACTTTGACTTGTTATGCATGCTAATCCGTAAGTAAAAATATCAAAGTATGTCCACTTCACAAGTCCAAGGAGCAAGTTTCATCCCAAAATCATATGACAATAGGAGAAGAAATAATCACTTTTCTTGATCTTCTCAATGTGAGACAATTACATGTATTCTATAAGAAGTTTATACTTCAACAGATATTTAAAGTATACGAAATTGGCAAATTCGAAATGTGCATGCACACTTAAGCCCCGTTCACTTCACCTTATTTTTGTTGAATTGAAATTATTTTTACTGAACTGAAATTATTTTTGCTGAACTTAAATTATTTTTACTGAACTAAAATAAATTTTGCTGAACTGAAATTATTTTTGCTGAACTGAAATTATTTTGACTGATTTTCTATTATATTTCTTCTTTAAGTTTACTGATTTTTTTACTGAATTGAAATTATTTTTACTGAATCGAAATTATTTTTGCCGAACTGAACTTATTTTTACTAAACTAAAATTATTTTTACTGAATATTATTTTTTTAAGGTGAATTGAACAGGGCCTTATATAGATCCAATTAAGATCCAACCACAACAGTTTTATTTAGGTAATATTAAGTATTACACAGTAGTACTAGTAGATAAATCAAGTCATCCAAGACTTGTTATTTTCACTAGTACATAATACATACGTAGTAATATATATAACTTCATATATATTTTGATGTAACTTATATAAGCACACCAAAAATTGCTACGCATATTTATTGATGAAGATTAGTTAGCAACCGGGATGGGTGCATTTTCTTGGAGCATGAACACTTCAAGCTCCTTAGTAGGGGTTTGACATACTATTTCAAGAACTTGCGCATAATACTTGTTAGTCTTGCAACCTTCAGATGCCTCCAGATCAATAAAGTACCTCGTGCTACCAATCATGTCTTCTCGTGCTGCTTTTAAAGTCCTCTTATACACCAGGTCTGTCCCCTACAAATTACAACGAGGATTAAATAAACATATTAAACCGGAACGCACAACATGCATGTTAAGAGGAACGGACATATAATGGTATGGATATATGACATATATCATGTATGGGACAGGATTTGGACTTGATCAAAAAACAAATTTATGGGGCAGAGGATTTGGACTCGATCAAAACTAGTTCAAAAGTTGTATTATTTGTAATGTAAAGTAAATAATTGATGTTAATAATACTTCATAGACCATAATATAGCGTATTATTGGTACATAGTATTATAAAATTGACCTATGAATATGTTCATTATATTGATTACATAGTATTGTTGTACACTTGTATATCTTGTACGTACTCGTAATTTCTGGATAAAAAGGTGAACTCTAAGACAAATTCTTATAAAAGACGGTTTGATAGATTTTTGTTAAACGTGTTAGTTTAATAAAAATTTACCTTTTGCTTGTTATGCTCAGCAATAGCCCAAGCAGCGACCTCTTGGATCTTTGGATCGTTTGGGTCGACAGGCTTATAACCTCCAGAGGTGTTCTTCAGTTGAACAGAGGAACTCATTTTTGCGTATGATTTTGTGTTATGTAGGGTGTGTATTGTTTGTATTGTATGTATGTGTTGCGGAACTCTATCTTTTGCAAACCCTCTCTTTTATAGGATTGGAAAATGGAATCAATAATTTCTTTTCTTTTTTTGTTCGATCAGATTATGTGGCTTATTAAATAATGAATATATATTTTGTTAATTTGGACCGCATATCAATTTTAAGTTGATTCTTAATTACTTGTTATTTTGACCATACACGTTGTTTTGATGATACGCGTGCACATTTGTTGTTTTTTTTTTATATAAAAAAAAAAATATATTTGTCACGAATCTCACGATTATGAAGAGATACTTTTATCTTCTTATCGCCATTGATTCTTTTTATCGTGGATGTGAAATGAAAGTGATTTATTATACTTCATGGTCAGATTTTTATAATCTACGGCCTTGATCACTTCAGAGAATGATTTACATCGATTAAAAGTATTTTCAATCAATGAAAATCAGCTTAGATAAGAGGAAAAAAGTTCCAAATCTGTAAAAAAAAAAAAAAAAAAAAAAAATTAAGTTCTAACCACTTAAAATTGTATAGCACCGGCTCGATGTGTTCTTTGATGATTTTATTCTTCATCAAAGCGTTAATTTCTGGTTTTTATCCTCTACCTTGGTCACCATTTATCCTTCATTAACCTGGTGCTATGTTTAGTATAATTTTTACTTACCCTTTCATATATTGGATTTTGTGTTTTGAGTGTACTTTATGCCTTTATATACCCCTCAAATTTCTCTTTACCTTCATAATTAAGTTGGCATTTGTCAAAATGACTATTATGTGCTACTAATCATGCAAACATGTCACCTCAATTTCTTAGGTACGAGCTGTTCAACTCTGCTCTAGACCAATATGTTCGAGGCCTGGGTCAAAGATACTAAATTTTCCCAAAAGAAACTGATGGGAGCCCCCATTTTGAAGAGCACGGTTAAAGGTAAAGGTTTTTCATAGTACAGTATATATTAGATTAAAAATAGAATACTTGTTAATACAAAGATTACCAAGAGATAATCTTGTTAAACTCTTTTGAACTAACAAATTAAAAGAGGTTAAAACACACAAATAACAAGCCAAGACCAACCCTATGAACCAAAACAGACCACAAGGACGGTCGATACCCAAAATTACCCAAACCCGAATACCATAGCACTGTAATGGAGGCTAACACGAACACTCATATTTCTTATATTCAAAGGGTAAAGAAGCACTCATATTTCTCTTTGAGATCACAAGAGCACATTTTATAGATGGAATAATTAATTGAGGGGCATAAGGTTGTGTTTAGTTCAATTCACCTTATTGTTGTTTATATATTATGATCGGAGTTTTTTTTTTTTTTTGACAAGAAGTTGATCTAATTATTACTTAATTTAACTAAACTTTGACTTTTCAGTAAAAATATCGGAGTATTATTGATTTATATTCATGTGTGTTTTTCGGATACGAAGCTTTCATAATTTTATTAAATTCTTCATTTATTCTTTGAATAATACAGGTCTGGGCAACCAAGAGAGAGAGTGTGTACTTCACAAATCCAAGTAGGTTCCATCCCAAAACAATATGGCAATAGGAGAAGCAATCTCTTAGTCTTATAAAGTTTGTAACTCTCTTTTCTCTTCTCAACGTGGGATACTTACATGTGTTCTTTAGAAAGTTTATAGTTCAACACATATTTAAAGTACACGAAATTGGCAAATTTGAAAGGTGCATGCACACTTATATAGATCCAATTAAGATCCAACCACTAGCAGTAGTTTTATTTAGGTAATAATATTAATAGTACGAAGTATTACACAGTAGTACTGGTGCATAAATCAAGTCATCCAAGACTTGTTTATATTATTTCACTAGTACATAATACATACGTAGTAATATAAACTTCAAATATATTTTGATGTAACTTATATAAGCACACCAAAAATGGCTTCTTAACCCAGCATTTATTGTTGAAGATTAGTTAGCAACCGCAATGGGTGCATTTTCTTGACGCTCGAACACTTCCAGCTTCCTAGTAGGGGTTTGACAGACTATTTCAAGAACTTGCGCATAATACTTGTTAGTCTTGCAACCTTCAGATGCCTCCAGATCAATAAAGTACCTCGTGCTACCAATAGTGCCTTCTCATACTTCAGGTTTGTCCCCTACAAATTACGACGAGGATTAAATAAACATAATAAATCAAATTTGTGAGACAGAGGATTTGGACTTGATCAAAAAAACAAATTTATGGGATAGAGGATTTGGACTCGATCGTAATGAGATATCGTATAATATATTTTTGTAAGGATATCTTTTGGCAAATATTATCTATTGTATTTTAGTTAACTTCCTAGGATTCTAGCATATCTTTTGATTCTATTGTTAGGAAGTGTAACTATTATATATTTGACATTACGATCAATGAGAAATTCAAGTCATTCAATTATATTTTCTATCTAATTTATCATTGTATCAAGAGCAGGTTAAATTATTTTTTACAACTAGTTCAAAAGTTGTATTATTTGCAACGTAAAGTGAATAATTGATTTTAGTAATACTCCATAGGCCATGTATCATTGGTATTATAAAATTGACCTATGAATATGTTCATTATATTGATTACGTAGTACTGTTATACATCTTGTACTCGTAATTTACGGATAAAAAGTTAATTACTGTATAAGACAAATTCTTGTAAAAGACGGTCTAATAGATTTTTGTTTGACGTGTCAAGTATTATTTTAACAAAAATTTACCTTTTGCCTATTATGCTCATCAACAGCCCAAGCAGCAACCTCTTGGATCTTTGGATCGTTTAGGAAGACCGCTGAAAGGTCGTTCCATTCTTGATGAAAAATTTTCCTTAATATTATGATAAAGATCCCATAATTATTCTTACTTTTACTCTATAAAACTTACTATGTACGAGTATTTTTTATAAGTACTACACAATATTTTAAATATACGAAATTGGCAAATTTGAAATGTGCATGCACACTTATATAGATCCGATTAAGATCCAACCACTGACAGTTTTATTTAGGTAATAATAGTATTACACAGTAGTACTAGTGCATAAATCAAGTCATCCAAGACTTGTTTATTTCACTAGTACATAATACATACGTAGTAATATAGAACTTGAAATATATTTTGATGTAACTTATATAAGCACACCAAAAATGGCTTCTTAGCCCTGCATATTTGTTGTTGAAGATTAGTTTGCAACTGGGATGGGTGCATTTCCTTGTTGCTTGAACTCTTCAAGCTTCTTAGTAGGGGTTTGACAGACTATTTCAAGAACTTGCGCATAATACTTGTTAATCTTGCAATCATCAGATGCCTCCAGATCAATAAAGTACCTCGTGCTACCACACATATCTTCTCGTTCTGCTTTTAAAGTCCTCACATACACCAGGTGTTTCCCCTACAAATTACGACGAGGATTAAATAAACATATTAAACCAGAATGCACGACGAATTGACCTATGCGGATGTTCATTATATTCATTACATAGTATTGTTGTACATACTGTACTCGTAATTTATGGATAAAAAGTTAACTACTATATAAGATAAATTATTGTAAAAGACGGTTTGATTGATTTTTGTTTGACGTGTCAAGTATTAGTTTAACAAAAATTTACCTGTTCCTTGTCATACTCAGCAACTGCCCAAGGAGCAACCTCTTGGATCTTTGGATCCTTTGGGTCGACAGGAATACGACCTTTAGGGATGTTCTTCTGTTGAGCAGAGGAACTCATGATTCTTGCGTATGATTTTGTGTTATGTAGGGTGTGTATCGTTGTATTGTATGTATGTGTTGCGGAACTCCATCTTTTGCAAACCCTCTCTATTTATAGGAAAGGAAAATGGAATCAATTATTATTATTGGTTTTTTTTTTTTAATTCGATCAGCTTATGTGGCTTATTGAATAGTGAATATATTCTTGTTAATTTGGACCGCCTACCAACTTTAACTCGATTCTTAATTACCTGTTATCTTGATCATACACGTTGTTTTGATGATACGCGTGCACTTTAATTGTTGTTTTAAAAGCAAATAAAAAAAGAGAAAGTATTTGTCACTAATATGAAGTGAGAATTTTTATCTTTTTATCGCCATTGATTCTTTTTATCATGTATGGGAAATGAAAGTGATTTATTATACTTCATGATTAGATTTTTATAATCTACAGCCTTGATCACTTCAGAGAATGATGTACATTGATTAAAATTAATTTCAATCAATGAAAATCAACTTAGATAAGAGGAAAAAAAGTTCCAAATCAGTAAAAAATACAATTTTAAGTTCTAACCACTAACCCCAAAAACCGGTAAGGATAAAAACATTTAACCAAAAAAAAAAAAAAAAAAAAAAAAAAAAAAAAAAAAAAGAGGTTCACTATAACCATACTTATGGCCTAACAACTACAGTATTGATTAAGTTAATACTACTGCCAAATTAATTTAATAGGTTATTGATAATAATTTTAACATTAGGTCAATATAATTGAAACTTAAAATCACAAGTCATCAAAGTGATTGGCATATTGCACAAGCTCAAGGCACTACTACATTTCCTCAAGAATATGGCATAACCGATTTAAGTAACAAAAAATTTAAATTTGTTATACCATTAATTACCATATCATATGCTACTCATCATCTTGAAAAGCCCTTCAAAAGTAATAACAATTTAAGAAAATATAACTACTTTTCTTTCACATTCAAAATAATTCATGCTAAATAATTGTAAAACTTTATATATCAAATAAAAATAAAAAGTGAAATTTCCTTAGCGTAAGTCTAATTATACCCGAGTCCCACTGGAAATTCATCAGTGTAACACAATGGTGACATGGTGAGTTGATGAACAAGCAAGAAGAATATTAGCAAAATTGAGAGTTTACTGAATATAATCCATAATAAATTGATTGTAGATGCAAAGCCTAAGAAAAGAAGCTGAGGAAAAGAAGAAAAAAAAGATCGATGCCATAGCACAAGCACTTTTGTCAAATTTCCCTTTAGTTATGCCCAAGAGCAATGTGTCCCTAAACTCGTGTTCTAGAGCTGAACTACACCTGGTAAGGAAGTCTTCAGGTTAATTCGAACAAGGTGCAGTAAAATCTAAGTATAGAATAGCCAAAGACGATATTACTTGGCCTTGTTTCGAGGAGGAACGCCCAGTCTGTCCTAATATTAGCACCAGCTTCTTTCATATCCTCCACCTAAAAAAGATGCGCAGCCTATTAGGATAAGTAACACAGATGACCTTCAATGCAAAAAATTTATGCATGATAATTGTTGGCTAGAAATTCTGAAATTGGGACTCAAACAAAAGGAGGGGAAAAAAAAGGGTGCAGGCATGTAATAAAAATAGGCAAAACGTTTTGTAAAATCCAGTCAGAAACCATTTCGATTAAAATCATAAGTATTGCATCGGAATCCAGAGGAGCCTACAAGCTAAACTGAAGTAGATACTGTGAAATAAAATCAGCTATAGCACAATCAACCAACATTAGGTTGATATTGATTAAATCTTGAAGAGACAAATGGTGATGACCTCAATGATGAAAGGAAAAACAAGAGCATGACTCGAGTATGTAACAATTATTAGAACAATTAAATGAATTAATCAATCGAAATTCCCTCACTTCCCAGGAGAAAATGTAGTTTCGCTAGCTTGACTAAGGTTCAGGCATATAACAGAACAATGATATGAACTTTTTTTCATTCCTTCCTGCTCAAAATAGACGATTCTAGCACATTTGAATACCACTTATTTATCAGCGTTCCTAATTTCTTAAAGTGAGCAGAATTGTGCATATTCTTTGCCTTACCTAAAGTTGGAAGGTATATTTGGCTCAATTGGTCATTTTAAGCTACCTGAAGGAAACATAAAAAATAAGCAAACAACTGGGTACAGGATACAAAATGGAAGTTCTCGCCGAAAAGGTAAATCCAAAGCATTGAGTTCATGAATATGAAGTTAAATCGCAATACGTTGTTTGATTTAATTGAATTAAGGTTCAAGACTCAAACATTTTGGTCAATTCAGGGTATAGAACACCTAAGTAGTCGAACCAAAAACGCTCCAAGCCTAGTACTTCATCTAATCTCAATTCATGTACATTTCAGTCACTTCAAAGCCTAAAATTTCATGCATCTCAATTCTTGTACAATGCAATCACTTCAAATCACTCTCTTCGACCGCCTTTGTTAACTTCGACCGCCTTTGTTAAAGGGAATTCTTTTTACCTTGATCCATAAAATGGAAAACTAACCAGAAAAAGGGTTTGTAATCAGGAAATTGTAATTGTATTTGCATTTGGGATCACTTGAGAATTAAGTCAAACATTATAACAACCTAAATCACAAAAATCTCAACTTTACATTCAATGTTCTTAAAACAATTAACACCATCATGAATTAAAGTTAAATTTATAAAAACTTCAGCTAAAACATCAAATTAAACCCTTCAATAAACAAACCCCAGATCCTCATTTCAAATGCACCAAAACACCCAATTGGAAAACCACCAATTTCAACCATGATCAACTAATCAAACCCAAATCAATTTATATTCAACCAACAAAACCCAACAACAAGTTAATCAAAATTGATGAAATTAAAGCTAAAAATCCAACAAATGTTCCCAAAAAACTCACATTATGAATGCCGGCGGCGCTAAGGGCGGAAACGGAGGCGGTTGCGGCGGCGCCGACGAAGAGAGAGGCAACGCCGAAAGCTCTGGCCGGCATAAACCGGCAATCTCCGGTAAACCCTTTTTTGTAAGACTTAATTCCCCACCCTAATTGGGCGGCGCTAGCTATGACCCACCACCAGTGGGTTCCACTTGGAACCCACTTCCATGCTTCTTCTATCCCGAACTTAACTCCGTCGTTGTTGTTGACGCTGCTACTACTCTTTTCCTCCATTTTCATCTCATTTTCTTGAACTTCGCCTTTTAGGAGATTTTATTTCTAGTCTCCCAATTTTACTTCTTTTAAAGTTTCATTATTTATACTTTCACGGTTATTTAGTATTGCTTGGCATTAAAGTTAAAATTTGGATGTATTTTGAGAATTATCAACTAATAAATGTGAGCTCTTTCCCAAATTAAAGTCAAGAAGAACCGCAATTCCCAAATTGCAGCCAAATCTTTTTATTTTCCCATTCTACCGTCCACGTAAGCACTGGTTAAAAAACCGGTTTTTTTTTTCCGGTCCAGGGTAAACCGCTACTTGAAGTAGCGGTTTCTTTGCAATAAACCGCCACTTCAAGTAGCGGTTTCTTAGTTTAAAACCGCTACTTCAAGTAGCGGTTTTTCAAAGTAAACCGCTACTTGAAGTAGCGGTTTTCCAAAATAAACCGCTACATAAAATAGCGGTTTTTTGTAAACAAACCGCTACTTCAAGTAGCGGTTTTAAACTAAGAAACCGCTACTTGAAGTGGCGGTTTATTGCAAAGAAACCGCTACTTCAAGTAGCGGTTTACCCTGGACCGGAAAAAAAAAAAACCGGTTTTTTAACCAGTGCTTACGTGGACGGTAGAATGGGAAAATAAAAAGATTTGGCTGCAATTTGGGAATTGCGGTTCTTCTTGACTTTAATTTGGGAAAGAGCTCCTATAATTGCTATTATTGAGTTTCAGAATTGTATGTATGTGTTGTTGTTGTTGGTTTTGGTTGTGTTCAATAATAGCAATTATAGCAACCTAAACTGAGTAATGTGATCGAAACCATTAATAATTCTACAAGGGTTATATGTAAGGTAAGTAAATCAACAACAACAACCAAAACCAACCACAAACATACATACAATTCTGAAACTCAATAACAACAACAATAAACAAGAACACTAACAACAACAACACAACCAAAACCGAAACTCAATAACAACAACAATAAACAAGAACACTAACAACAACAACACAACCAAAACCAACAACAACAACACATACATACAATTCTGAAACTCAATAACAACAACAAACTCAATAACAACAACAAACCCAATAACTGAATACAAAAAATAATTAGGGCACTTACCACAAACAAGAAGATCAGCACGTTTCTTCTGAAATTAGCGAAGCCGACCACTAAAGTCGAACCCTCGGCGTCAACAGCGGCGGCCTTCGTTGCTGAGGAATGCTCCGGCGGCGTCGGTGGATTCCTTGGCTGCGCCGGCTTCCGTTGAAGGAGGTGTGATTTTGGTGGAAGGCGTGGATGGGATTTTGGTGAGAAGACGAAAATGAAAGAGGAAAGTGAAATCAAGAAATTATACCTGCTAGAAAACCACTACTTGAAGTAGCGGTTTATTAAACAAAAACCGCTACTTGAAGTAGCGGTTTATTAAAAAGAAACCGCTACCTGAAGTAGCGGTTTATTAGTAAAAACCGCTACTTCAGGTAGCGGTTTTGCTGTAGACCGGATTTAAAATTTCTTCCCCCTGAACCGGTGACGTGGACGGTACTTTGGGAATTCTTAAAACTTTGGCTGCAATTTGGGAATTGCGGTTCTTCTTGACTTTAATTTGGGAAAGAGCTCAATAAATGTTGTTTGGAATATTGGGATGGAGGTTAGGGTGAGTCAAGGATAGAGTTTAAGTTACATACGCTTTGATCTTACTTTTATCGTTGCATAGTGATTGTATTTTGTTTGAAACGGTCTCTTAAAAAGTCCCATTCTTGATTTGAATTAAATTCACATTTTAAGACTTAAGAGGTAGTATGGTCTAGGTATGTGTAGGACATGAACAAATTTTGTGGTAAATTGATCAGGTTTGTAATCAACTTAATGATAAGCAGATTTTTTTTGTTGACAATTGTCATACACTATGATACTTTAGTGTGCTAGTTTACTATGAAGTACTTCTTACAAGTCGAGGGCGACTTGATGGAGCAACCTGTTTAAATTCGAACAGAATAAGCAAAGTTTAAAGGTGACGATCACCATTTACCAAGTATTTTGAAGGATACAAGAAATTGCATAAAAGAAAAGGCTAACAAGCTCAACATTATAATGAACCTTATTGAGGAACATACCCTCATATTATATTATTGTAGGTATTGATAAACAAGCTTAGAAATACAGAATATGCTGATGCTGAACCAAACTTCGACACTTCGTGCAGACTGCAGGAACTATAAATTGTGAACTCCATACTATACAAGAGCTTTGTCAACATCTGACTGCACCACCAATTATTAAGTTTAGCTTTACTTAACAGACCTCATGGTATCTCCTACTTGTATTTTTCTACCTCTTACACTCTTACAGATCTTCCAAGGACAAAGGCCTGAAATGATCACCTGATGAGCCTGCAAATGTTAGTCAATCAATGACCCATAGCAGCTTTGGTAGCTGAAGCTTTATCATGCTCAAAGATATGTCATGTACTCGTGGCCCACGCCCTGAACCTTAAACTACTTTAGGCAGGAGCTTTGTAGTTAATGGTCCTAATGGATGCAAGTTCTTAAAGACAGGATTGCTCCCTCCCACCAAAAATAAATAGGCATATACAGTATTCTGATGCGTAGAGGATAGTTGTCACAACTCCTGAAACAGATTCAGATCATGGTTAGATTTTCAAGCACATCCTGGTTTTCCCACTGACATGTTGTGTTGAGACAGGATGGGGAAGAAGCTGCTATAGTAAAGGGAAACCTAATTATCATCACATAAGTACAGGCGCAAGCAACTTTTGTATCCAGCAATTCATTCCAGGACTACCTTTGAACAGACTGAAAGATGTTCACAGCCAATCTCTTGTGCTCTAATCATCTGAGAGACATGTAATTCTATCTGAACAAGCAAAAATCAGGTTTATAGCGGTTTAGCCAAATTGTAACACATGAGGAGGATAGGCTCTCTGATAAAGTCACAAAATATTATTCTTTGTATAATTCAAGTTATGAAACTGAACTGAATCTGTGACCAAAGGATTGACTTCTTTTTTTAAATTAAAAAATCATAGGCCCAAAAATAATCGTATATGTTTTCTTTGAATAATATGAATCTATCAAGTATAAGTGCTTAGAAACTCTCAAGAACTTTCATTGCTCACTATACATTCTGAGCTGGAAACTGTCTTATGATACTTTCTTTGATTCACTTGTCTTTGTTTGCTCGCATTGCTCCAACCATAATTGAGGTGCTGTTGGATGTATACAGAAAAGTTGTTCCAAGAATCCTTTCTTACTTATAGCTATAATGCCTGACAAAGTGTACTTTTTTTTCATCCAGCCCTGCTTAGCTAGCCAGACATGAAATCTATATCTGGGCTTAATTCGCTTTTCTAAATTATAAATCAAATAGGCTGGAAAAGTCTCTAGGGAACTCCAAGGATAAACCGACTTCCTGGCGAAGGAAGTCAAATTTCCGTTTAAGAGAGTCAGTCTCCTGATTTAAAATCTTAGGTATATAGCTTATCATCTTGCACAGTTTGGAGAACTCAATGCCTTCATTTAGTAGGAGATCGAACCGTTCATGTAAGTCACCACCAGAACCATGTACATCTTTTAAGAGCTTCACGGTGAAACCATGCTCTCCAAATCCAATGCCATGAAAAAATTTCAACTACATAGTAAATAACTATAATTTCTTAAGCATTTGATGTTCTCCATCTCCTGTACATAATTCACGTCTTCACCTTCATCCGGGACTACTCAAATCATAATCACCCAATAACAGATACTTCCCCAACTTCATATTATGGAAGAACCATTCATGAAGATCCATGGCTCTAAGAATATGGGGCAAATTAGACATCTTATTCCGACCAAATACATAAGAGTATTTCTCCATAAGGAGTTTAAGTTTGTTCTTCGATAAGCCAAAATGATTCAAAAATCCGGATACAGAAACTACACGATTTTCGATATCAATTCTCAGTATCTTAGGATGGGAAAGAAGCAACAAACCAACATCTGCTTTCCCAACACTCAACTTACAAAAGAACTCAACTTCTCAGCCAAAACCTTCTCTATATAATCAGTGAAAACAACAGAACTCTTACCAATCGACTCTCCAACTGCCCTTTTCGGGACACCCAAGTCATAGAAAAACCTAAGTTTCCTACAAACCTCATACCAAAGATCCACATTTCCAATTAATCCATCCCCCAAATCATAATCTATCAATACCCTTTTCAATTCATCCAATAATTCATCAAATTCACCCTTCAATCCAACCTCTTCCCCCTTCAATAAAAAGGGAAACCCTAAACAAATACCAACAGCTTGTTCAATACTAAACCCCATTGCTAACAACCCATTAAACTTTGACCCCAAAAACTTGGGATTATTCTCAAAAATCGAAATTTCTTCAACATACAATCTCCCCAACTTATTCCAAGGAAACCCAAATCCAGCAAGTGTACAAGCAACATTTAGAACAATTGAATCATCAGAGAAAAAATGCACATTTGGCTTCAAAAAATCATTAATATTACAATAATGAATTCCAATACTTTCATAAAAGAACCCAAATTCATGAAGAGGATTATACCTAAGAAACCTCTGAAAATTCTTGCGGAAATAAATGGCTGAAAAAACTACCTTTGACATCAATTCAGCAAGAGAATGAACGGAGTTTTTGCTGATGAACTCGGCATATGAAAAGGGTAATGCACTGGTAGTATGAAGATAATCTGTGATAACTTCTTGAGCTTC
Organism: Chenopodium quinoa; assembly: GCF_001683475.1. Taxonomy (NCBI): domain Eukaryota; kingdom Viridiplantae; phylum Streptophyta; class Magnoliopsida; order Caryophyllales; family Amaranthaceae; genus Chenopodium; species Chenopodium quinoa. Next base: position 536,198 of record NW_018743252.1, read on the forward strand.
TTTGATTGCTTGAGGTCGATATTTAGTGGGGACTTTGCCAAGAGTTGGGAGATTTGTGTTGGAGCTGAAATGGCGAAGTAAGGTTTGAAAGAGAGGATTTGAGAAGGGGGTGAAAGGGAAGAACAGGCGCATTGTGAAGGACACATTGAGAGAGATTTGTTAGGGCTCCCTTTAACAATTGGACTAACTCTCTAATCTCTATTCTCTTTATTTTGGCAACAATTGGTTTATTTAGAATTTGTTTCTTACTTGATATGTTTTTTTTAGTTAAGATCCAATCTTACAATGGAGTAAGTATATTTCGTTACTTGATGTTTGTTGTGTGGATACTTATTTTGTAAATATTTTTTGTATTAATGAAAAATTATGTATCGAATGTAGAGTTGTGTTGTATGACAATTTGTATGACTATTTGGATTGCATATTTAGATAATTGTAATTTTTCATTGGTAATTTTTAATGTGAATAGTTGTGTTATTTCATTAACTCTTCATTAGTTATAATGGATAGTTGTGTCATTTCATTACTTGCACCTTTTCATCCATGTAGGTTGTTCTGATTTTAGGGACTAATGATTAGTTTTAATTACTCTCTAAATATACATGCATGTAGTTGTTGTTACTCTAATCTAGTTTATTCGCTGGTTCCTTATAATTACGATACCATTTTATAAGAAACGAAACTCATTTTGTCCTGGGAGACAATTGCTTAATAACTTTGGGTATCATAGAGGGAGCAAAAATGTCTTAAGGACACAACGCGATTTGTTAGGCTCGGGTCATAATAATTTACATATTGAATCAATTTTAAAGGTATGTGTTATGTTTTATTTGTTTTGTAAATAAATATTTAATATTTGATTTTTAATACTTGTTTTTCGTATAGTATTAATAACATTTTTTCATTTATGCATTTTTTAATTTTTTAACTTTTGGTTGAGCGGAGTTGATAAGAGACAAGTTTTTATTTTTTTTATCCAAATGATGATACGAGCATCAAATAGTGATAAAGAAAACAACCAAAAAGCAAAAAGAGCAACATAATAAAAAAAAAACAAAAAACACGCTACCTAGTACCTACGGAGGGACAAGGCGTGACATCACAACGCCCCTAGTATCACTAAAGATTTCTAGTTGAGAATCCTAAATGACTCTACAATTGGCCAACCAATCTGCCGCTCGATTACCTTCTCCAAAGATATGCACTACTTTAATTTGCCAACAATATCACTATTCAGTCTCAAGCACTCTCTTATGTCATAAATGTTTTTGCTCCTTATAGCTTCTTGTTTCTGCAAAGCCTACATGTCAATTTATCAAAAGTAGCAGGATTAAAAGTATTACTCGTATGTGAGAGTAAAAGTGAGGTTTTCGTGATAAATAATAACAAAGGTGCAATCTTGTAGGGAGATTCATTTTTGGTATATGGGTAAATATTTAGAGGCGAGGGAGAGTATCAAATTAAGAAGGAAAATTACAATATCAATAAAAAGAGATATGAGACTAAGGAGAGTATTGAAGGTTTGTGATGAGAATGAGAGGTGTCAAATTGTTTAGCTCAACCCGATTCGAATTAAACCAAACGTAACTTAATTCAAACTACAAACCTGTATTGGCATAACGACTTACTAAACTACCAATTGGTTGTTGGTGCAGTGGTGATTAGGATTGCACTTGATAGGAAAGACTGCGTGTTTGATTCAACAACAATAATTAGGAGAAGAGTAGAGCTTAGCCATCCAGAATTGATCATCAAATCTGAATTAGCTCAAAAAGTAAATTGGGTAAAACACCAAAATAAAAATGACTTACTAAACTTAAATCAAACCACACCCAATCCGACATAACCGAACCCGACTCGCCTTAACACCTTGGTTACCCCCCCTTCATTAACCAACACTCCGTATATAAATAGCCTTTCTTGCTTCATCTCCTTGCTACAAAAATAATTGAACAATGGCGCAACAAGGACAATACGCATCGATCCCCAGCCTCCAACCATACACACAACACCATCAATACATCCCACCACCACATCCACCGCTTCAACCACCGCACCCCTCCCACCACCAACCCTTAAACATCCCTTACCACCACCAATACCACCCTCACCACCACCCTTCTCATCAATACCCCGATTATGGCTCTGTTCCTCAGCTTCAACACATGCCTTTACCCCCAATTCAATACCCTTCTTACCCTCAACCCCATTACTCTGATCGGCCGTCTTCGAAACGTCCCCGAGAACCCGTTTCGGATTTGGCTGAGGTTCCTTCCACGAAACGCCAAGCTTTGGGGAATGATATTTTGTTTAGGGTTGTTGTTCCTTCTGGTCAAATTGGGAAGGTTATTGGGAAAGGTGGTCATAGGGTTCAGAAGATTAGGGATGATACTAAGGCTACTATCAAAATTGCTGATCCTATTGCTGTGAGTTTTGCTCAATTTTAATTGGGTTTTTTTTTTTTTTTTTTTTTTTCTTTCTGTTTTGTTATTGCTTTTTGTTTGGATTATATTCTATCATGTTGTTTTTCTTTGGGAATTTGATTATATAGATTAAGAAAATTAGTGTTTTGGGAATAATGGGGTATTGGGGTTTTTGAAATTTGGGGACTTGTTGTTTTAATTGATTTTGGGGTTCATTTTTTATGTTTGGAGTATGAGATAGGTGAAGCTGTTGAAGTTACTGAGGTTGGAAGTTCTCAACTCCATAGGTTATGATGATGTTAATTAGAATTTGTGTGATTAACTTGACATGAGAGGATGTATGATCTGTATGTTGATTGGAATTGATGCAGTGTCGTTGGAGTTATCACATATGACTAACTTAATTCGGTGAAGACTCGAGTAATTCTTGGGTAAAAAAATACTGAATTGGTATCTGAACCAATGAGCTGAAAATTTGAGGAATGTATATTGCTAGTTTTATTTGTGCTAAAGACTGTGTGTTGATCCTGTTAGGAAGATGAGTTTAGTATGCAGTTGTCGGTAAATGACAGCCTTTTGTTGTTAATCCTTTGCATCAAAATGGGTTATTATGATGTTAAAACTGCCTATCTTCTATAGGGTATAAGAGGCATCTCTTCTTGATTCTGGCATGATGTTACAATAGGAGATAAAATCATACAGAGACCTTTCTATGTGTAACTGATTTGGTGGACTGCAAGGCTGTGAGATTTAGTGTAGATTATGACTCATTCAATAAAACAAAATGCAATTGAGAACTGCTTCATGAAGATTAGCTCTTGGTTGCTTTTTTCAGATGAAAGGATACTCAGGGATAGTGATTTTGAGCCATCAAATTGTTATCTGGACTAGAAACTTTCAAGTAGGGCAAATACGTTGGAGGGCTTTCATGTTCCTACATTTCGATGTCACTGATCGAATAGAAGAGTCTACAAAAAAAAAAAAAAAAAAACTTGTATTTTTTAAATTAATTTTTCCCCCTAATTTTATTTACTAATATTTGTTTTTGTTGGGTTGAGCTGATTGCATCATAGCAATTATATGCGGTCTAAGGTCTATAATTGTAAGCTTGCAGTCTTTTAAAATTTCTACTGAGATGAAAATATTAGTAGTTTGATTTAAGCTAAAAATTTGGGTTCATAGAAGTGAAGTTTTTTGGTAGAAAGACAATGGAAGGTGCTCTAAATATGGAGTACTGTTTAGAACTTTTAGTTCAATGTCGTTATTTTTATTTTTCCTGAACTTGATGCTTGAAAGCTGTGGCTCTGTTTTTTCTTACTAATCCAGCAAATAACTTTTGGATAAAACGTGTTTTTGGAGAGCGGGTACTTAAAATTACTTTGCTACAGATTGCTGCCAAACATCTGCTAGTGCAATCTCAGATAAAATCACAAGTTTAACCTAGTGTATCTTATTCATCTTTGGAGAAGCTGCTTCCTAGTTAAATTATCTCTGTATAGTTGGCCGAGGTCAAATGGGTTGGTATGTTGTTTCCTTGTCAAGTTTAAAGAAGTAGCTGATTTTATAGACGAAGAATTGCAGTCACTTTAATCTGGTAATGTAGTGTTTGGATTATTGCTGTCCAACTCCTGTATATTGGCCATAATATATGCATTCATACAGTAGTCAACCTCATTTTTCTGTTCTATGTCTCTGTTTCGTAAAAGCTGTGTTGCTTATTGCCATATTAAGTGATATTGGGATTCGTGGTTGCTTGTTAAATGTACGTTCCAGTTAAAGTTTTTGTTTTTTTTTTTTTTTTTTGGCTGACTTTTGGGTATAATATGGAGAATTCTTGTATCAAAGCTGATTTGTAAATGAGTGAATGACAGCATGTTAACTTGTTGACCTTTTTGTGTTAGCGATACGAGGAACGTGTTATAATTGTTAGTTCTAGAGAGAATGAAGCTGGTGGTATCAGTGATGCGGAGAAGGCTTTGCTTCAGATTGCTTCTCTCATCCTTGCGGTATTTAATCCTGCTTTCCCTTATCTTGTTTTTTCATAACAACTCTGTTACGTAATTTAGTCAATAATATAACTTTTTGTTTTATATTATTGAGTGTTAAGTAGAATTTGTTAAGAAAACCAAACTTGTACAGACTTTTGTGATTATAATGATTCCCTATGTTCTTATGGTTTAAAATATATATATTTAAGGATATCATATATATATAAAAAAAAAAAAAAGCCTAGTCTTTCAATTGGTGATTTGGTGTATCTGAAAGCAGATCTTTCTTTTTTTGGATTGATTTTGATATTCATTCCACTTCTTCTCTGGTTGTTTATGTAAACATTTCATGTTCACCTTTATAAATTATTTACATGCTTTGAGTGATAAATTATTGCATTTGATGAATGAAAGGGATCTTGCAGAGCCAGATAAACTAGAATTCCAATAATAAAGAAATAAATATGCTTTTCTGCTAATATAGAAACGGTTGGGGAAATCTTTTTTAAAGTGTATTGGGATTTGTTTTTCCATCCTTTGGATTACTGGAAGTATTACATGGTCTTATGATGGAACATGCATATTTTCTCTTGTCATAATAAATTGGCCTTGTGTATCAAATTGAGCAACAGGATGATGGAAGCAGTGCACCTGCACTAAGCATTGCTGCTGCAACTGATCCTTATGCTGCTGCTGCTGGCATCAGCGGAGGACATGCAACCACAAATTCAGTAAAGCTATTAATAGCTGGTTCACAAGCTGGTGGCTTAATAGGAGTGTCAGGTCAGAACATTGAAAAGCTTAGAAACTCTTCTGGTGCCACAATTGCTGTTCTGGCGCCAAATCAATTGCCTCTGTGTGCATCTGCTCATGAATCTGATCGCTTGGTCCAGGTAAGATGAACGTTTATAAGCCTACCATTGTGTAGTTTAATCTTTACTTGGACATATGGTCCTTGCTCTGGTATCTTATCGAGTTGTCTCTTATCCTGATATGAGATATTTTCTTATGATTAGAAGGGCAAATTCCCAGATTCCTTTCTTTTTTTAATGGGGTAAAAGGCTATAAAGAAATCTTAAAATTAGTAGATACCATAGATCTACATCTCAAACGTCTCCCAGGGACATGGAAAATACATGCAATCCACATGGAATTTACTCATTATAACTGTAAGCAACCAATAAGAAAATGTATTATTATTGTGGGTTTGTTTGGGATCTCAAATCTCTTGTAGATGTAACATTATCCTTTCTTTTTGGGTGTTTTTGAGTCTGTAGGATATTATATGCCAGTTGTGTTTTGTTTCAATGTAGAACATGCTATTATTGTATGACCACATATAGGATCTAAGTCAGGTAGCTTATTCTACTTATATAAGTTAAGTAACTTTGTTGTTGTTAGTTGAGTTTGGAGTTTGTGCAATGAGAACTAAAACGTATGTTGACATCATCGATGTCTCTAATTGATTTCTGTCTAACTAGTACCGGAAGATAGATGACAGTAGTTTAAGTGTAATTTCCTGGTAACTCTACTAGGGGACATCCGATCCTCTCAAGAAGTTTGATAATTTTGTTGTCAATCCTTTCAATCCAACTAAGTCCCCTCCCTCTCCCTCCCTGCGTTCTTTCCTTCATTTCCCTGCCCCGTCTTCTTTCCCATCCCCTCCCTTTTCCCGCCTTCCTTTTCCCTTTCCCTTTCCCTACTCCCTCCCTCCAGCCCCTCCCTTTCCCTCCTTCCCGTCCTCTCCTTCCCAATCTTTAATGCAGTTACCTTTTGCACACTTCCACTCGCCTGCCCTTTGTGTGGCACTGACAAGTATGTAAATTAATGATTGGTAGGTTTGCACCAGGAAAGAGGAAAAAGGAAATACAGGTTATCTGGGAGGCTTTCCTTGACTGTTCTCATTTGCGTCAGTCTGGCTTTGAGTATGGATCAGATTTCTCTTGTGTTTATTGCCAACTCTTTTTTCTACCCCTGTTATTCCTCTAGATTTACTGTTTACATCATTGACGGGGAAGCAAATTAACGGTCTTTGATATGCTGAGACTTATGAGCTCAATAATTGGTCAAAAGGTTGGGGGCAATCTTGCTACCCCTTTGTTGTTATTTATGGATTGTAAAAGGAAAACATATTGCTTCTAAGCCCCATAATAAACTGTGAATTAAAGCATTAGCAATAACTTAGGTATGAAGGTTTTAGACTCAAATGTGTGAACATCGGAAAAAGGTCTATACATTCACCTGCATGAAAATAACAAATAGGCGCTTCTTTTAACTTCAGAGTTCCTTATTATATGTCACCACCATATACGGATTCAACTACATATGGTTTGAGGAGATCTAGACATAAAGAGTCATACCTAACCAATTGTGAGCAATTAGTGATAGAAAAATAGTACCAAAAGCAGAGAGATTAATGGAAGTCTAGTATTACCACAATACCACATGTTAAGTGTAACTAGACTGCTAGAGAAACAACAGTATGTGCACATAATTGATCAAATTAATCTTTTTATGCTCTCTTCCTGATTGTGTGAAATCTGAATCATCTATGATGCTGCTTACTTGTAGGCTTGTAGTCCAAAGAGGGAAGAAAAAGATAATTTTGAATTATTATGATCTGTGTTGTGAAGGTACAAAGTATGTACTTGTTTGGACCAAAATGAGCAAGATAACAATAATATGTAGACCAATGAAGTGAAACAAAATAGCTAAAGTTTTAACCCTAATGTAAATAATCTGAACTAGCTTATTTATCTTCATTCATGTTGATATTATTATTGGCATCTCATCATGATGAGATGCTTTCAGCATCTAGAAGTGAAAAATGTGCTTTTGTGGTTGGGTGGGGAACTGGGGTTCTTGAGAACTCCATCTCGTGCTTTGTGCTTGCTCTTTATCCTGAGAAATGATCATTGTCAATGACGGTATCAGATATCAGGTGAAGTTTCTGCTGTAATGAAAGCCGTGGAGGAGATTGGTGTTGAACTTAGGTAAATATACTTCTGGACTCACTAGCTTGTGTTCCATTATCTGCAGTCTTCTCTGTTCATTTTTATTCTATTATCAGGCAAAACCCACCCAAGCAAGTAATTTCAATCAGCCCAACATACAACTTGAGCATTGCTCGAGCAGCTCAGAATTATATGGACCCAAATGCTGGTAAATCTGCTTTCATAAGCATTTACTTCACAGTCGTTTTGGTCTCATTTTAATTATGTTTTTCCTACAATAATCATCCCGAGGGGTACATTTTGCAGCTGAATATGTGACATTGGATATGGTGATCTCGGAAACAATGGTGGGTGGCTTGATTGGCAGAGCTGGTTCCAACATATCAAGGATTAGAACTGAATCTGGTGCAATGATTAAGGTGCGCTCCCTAGTGATCAATGTTGTGATTCTATACTATGCACTATTTGTAATGGTAGACAGTAATATTTTTTATAATTAACTAATGATATCATCTATACAAAATTACTTATGCAAATTTATTTTTGAATGATATGCTCAGTGCCAGTTCATATCCCTTTATTCTGTAACATGTGAAAAATCGCTTATGTCTTACAGTCTTGGTATATATATAAGGGTGAATAATACTAGTCTAAAGACCACCTAGCACAAAGCTTTAAGGCCAAACAGCTGAACCAATGAACCCCCACCGCGATTATGCTCATCAAGGCACTCTGTATTAGCATGACTTTCACATTTTATTCTGTAACATGGTATACTGTTGTTCATCAGTTTAACTTACCTCTGATTGTAAGTTGTTCGTTTTAAAATTAATGCTATATATATTACACTTCAATAACTATGCATAACCATAATGGACACCTCACACTTACTAAGTAATGGAGAAAGAAACACTTTGTAAGAACTGAGATTCGTATTGGTCTATTACGAGTACATGTCAAGGATGTTTTACCACAAGAAAATTTACCTGAATGTATCTGAAATGCCTGTATTTTCTGTTCATTTTCTTATGATAACTTCCTTCTTGAATTCTTTCTCATTATATTATCCACCACGTCATGGCATTATTCTTCTGGGTACTTAAAATGTGCATTTGTATTGAACTTTTTTCTATGCATGATGCCTTGGGGGAAAAGGTGAGCAGAAACATAGGCAGATCCACCACCATGTCATCTCATTTACTTTTCTGACATGATGCTCGTTCTGTTTTCACTGTCAGGTATTTGGGGGAAAAGGTGAGCAGAAACATAGGCAGCTCCAGCTTATTGGCTCAGCTCAGCAGGTAATTTCGTTCTTTCGCTTCTTAAATTCTCATTCCTTGGGCTTTTTAAAATCCTTTCTAGATGGACAGCTTTAGAGACTCATCATTACCCCTCTTAATCTGGAAATGGGGGAAGTGGACTGCTGATATTATACTTGCATTATTGTTTATAATTATCGAAGGACGTATCACATAATACACTATCAGTCTATCAAGCAATAGGTGCTAGGGGTAATATTACATATTTATGAACTAGAGGATGAACTTGGATTTCCTGCTCTAAATTATTTTCCTTAAGATTGTACATGTTCCCTGGTGGCTTGCTTTTAATTGTTATATCTCTCTTCAACCCCAAATCATTTTTGGGACTAAGGCTTTGTTGCTGCTGTTGTATCCCTCTTCAGGTAGCCTTGGCGAAACAGAGAGTTGATGAATACATATATTCTCAGTTGACACAACAAACTGGTGCTGAGCAGTCAGTGTAAATGTTCATCCTTATCACTCTTTTATCATCTGCCACTACTTTACGCTTTAAGGTGTGCTTGCCTTTTGTAAAAGTTACATGACTAAAGTAGTTCACTAATGTTTCCCAATAATATGAAGTAACTAATCCAGTGTTTATTGAGTGATTCTTCCGGAGTTAATTTTATATTCTCGTTTTCTAAATTTTATAGGTTCATATTATTATGAATGTCTGGAAAAAGTCACCTTCTATAAAACAGTAGTGGTTGATGATTAGAATTCCTAAAAAGCTCTTACTTAATTGATGTAGATAATTTAAATTACACTATGATTATTAATTTTTATAAAATAATGTAACTGAATTTACACCCGTAAACTGTATTTGATTATTCCTTTGCATGACTATGCTATTTTGTGCATGCACAACTCTAGCAGCCCTGGTTGCGTATCTTAATCGTTGAGAAACTTTTATTTCCCATCTTGCAGATTGCCACAGTGAAAGAGATAAAGTTTGCCGCATGCGTACTCTTGCGCTTCTTGTCAATGTATCTATTGGTTTAAATATGACCTACAACTTTTACTTTGAAGAGCAAGCAAACCGGATCACATTCAAGCCATGCATAAACTTAATCGTTGACATTTCCCTGGTTTAGATCTGTACTTTTGAGTTAGGTCTTTACTTTCAATGATAAACGCCAGGAGACTCCTCAGACTAGCATAGTTGACATATTGATTGTTACATGAACATTATCTTGTATTAGACCTGGTGTAGTGGTGTGTGTAGACGCATTCTTTTGGATACAGTATTGTATAACATACTCTCAGTTTTGACTATGGAAGTTTCTATGTGTAAATTCATGAGCAGATTTTAGTTTATTAACGCTGTTATGTCTTGGAAATACTCTTTGGAAAGTTTTATTGCCATAGGCCAATAACCCAGCATTTTTTCTTTATTAATGGGGCTAACTTTGCATCTATCTTTTGTGCAAATTTCTAATGCAAACGGATACAGTAGGCGAAGTTCTAAGTTTACAATGTTCTTTTTGGCAACGTGCACATTTGACAAATATGGTACGAGTAGCATATAGTACTTGAATACTCCGTATTACATAACTTTTTATGAATGCTACTTATTTCATGTTATGCTGAACTTTTGCCTTGCCAAATACATCAGCTATAATACTCCGTGTGGTTTGGGTCTAAATTGCTAGAAATGCTAGTTCAAAAGTCAAAACTATTGACGAACGTACCCTAGTATCCCTACCTGTTAGCACTAAAACGTTAGCTGATAGGCGTGTATGTAATTAAATAAAAATGAATTAAAATGTACATACAACTATACAAGGAATGGGGAGAGCAATGTGAGAACCATATAATGTTGTTCTAACAAAAACACTCTTCTGAAAAAAGGAGTGGGTGAGTGGCTTATAAAGCTGATGTACCAAAAATGAAGCAATACGATTATCAAGAGAACATATTGCTCTATTTCAAAATCTTTATGGGGAGAAACACAGTTGCAGTCATTAACCATGCCTGAATCCAAACAAAGACAAATGGTACTTCTTCGCTTGCTAAAGGAAAGTGAGAAATCTTAAGATGAAAGAAGTTCATACTTCAGGATCAAAACCTACTTCTTGGATTCCTCATCCTTCATCTTTTTCTCCCATCTACGCTTCTTGTAGTCCAGTAACATTTGTGGCATCTTCTTCATCAATTCTGCAGTATTTGCTCGTTTCTCTGCTGCTATTCTGTCAACCTTGTGTCCTTTCCTCTTTGTTCTCATCTCTTTCCTCGCAGGGTCATAAGGCCAGTCTTGTTCGGCAAGTAAGACTTCTTTGCGGATCCTAGCACGGCGACGAGCACTAATTCCCAAAGGCTTCCATGCCCCAAGTTCCCAGTAACCCCAAACTCCTTTGGCAAGCTCATCTCTATACTTTACTAGCTTCTCCTGCCAAGGATATTGGTATTCAGTAGCTGCTTTTGCCACAGTTTTCACAGCCTTGCTTGCCATCACCTCCGATGATCTACCTCACAAAAAATAAGAAAGGATTACAATCACATATGTATATTAAAAGTGTTTTACAAAATGTTGATCATTGAGATAGGTAACCGTAAATGATTAGTAGCGGACAGTGACATACATCACATCAATAACAGCAAATGATTAGTAGGGGACGGGGACAGTGACTACTGGTACAGTGGTACTAGCCATCACAAGTTTTTCAGGCAAAATATTAACGGCCATAATCAAATTATTTCACAAACAACTACCATCAGAAGTGATGAGAATATCCTAATAAGAATTTAACAATATGTCCAAAATCACATTACAAGGATAATTCTATAAATTCTAACTTGTTGCAGTCCTGTACACCAATTATTTCTGAACCAAGCAAGAATTCTTAGTTTATAGGACTAAAAAAGCCAACCATTACGTACATCAACATCAACTCAAATGAGGTTTACTAAGATCACAGGACTGTCCACACAAATTTACCAAGGAGAAAAACGCAATAGAAAATACAGCGTCTTAATCTTGGTAACATATAAAGTCGACCACAACACAATGGACTGACCACTAGCATTACACAATATAAATGACAATACTTGTGCCAAGTCCTAAAATTTAGTCATCCAATGTACAAAAGGAACACAACTACATCATTATATCCGGAGAAAGAACTAATAACGTAAGGAGACAACTCGAAAGCCCGGAGAACTATGATTATCACAGAATAATCCTTAAAGATCAACTATGACTATCACAGAATAATCCTTTTTCTTCCTCAGAGATAAAAGCTGCTCTCCCCTTAATCATTCGTTAAAAAGTATCATTTCCTATATGACACAAATTTAACACTCAGATTCTTCTCTAACTCTTAGATTTCTGACAAGGTAGCTGCTTTAAGACGACAGAGTACAAACATGTAACAAGTTACAAATTACAGACTTCACTGTTTTTTATATAAGTTAGAAACACATGTTGGTACAATGAGTGTATCTTCCCTACATAAGTAGCACAGAGTAGTCTACTAAAGTTGGATTTTTACGAATATGAATTTTATAGAACTGGTTTCCATGATTATTTCATCTTAACTCTCCTAAGAAAATGCTTTTGGAAATAAAAACTTAGCCCGCTATGACCCAATAAAAACTAAGGTAAAAGAAATAAAAAGTAACTTATAATATATGAACTACATAAGCTCAACTTCCATACCTCACTCTCTTATTAATCAAATTTTTTAGTTTCATAAGAGGTAAGTTGCATGGAAAGCTTTAGGGGTCCATAGAAGTTAGTCAACACCATATTTCTAAAGCTGCTTATGCTCAACCTAACAAGGAGCTTGGCAAGAATAAACCTCAAGCACTTTCAGGCCCGTCCCTGAGGCAGGGCAGGAGGGGCGGCCGCCCTAGGCCCAGGGAAAAGAGATTTGATTTCATATTGAATTATCTCCAAAAATACATAATTTTAGGGATACTTGATTCAATAATCAAATTACGCTCATAATTTTCTTTTCTTTTGGATATGATGTTTCATAATCTAAGAATTTGCGAACCCTAAACTTAAAGCACTGATAATTAAATTAGATTAGATCAAATATAAACCCTAGATTGTGAAATTGATGTGATGATAACAACAACAAACAACTTACCTTAGAAGCTGCTTCAATGGGGGATACAAGAATTAGATTCAACGGAGAATGCTTCAATGGAGAACGTTGAGTGCGCTTCAATGGAGAGCTTGAGTGCGCTTCAATGAAATAACTCAGAGACTTAGGACATAGGAATGGAGGCCTTAAAAAGCCATGACCCGCCATGGTTATAATATGGGTTAGACCCGTCTGATAAATAAATGAGGCGGGTCTTTATATGATCGTCTAATTATGAGATAGATGGACTTTATAAAGGTTTTATGTAAATATGTTTTATATATTTTTTGATATTTCCATATGTCAAAGCTTGTATCAATTCTTTGAAAGTTTTTAAGAGTTTTTTTTTTAAAAAAAAAAACAGCTGAAATTACATTAATTAAACTGAGTTTACAACAAACAAAAGGACAGTAAGTAACATAAGTTACTATTCGCATAAGAAGCCCTTACGCAATATCACTTAAGGTCATTAACGACATTTACTATTTAGCTATTACAACGAGTAAGGACAACGCATATAAGGCTTACTAATATACATTTAAACATGCGATGAGACTATTGATAGAACGAGGGAAGTTAGTGATGATATTTCGAGTTGTGCAAGATATTTTCTAACATACAATTAAAAGTCTATGAATGTTGCTGAAATGACGGAGACAACCCAAAATCAGTATGTCTTACATTAAGGGACCCCAATAATTCAAATGGATAAAATCCTCTTGAGATCTATGCTTCATACATGTCAATCACATTTCTTTGTGATCTGATAAAACCATATCTTATACTCCCTCCGTCCCATAATATAGTTCCTATTTTGTTTTTTTCACGGTATTTAAGAAATGGGAGGAGAAGTGGAAAAGAACTAGACAAAAGTACAAGGCAAGTGGATAGTTTAAGGGGAAAAAGGTGAAAAGTTCAATTATAGACAAAAGTTAGAGAGAGAAAGTGAAAAAAGAACAATGCAAGTGGATAAGTTAAGGGTAAATTAGGAAGTTCAATGAATAAAGTAAAAATCAAGGGTATAATGGTCTTTACATACTATTCAAAAATAGAAACAGGAACAACATTTTGGGTCTCTAAAATAGGAAAACAAAAACTATATTGTGAGACAGAGGGAGTATATATTCTCATACAAGGTCATGATGTTGTAATGACTTTTACCGATATCACATACAAATGAGTTTAACAACACCTACAATGCGTTTATGTAAATCTGAAATTGAAATTTTTCTACATCTTCCAACAAACATAAGTAACACCACTTCCATTAAAGGAATACATTTTTATTAAAACTAAAGAGATTAAAAACGACAATTTCAAGAGTCAAACGACTCCATTTCATCCTCCAATTTACCCTGAATTCAACTTGTCTTCGCTTTTCGATCTATTATATTGGGTGCTTCCAAAATCTAAGTTTTAATTTTTAGAAAAATTCACTATAATTTATTAATCCGAACTTTCAGCAATTTACTCTCAATAATCCCAAATTACGTTAATTAGAGAGCACTATGAACTTTTTGGTTGATTTTTTTTCCACTAGATCGATTAACAAGTGACTTAAAGAAAGGGTGATTTTCATTTTGTAAAAGCAATGTGTGATGTGTCACAACATAATTGGTCCAAATTTTTTTTGTAAAAATAAAATAAAATAAAATAATTAAAACCCTTCCCAGCCAGCTACCATCCTTCCTCCCCTTAGCCCTAACCCCCAGCCCGACCGAAATTCGACCGCCTGCCTCCCGTAGCAACCGATAACAACCAGTCGGCCCTTCTCTACCCCTAAAAACACTCTGGAGACCCACCTACACCGTCGAAACCACCCCCCTTCCCCCATCCCCCAAATAGTCCCTCCCTTCTCAGGTCGATGAAACTGCCCTTCTTCCCTTCCCTTGTCGTTGAAACAACCGATTTTTTAGCTCCCTCAATTGGAGATTATTGCCAAGAAATTAAATGTAGTTGTGTTACTTAAGGTTTTTGTGGTAGATTTTTTTAGATTTATTTTCTTACAAAAAAAATAAATAAATAAATGGTAGTTAGTTGTTCTTAAAGTAGTCATTATAATGGTAGTTGTTGGTAAAACTATCTTAAATTTTCACAAAATTACCCTATATCTAAAGTATAATACTCCCTTCTTCACTTTTTATTGGATACGTTTTGACTTTTACACGTTTGTCAATACACCTATTTGATTATTATTCATTACATACTTCTTAAAATTATAACGATTGAATATTAATAGAGCATTCGTTGAGATGAATTAAACATGATTTCATACGACTCTTTTACTTTCGTGAGTAAATTTAAAGATTATCTAATTCCCTCTATCCAAAAATACATGACACAGTCAATATTGCACGCATGTCAATGCATTACTTTGAATTTATTTGTATATAATTAATTATTATGAAAATTATTTTAAAATTATATTTTGAAACTTTATATATATATACCTATTTAACAACATATTTTATGATAAAATAAGTTTTTATTATGTTAGTAAAAAATTATGATCAAAACTAATACATAGATAGTGAAAAAAGTCCAATGTCTCATATATTTTGGGACGGAATGAGTATTATGAATAACTTTTAAAATCTAAACATAACCAATAAAAAGAAACGGTTAAAGTATTATGAATAATATTTAAAATCTGATAATAACCAATAAAATATGGAGGGGTACCCTAAAAAATTTATCATCCTAAAGTATTTGTAAAAAAAATCATCCTAAAGTAATTGAAACACTTTAATATACATTTTTTTGATACATAACATTATTTTACCTTTAATAATTTTGATCGTATATTTATTATAATTAGTTGATACTATGAAATTTTATACAATGTATCAATTTTTTTTTGTGCATATTATATATAGAATTCAAGTCAATCTCCTAACAAATTATGCCGATTAAAGTGATGCGCACTTTAAAAAATGGAGGGATTATTTTTCTTGCATTAAATGTTTGATTTTATTATAAATTGATTTATTATAATTGTAGTTATATAAAGATATCTTAATGGATGTTATTTTTTTTATAGTAATAGTTTATATTAAAGTTATCAAAATCAAGATTCCACTTTGAATTGGAAGGGATTTAGATGTGTATGTGTTACTGATGATAGTAGTTGTTTCAGAAGTTTTCTTACAAGTTTTTATTTCTTACATGAGAATGTTTTTCTTGTTTTAGGCTTAAAATATTTTAATTATGCAATTTTATTTTCACAATGATTATTTTTACGATATAGGAGAATCGAGTGAGATGATTTTTAAGTGGTTGATAATTTTATTTGGTATGTATACATGTATGGATTTTTTAATATACGCATATTATCTTATTAGGTATTTTATATACTTTGAAAATTAAAGTGTCATCATTATAAGAAGATTATGATTCTTGGATTGTTTGATAAATTCTATTTAATGACTTGTTTACAAGCATGATAAGAAGTGATAATTTAATTATGAGATGATACATTTATGAAACATGATTATTATTGATTTCTCACTCATAATTATAGATTGAAACAAGTAAGTCAATTTAATACTCTTTCATAGAATGAGTCGAATCAAAGAAGAATTTCAATGTAAAAGTGTAATTATGCACATTTTGTGTGTGTCATAACCATGTTATAAATTGATTAATCACGGAATAAATTATCACATATAACTATTTAAAAATATAATATTCTTACGAATAAATCACAAAAGAAATTCAAAAGAGGTGTGTGAATAGTGAAAAAGTGTAAATAATGCAATTAAAATAACTGATGAAGTAATTAACAAATTACGTAAATATTTATAATTATAAAAACAAATGATTTATTCAACAAAAGTATTATCATTTTGCCCCGAGCCACTAGTATATTAGAAACGGCTATGAGCACTTTCATACTTTTTGGGGGGAAAGCGAATGCAAAACTCCTCAATAGAGAAGCGAGCTAAGATATGCTCCTTAAAACAAGGATGTGGCTAAATGGTGATCCCAAGCTTAAAAACAATCAAATTTTCCTCATGTCAAACTCGAATTCGAAACCTTAGTTTTTTTCAAGGAGAGGATGACATTACATTCCATCAACAAAAAAATTCAACCACAACAATCTCAAACCCTTAATTCGAATAGGAATATACTCGGCTCAAGCTCGATCAGATTTAGGCAGGCTCGGCTCGGCTCGAGCTCAAATGGCCTCAAAATTTTTCGACTTGGCTCGTGAGCTCGATTAGGACAAAAAATGCAACACATTTGCAACCAAATTGACGCAATCATGATATTAGACACGAAAAAACACATAAAAATCTTCACTTAATCAACGTAAATTGCAAAAAGCAAAATTCAAGCAATTAAATTGCTCATTACAAGCTTTCATAAATACAGTAACTGTAGTTCAGTATTCTACCTTAGAAGAATCCTCTCAACTCTAAGGCTCATTCAGCACAACCACTAGCTTCTAAGGTTGTGAATGACTTTTTCAATTGTTGGTTCGTTTAAACCACAATAAAATGTGCCGAAAAATACGACCTTAGCTTGTTTGAAGCCATATACAGTGCCAATCCAGACTTTCAATAGGAAAATACCTAAGTTTGGCATTGTGCAACATATGACTAACAAAATAAACAGGAAGCTGATTGTCATCCCTTTCAACAAGCAAGATGGCATTGAGCGAGTGATATGAGATTGCAAGGTACAAATACAACTTTTCAACTTTAAATGGATTAACGAGCTGAGGAAGTGAGTGTAAGTGATTTTTCAACAAGCCGAATGCTTTTTCAGTCTCTAGGGTCCACTTAAACATTGTTTTTTTTTCGATGGCTTGGAAAAATAGCACCACTTGTCCCCTAACCACTTGAGGAATCAACCCAATGCGGCTAAACAGCCGGTTCACTTCTGAACCTCTTTAACATTCCTAGGTGACCTCATGTCAAGGACGACTTGAATTTTTCTAGGTTAGCCTCTATGTCGCGCTAGTCACCTAGATTTCTGAGAAACTTGTCGGACTCAAAACCAAATACACATTTCTTAGTATTCAGCATCATCATATGCCACCTGAGTGTCGTAAATGTTTCTTGGAGATCGCGGATATTATTATTAAAATCCCGATTTGAATCTTAGAATCTTATGATTTTACGATTCATGTATGTCATATGATTCGATTTACAATTCAACTTGATTTTACATATTTATTTCTCTTAACTAGCGAAATCCTTACAATTTTAAAACATGCCTACAGAGTTATTTATAAATATATGTTGTCAATTATTGGTTGCTTAATAGGTAAACAACTATTTTTATTATTAATAATTAGGTTTCAAACTCATGATTTAAATATGTTTAATTAAATTTACATATGACATCTTGATTATGCATGTCCGTAAAACCTTACTATTCTACGATTCGGTTTTGATAGCCCTTTCCGATTCAAAGTAGAATCCCGATAGTGATAACATTGTTCGCGCAAATGATCATCCTTCTATTTTGACTGACAATCATATTATCAATGTAGGCCTCAATTTTACGGTCGAGATGGTCTCAAAAGACGCTATTGACTAGCCGTTGAAATGTGGGTGCGACATTCTTCATACCAAACGACATGAAACTGTAGCAATATAAGCCCTTCTCGGTCACAAACGCCGTCTTTTCTTGATCTTCCTTCCAAAGAAGAATATGATGAAATAAAAAATAAGCATCGATAAAACTCATCATGGCATGGTCGACCTTAAGATCAATCAGATGGTCAATCTTCGGCTATGGGAAGCTATCCTTTAGACATGTCTTGTTGAGGCTAGTATAGCCCACATACATTTGCCAGGATACATTTGGCTTCTTGACTAGGACCACATTGGCCAACCATCCCGGGTAGAAGCATTGCTGAATAAATCTAATGGCCAACAACTTTTCACTTCGGCAGCTGCCGCCTAATTCCTTTCTTCACCGTGATTTCTTTTCTTTTGCCGAATAGACTTGATTTCCAGGTTCACGACTAATTTGTGCACAACCAAGCTTGGACTTATACCTGTTATTTCTTCCATTTCAAAAGCAAACATATCTTCGAATTCTCTCAACAAGCTTATAATGTCTACATCGAGCTGCTCAAGTAAGGCAATGCCGACATTCACTGTTCGGTCAAGCCCATCCGGTTCAAGCGTTACGTCCATATGCTCACTGCCTGCTAGGGCCCCAGTTCTTTTAGTCGACCGACACACATTAGTTGCTATGCATTTTCATTTTTGATCACCTTTCTCTTTTTGCCAACCTAGTATTGAGCAAAAGACCCAGCTTCAGAGTTTTGCTCGGTAATTCTACAAAGTGATGTAAGCTTCACAAATGTTAAATAGTAGTCTCTTGCCTTTTTGGTCGCCATATAGAGAACCAATTTGACCATCTGATCATTCAAACTTCATTAAATGATGGCCTTGGTCGCATTGAGTGTAAGTCTGTAATACCCTGTATTTTTATACGATTTACAAATTAGATTATTATTTTATAAACGTATTTTATTGATTAGAAAAGAATTATTCATTTCTAATTCTAGTATTTCAAAGGTTGATTTAAATAAAAACCCATCAATTAGTTCATTTATATTGTTTTAGAAATATTTTATTTCTATATTTAAACTTTTGAGCAAGTATTTAATTTATAAAGGAGTTTTAAAGTGAAAAGGATTTAAAATAAAGTCAATGACTACTTTAAGTAGGGGAAGGTTTCATTAATGGTAAATAAAGAAAGTCTATAGGAAGGAAGGTTATAGAGAGCGGTATAAATATTCACCTTAAGAATAAAAGTTAGATTTTGCCCCAAGGTGAAAAATATCTAAAGGTAACACACACTCTCTCTCCTCTTATTCTTTCTCTTTATTTTTCCCCTCCCCTTCACTAACCTCACACACTCACGCACACCACCACCATCATGGCCGACACCACCACCCACCATAGCCGACCACCGCCGCTAGCACAGGGCTGGTAGTAGCGACGGCCGCAGGGGAGCAGCGGCAGTCGGACCTCTCCCCTTTTTTTATGGTGCGGTTTTGTGTAAAAAAAAAAAAACTTCTTGCTTCCCAATTTAATCAAGACTTGTTAAATATTAATTTGGATGTTGTGTGATGAGTTTATGATGATTTTAACGCTGATTTATGTAAATAAATTTCAGATTATGTTTTGATGAAAAGCCTCAATATTGAAACCCTAGGTTTTTAAATTAATGATTATTAATGGGAATTGATTATGGTTGGTTTATATTTTTGAAATTAATGTAATAAGAGTAATTTACAACAAGTTTTAATGATTTTATAATACTGGAATTTTATTAGAAAGGCCTTGAGTTGAGTTTCTTAAAGTCTTATTAATTACCCATTAATTGGGAGTAAAATCAAGTGATTATAAATAATTTTTAGCATGTTTTAAGGTGTTTAAAAGTGCTTTAAAGTGTGTTTATATTGCTGAAGTTCATCAAGAATAAATATTAATGCCTCTTGGCAATTGTGGTTGTAGGAAACTTCCAAGTGAGCGATTTTGTTTAGCCGTAGCGATTTTGAGCTCGTATTCGAGGTACATACGCATACTCGGTATTTAATAATCGTGTAGAATCATGCTAGGATATATATTGATTAATTCTAAATTAGTATCATGCTAGGAACTAGGGGTGTTAAAAAAAAAACCCGACCCGATTATCCGATGACCCGGAAAAACCTGATGGGTAATTGGCCAATTTTTAGCATTTTGGGTTAGGTCATGGGCAGTACTTTGGTTAGCTCGGGCACTCGACTACCCGTATAAGTTAACAAAAGTAAAAAAAAAAAAAAAAAAAACTCTCAAATCCACAATCTCTCACAACTCGTAACGACCCAGCCCATTTAATCCCTCACAAATCCTAGGGTTTTAGTTTTCACAAATAAGAAAAATGCAGCCTCTCTCTCTCTCCCCTCTTTCTCTCCTGCTCATTCTAAGTTTCTCACTCTTAAACGCTTCATTGTTTGCTTGATCTACTCATTCTCACTCTCAAACATTTCATAATAAGCTTGATTATTATACATGTTATGATTAAACTATAAATTGTGATGGGATTAATAAATTTAATTATGGTCGTGTGATTGATGACGGCTGATGGTGAATTGGTGATGACTGTGTGATGGTGAACAGGTGAAGAGCAATAACAATACGAAGAAGAGTCTGAAGGTTTTGGGAATTGTGGGCCTTTTTATTTCTTTTATTCCTTTCCATTTTTTTAGTTTAAACTCTTGTCTTTTCTTTGTTAATCTAATTATTTTCCTCTTGATAATTGTTGTGTTTGTTGACGATTTCATGTAATCCCACGTATTTTTAAATAATTTATAAATGAAATTTTATTATATTTATTTGTATTTTTTCGAAATTTTATTTTAAAAGTTTCAAATTATTACTTTTGGGTGGAGAATTACAATAAGATTTTTATGTACCTATATCCTAGAGTTCATGATCATAAAAACAAAGCCTAATCCATTTTATTTATTTAATTGGCCCATTAATTTCATGAGGCCCAATTCTACGCTACAACTCTCTCTCCTATAAATACCTCATGAATCCCCAAAATTTTTCCCCTCACAAAAGGTTAGTTGATTTATTTTCTCTTTATTTTATTTTTCCTTTATTTTTTTCTTTCATTTATTTTTCTTTTCTTTTCTTTTTCTTTCTTTCCTTTTCCTCCTTCCTACGTGAGCAAAGCTCACTGCCGCCGAGCCACCTCCGGGGCGCTGCCCTGCTGCCGCCGCCACCACCTGGTCGCCGACGACCAACTAGTTGGCCTAGCTGGCCCACGTGGCCTCCTCTCGTTATTCCTCCTTTGTTTTCTTTTTGTTTTGCTTAATGTTTTATTAGATTGGTTTGGGTTTGATTTTATTGTTTGAACTTGATATAATTAGTATCAATTTCATATTTTTGATGGTTTAAAATTATAATTTCATATTATATAAATGTTTTAATTTTTCAAATTTTGTAATTAAAAACCTAGGGTTTAATTTATTGAAATTGGGATTTTAGGGTTCTAATGAACAATTAAATTGGGAATTTTGTTCCTATTGAATTTCTAATTATTAACAAAGCATAAAAACATGTTTTTAAGGAAGCTTAAAGAGTTTTAATCAAATTTATATTGCTGGAAATTAGTTTGGTTATTAATTTATTATTGTTGGTTGTTTTCTAGGAGGTGATTATTCCCTAGGAGTCTTTTAAGTGATTAAAAGTGGCAAAAAGAATTGTTTACATGAGGTACGTACATGTCTACTTCGTTGTAAGAAGTATCATGTTTAGGTACCAAAAGGAAAGAACTTAGTTTCATGTTTAGCGAACTCTTGGATGGAAATTGTTTGGTTAAACATTGAATTAATTCATGTGTTTATGTTTATGAGACATGTTTTGGTGAATTGATTATGGTTGTATGGAGTTATGGATGCAAGCATGTTGATTTGGATTATTAATTGTTTGTATGGAATGTTGATCAAGCATATTTTATTAGATTAGTTTGATAACCATGTTTGGATTATTGAAGGATTGGAATTGAATGGTTTAAGTGGAATATATTTATTAATTATTCTATGAGGTTATTATTATTTTTATTATATTTATTACTCAAGCATGACTTGTTAGTATGTTGAGTAAAGGTGGATTAAGCCGAAATGGCTAGGTGGGTTGACTATGTTCAACAATTTTGGGTAATTTGGAATTTAAAGGAATTAACAATCAATTTGTGATGTGATCATCATTGTCCTAAATAAGAATAAAAGTGAATTATATGTATGATTACTTGAATGAGTCGGCTATTATTATTTAAATTTGTAATCACGTAAAGTGAAACATGGATGGACAATAGAACTCTGGAAAGCGTGCAATTCTAGTGTATTGAGAATTATGGGTTGGGGTACACAGTGGTAGCCCGTGGCTTTTCGAGCCCTGTTTGATCAACATGTCCTCTTCTCTTTTGGTAATTAAATTTTTATTTTATAATGAAAGTTAGATGGGATCCTAGACTAACTTTGTGAGAATGGAGTCGCGTCCATTCTTGCATCGCGCTATGTTTTTTTTAAATGGTCATTTGGGACCAAAATGATTTGGTGGATTGGACAACCTTGTCTATTGCTTATTCTAATTAAATTAATTAAATTAAATATAACAAGTCAAGTGGATTGGAATTGGTTAGTGAGTATTTTGAATTGATTGAACTATTTTGGTGTGGAGTCTTGGTTAATGAAATTATGTTGAATGTTATTTACTTTAATTATTTGAGCAAGTTAGGTTTGGTGCGTTGTAGCTTGTATGTACTCAGCTTTGCTGATTGCGTGCTTTTGTGTGTGTTTTCTTTTGGTCATGACCTTCGCCTTTCAATGACCCTGTGATAATCCAATTATTACACTTGTATTATTGGGGAGCAGTATTGCACATGTTAGCTTGATGATGTGAAGTTCAGGGATTTGGCATACGCATTGTTAAGGATGAGTGTGATTGAGAGTGTTCGTTCTTTGTGTTGAACTTATTCATGTTTTGTTATTCATTTATGATTTGGGTTTTAAATATTGGTTTGGTTTTAAATAAGAGCCTTTATGGTTCCAGTTTGCAAGCTTTGACTTATTGGTTTTCTTTACTATCTTATTTTAAGATTTAAGTTAGATTTTCTACTGCGATATTCTAATAAAGCCTTAACGTTTTAACATGTGGCGGTAACATGTCAATAGTTCTCCTCTATTTTATTTAAAGTAAGTGATTTGGAAAAGGGAGAATTATTAGGGTGTTACAAAGTGGTATTGGGAGCTTAGGTTAGGTTTTAGTTCTCACTAAAGCCAATTTTAAAGTTTTAGGCGCCTAACATTTTAAACCTAATGATTTTTGTTTTAACTACTATATTAAAGGTTTAACTTAAATTTTCAAAATTATTTTATTTGATTTGAATTAAATTAATTCAGCATTTCAAAAAAAATGTTTTTATTTGTTTTATATATTTTCGAGTTATTTAATTATTTTGAAATAAAATGAATTTGATTCTTTATTTATTCTTAACTTGTGTGCTTATTTTATTTTATGTGTGAGATTTGGGTAGTATTAGGAAGGGCGTATATGATAGATTTTTTCTTTCTATATGCATTGTTATTAATTCCTTTGTGCTTTTATTCATGTACGAAGTGATTATGCAAGTTATTTAATTGTGTATGTGTTATGTAATGGTGCAATTGAGTGTGATCACCTATTATCATGTTTAAGGTTTAAAGCATATGTAATATGGAATTATATGTGATGGTGTGTGCTATGTGATATATGTAAATGATCATTACGTGAAGCATGATTATGTGGCTATTAATATATGTTTATTTAATATACACAATGCTTGGATTTTGGTGGGAATTGTATCAACAAAGGAATTATTTTATTTATCATTTTCTTGTGTGTAGGAATGATTAAAGTATAATAATCATTTCCTTTAAAAGTGACTTATTAGGGGCGATCACGTGGCCTTGTCCACCTTTCTACCTTAATATATTTTATGATCATGAATGCGGTGTGTTGTGTAAGTAGAGTACCTTTGTGTTGATGTGGGCCTAAGAGTGTGTTATACTTCTAAGCAGAGAAGGAGGATGGCTAACAACGATGCTTTAGCTGATGCCATTAGGCTACTAGCTGAGAATTTGAACCAAAACCGCTATGATTATCCTGATCCCGCAGGTGAGATGTTTAAGAAGCTTGCTCAAGTCAAACCACCATACTTTAAGGAAGGTGGAGACCTAACTTTTCTAGAGAATTGGGTTAGGGAGTTTGATAAGATCTTTGCTGGTTTAAATTGCCTTGTGAATATGAGAGTTGATCAAGCTGCCATATATTTGAAGGATGAGGCAAATATTTGGTGGAGGGATAATGGAAATGTGCTTCGTGCTGAGACTAATTTTGGTTGGGAGACTTTCAAAATCGAACTTAGGGAGAAGTTCTGTCCACCATTCTTAAGGAAGCAAAAAGCTCAAGAGTTCATCAATCTGCAAATGAACAACATGTCGTTTACTGAGTACTATAATAAGTTTATGAATTTATCAAGGTTTGCTCCTAAAGTAGTGCCTATTGAGGAGTTGAAAGCTCAAAGATTTGAGCAAGGTTTGACTAAATAGTTACAAAAGGACTTGGTTGGAAAGACTTTAAGACTCTTGATAAGGTTTATGGGAGAGCGGCGCACCTGTACAATATGAATGTCAGAGTGCGCCTGAGAGTGGAAGTGTTGGAGAAAAGCGTAAGGATTATGAGAATTTGAGTCACCAAGGTAACTTTAAGAAGCCAAGGAACGAGAATTTCCAGAATAGAAATTTTCAGATGAATGGAGGATCATCTAGAACTACTAGCCAAGCTGAGAGGCATTACAACTGCAAGAGGTGTGGCAAGGATCATCCTAGAAAGGAGTATGATGGGAACTTAGTTGTGTGTAGGTTCTGTCATAAGAAGGGCCATAGGGAGTTCGAATGTTTCACCAAATTAAAGTAATAGGGGAATGAGAACAAGTCTACTCCAACGAGCAATCAAGGAGGGAATTCAAATGGTCCTAATAGGAATGCAAGGAACGGAAATGTTGGCAACGATAACTCTGGGAATCAAGGAAAGAATGTCACTTCAGGTCGTTTGTCTGTGATGGGCAAGAAGGAAGCTGAAAGGTCTTCTAATGTTGTTACTGGTAAATTTTCTATTCATTCTATTTCTGTTAAAGTTTTGTTTGATTTTGGAGCCACCTATTATTTTATTTCTAGTTCTGTTGTGAAACAATTAGGACTAGTTGAACCGAATTCGATTGACTTGAATATTAGTTTACCTACTGGTGAAGTTGTGAGGTGTACTAAGATGCATAAGGGTTTACCTTTGAGGATTGGAGATACTGATTTTCCATCCAATCTTATAGAATTTGAGTTGGATGACCTTGATGTTATCTTGGGAATAGATTGGTTGGCTACTTATAAAGCTTAGATAGATTGTGAGATATAGAAGGTTTATTTAAGGATTCCTTTGGGAAAGACTGTGTCTTACATATGTTTTGGGAAACCAAAAGGTATTGGGATTATTTTTGCAATGAAGTTGTCAAAACTTATGGGCAAGAGGTATCCTTTGTTCTTTTGTTGTGTGCAAGACTTGGAATGAGTAATAATTAAGGTGAATGTGGAAGTACCAATTGTGAATGAGTTTCCATATGTATTTCATGAAGAGATTTCTAGGATTCCACCCAAGAGGGAAGTGGAGTTTACAATAGATTTAATTCCTAGAATGGCATCGATTTCTAAGGCACCTTATAGAATGGCACCTGCTGAGATGGGTGAGTTGAAAATGCAATTGTAAGAATGATTGGATAAGGGATATATTAGGCCAAGTGCATCTCCTTGGGGAGCACCTGTTTTGTGTGTAAAGAAGAAAGATGGGCGCATGAGACTGGCATTGATTATAGAGAATGGAATAATGTGACAATAAAAAATAATTACCCACTGCTAGGATTGATGATTTGTTTGATCAATTAAAGGGAGCTAGTGTATTTTCCAAGATTGATTTACGTTTCGGGTACCATCAATTGAGAGTTGCTGATAAGGACATTCCTAAGATTTCTTTTAGGACTAGATATGGGCACTATGAGTTTGCAGTCATGCCTTTTGGGTTGACCAATGAACTTGCAATCTTTATGGATTTGATGAATCGAGTATTCCATGAGTATTTGGATAAGTTTGTGGTTGTTTTTATTGACGATATTTTGGTATACTCGAGAAATAAGGAAGACCATAAAGAGTAATTGAGGACTGTGTTAAGAACTCTTAGAGACAACAAGTTGTATGCTAAGTTTTCGAAGTGCGAGTTATGGTTAGAGAAGGTTTCATTTTTGGGACATTATGTTTCTAAAGAAGTTGTTTTTGTGGATCCAGCAAAGATTCATGCTATGAGTGAGTGGCCTACACCTATGAACATGTTTGACATAAGGAGTTTCTTGGGATTAGCTGGTTATTACAGAAGGTTTGTAAAGGATTTTTCGAAGAATGCTAGACCCTTAACTACTTTGATGAAGAAGGAAAGAAAGTTTGAATGGGATAAGAAGTATGGTGAACAAGCCTTTCAAACTCTTAAAGATCGTTTAACCACTGCACTTGTTTTAGCCTTACCTGATGGAAGTGATGGATTTGAAGTTTATAGTGATGGTTCGAAGAATGGATTAAGGTGTGTGTTGCAACAAAATGGGAAGGTGATAGAATATGCTTCTCGCCAACTCAAACCTTATGAAGTTAATTACCCTACCCATGATCTTGAGCTTGCGGCCATAGTATTTGCATCGAAGATTTGGAGACATTATTTGTATAGGGTAAAGTGTAAGATATTTACGGATTATATGAGTCTCAAGTATATTTTCACATAGACAAATTTCAATATGAGATAGAGGTGTTGGTTGGAACTGTTCAATGACTATGATTTAAACATAAAATACTGTAGACATCTAAAAATGTCTACCCAAAACAAAACCCGATGATGAACAACCTTTTACCGCCATTATTGGTCGGGTCGAGTGTTTAATCTCGGGAGTGCTTAAAACCCATATTCAGTCAAACACTTTCAGTCCACAAATCAGTCCAAACATTTATTCAAACTCAGTCCAACTCACATTTAAGCCCAAACCATTTTTAATTCATTTCATTTTATTTATTAATTAAGCCTGATTAATAAATATTAAATCTCTAAGCCTAAAATAAGTCCGGAGCACTGAAATGGCGCCTAAAGTATCCCGTATTTAATGCAAAATAAAAGATAAAAATGAACCTGGACAAAATTCCAGAAAACACAAATGCTGCGACACGACAATATCTGCCACGCCACAGCAGATCTGCCATGACACGATAATTTTCTAGGGTTTTGTTTCGCGGCGCCTTCAATTCTAGGGTTTCGTACCTCACCCCTCACATTTTCACTATAAATACGATGCTGATTTCTCAGTTTCGGGGCACAAAATCATTCTCTCTTTCTCTCTTATGCTCTAGCCTAAACACAAGCCTTCCCTATTCTTCCATAATACATCCCTTAAGCACTCCCCGGAGTCCGTACTTTACTCGAAGTTCTAAACTTAAACCAAGGCGTGAAAGGTAGAACTGTTTGAGGGTTTGACCCCAAATCAACTCTAGTTTAATTTAATTTCCATTATTATTTATTATTTTCCTTGAAGTTACTAACAATTTATTCATGATTAGCGATTTAAAGAAGCACCAGAACGTGAGTAATTAATCACTTAATTACTCTTATTTTTATTCTTATTGCTAGTATCATGATTAGGGTTATTATTATGATTTGATTTGACTAACATTATTATGGTTGAATTGCTTCCAATGTTGATGTTGATTTTATTATATTTATTGATCACCATATTGCATGTTTAAAGGGAATATGTAATTGAATATAACACCTAATAAGATAATTTGGACAACCAATTTAGGCTCCTTTTTAATCTTGTTGTTTAATCAAGTGATCACAATATTTTAGAATTATATGCCGTATTAACATTCAACTAATTTAGCCTAATATTAGTTTGGAGCAAATTGAATCTTTTTTTGTGTGCAGATCGCAGGAATACTTTTCACAATAAGAATTGAGTAGAGGCCAATACGGGCGAACGTGACTCCATAACTCACTTCGTACCATCATCCCCCATCCTCCTTTTGTGGTTCCGAACCATATAGAGTTAGTAATCTCATGGATTATCAATGGGGTGTAACCTTCACGCGTCAATCGTTGTTGCCTATCGTTGTCCCTTTATCATGGTTGCCTTAAATGATCCGTGAAAGGTTTACATGTTCCTTAAAAACTTGTTGGCGGCTCCCCACTTTATTTTTCCCTAATAGTTGTCTCTAATCATATGTCAATTCCCATTTCCTATGAGTGCCAAGCATATTCACAACATGCTTACCGTAGGCACGCTTCGAATGACCGCATGATTTGTGCTTGGTACCGTGCTTAAGAAACATGAATGTTAAGTGAGTGATGGACCGCATGATCCAAGATTTCCCGCATTGATTCAAAAGATTACAAAGAAAAAAATTCAAAACAAAAAAAAAAATGTGAAAAATAAAACTTGCAAATTTAAATTTCAAACACATAATTACACATCTTGGGGGGCTTTTCTCGAGTCTTGAGCCTTTCACCCTTTCTTCTTCAAACCACTAGCTTAACCACGTTATAACCCTCAAAAGACCCTTTGAGGTGTACACATACTTGTGCGAAGTTCGGTTAGAGCTACGTTTGGTCTGATTCCTAACGAATACATAGGCAACCTCACATCGAGGTGCGGCCACATTCATATTCATATCCATGTATGATCGAGCTTAAAATATCCAATGCTCATCCCTATCCATTTAAAGCTAGACTTGGGGGCTTAAACCCATATCACTTAGCCTACCAAGCCTAAACAGTCACCATCTCGACTCTTTTCATATCTCTTTCCATCACCATAACCTTTACAGCCTCACCTTAGTATCACTTTCATACACTTCATTCACATATGCAAGGCTATATCCTCCTTCCCTTAGGAACCCCTTATCATGAAATCTTGTTACCACACCACGCATGCTTGACGACAACATCTAGCAAAGTCATCATCATTCGATAGCATTATCACAAATGTACTTAGCTTCCTGACCTAGGTACATTTATCAAGATTCATGCAAGATGTGCTTAGCTCCCTAAGATAAGTAACATCCATTATAGCATACATTACATATCGTGCTTAGCTCCTTGACCTAAGCAACTGTAATTATTTTATGAATTACTTAACAATCACCACTGTATACGTGCTTAGCTTCCAGACCTAAGCGACGTTCAAGATTATTTTTTCACACACTATATATGATGCTTAGCTCCCTGACCTAAGCAACAAACACCGACAATAAAATATGATTATACTGTGCTTAGCCTCATGACCTAAGTTCATTAATTGATCATGTCACATGATGTAATTGTCCTTAGCCTCCTGGCCTATGAACATTCATCATGCATACATTATTTTCAAAGACAAGCAATTCAATTTGATAAGAAGAAAATCCATGCGATTCATCTCACTTTGCTCATCGAGGAAGTTAAAAACTTCTTCCTTTTTTCATGTCTTTTCTTTTGGGGAAGTTAAAAAAACTTTTTCAAAATTTTCTTGGCGAGGAAGTACAAAACTTCTTCTATTTCATCTTTTTTCTTTTGGGGAAGTTCAAAAACATTTTCAAAATTTTTATCGAGGGAAGTTCGAAAGCTCTTACTCCAATTTTCATGTCTTTCTTTTTCGTGAGAAAGTCGGTACCCTCCATTCATGAAAAAATTCTCCACTCATGATAAAATATGACGGAAATTTTTGCATTTTCAGTTGTTTGTGTCTGCGCACACTCAAATAGTCACATGTCATACACATGTCATGTCTTGTCAAGTCAAGCTTGGTCAAGTCAATCACAGTCCATCCGAGTCCTTTGGCAAATTCTATTTTCCAGGTCTCAGGTACAATCAAACAAATTATCATCATCTACAACCTAGGTTTGGGGAAAATCGAACCGTTATCATTTATCAAACACCTAGTGGTCATCTCCCGAGGCGAGGACGATTCACGTTGCACACTTCTCGAGGCGTAGAAGTTGGTGATTGTGTCCCAAGGCGTGGACATATAATTTCTCATTATCAGACAAACTTTTCCCGAGGCGTGGAGAATTGTCAGTCGTTGCACACTTCTCGAGGCGTAGAAGTTGGCGATTGTGTCTCAAGGTGTGGACATGTAATCTTTCATTATCAGACAATCCCTAGGCTTGGAGAATTGTCGGTCGTTGCACACTTCTCGAGGCATAGAAGTCGACGATAAATTCCTGAGGCGTGGAAAAATATCATCTATCATCTAACAAAATTCTCGAGGCGTGGAAAATTATCATCCGATGGATTTTTCGAGGCGTAGAAAACTACCAAACATATTTTCCAGATACGCATTCTATCTCTTCACTCTTTTATCTGTGGAACTAACGCTTTTCTATAGGTATGGGCGTATACATAGTGATTTAGGATCGCAGAAGGTCTTAAATCATTCTCCGTCTTAATCGACTACTTTGACTATTGTTTTCGAAACTGACGTTCTACAAACTTAGTCAAAGTGGGGGCTTCTGTAGACATCTAAAAATGTCTCCCTAAAACAAAACCTGATGATGAACAACCTTTAACCGCCATTATTGGTCGGGTTGAGTATTTAATCTCAGGAGTGCTTAAACCCATATTTAGTCAAACATGTTTAATTCACAAATCGGTCCAAACTTTTATTCAAACTCAGTCCAACTCACATTTCAGCCCAAACTCTTTTTAATTGATTTCATTTTATTTATTAATTAATCCCGATTAATAAAATTAAAAACTCTAAGCCTAAAATAAGTGCGGAGCACTGAAACAACACCTAAAGTATCTTGTATTTAATGCAA
Organism: Chenopodium quinoa; assembly: GCF_001683475.1. Classification (NCBI taxonomy): domain Eukaryota; kingdom Viridiplantae; phylum Streptophyta; class Magnoliopsida; order Caryophyllales; family Amaranthaceae; genus Chenopodium; species Chenopodium quinoa. The sequence goes on from NW_018743252.1 coordinate 567,391, forward strand.
TAAACGATATAAATGAACTTGGACGAAATTCCAGAAAACACAAATGTCGCAACACGACAATATCTGCCTTACCACGCCAACATCTGTCGCGCCACGACAACATTTGCCGTGCCATAGCAATTTCTGTCGCGTCACGGCAATTCTGCCGTGGCACGACAATTTTCTAGGGTTTTGTTTCGTGGCCCCTTCAATTCTAGGGTTCCGTACCTCACCCTTCACATTTTCTCTATAAATACGAGGCTGATTTCTCAGTTTTGGGGCACAAAATCATTCTCTCTTTCTCTCTTATGCTTTAGCCTAAACACTAGCCTTTCCTATTATTCCACAATACATCCCTTAAGCACTCCCCGGAGTCCGTACTTTACCCGAAATTCTAAACTTAAACCAAGGCGTGAAAGGTGGAACTGTTTGAGGGTTTGACCCCAAATCAACTCTAGTTTAATTTAATTTAATTTTCATTATTATTTATTATTTTCCTTGCAGTTGCTAACAATTTATTCATGATGTAGAGATTTAAAGAAGCACAGAACGTGAGTAATTAATCACTTAATTACTCTTATTTTTATTCTTATTGCTAGTATCATGATTTTGTTATTATTATGATTTGATTTGACTAACATTATTATGGTTGAATTTCTTCCAATGTTGATGTTGATTTTATTATATTTATTGATCACCATATTGCATGTTAAAGGGAGTATATAATTGAATATAATGCCTAATAAGATAATTTGGACGACCGGTTTAGGTTCCTTTTTAATGTTGTTTTATAATCAAGTGATTACAATTTTTTTTAACATTCAACTAATTTAGCCTAATATTAGTTTGGAGCAAATTGAATCTTTGTTTGTGTGCAGATCGCAAGAATACTTTTCACAATAAGAATCGAGTAGAGGCCAATACGGGCGAACGTAACTCCATGACTCACTTCGTACCATCATCCCCGATCCTCCTTTTGTGGTTTTGAACCAGATGGAGTTAGTAATCTCATGGATTATGAATGAGGTGTAACCTTCAAGGGTTAATCGTTGTTGCCTATCGTTGTCCCTTTATTGTGGTTGCCTTAAATGATCCGTGAACGGTTTACAAGTTCCTTAAAAACTTGTTGGCAGCTCCCTACTTTATTTGTCCTTATTCGTTGTCCCTAATCGTATGTCAATTCCCACTTCCTATGAGTGCCAAGCATATTCACAACATGCTTACCGTAGGTGCGCTTCGAATGGCGCCTACAAGTACCATGACGGGAAAGCAACTGTTGTTGCGGATGCCTTGAGTAGGAAAGCAAGTCATGGTGTGAATGCTTTAATCTTGTCTGATGAGTTATGTGAAGGTATGAAGAGTTTGAACTTGGAGGTTGTGAACTATGGTGAATTAGAAGCAAGATTGAGTGCTCTTTCACTTGGGAGTTCATTGTTGGATGAAATTAAAGAAAGTAAGAAAGGTGATGAAGGAATCCAATTGATTAAGGAGAAAATGAGCTAAGGGAAAAATGTAGATTTCAAGATCCATGATGATGCAAGTTTAAGTTACAAAGAAAGATGGTGCATAAAAAAGTGTGAGGATTTAAAGAGAAAAATCAAGCAAGAAAGCCACACCTAGGAGGGAGACAAGTTGTACAAGGACTTAAAAGTGTTGTATTGGTGGCCAAACATGAAGAGAGCAGTAGCTGAGTTTGTGAGTAAATGCTTGACTTGTTAAAAGGTCAATATTGATCACAAGAGACCTATGGGAAAGGTTCAACCTTTGGAGATTCCAAGTTGGAAATAGGATTCAATATCCATGGATTTTGTCACAGGATTGCCTAGAACCAAAAGTGGCAATGACACTATTTGGGTGATTGTAGATCGACTTACAAAGTCTACGGTATTTATTCCAATAAAGGAAACTTGGAAGAAGAAACAATTGGCAAAGTTGTATGTGAAGAATGTACTTCTACTACATGGAGTGCCTAAGGACATCATCTCCGATCTTGATTCAAGGTTCTTGTCCAAATTTTGGCAAAAGGTTCAAGCCAACTTGGGAACAACACTGAAAAATGAGTATTGCGTTCCACCCAACAACGGATGGACAGACTAAAAGGACCAATCAAACCATGGAAGAATGTTAAAGGAATGTGCCTTGGATTTTCAAGGTACTTGGGAAGATCACTTAGATTTGATTGAGTTTTCTTACAATAATAATTTCTATGCAGGAATTGGCATGTCACCTTTTGAAGCATTATATGGTTGAAAGTGTGGAAGTCTTGTATGTTAGAATGACTTTAGTAAGAATCTTGTCTTGGGAACAGAGTATATTGAGGAAATGGTGAATAAAGTGAAGTTGATTCGCTTGAGAATTTAAGCTGTGCAAGATAGGCAGAAAAGCTACGCCGATTTGAAAAGGCGAGATGATGAGTTTAATGTGGGTGATAAAGTCTTTTTGAAGGTTTCACCTAAAAAAGGAGTGATGAGATTTGGGTAAAAGGGAAAATTGAGTGCCAAGTATATAGGTTCTTATGAAATTTGGCAATGTGTGGGCAAGGTTGCTTACAAATTGGCATTACCTATGGAATTTGAGAAAATGCATGATGTGTTTCTTATCTCTCAATTGAAAAGTATGTTCCTGATTCTAAGCACGTGCTACAACCTGAATCGATTCAATTGGATGAGAATTTAACTTATGAAGAAAGGCTTGTGAAAATTTTGGATCATAAGGTGCGTAGTACACGCAATAAGGATGTTAGAATTGTTAATGTTCTTTGATTAAACCAAGAATATGAAGAGGCTACTTGGGAGGTTGAGGATGATATGAGAAAGTGATACCCTGAGTTTTTTAATGAGGTGAGTTACGAGGGCGTAACTCTTGTACTTTAAGGGGGGAGGGGTAGAATGCTATAATTTCGCGCTTTTTGTCTTATTTTATGCTATTTTGTGGTGTTTTTATGCTTTTTTATAGCTATTTTATTATTTACGTGTCTAGTGAAATACGTAAATTGGGATGGTGATAGGATATTAGTGTCTATATTATGACACAATTGGAATTCCAGCAACATAATTTTGAAAATCTTGAAATTGTTTTATGCAAATGTTTTGCAATTTAAGGGATTTTATGCTAAGTTTTGAGACAAAACCTCTTTTAAGAGGGGTAGGTTGTAATCCCCCATATTTTTAAATATTTATAAATGAAATTTTGTTTTATTTATTATAATTATTTGTATTTTTCTGGAATTTCATTATTAAAGTTTCAAATTATTACTTTTGGGTGGAAAATTATTTTATTACAATAAGATTTTTATGTACCTATATCCTACCATTCATGATCATAAAAACAAGCATAATCCATTTTATTTATTTAATAAGCCCATTAATTTCATGACGCCCAATGCTACCCTACAACTCTCTCTCCAATAAATACCCTATGAATCCCAAAAATTTTCCCCTCACAAAAGGTTAGTTAATTTCTTTTCTCTTTATTTTATTTCTTTTATTTTTCTTTCCTTTTTCTTTTCTTTTTCTTTCTTTCCCTTTCCTTCTTCCCATGTGAGCAAAGCTCACTGCCGCCCAGCCACCTTCAGCGCGCCGCCCTGTTGCTTTCGCCGCCACCTAGTCGCTGACGACCACCCAGCCGGGCTAGCCAGTCCACGTGGCCTCCTCCCCTCATTCCTCCTTTGTTTTCTTTTTATTTTGCTTAATATTTTATTAGATTGTTTTGGGTTTGATTTTATTGTTTGAACTTGATTTAATTAGTATCAATTTCATGTTTTTATGGTTTAAACTTATAATTTCAAATTATATAAATGTTTTAGTTTTTCAGATTTTGTAATTACAAAACCTAGGGTTTTAATTTGTTGAAATTGGGATTTTTAGGTTCTAATGAATAATTAAATTGGGGCTTTTGTTCCTATTGAATTTCTAATTATTAACAAAGCATAGAAACATGTTTTTAAGGAAGTTTTAAGGAGTTTTAATCAAATTTATATTGCTGGAAATTAGTTTGGGTATTAATTTATTATTGCTGGTTGTTTTCTAGGAGGTGATTATTCCCTAGGATTGTTTTAAGTGATTAAAAGTGGCATAAAAGGATTGTTTACACGAGGTACGTACATGTCTACTTCGTTGTAAGAAGTACATGTTTAGGTACCAAAAGAAAAGAACTTAGTTTCATGTTTAGAGAACTCTTGGATGGTAATTGTTTGGTTAAACATTGAATTAATTCATGTGTTTATGTTTATGAGACATGTTTTGGTGAATTGATTATGTTTGTATGGAATTGTGGATGCAAGCATGTTGATTTGGATTATTAATTGTTTGTATGGAATGTTGATCAAGCATATATTATTAGATTAGTTTGATAACCATGTTTGGATTATTGAAGGATTGGAATTGAATGGTTTAAGTGGAATGAATTTATTAATTATTTTATGAGGTTATTATTATTATTTTATTTATTACTCAAGCATGACTTTTTAATATGTTGAGTAAAGGTGGATTAAGCCGAAATGGCTAGGTGGGTTGACTATGTTCAACAATTTTGGATAATTTGGAATTTAAAGGAATTAACGGTCAATTTGTGATGTGATCATCATTGTCCTAAATAAGAATAAAAGTGAATTATATGTATGATTATTGTGTATGGTAACTTGAATGAGTCGGCTATTATTATTTAAATTTGTAATCACGTAAAGTGAAACATGGATGAACAATAAAACTCTGGAAAGCGTGCAATTCTAGAGTATTGAGAATTATGGGTTGGGGTACACGGTGGTAGCCCGTGGCTTTCCGAGGCTTGTTTGATCAACATGTCCTCTTCTCTTTTCGTATTTACATGTTCATTTTATAATGAAAGTTAGATGAGATCCTAGACTAACTTTGTGTGAATGGAATCGCGGTCATTCTTGCATCGCGCTATGTTTTTATTTTAAATAGTCATTTGGGACCAAAATGATTGGTGGATTGGACAACCTTTTCTATTGCTTACCCCAATTAAATTAAATATAAAGAGTCAAGTGGATTGGAATTGGTTAGTGAGTATGTTGAATTGATTGAACTATTTTGGTGTGGAGTCTTGGTTAATGAATTTATGTTGAATGTTATTTACTTTAATTAGTTGAGCATGTTAGGTTTGGTGCGTTGTAGCTTGTATTTACTTAGCTTTGCTGATTGTGTACTTGTGTGTGTATTTTCTTTTGGTCATGGCCTTCGCCTTTCAATGACCCTGTGATGATCCAATTATTACACTTGTATTATTATGGAGTAGTATTGCATAGGTTAGCTTGATGCTGTGAAGTTCAGGGATTTGGCATACGCATTATCCAGGATAAGTGTGATTGAGAGTATTCGTTCTTTGTGTTGAACTTATTAATGTTTTGTTATTCATTTATGATTTGGGTTTTAAATATTGGTTTGGTTTTAAATAAGGGCCTTTATGGTTCTAGTTTGTAAGCTTTGGCTTATTGGTTTTCTTTACTATATTATTTTAAGATTTAATTTGGATTTTCCGCTGCGATATTCTAACAAAGCCTTAACGTTCTAACACGTTGCGGTAACATGTCAATAGTCAATCTCTATTTTATTTAAAGTAAGTGGTTTGGAAAAGGGAGAATTATTGGGGTGTTACATTTCAAATTTAAGATATTTTCAAATCAAAGTGATTTTGGTTGAACTTAAAGTGGTTTATAAAGTTGAATTTGCCAAATCGCAACAACTTACTGGTAAAAGAAAAGAAAAAAAAATCGCAGGAACTTAACTAAATTTAAAGAAAGGGAAAAAATGGGTACCCATGACCCGACCCAGTTAAACTGGGTACTTTAAACCCGAGTACTCGATTTAACCAAGTCGGGATATGGGCCTCACGTTTAACTACCCAGTTATCCGAGTACCTGATTTCTCGGTTACCTGAAAAACCGGGTACCAGGATTTGAACACCCCTACTAGGAACTAGTTGGAAATGTTGGATTGGACTGGTTATGTGGAATTGAATTGGATTTGATGTTTGGTTTATAAGGCATGATTATTTGAAATGATTATTGTTGGAATTGGTGATGTTTGGAATATTGAATATGGACCGCACTTTTATTGTTTACATGATTAACAACATGTTTAATTAAATATTTAATTGAGTTTGGAATATTGAAAGGGAATTCTATTATGGGTCATATAATTTTTATTGATGTTTTAAGCATGAGATTGGAGCTATTTAAGTGTCTTAGTACACAGTGATAAATTATAGGAAATTTTGTCAACAATTACCATTTAAAAGACCACTTTTGAGAACAACTACCTAATAATTTTTTTTTTGAAAAAACTACCACAAAATCACAAAAAGTTTGAGTAGCACTACCACTTTTGGTTTTTAGACAAGAATCTCTGATTAAAAAGACCCAATTTCTAAAATTTCCGTCCAAAAAACTCATGTGAACTTACAAAATTGTCTCTACATTAACTCTAAATAAGGTAGTACAATTCAATTGCACCAAATCCCCCAATTTTGTAAAACCCTAAATTCAGTTTCTTGACATGAACCCTAATTTAAATATTCAATTGAGAAATTAACTCATCTACAATGCGAAATTAAAGTTTATTTATCTATAATTATGTTCGGGCATTGAATTTTGTTGTTGTCTTTACCACGATTGATTGAAATTGTATAAAGTAAACCGCAACAGTTGGAAATTAAGCCGGAAAACTAAAAGTGGTAGTGCTATTTAAACTTTTTGTGTTTTGTGGTAGTTTTTTTTAAAAACAAATTAATAGGTAGTTATTCTAAAAATTGGTTATTTAAATGGTAGTTGTTGACAAAATTTCCTAAATTATATAGCGGTGCATACATGCACTTAAGGTGTTTATACACCGAGGGATAGGATTTTGCGGTGCTTTATGCGCTTAAGGTATTTTTACATCGAGGTAGTTTTAGAAAGGGTTCAACATTAAATTAAATGTGGTCACTAATTATTCAAGATTTAAATTGGAATGTTTGATTTCTTGAATGATTCATGATGATTGAATGTTTTATGGATTGAGAGTCATCACTAAGTCTAAAATGTAAACAATGTGAAGTGAAAGAGGTTACGCACCAAAACTCTTGGAATGTTTATACATTGAGTATGAACATATAGGGGGAGTTATGGGTTTTATATTTAACCATAGCTTATATCGGGGGTAATATTATTATGCACACGAACATTTGTCACTCATGAGTGACATTGGTGCCTACCCGATTAATTCCCGGAATAGTTTACCCTAATTTTTTGGGGCAAAGATTTGGTTGGAAACTCGTTCGATGCGTAATCAAATAAATAAACAATTGAGTTGTCTTGTGTTTTTTTGTTGGCTGTATGTTGAAGATAGGGCTAAAGGTAAGATGTATGATGCTAGCTTAGGTTGTAAGTATGTTAGTGTGTTTTGTTTACGCTTATGTACTCAGCATTACTGATTGTTGTGTTTGTGTTAGCCTTGTCTATATCTTGGCCCTACAACGACCCATTTCTTATGGAGAGTAGTGGGGACAGAATAAAGAAAAGCCTTTCAGAGGACGATGCATATCCATGTTGGGGAAATAAGTGAATAGCGAATCTTGTTTAGTCTTTATGAGAATTAGTTTTACTTTACTTGCTTTGAATATTATTTATTTGCTTGTTGAGACTAATATATTGGTTTTAGACAATGGTTTGGGTTTTAAAAGGGCCTACAATGGTTCCAAGTTGTAGGTTTGACTCTATTTGGTTTTGGTTTGACTACACTTTGTGTGGTTTGACTATTGGACTTTTTTAATCTTGAATGGTTTTGAAAAGAGTCTTTCGCTGTGTGTCTTTGATAAATTCCTTAGGCATTATCACTGTGGCAGTAATGTCTTAGATATTTCCTATTATTTCGTATTTTTAGGTATTTTAAAGAAAGAAAATTTCTAAGGTGTTATAAGGTCAGCCAATGATGACATTGTAGGTTTTCAAGTGCTTGACAACAAGAAAAAGAATCACCATGTTTCGGCCCTCTTTCTTGAGACTAAACTGAACAGGTAGATCTATTCGACCCAGCGGATGAATAATGCCACCCCAAACCAACTAGGGGGTGGGAAACATCTTGCAAAGCACTTTAATCAAAACTTAGATATTTCAAACTGTAGGGAATTTTTCAACTCTCTCATTGAGCTCTACTGTGGTTCATGCTTTTAGGCATGGCGGCGTTCCAAGAAAAAGAAGCTAGAGATAAAAGAGTCGCCAACAAGTTTTAGGAACTTGTAAACCGTTCACGGGTGTGAAGGTTACACCCCATTCACGATCACGGAGATCGCTAACTCCATAGTGGTCCGGAAACCATGACTGGATGTTCGGGGCTGATGGTATGAATCCAACCTAAAAGAGATTGAACCCGCCATAAATAGGCCTCTACTTAATTCTTATGTTATTCATGTGCGCTTTTCGATCAACATACATACATCAAATTAATCCTAAATCTGTTAATCTACGTTGGTTGACTATTAATGCACAATTAAATCTATTATTAATGATCATTTGAATTAAAACCATATTAGCATAACTCAGATTATGAATTATCTTATTAGGCGTGATTTCATGTACAAATTCCCTTTAAACCTGCAGAAAGGGGGTGATCAAGCAATAACAATAAATCATGAATAATCAAACAACATATGATTAATACAACAATCATCATTATAATAACATAGTCAAAATATCATTAATAGTAAGAACATAGGCATAATACTAAACGGATTAATAACAAATCTTAGCATGTCACTAATAATCAAAACAAAGCATTTATCCTAAACATGGTACTAGAAACCATAATAAACATCCTAAACATGATACTAGGAATCCTAATAACATCCTAACATGATACTAGAAATCACAATAATATTGTAAATATGATTTCTGCTCCAAAATCAAAGAATTTTTAAGGAGATAATGGAATTACTTACTTTGATGCCTTAACCTTCTTTCTATCAAAACAACACACATGTTAGTAAACTTCAAGAAAGTTAAATCAATAAAGTGAATAATTTAAATATGAATTGAAATATAGATTTGGGAGCAAACCCTTAGAACTATCAACCTTTTACGTCGAGGTCGAAGGCAACGTCGATGATGGCTAGGAGTATTCAAGACTCGTGAAGGAGGTATTGTGAATGATTTGGAAGAGTATCAAGGATGTGTTTAGGCTAAGGCTAAGAACCATAGGATCAAGAGAGAGAATAAGAAGAATTAATGATGGTTCTTGGTGATTGTTGATGATCTGAAATGGTGGAAAACGACCTCTACATATAAAGAAAAAAGAGAGTAAAAAAGATCAAAAAAGATCAGAATTTGAATCGGAACAGAACAACTCTCATCGTGGGGCGATAGGCTTATAGCGGCGCGATGGTTTTATCGTTCTACGATGGTTTCCTTAAGATAAACAGCCGCACGAAGTTTGATTTCCAATAGAATTGAGCTAACGAAATATTCGTACATCATCTATTTTGAACGAGATTAGGATTATCAGAAAAAGAGAAATTTCATTCGGCTTCGAACTCTTTGATCTTTATCTTTTCGGAAAGGATAAATTACAACCTTCTAGAGACTTCTAGAAGCTTGTAATGAATCCTAATTGATTTAGGATCGAAAATAAGGTATTTGGACCCTCACATGATTATTGGGTCATTGGTAAGGTGGACCTAGGTTCGGTTTGGGCACGGTTTAGTATTTTGGCCATAACTTATTCCTTTGAAGTTGGATTTGGATTTATAATATATCGTTGGAAAGCTCTTTTCAAGTCTCATCCAACTAAATAATAATTAGACCAGGATTTTGGACCAAAAATATCTGGTTTGGACGTTTTCTATGTATTGGACACGAGATGAATGATTTTAAGGACACGAAATGAGTTATTTTGGGTTTAAAGACACGAAAAGAATGATTTTGATCTAACACATTTTAGGAAAAATTGGGAACATGGTCAAGGCCGAAGGAAACTTCACAAGACTTTTTAAATCTTTACCAAACTCGTTAATCAAAGACGTGAAAGGTACCCATCACTAGGTTTGGTTTTTAGGGAGACACAATCAAGTGTCTACACAAACATGATAAGATGATTATGAAAGACGAGCTGCTTGTATCAATGAAGACTCGTCCTACTTTTAGATTTGCAATATTTAGTATGACTACCATAAGATCGTCATGGGGAGCTCAAACTGTGCCCCCGTCTGACTCGCAGATCACGACCTCGTGGAATGGCTTCTCCTTTACTTAATTGGATAACATGACTTGATCCTGACTTCAAGCATGATCCTTTGCATCCCTCATGGTAGGGCCGCCTCCAGCAACGCCGCTTGAAATTATGGGTACGTGCCCTGTGTCGGTATTATATCCATCATCATTTTTCTTTTCCTTGGGCATCTTGGATATTTTGTCTATCTGAGAGTGTGAATTTTGACTTCCGAACGTACAAGTTTAACATGCCCTTCTTAGCAAGCTCGTCCAACAAGCGCTTGAGGTTGTTACAATCATTTGTATCATATCCCACATCCTTGGGTAATGGCATTACTTTTTGCTGTTTCTAAAGTAGGGCGGCCCCCTTAACGACTGTGGATTTTCAAGATAAATTTTTTTCCTTAATCTCCATCAGGATTGAGAAGCAATCCTTGTTGAACTCAAAAACATCAGGCTCATACATCTTGGCTTTCTTAGATTTAGGCATCTTTGGGTCAGCTACCTAGACTTCCTTTTTCCTGTTGCTTTCTTCCTTTTTCTTGACAGGTAAGTCTTTCTAAGAAGTAGACTTCTTTTCGGCTCCCATGCCCTGTTCTTCAGTCTTTATGGCGAATAGAAATTCGAAGCGTTAAATATGACTTGGCCTCACGCAAAATTCTCGCGTAAGTTTGAATTTTCTTTCGAATCAGGTTGAACTTGAAACCATTATGCCTTAATACTTAGAGTAACTCCGAGTAGCCCATTTCATTTGGCAGGTTCTTAATTTGGGACTTCTCCATATTGAATCTTTGAACATAGGACCTGAGTCCTTCCTTCTTGCCTTACACGATCGTTACCAAGTTAATGGGCGGGATGTTGTAGGAAAAGTTGCCGACGAATAGCAAGATAAGAGTTATGAAGCAATTTATGTACGCGGATGGCAAGCTATTTAACCAATCTTGCCCTATGTCCTTAAGGGTAGTCGGGAAGCTTTTACACCATATCGCGTACTCGCGTATCGTAAGTACATCAAGTTACGGTAGGATGAGATATGTTCTTTAGGATTGCCGGTGCTATCATAGGCGCCGACCAGCATATTGTAGGGATTTAGGTACTCTAAGCGGAATTTCATGAATCATATTCATAAGCACCTAAAACAAGATCGCATGTATAACACACAAGAATCACATAATTATACATTTGAAGCATGATTTCCACGTTGCGATTGATTGATAATTAAGGAGAGAGTAGAGCCCCATGCGTTGCTCCTCTACTTAGTCCACGTGATTCGAATGAGTCGTCCACCAAAGCTATGTTAGTCAGATGAAGGGGAAACACCACGATCACCACATTTTCGGACAACCGGCCACCACAAACCACCACCACCACCGAACACACACCGGTGCAAGGAAGAGAGAGAGAGTGTAGTGAGAGAGAAATAGAGAGATTTTAATTTGAGAGGGCTAGGTTTCGTGTTTGCGAATTCGGGTTTGATTAACAGTAAATTTGTATATTGAAAACCCTAGGCACCTAGTCTATTTATAATCATATTATAATTAACTAGGTTAGAAAGCACGAAACCCTCCAAACCAACCCACATGGCCGGTCACCTAGAAAGATGAGGCCCAACATGGGCTTCTTCCTCTTATGCTCAATCTAGACCCTCTGTGTCACCTTATAGGATCCGTTCAATTGGGTTTTGGACTATTTTACTATTCCAAAGGTCGCAAGTACCTCTAGCTATGATAAAACGACAACCTAAAAGAACGAACTTAATTATCTCCATTATATATCAAGTAATTGCACTTGACAAAGACATAAAACCTTCAATCTCCCACTTGTCTAAGACAAGTGTGCAATATTCAAATTCCTTAAGTCAATATGTGTCTATATGATAATATGATTGCATCTCATGTCGAGATCATATTAATCTACAAATTATTTCTTGAAAACTGAGTTAGAATAGCAAAATAAATGATTACTTTGTAATCCATTTGAGTAGGGCCATGCATTTTCTCAATTCTCCCTCTTCAAGAGGCCATGACCACATTTTCTAGTTATATAGGTAGACTCTATCCAATCTTGTGGCAACCAAAGCTCTCCTACTTAACTTTTGAAGTAACCAAGAAGCACCCTTTATAGTCCCCTTTTAGGGCATGACGTTTTGATGTACCACAATTAAATTAATCATTAAATGAAATCAGTGTTCCACTCATGTCAAAGGAATCCACTAATATATCCGGAAGTTCTATACTTCAACTTCAAAGTAGGTCAATAGTTCAATTATGTATCATTCATACATATCCATGTGATTGACCGAGCATCTCTATGCCCTTATAACCTATGAAACTGCACTATCCAATCAATCTTACATGCCAGTCCATTGATTAAAATCATTTATGTCCAATTTAAAGATTTCAAACTAGGAACTTGAAATAAATTATGAATTTAGTTCACCTATGGGATTCCGTTCACCAAATCACGTATTTGATGATCCCATCAATTCATAATTATTTTTGACATTTTATTTAATATCAAACCACAATTAAATAAGAGAAATGAAAATTTCTAATTAAACATAATTCTGCAAGTTAATGCATTACACAATAAGTTTTCTCAAAACAAATACAATTTAAATTACATAACTTGGTTCAATCCAGAAGCCCTAGTGTCACTCTCATGCTTGGGTTGTGTAAGGGGTTTAGAGAGCGGGTTAGCGATATTCTCATTCGTATGAATTTTGCAGATCTTGACATCCTACCTGCCAACAATAACCAATGAGATGATATTTTCTCTCAACATATTTGGATTTGTAATGTGACCTTGGCTCCTTTGATTGAGCAATGGAGCCATTGTTGTCACAAAACAACTCAACTCCTTCTTGAGCACTAGGTACAATGTCTAGCTTAGTGAGGAATTTCTTAATCAAAACTACTTCCTTTTCTGCTTCCACGGCAGCCAAATACTTAGATTATGTCATATAGTCTACGACAGTGCTTTGCTTTGAACTCTTCCAGCTCACTCCTCCTCCGTTCAGACAGAAAATGTACCCTAATTGAGATCGAAAGTCATCTTTGTCTGTTTGGAAGCTCGCATCTGTATAGTCCTTGACAACCAATTCACTTTCGCCACCATAAATTATAGTCCTTCTCAAGTACTTAAGGGTGTTCTAAGTAGCTGTCCAGTGTACATCTCCTTGAATTGCTTGAAATTTGCTACATATGCTTAAGGCATATGCAACATCTGGCCTTGTACATATCATGGTATACATAATGGACCCTATTGCCGAGACATAAGGTACATTAGTCACACGCTGCAACTCTTCTGGCTTTTGAGGGCACTGAATTTTACTAAGTGTAATACCATGAGACATGGGAAGAAATCCTCTCTTAGAATCTTACATTTCGAACCTGTTAAGGATCTTATCAATATAAGTCACTTGAGTTAGTCCAATCATCCTTTGAGACCTATCTCAATGGATCTTAATTCCCAATATGTACTCGGCATCTCCCAAGTCTTTCATCATAGAGAAACAACTCTTCAACCATTCATTGACTAACTCAAGCATTGGTATGTCGTTCCCTATGAGCATTATGTCATCCACATACAAAGCTAAGAAAACTAGGCTACTCTCACTAAACTTCTTGTATACACAAGGTTCTTCTTCGCTCTTGAGAAAACCAAACTGTTTGATTACCTCATCCAAGCCAATGTTCCAACTCCGTGATGCTTGCTTCAATCTATAAATGGAAATCTGAAGCTTGCAATCCTATCTAGGATTTGAATCTTCAAAACCCTCAGGTTGTGTCATGTACACATCCTCCGTTAAGAACCCATTCAAGAAGGCGATTTTCACATCCATCTGCCAAATTTCGTAATCGAAAATGCAGTAATCGCTAGAAAAATCCAAATAGACTTAAGTATTGCTACTAGGGAAAAGGTTTCATCATAGTCAATACCATGAATTTGCCTGAACCCTTTTGTAACCAATCTTGCTTTATAAATGTAGGCATTTCCATCCTTGTCTAGTTTGATCTTGTATACCCATTTGTAACCAATGGGTTTTACCCCCATCAGACAAGTCTACTAGGGCCCACACATCATTTTTAGACATGGAGTCCATTCGGATTTCATGGCCTCAAGTCATTTTTCAGAGTCGGGGCTCGCCAAAGCTTGCTTGTAGGTTGTGAGTTCTACACATTCCAATAAGAAAATTTTGGAATCCTCGGTGAGCAGAACTTCAACAAACTGTTTTTTCTCATTTTGAGTGACCTACGAGGGGTAGGAGCAAAAATAGAAATGTTCTCTTCAACTCTTTGAAGATTTTCACAAGAATTTGGTTCAAGTGGGACGATAGGAGTGTTGCAAGTTGAATTAGCTTGCTTCGACGCATGATTTGTCAAATCAGTTGACTTATGTGCCCTCGCCTCTGACGTGGTGTTATCCACATCCATTTGTTGTTCGTCTCGAATTTCTTTGAGAACCACTTTGCTCCCACTTGGTTTTGTAGAAAGAAATTCCCTTTATAGAAAGACACCATCGCGAGCAACAAACACTTTGTTATTTGCGCGATTGTAGAAGTAATACCTTTTATTTACTTGGGATAACCCACAAAGAAACACTTTCTAATTTAGGGCCTAATTTGTCACCTTTTAAACGTTTTACATAGGCTTCAAAACCCCAAATCTGGAGGAAAGACAACTTTGGAACTTTTCTAGTCCATAACTCATATGGAGTCTTTTCAACTGCTTTGGACGGGCTTCTGTTTAGTATGTTCGCAGCTATTTCTAATGAATATCTCCAGACGATATGTGAAGATCAGTAAAGCTCATCATGGATTGAACCATGTCAAGAAAAGTTTGATTTCTCCTTTCTGACACACCGTTTAATTGTGGTGTTCAAAGAGGAGTTAATTGTGAAAGAATTCCACAATCACTTAGATGATCGTCAAAATCTTGGTCAAATATTCCCCACTACAATCAGATCGTAATGCTGTAATTCGGAATTCTTTGAACTTTTCAAAGGATTTCGACTTTTTCTTATCCGTATGTACTTAAATCGTCATTAAAAGTAACGAAGTAGTTAAACCCACTTCTAGCTTTTGAACTCTTTAGTCCACATACATCTGTGTGTATGAGTCCCAAAAGGTCATTAGCTCTTTCACCCTTTCTTGTAAAAGGTAATTTGGTCATATTACCCAACAAGCATGACTCGCAATTCTCAAATGATTCATAATCAAATGAGGATAGAAGTTCATCCTTTTGTAATCATTGGATGCGCGATTGGTTAATATGACCAACCTATAATGCCATAGGCAGGCTGAGTTTGAACCATCTGTTTTTGGCTTCTAGTGATCTATATATATCCATGTTGTAAAACATAATTAACTCATAACTAACAAATGAAAACAATTTATTACCTTGTCATAGATCAACACTAGCCCATGACAAGTAAACCAAATTAGTATTTTTAAAAAAATAACTGAAAAATTTCTAAAAAAAAATATAACAAGTTTAATGTTCAATATAACTGAAATCAAACTATGAAGCTTTCTCTGGCCACTAGAACACTTCTCATGTACCTCTAAGCTCCATTTCAGTGCTAGCTTCACTTCTTTACAGTTTCTGCACGACATGAACAATATGAGCACTGCAACTTGGTATCGTATGCCCAAGTGAAATTTAAATGTTTATAACATGTTACCCAAGGTTGATGCTCCATTTTTCCTTAGGTAGTCGAGGTATTTATGGTAGTTGCGCTTCCAATGCCCCTTTTTCTTGCAGTAGAAGCATTCATTTTAAGTTGTTGGCTTTGGTTTTGGAGTCGCCTTGGGCTTTTCAGGAGTCTTGGCAACTTTTTTGCCCTTACCCTTATTGCTTGCCCGTTTTTTCTTGAACCCCTTCCCTTTTGAACCATAAGAACTTCTTTCTTAATTTCCTTAGGGATTTTCTTTTCTACACTAATTAGCATGGCATGCAACTCATCTAGTGTCTTATCAGCCTCAGACATGTTAAATTTCATGATGAACTGATTAAAGGATTCTGTAAGTGAGTGGAGAATGACATCAGTAGCCATCTCTTGACTATATGGGTGCCCCAATTTTTTTATATTTTGAATAAGGCCGATCATTTTAAAAACATGATCATGAACTGTTGCACCTTTCTCCATCGTACAGTCCAAAATCTCTCGATGGAGCTCGTACCTCTCAACTTATTTTTGATTCTTAAACACGGCTTTGAGTTCTTGCATGATGGAGTATGCATCCTTGTCTTCAAAACGTTTTTGAAGACCAAGCTCATATTTGCAGCATTAGGCAAGTGATTGGTACAACTCTATCAAGAGCACCCTTATACCTATGCCTGTAATACTCAGTAGTGTTATCTAGCAATGCAGCAAGCAATGGGGTGTCCATAACATCCTCCCTACCTTCAGATTTCAGAACAAGTCTGAGCATTCTTTCCTAGTTGGAAAAATTGTCTCCTGTCAACCTATCCTTCTTAAGGAAAGGTCGAAGACTGTAAATAAAACTATGACTACTCATCTACGACATAATAAGGCAAAGTTCAATAATTTTGTTTAATAAACATTAAAGCACAATAAATTAATTAAAGGAAAAATTAACAGCAATAAGTTAAACTTTGGATGGTTTTCCAATATTAAGTTCAATTTTAACTAATTCAAAAATAAGCCAAACTTTTTGATCACTCTTCAACTATTAAGTCATGACCGGTTGTATAGGTTAATAACAAGTTAATGTGCCATGTGTCAAAATGTTATTGGTGAGATTTAGTTTAAATAATTTTTTTAAGTTTTATTTAAATCCTAATTAAACCTAACTAATATAATATAACTAAATAATAATTTAACTATAATTTTTGGCTTACTTTTCCTAAAAAAAATTAGTAATTTAACTACTTTAAAATAAATAAATAAATCAAAAAAATATTATTATTATTACAATTATTATTATTAATAATTTTTTTTGAAAGAAGTTATTATTATTATTATTATTATTATTATTATTATTATGATTAGAAATATTAATAGTTATTATTTCCTCAAAAAAAAAAATATTATCATTATTGTTTTTTTTATTATTATTATTAAAAATACAAAGAAAAAAACCGGTTGTAGACACCTACTTTTGGCATATTGTCTCGACGGGAAGTGCGATGATGGTAAAAAATTTGTTCTTCATGCTAGATCAAATTTGAAGTGTTCATGGACTCTGAAATGCATTATGAAGTAAGTTAGAACCCTTATTTGAGACCAAATTATCTTAGAGCCTAGTTCGATTACTAGTTAGACCTAAAAAGTTTTCATACATTTTTAATCTTGATTAATAACGGACCAAAATGCATCAAATGCAGTGATTGGATCAAATGGATCTTACATTGTTGAAAATCGAGCCAATTAAATTAATTATCACATAATATCTGTTCAAGGCCTATACAGGTGGATAGCCCTTTCAAAGAGCTTTCCAATGGTATATTATAAGACCAATTGCGATTTAAACAAAGAAGTTATCATCAAAATACTAAACCGGGCCCTAAAACCGACACCCTTGCACTCAAACTACCATATCTTTTGATCCATAACAAATTTTAACCTAATTCTAATGGCATTAGAAAGTAGTCATTCAGAGATTTCCAATAATATCTTATTTTTCTTAATCCAACTTTTAATCAAAAGTAATGGAAGTTTAAAAAACGCGTTTTTGTATAAGGTAAACCACACCACGCGGCAGCTCTCAATCAAGTTGCGCGCGCCTGCCGCGCGCAAGTCTCAGAGTTGCGCTTGACACTCTAGTGAGACTTTGAGAGTTGCGCGCGCCCCTTGATGCCGCAGCTCTAAAACCCTAAACCTAGATTCCTACGCCTATAAATAGGGGTCTTCGTTTAGCCCTAAGGAACAGAAAAACAGAATTAAAAACCCTAGAATTCTAAAATCCTTAATCTCTCAAGTTCTCTATTACTATCATACTAATTTTCTCGTTTCTTCCCAAATACTCTCCTACCCTAATTTATTCCATTGAAACCTTGAAGGTACGAAGAAGAAGGAAGGTCCATAAACATTTAAAACCAAGATCTAGCAAACAAAGGAGAGTAATTAGTTTCATGAGCACTTAGATCAATCACCTTTTTCTTCTTATTTTAAATAACTTTAATAAATTAATTAGTGTTGTTTGATCACTTTAAATAAAATCTAACTACTTAATTCATGTAGTACTCTTTTGTTAATTAAAGACTAGAATTGGAATGATTAGTTGTTGTTATATCACCTAAGTCAAGGCAAATATTGTTTGTATCTTGTTCCTTTAACAAATTTAATTAAAAAAGAATAACGACATTCGTTGCAATGTTGACTTTTTGTGATTAATGTTTGTAATTAAAATCAACTAACTTAGTTTTAGGAATTGCGTTGCATATATTATTTGGTGATGAAATTGTGAAAAAGGAAGAGCTAGTAGAGGCCGTACTAGGGCTATGATGGTGATTCCCTTTAAAAGGAACATTATCGTAGTACCCTCGCTCCCAAACTCATTTATGGTATTAGTAGACCAATTTGTGTATGGGTAAACTTATGATTCTTGCTAATTATCCCTTGAACGCTACTTGGGAGAAAGGTGTGAACGAGGTTTATGAGTTTTCCTAAAACTCATTGGCGACTCTCTATTGGAAATGGGGTCCCCATTGACGGGCTATACCCTCATCACATTAGCCCAACTGCCAGACCACCCTCCATCCTTACCGGCGAACCGCCCCCACCCCTTCCCACGAAACCCCATCCCAGTCTGCGACCCCCACCCATCATATCCCCCGATCGCAAACCCCCACCCAACCCCCTGCCCACGAGCCCCCAACCCCTAGCCTTGTTTGGCGAAACCCCCATCTAGTGGCCGATTAAACCCACCCTCTACCATAGCCGGCGCAAACCCTGAACTAGCCAGCCCCACTTAGCGGCCAATGGAACCCAAACTTCCTCTACCCTATCCAATGCGAACCAAAAACCACAAAGCCTCCCCCCTTCCACACCTAAAGGACAACCTAAATTTTTTCAACTATAGTGTTATTTAGGAAAAATTAGTATTTAAAGTTAATTTTGTTTATTTATTAAATTAGAGTTAATGAATTATTTCAAAAAAAAAGGATAATCAATTATGGTATTAGTCAATTGGTGACTTGTTTGACTGGTCATAGGTAAAATTACTCATTTATGATATACATACATCAAAGTTAAATTTATTCTTTAATTAATCAAAGTTGAACTTAATATTAGAAGACCATCCAATGTTCGACTTATTGTTGTTAATTATTCCTAAATTAAATAGGTTACTTTAAAGTAATTTATTCAATATTAAATGGTCCCAATTGAATTAAGTGATTCCAAGATCCTTTATTTGTCTAATAATTGACTGGACTTTGGCCCTAACATCAACCTTTACATTTTCAAGGTAAGTAAACTCTTTACTAATTGCAACTCCAGCAACCCCATCTCATGTTTAAATATTACCCTTTGCTTCAAGATTCTAAACTCTTTAGGTAATCTTGTTGAGCATAACCAATTAAAATTGTAAAATTTGATTTACCCCAAGTTACCTTAGATATAAAATTGACACCCAGCTTTGGCATGACCCATCAATAATTATCAAAGGGTTGTTGGGTTTTTAATTGGAAAAGCAATCTCAATATTATTGGGACCTAGATTTATTATGTTCTGATTAATTTAGTGAACTCTAGAGCATCATCAACAACATAAATAAAACCTAGCATGCATAATCTACTAATGCATAAAATAAAGCATGACATAGTATGGCGCCTTAGTCTTGAGAAACTAGACTTGAAATTCTCCCACTTGAATCTTCATGGATCTTCATCCACCTTGCTCCTTTGGGTCTTCACTTCATGGACTTCTTTGGACTAAACTATTTAAATCTATTTACTTTAAATAAAAGGTTACAAAAATACTTAACGGTACGCTGACCGTATTTAGAATACAAAAATACATCACGATGCGCAGATCATATTTAGAATCTATGAGCCATACTAGTCTATATATAGCATAATAATATCATATATTATAAAAATTCCACATAATAAAATCACTCAACATGCTTTCCTAAACTAAAATATCAAATATTCTTAATTAAGGCAATGCAATTCTTAATATATCTCATATTTTTAATCATAATTAGATAATATCATATGTTATTCATTACCATCTATAAAATATCATATATTTCAAAATTGGTATGAGATAGACTCGTATCTTATTTTAATGTGAAAAGATAAATCATATTTATTTTCCATAATTATCCTAACTAATTTAAGAGATCCTATCCTAATTACTAGCTAATCAAATTATGGGATAATCACATTATTTAAATCAATTATTATCCTTTAGGAATATTGGTCAAAATATCCTAACTAATCCTATCCAAAATTAACAACTTAAATAATGGATATTTACCAAGTAACAACTTTTGAAATTTTATTTTATCCCAAAATTTAAATTTGATTTTATTTTGAAAATAATTAAAATAATTTTTTTCGAAAACCGTGGCTAGCTTCGACTGGCCAACGATGGTGGCTGGTGGTTCATGGAAGAGGCTAACTGATACCACTATAGGGATTAAGGTACTCTAAGTGGAATTTCATGAATCACATTCATACACATCTAAAACAAGATCGCATGCATAACCAATAAGAATCACATAATCATACCTTTGAAGCGTGATTTTCACGTTGCGATTGATTGACAATTACGGAGAGAATATAGTATAGCCCCAAGAGTTGCTCCTCTACTTAGTCTACAGGATTCGAATGAGCCGTCCACCAATGCTATATTTGTCGGATGAAGGGGAAACACCACGATCACCACCTTTTTGGACAACCGGCCACCATAAACCACCATCAACACCGAACACACATCGATGCAAGGAGGAGAGAAAGTGCTGTGAGAGATAGGGTGTTTGAGAGGGCTAGGTTTCGTTTTTGCGAACTCGGGTTTGATTAATAGTAAAACTTTATATTAAAAACCTTAGGCACCTAGTCTATTTATAATCATTTTATAATTAGACTAGGTTAGAAAGCACGAAACCCTCCAAACCAACCCACATGGCCGGCCACCCAGAGAGATGAGGCCCAACATGAGCCTCTTCCTCTTATGCTCAATCTAGGCCCTTTGTGTGACTTTATAGGATCCGTTCAATTGGGCTTTGGGCTATTTTACTAGTCCAAAGATCGTAAGTAGCTATGATAAAACAATGACCCAAAAGAATGAACTTAATTATCTCCATAATATATTCAGTAATTGCACTTGACTAAGACATAAAACCTTCACATACGTTTTACTATTTCTAGGTAGGACGAATTCAAGATTTCTTGAAAGAAAGGAGGATGCTTGTCACCTAAGGTCAACAAGCGCATTTTTCAATTAACAGGTTGAGGTTATGTTGCATGCCCCTCAAGTAAGGCGACATGTTTGTACATCTGGCCGTATAGACCTAACATATTCAGAGGTGCATATAGCGGGTATAGTAGCATAGTTGAGCGACACCAGATGTTGTTGTGCCGCCCAGGAACGAGGAACTTGAGTTTGAGTATGAAGGACTCAGCTCGTTCGGGTCGAGCTCCTATGTTGCAAAGAGGTATGGTGAGTAAATTTACCCGGCATTGTAGGTGTGGATGATGTGTCCAAGTAGTTGGACCGAGCTACCCGGTCTTGGCGCTTCTTCTTTAGTTAGTCTCGAGCATCCTTAAAGCCTTGAGAAGGCTCAGTCCCTTGCCGTGTAGGGTTCCTAGTTGCTGCTCCCACCGACTTGGACTTCTCGAATACCTTGGACCAGTTTGTCTTAAGGACCCTCAAAGATCGGCTTCCTTCGAAAAGGAGTAGCTCCAGCATCTTCATTTGCTGCTGCCTTATCATGATATGGTTTCTTTTTGCCTACCGTTCCCTCTCTTTTGGGCGGTGGCCTAGAGGAGGAGGCGAGCTTACCTTCAAGCTCCTTTCCGGACTTGTACAAGGTTGCATTTAGCATGCCAATCGTAAGCGATGTCGTTTTAGTAGCCTGATCATTTCCTGCAGTGGTGTGAAAGGTCGCGGTCAAGGGATTGCCCCATTGATTGCTACCTCTAAATCTTCCAAATCTTATATGTGTTCGTCGTGGTTTAAACCGGGTGTCTTACGACCATCTTGAGCCATATTAAATGTGTTTCCTCATTGACGGAGCCAAATGTACATTTATCTCATATTTTTCTTTCGTTTTTGCACTAACTCTATACATGCACGGGTACATCTCATCTAAAGTTCCTACTCTATGACAAGTATTTTAATAATTTTTGTAATTTTTCTTTACAGAATAAATTTTTGTAATAATACCAAACTCCTCCTAGTCACAATGTTACAATGCAAGCCTACATTCACTATCAGAACTTTTATAGGGAAAAGTCATAGTTTTTGCTAAGAACAAAGGTAATGTTTTATTAAAAAAAATTTGAAGTTAATAGCTGTAGGCGTCATGCGAAGTGCGCCTACGTTAGCATTTGGTGAACTGACCATATAACGATTAGGGATAAGGGATAAAGTAGGGAACTGTCAACATGTTTTTAAGGACTTGTAAACCGTTCATGGATTCTACGAAAGGAACAAAGGCAACCATGAATATTAATAGTCTATGAAAGTTATTACTCCCCATTCACAATCCATGATATTGATAACTACATATGGTCATCGAACCATGGCTGGAAGATCGGGGATGAAGCTACAAAATTAAGTCAAGAAGAAAATTTCGCCCATATTAGCCTCTACTTGATTCTTATTGCGAAAAAGTATTGTTTGTGATCCAGAAGACATCAAAGTTCAATTTGCTCAAAACTAATATTAATAAGTTGGTTAATTATTAATGCACATATAATTCTAAATATTGTTATCACTTATCAAATAAGTCCACGAGACTAAAAGGGAACCTAAACCTATTGGCGTGATTTTCAATTACATATTCTTGTTTAAACATGCGAAAGGGTGATCAAGATTAAAAAATTATATGACCTAAAATATTGGAAAAAACATAATAAATAAGTTAGTAATCAGAGCATCCAAATCCTAATAATAAACCTAATCATGATAGTAGCAAAATAAATAAAATAAAATAAAAATAAAATTAATTAATTACTCACATTGTGCGCAATCCTTTAAATTGCTACATCATGAATAAATTGTTAGTAACTTTAAGATATTATAAATCAAAAGAGAAGAATTAAATTAAAATAAAGTTGAGATTTGTCCATACTCTAAAACATTCAACCTTTAACGTCTAGGTTTAAGAGTAGAACTCCAAGTATTGTAAAGAGACACCAAATTGCTTGAAAACGATTATTGAATTAGGTATTATGATGATCAAAGGCTTGTATGAGGATAGAAAATAATCTATTTATATTCATTGTCGTCTTCGGAACCCTAAATTCAAGTCCGTATTTATAAGTTAGGGTGTAGAAAACAATGGTGTAGAAGATATAATGCTGGCGCAGGTAAATAAATTCTGGCGCGACACGCTAGAAATGCCGTGTTACGCTAGCCTTGCAGTGCCATGGCATAATTTGCTGCATCGCGGCAAAAGCTAGATTTTAGGTAGTTTTTATTTTGGCCTTACTTTTGATACCGAACTTGAAATAAGACAAATAATATAGCAATAGAAAGCTCTAGAAGTCTAATTTCCAACACAGTTTAAATAAGGTCAAAATAATTTCTAGATTTTCAATAGAATTAGGTGTCTACAATAGACAATGTCATTACAGATGATTTTCAATAAACAATGTTTAACTATATATTGGATTGGTTGTTCAAATTACAGTTATTTATTGATTTGACGAATTGAATTAAAATTTGATTAATAAATCTATTGTTGAATGTGATATTTTCTCCCTACTCTCCTTTTTTTTAATCAAAAGCCATACTTTATATTTCCAACTTTATCTCTACGTTTTCATGAAAACATGTGTCCTATAATTAATTTAACATCCATCTTTTAATTTTTTTCCTATTTACCTAGGCTTCCATTTTAATCAAATTTTTTTTTTTTTTGGTATAGGACTCCCATTTATTAGCAAGTCTTGTGTGTGGCTAGCCATATGGTGTGACCACATTTGTTTATATGAGTAATGCCATTCATTCATGAGGGTGACTACATTTTATTATTATCTATACGAGTAAGCTACCCCAATTTACAAGTAAGCTACCCCAATTCACTATACAAGTAACTTTAGTTATTAATTACAAATAAAATAACCCTATTTGTTCATTTGAGTAACTATTATTTTTTATGTTTTAAATATTAAAAAAAACTAAGTGCACTTAGCTTGTTTATAAAAGTAAGCTTATTTATCCATTGAAGTAGCCCCATCTATCTAGGTAACCAAATTTGTTCATAGTTGTAATTCCTATTATAGAATTAACTGTCTTACGTTAATTGTATGTAAACTGGCCACAACATGTGGCTGACCATAAATTTTTGTGTTATTATAAAAAAAGTTATATCCTCACACATAGTGTTAAAATAAATTAAAAGGAATTAAGAGAGTATTAATTATAACTAAAATAATGATTTTTTTTTTGGGTAATAATGCATTATTAATAATTGTTATGTTATCGGTGGATAATGGTAACCCACCAGCCATAAAATCCTGAATCTGATACTACCTGGATGATCTAAATTTTTGGAGAACACCATACGAGTCCCCACACTTTTTCTTCTCTTATGCCTCTTTAATAACTATGCTTTCATAGTTTGGAGATGACGACCACATATCTTCAAATATGAATTTCTTTATACATTTTCTCGCCCTGACACACTTTAAAAATTGTGCAATTTTTGTTAGAACATGAACTAATTTGTCACCAAGCAAATGATGAACACCAACATTCGGGAAAATTTCAATCCACTCAATCGTGTCTTGTTAAGCCCCTAAAACCTCCATAAGGGAGTTTAATTTCCATAGTAATTTCATCCTACTTCTCATATTGTTAATAGTTATGCCCTACAACACTACACATTACGTATATCCATTAGTCTCTTATATGTAAATTTGATCCACTTACTCCTTGTATTCAATGTTGCAACTCGCGTCCCTCTAAATAATGATGTATTATCTACTTTCATATCATGTATGAATCTCATATACTTGCCTCAGCTTATAGGACCAGTCTCATCAAGTTAAATGAATTTGCCTAATAATTTTAACGCCTTTGCAGTGGTTATCGCCTTCGTATGTTCTCTTATTCATAGAGACTTTTTTTGGCGTTTATCCATATTTGAATTACATCCATTAAGGATGATATCATAGGGTTGAATTCCATCCTCTATTTTCTTTAGTAGTAATGGCTCCCCATTGAAAAAGCTTGATCTTTCTTATATCTGACAATGAAAAATGAACTTATTGTCAATCTCGCAAACCACCATCATATTCCCTAATCCCACTATATTTTCTGAGTATTTTTCATCACCTCCATGCTAAAAGGGGTTCACGGTTCCTTAACCAAGTAGAGCAATGATTGTTATTTAATTATTTTGTCTTCCTCATCAACACAATCAATGATTTCCTTATCTGCTTTTGTCTAGTCCATTGAGTCTTTTTCTCAAATCATTGTCCATTTATACAGATCAGATGCTTACCATTCGACTACCTTTGAGATTAATAATTTGGAATTAAATGCACAAAAAATGGAAATCACAGTCTCACTTCTCAAAGTTAGAGAAGAAGAAGGATGAACTCTACAAGCAAGCCCTAGTTGAAACCCTAAGGCCTAAACTAAGAGATTAAAATTTAACTTTTGTAAAAAATTGAACTATTAGATATTAAAAAAAAAATGCATCCCTATTTGTGATTTTTACATATGGAGCATTTGAATTATATAGTTGAAAAATGAATTGTAAATCTTATTTATCATTGACCAAAAATAGATGATTAAGAATATAAAATATATAACTAAATAAGTACTAATTAATTTTAGAAAAAATTTAAAATTACTATTCATTCACTTTTTTTAACCATTTGTAGTGATTTAACATGAGAAAAAAAAATATAGTACATCATGTAAGATCAAATTGTTTTATGTAACTGTCTTGATATGTATTTTAAAGAATAAATTTCTTTTAATGTTTATATATATGCTAAAATATATTTAAAGTAAAAATTCTACTTTACTAAGCATTATCGATTTAGGGAAAACATAAACCTAAGGTCGTAAGTTAGAATAAATAGTCGGAAACAAATACACAATGAATGGCTTCCATCAACATGGAAATGTTGCAAATTTAATTAATACATGCCAAAAAAAATCTAAAGGCAATAAAATAGCCAACGGTGCACCCCTATATTGTAGCTATAAGTTGAAGCTTCGAAATATTAGGGAATTACAGTACACAAAAAAGATGAACATTGAAATAAATGCTCACTAAATATAGCCTTATACCTACCCATCAACCAAATTTTTGGTGTGCGTGCACTTAGGGGAAAGCTTCCACAAAAGAAATTAATGGAAATAAATTATGGATTTTGGTATCTAGGACAATAGTTTATAGAAAGGAAGGAGTGTAAGGAAAATATCTTTCAATCCTGTCAAATTAATACTAGCCTCTACAAGGAGGCAGTACCTCCATCTTGAATAAAAAAATTAAGAAAATATAAATACAACAATTTTATAAAATTTTATTTAAATCAAAACCCCTCTAACCAAGGCTGTTCGCATTAGTAATAATATTATTGACATTGTAAAGATTGTACCTTCATGGAAAAAGATGGTTGTTACACGAAGATAGTTTTCTTTGTGGCTCTTTTAGGTGTGTTCATTGTCATAGCGGAGGCCAAGGGAGGAGGTGGTGTGAAGGATGGGGATGGTATAAGCGTTGTTCCAGCGCCTGATGAGAAGACTTTTAATTTAGTAGATTATGATGCCACAGGTGACGGAGAAACAGATGATGTAGAGGTAAGTTTAAAATTTTAGTGTGGATTAAGTATACACGGATTGAAGAAAAATTAGAAAACGAAGAAAATTGACTATAAAATTTTAATATTTTTTAAATATGAAACTATGAAAATTTATATATTGAGATTAAAAATATTTAAAATTATATAGTTGAGATAATCATATGTAATTGAATCTCTTATTGTATGGGCTAATGATTGTGTAATATTGATTTTATTCCATGTATTAAAATCTCATTAAATCAATTATCTTATCTACTTAAGAGATATAATAATCACTATTGCTTACAATTAGAAGTAGAAACAAAAAGGCATATTATTTCACGATGTCAATTTGATATGAACTTCTGCTAATGACATTACCCATCATCTATATTAAATTAATAATTTATATCCCTAGAATGTATATATGATTTCTAATTCACTTACAATATATCTAGAAAATAATTAAAACATAGAGCAATATGTACTATATTATCTTTTAACTTATGTGAAAATAATTATATAAATATATAACAATATTTTCTAAAATTAACTTGTACCGATAATGACAAAGAAAATATATTGCATAGTTTTACTTTTAAGATGTATAAAATGCAAGTACTTATAAATTTTTTTCAAACACAATTAGCCTTAAACATACATACTTCTAAGACTTTTATTTATTCCCATAAATGAGTTTATTAGGAACACAATTCACTCTCTTGTTTCAAAATGCCTTCTTGACATCTTACAATATTTATAGTAAAAATTAAGACTTCTTTCAAAGTTGTCTCGGTATAATATAATATTTATATCATATGGACCTTCATCTCGAAAAAAAATGGAATCAATAGTTCTTTTATATCTAATGATGTTATTACAGGCTTTTATGGGAGCATTTAGGGCAGCATGTGATCATCCTGGTAAGGCAAGATTCTTAATTCCTCGAGGACAATTTTTCGTTTCTCAAGCAGTATTTGCAGGACCATGTAAAGGTCCTGGGCCTATAGTGGTGCAAATTACAGGGAATGTGAAGGCAGTACCTGATATTTCAATGTACCCAGAACCTGAATGGCTGACCTTTGAACGCATCAATGGTTTAGTGATTTTTTGTGGGGGTACGATTGACGGCCAAGGTCCACACATGTGGAAATATGCTGACTGTAATCAAAATTCTAACTGTGCACGCCTTCCTTTTGTAAGAAAATATGCTCTTCTATTTTCATCCCATAATTTTTTGTGCAATATATAACCAATTATGGATTACTAATCTTATTAATCTGGAAATCATACATTCAATTTATATATTAAAAATAGAGCGATTTTCCTTAATATTGTTGAAACAAAAATAAATTCCCTTTGTGCATCGGTGTAAAAATAAATTTCCCAAATATCATCCACGTAGGATCGTTGTTGGGCGTCAATTGTTTCAACTTAAAACCGCTAATAGTATTAGCGATTTCAGAAAAGAGACCCCCTTTTATTATCAACATCACTTTTCCTCCTCACTTTAATTTGTGTAAGGTCAGTACGGAGGAAAAGAAAGTTGTTAATAATAAAAGGAGTTCTCTTTTCCTCCTTACTTAATTCACAGACTTCCTGGCCAAAAACACCTAAGGGAGCGCCAAGCCGCCAACATTAATATTGTTAAGTTCAAAGAGAAAAGCTTTAAGTAATAACAAGTCTCTTTGCCTCTTTTTTAAAAAATACAAACAGCTAATATTGTTAGCGGTTTTAACATAAAACTTTGAAAACACTAGCGCTTTTAAGCCAAATCAAACATCAATCCTACATGGACAGTACTTTGGGAATTCGTTTTTAAATTGGTGCATAATGAGAATTTATTTTTGTTTCAACAATATTGAGGGAAATCGCTCTTGAAAATATCCAGGCGATAATGTGAATTGAATTATGTGGTTGAAGATAAATATAAAGGTAATTTTTCTTTTCATACATTATTATTTATGATAATATATTGTCTAATTAAAAATAAATGAGATCGAGGTAGAGTAGAATATATCTTTTCAAAGTAATGCAAGTATATGTACTCTTAAGCAATTAGAAGCTTATTAAATAAAAAAAAGTTATAAAGTTTTTTTACGATTAGAGAAAGGATAAATTTATTTTTGTTTGGATATTTTAAGGATAGATTTTATAATATCATAATTAAATGGCTTTTAAAGTAAATTAAAAAAATTGGTTGGTTTAAAGTAATTTTTCAAAGAGAAGCTTTTTTTTTTCTTATGTTTAAGAAACTATATACTTCCTTTATATACAAGGCCTATACAGTTTTGAGGCCTTGCTTTTACCATTGTTATCAACATATACTCAATTTTGCATCCCTTCATATATAAATTCCATTCTACTTATTTTATTCTATTTTGGTCAAAGGATAATACTTCATATTATGTTAGCCAATTTGCTCATTATGTGGATTTAATCATCTTATCTTACCCTACATCTTTTTCTAAAAAGTAAATGCATAGATCCACACATACTATAAATTAAAAATTAAAAAAAAAAACAAAAATTACTTCCTCTATTACAAAACATTTGTGATATTATGAATTTTGCATAATTTATACACTACCTTTGAGCATATGCTTTATCTAGCATACTTTCTCTGTTTCATTTTAGTTGACGTATTTCGACTTTCACCACTATTCACATAAGTTACATTGACTTTATTTTGTGATCAATTTTTAATGAAAAAAATAGTTGAGTTGTGGTTCGTCTCAACTTCTAATCTATTAACCTATACAAAAAGCAAATCCTTCCATGACACTTGTCATTACCTTGTAAAAATTTTCCCGCCTTTTCCACCTTTTTTTTTTTTTTTGCAAAATCTTTTAGTAAACTATTTATACCGTATGATTTTTTCTTTCCCGTTTAACAATCATATTCCATATATACCCAAATGAAATATTTCTGAATATCTTTTACTTTATACTTGTATTTTGTAATATTTTTGTCAAAAATATTAAACAACCGTGCATTGCACGTGTTTTTAACCTAGCTATATACTAAAGGCGAAACCTGGAATGATACTTGTCATTTCCTGGTTAAATATTTTCCCGCCCTTTTTTTATTTTTTTTGCCATATTTTAATGACATTTATTTTATAACCTACAATAATAGTTGTTTCCATTTTGACAATATCTTTAATCCAATTATACTCATTTTTTACGTATATTTTATATACTATGAAACTTTTAGTTACAAAAATAGTAACATAGATTAAATGTAAGGTATTGTAATATATTATTTTCCAAGGTTATTATAATATTATCAATATCAATTTATTTCTCCAACTTTTATCATTCGATAATAAAATTTATTTTAATTAAAAAAAATATCATTTTGGTAGCATACTTTCTATAAATCATAAAATTACATAACGTTTATAAGAACAAAATCATTTTGTTATAGTATACATAACATATATTGGAATATTTAATCTAATGACTCGAAATATTTATGTGATTATTTAAAAAATAATAACCCCTACTACTCACTCTAAAAACATATTTAAAAAATTGATTACGGAATACTAATTATTCTAAAGTAAAATAAAATCAACCAAATTTTCATATTATGCTGGTCAAAGTGTGTCAATAATTTAAGGATAGATGTATATGAGTTCATATATGGGTACTAATCTAAGCTAATATTTTAATTTTCTTATATAAAACTTTATAGCTTCTAAATTTCTATTATTAGATTTTTTTTTATACAATCCAATTCAATAACCTTTACGTATTTGGTATTGGTATAAACTAAAATGGAAGTTATTTGTTACAAATAATTATTTTAGATTAATTATTGTTGAATTAACACCATTATTTATAATTTATTTGTTGTTTAATTTAATTATGACCGTGCATGGCACAGGACTTAACCTAGTTTTCAAATATCAAATTTTAATGTGAGTAGTTAAAGTGTAACATTAATATTAATTGATTTATTCCTTATATTATGAAATGGAAGGAATACCATTTTTAGAAAAATCCTACTATTTTATCTACTTCATTACCCCCTTTATTATATTTACTTTCTTATTATTTTATCTTTCATGATATTGAAGTTATATAATAAACATTTTATAATTTGTAGCAAAATTTTTCTTCACTTTTGGTTTTGTAGTCAATTGTTCTTAAAGGCGTTACAAATGCATCCATTAGAAGGATTACAAGCTTAAACCCTATGGGATTCCACTTCTTCATCACCACAAGCAAGTTTATAGATTACAAAGGCTTCATATAACAGCTCCAAAAGATAGTCCTAATACTGATGGTATCCACATCAGCTCTTCAGACCAAGTGAGGGTCTCACGATCACGTATTGAGACGGGTGATGATTGCATAGGTATCCTACAAGGATCAACTCTACTTTCCATCAACAAAGTAACATGTGGTCCTGGCCATGGCATAAGGTATAACATTCGTTATAAAACATTTTACGTTTTTACTATTAAAAAAAACTAATTTAAGTTCTCCTAACACATGCTACCAAGTAATGCACAAGAATTTAATTAGTTAATCAATTTTCTTCTTTATAATTTTATGGGATTTCTGTTTCAAATAAAAAGTAAAAAGATTTTTTTTTTCATCTAAAAATTTCCCAACACCTCACTCGTTGATCGCACTTACAAACACATTTATACTCCCATTCAAAATAACAAAGATATATATTTTATCATCCCTTCTTCTTTAGTTTTTAATGCTAAATTATATTAGAAAAAGTTTAATAATTTAGGTAATATGAAAGATTTAAGTACTCCTTCCATTCCTTGTTGATGTTCTTATATTCCATTGTGGGCTTTTCAACAACTTTTTAGTTTTTCTTTCCTTCTAGCATTTTTTTCCTTCAACTTCAAAGTTTTACTACAATAAAATTTCTCATTGTACCCCAATAAATTTCATGTGCATCCATCTAATTGTATTTTTTTCCATTGATTTTTCTATTAATAATTTCACATTACACATTCCACTTCATTTATGCTTGTCATATATTTCGTCCACATCTCTTTTGTCCATAACTAACTATATCTCTACATTTCCTCTGAATTTCTTCATTTTCTTCCTTCTTCAGACGAGCAAAGAACCCTAAAAATTGTCTCTTTCTCCTCAAATCTAGGGTTTATCATGGAACTGTTTTTGTGAAATTTTCGTTTTTTGCATTACAAACACCATAAGACCAAAAGCCCCTTATCAATTTTAAAAAAATATGAATTTCTTCTGTTGTCCATTTCCCTTCTCTTCTGATTTTGGCAGATCTAGTCAAAGGATTAAACATAGAGATTATGTTGAATTTGGCATACAAAAAACTTGGTTTGGGTGTATTTCCCTTGAACACATTTTATCTCCCTAATTTTCAAAGATCTTCAAATTAAATTCTTTTGTATGAATATAAGTGACAATTGTCTCTCTCCTCCAATCTTCATAAACAATATATTTTGGAGTTTAAATTTTCGAAGATCTTTAAACACGTTTTCTCTCTCCTCCAACCATTATGATTTTAAGAAATTTTGGTATTTAGATTTTTTGTATATATTAGAGTAATCTATTCGATCTAATCCATTGGTTGGATAAGTGAATTCTTTTATATGATTAGCTAATTACATTTACAAGGATTGAGTTTGAAACTATAAAGTCTCTTTATAAAATCTGGCAAAACTGTGTGAGTTTGAAAAAAATAAAAAAAACAAAAGTGAACATATTACAAAGAACCAGCTCAAAAGAGTATGTACTTCATTTAATGCTTAAGAAGAGTACATAAAAGATTCCAAATATGAAGATAAATAAGGAATAGAGGGATTACTATATAATTAATAATATAAACTTGAGAATGCACACCCTTCAATATTCTTATTGGTGATTATTCAATCAAAAAAGACTCGCTTAATATGTACCGATTGAAAGATTTTACAAACAAAATCTTTTACAAGCTTACACTTAATTCATTTCTACTTAACATAAACTTCTTCATGATTTTACAATAGTCTACAAAGTAGGCACAACAGTGTTTAAAAAGTGTGGAGTTTCTTACTATTTAAACTTGATTTACCCTATAAAATCAATAAGAAATAGTCACTTCCTTACTATTTCAAAATCACTTTCTAGTATAAACTAGAATACATATGTCAAAATTTTTTTAAGGGATAATCTTGTTTACCTCCAACCTAGAAGTTTAGAAAAGTAGTAAAATTTTGATTAAAATAATCTCCTTTGCAAAACATTATTAGGTCACCAATAAATGTTTAATGATTAATTAAGTTTGAGATAAACACACTGATATTTAGTTATCATGGCTAGTTATTTACTAATTTTAATTAAAATTTTGCTAAAAACTTTCTGAAAATCACAAATAATAGAGGAAAAAAAAAGGGGTGTCCTTAATTTTCAAGCCTTTTACTCTAAACCTCATGCAAATTTCTATTCAAAGAAATATAGAAAGTAACATAGTTGTGATATAAGAAGTGACTTATCTAACATTTTTAAAAATAGATTTAAGATTATCATTAGTTCAAAAACACCAAATTGACAATATCATTAAATTTTATCAAATATATCTTCATCAAAACCCTATCATAAATTTTTTATATCTTGTAATCATTGATGATGATGTCTTGAAAAACATGGCATCCATTATCATTGGGTATAAGCAATAAAGACACATTGACTCATAACAATAAAACTCAAGATGACTTATCTAAGCATATGCCACAAAGGACGTGCATTTGTAGATCATATTGCAACTAATAATTAATCTTAAATAAGAGATATTATTAAGGGGTTCATTTAGGATTGGAAGATAAACACGCATTCATGTGGCATGAATTTCTTCTAAATTAATCTAATACATTATGTATGTAACCCAAGTTAAAAAATAATGTTCCTCGATCACATTTTAATAAGCCTTTAAATTTTTACCAATGCAATAAGAAAGAATAAACCCTGTAACTATGGATTTTGACAATGAAAAATAACAAACTCCTTGAAAAATTTGCATGTTCACATTCTCTTTTCTTATATGATGTGAAAATCTTGTTAATTTTTGTGATACTTAATATATAAAAACATTTATCACTAATGCATCCAAATAAATAATTTATTGAACCTTATATTAGGCATTATTAAATAGACTTAATTCTTAGCTTTTTTAACTTAATAGAAGTAATAAAGCATTAAAGATTTTTTTGTGGATATTTGTAATTTTTGTCAAGATACTTAATATAACTAAATGTTTTCAAGTACTGATAGTTAATTTCAACCACTCTTTCATTTCAGTGTGATAAGGATATGCATAAAGTTATCCTTAACAAAATGATAACTTCTAATAAAATGTAATTTCAGCCTTCCTTTTAATCTCACTAAATAATTTTTCATCCAAATGCTTCAAAGATTCAATCATTTGACACACATCATATTTGTTAAATCTTGATATATACATTTCATTACCTCTTCACGTAGTCGTCTAACCTTTCATATTACACAACATATTGAATAGAAAAAATGTGTTATCTAATTTTGATATCGTCGTATAAGTAAATAATATAA
Organism: Chenopodium quinoa; assembly: GCF_001683475.1. Lineage (NCBI taxonomy): Eukaryota > Viridiplantae > Streptophyta > Magnoliopsida > Caryophyllales > Amaranthaceae > Chenopodium > Chenopodium quinoa. The sequence goes on from NW_018743252.1 coordinate 602,076, forward strand.
GAAACTTCATCACACAAACCCTTTGATAAATAATATTCCATCATTGAATAGGGAAAATCATTAACAAATGAATTCACAATTACTTTGTCAAATTTTCATAAGATCCTAGGTCACCTTAGTTTTTATTGTTTCAAATAAAGACAAGTTAGAGAGTTTAGTTTCAATCAAACTAACATTAGAATCACAAGATTTATAATTTTAAAAATTGCAAAGATCACTAGGTTCCTTATTATTGTTAAGTCACCCCAACCTAATGATCATTACAACCAATGGTAACAATCCAGTAACAGTTCATATGTTAGTACCCACAAACTATTACCTTCTAGAGCATAAATCAACATTTAGATAGTTTTACCATAAACATATTATGATTGACATGCATATGAGCAATTTAAAAAGTAACAAGCAACAAATAATTATATGTGTGAACACATTACATTGGCATGCAACTAAATTAACAAATGTTTCCATAATGATAAGCGTAATTAACAACCAAACTTTGGCCACTAACATAATGAAAAAAAATTGGATCTAACTCTAGTCACATAGGCCAAGTAAACTCTCATTACAAAATAAATGCCAATCAAAACCAATATTTAGATTTTTCTGGCAATTTAATTAACAATCATTTTTTATTCCACAATTCATGGATAGAGAAACTATAGATTTACAATTCAAAATAGATTTTTACACAATAGTATCTATATATCGGGTGTAATATAGAACATAATTGAAATTCAAGGATAAAGAACTACCAGATCTATTAAACAATAGATGGAGGTTCACTTTATTAGAAATTGGTAAAATATAAGGAAACATTATAGGGTTAGGAAGAGAAATGAATAACATATGTACTTTCTAGAAAGAGTAGTGTATGGAAAAGTGTGTGGATTAAAGGTGTAACGTAAGATATTAGTTTCATTCACTTAGAGGAAAAATGTGATAAAATAATATTAAAAAGATATGTGAGTAAGGGAACATATAAATGAAGAAAGCAATTTCGGGACAAGGAACGTAATTGGGAAGTCAATAATATGTAGATAAGGTTGGTGAAACCAAACAACTACGAATTTCATATATGTAAATTAATAATTTCCAAGATAAATCTTTATACAGTAAATTTTTAATTTTATAACTTTAAAGGCCTAAACAATTTCTTATGTTGTAAGATATATACTTGGTCATCATTGTTTATGAAGCTAAAATAAAGAATAATTTGAATCACAAAATAACATACAGTGGCGAAGCAAGAATTTTTTTTTTAATAGGAGAGCCAAACATAATATATGTTAATTAATATTTTGTGCACAAAATAATATGTGGTATATTGAAATGACAAGAATAAGTGTTAGTGGGCACTTTAAATTTAGAAGATAAGTAGTAAAATGTACTCAATTTTTAACCAAAACCAACTAAGCTACATGCAACTAACATCATAATCAAGGAGAGTCTAAGGCCCGCCTCAACCCCCTTGTTCCACCACTAATAACATGATCATATATATTTTCTCAAAAACAATATAGTCATATTTATTTCAATTTTTAAATTTGATAGTAAAAAAATTCCATGTAAGTTCATTTTAGATTTCTGAATTTAAATAAGTTAATCTAAAACTAAATAATTTTCAACTTTAAAGATACGATAAAACATCACATGTTTTTAAATATATATATATATATATATATATATATATATATATATATATATATATATATATATATATATGTGTGTGTGTGTGTGTGTGTGTGTAGATTAATGCTAACCAAATTAAAAATTTTAGAATACCTCTTGTGATATCAGATCATCTATGGTTTTTTCACCATATACCCTTGAGTAATTCATTAATTTACTATATACTCATGAAACTTTTCAAATTCACCATATACTTCTAAGTTTAACAAATATGTCACCAATTGCCCTTAATGACTAATGGTGTTAACCTCCATTAGTCATTAAGATTAAGTATGCCATGTGACATCTTCTGATTGGTTGTTTTTTAAAGTCTATTTATTTAATTACTAAAAAAAGTAAAAGTTAAAAATTATAAAAACCAACCTAAACCCTTGCCACCCTCCTCACTCCACCACCACCACCCCCGCCCAGCCCCCTCCCCTAGTGCCGGGTGGACCCCTCCCTCTTTCAATGTCGCGACGGAGCCCCTCCCCCTTCCCCTTAAACCACCATACCCCCACCCTGACCTCCTACGAAACCCCCTAGAAAAACTTGACCCAAACCCCTAAAACCTCCAAATCGCCCCTCCCCCCACCCTCGCCCAAACCCTCTCCTGTGCACTGGCCAAACTCAATCGCCCCTCCCCTTACCATCTACACCACTCCCCCCCTCCCCCCCTTCCCCTTGGAAACAACACACCAAAACCCTAAAACCAAAATCTAGGGTTTTGACTTTGAGGTTTTAGGGTTTCAAGGTGGTGGTTTTCGGGTAATATGGGCGGTGGCGAAGAAGGGGAGGGTAGTTTGGGCCGCCGGCGATAGGATTTTGGGGTGGTGGTTTTCGGCTATGGTGGAAGGGCTAAGGGAGGAGTTTTTTAAGAGTTAAAGGCGAGAAATTCGAGCTGGGGTATGGTGATTCATGGGAAGGGTTTAAGGGTTAGCTTTTTCATCCAATTTAATGATGTTTTACAAGTTTTATGTTACCTTAAGAAGTATTGCAAAAGCTAGGGATAAGAAAATCACATAAAACACAAGTAATTTTTTTTTTTTTTTTTTTTTGACAATGGAGAAAAAAAAAAGGTTAAATATGGTACAATTTCCCTAAAAATATCAAATTTTTGTAAATTTTACTTATTGATAATTAAAGATATTTATGGTTTAATTTTTTTTCATCGACACACTTAAATAATATAAAAAAAATAACATATCAACTAGTTTGGAACAACAGAAATATATACTTCCTCTATTTTTTTTATTGCACCATGAGTGATTCACGCTTGCCAATGCATTACTTCAGCTATCAATATCTTTAATTATACTTTTGTACAAAATTATAAAAATTTGATATTTGAAAAGTAGATTTCGAGACAAATCTAACTAGATGCTACAAGATTATGTTTTTCCTTACGGATAAATCACAAAAGATGGTCAAAGAAGATTATGTGAGCAGTGTAAAGTCCTTATGGTGCAATAAAAGAAAAATGGAGGAAGTATGTAAGTTAGTATACAGTTAGTTTAGTAAAAAACATAACACATCATCTGAATATTGTACAAAATATTAAATCGCTTTTTAGTAATTTCTATTTTGAAAACGACTAAAATTAGCAATTTAATGAGTAATAAATCTTAAGTCCAAAGTTTTTTTTAGGCCTTTTTATTTTTGTTTTATATTTTTATCCATGTTTATAAGATCGGTAAATCATATCATTTCTTCAATATTTATTAAATAGGTTATTTGAAAAAACTTTGAAAACTATAAATCCTTCTGAAATCCCAATACATTCGATTTCATCCCTTAACTTTTAGATCAATCATACATCGAAAAAAAATTTACATGTTATTATGAGAAACATTCTTTGATGGAAACGTTTAACATATTTTTCTTAAATAATAGTGTTGGTAGTCTTGGCAAGAATGAGGATGAAGAGGATGCCAAAGGTGTCCAAGTAAAAAATTGCACGCTTCGTGGTACAACCAACGGTATCAGGATCAAAACTTTTCCTTTCAAGCCTAATGTCATTCCAATCAAAGCTTTTGGATTTCTTTTCAAGGATATTGTTATGAAAAGTGTTCAAAATCCTATTATTATAGATCAAGAGTATTGCGGAGGAGGCCATTCTTGTGTGAACGGGGTAAGCATCACTACTTTATCAGTTATTAATATATATCCTTTAATATTAAAAATCGAAAAAAAATATAAGTATATAACTAATGTAGTCCTATATTATAAATATGACTATTACCCTTAGGTCTATAATAATCTTCTAAAATTAAGTTTGGAAAAACTAGTACAGTAGTCAATAGGTATTTAATACGATAATAAAATTATTAAAAGAATAAATATAAAAAATCAACCTTCATTATGATCTTTAATAAACAGTTAAAATGTACATGTTGACCGTCTTAATTATGTTGTACAACCATCCAAAATCAGGCTTAGTGATATCTTCTTCCACAACATAGGAGGATCGACAACTTCATCTCAAGCTATTAACATCAAGTGTAGCTCTGCGGTACCATGTCAAAATGTTCATCTCCACAACATCAATTTGATTGGTTTAAAAGGACCATTATCTGCTTCATGCATTAATGCCAAGATAAACTTCTTTGGACTACAAGTACCAACTTTGAAGTGCTAAGTTTAATTAATTATATTTTTACGTATTTTTGTTATTCAATTACCTGATCTTATTGTTCAGGATGGTGGAATAGAAGTTCAAATTTTAGTAATTTTGAAAGAGCATACTTCCCTATATATTATCTTCTAATCTACAATACAAAATAATTAATCATTCTTGTAATTAAATGGAAATAATTTTTCTTAATTTGTAGACACCAAAATCATGTCTCCCTAACTAACACTTAATAATTGCACCAATTATTTTAATTGGTCCAAATTTTAGTATGAGTGGATATATTGATAATATTAGCCTTCATTTTGACCCCTCTAAACCCAAATACACCATTCATAGCACAACACAATTTCTAAGTTGTCAAAACCGACCCCAAAACACAAACCAAAATGACTCAAAACCACAAAATTTTGATTCGAAACCCTCAATGCAAATTGCAACATGCACTAAGCTTTGGACGACTATGATAGAGCATGCATGCCTAGCAAATTAAACAGTTAGTATGCTAAATGTAGATTCCTATGCCCAACACAACACCTTGTGTTGAGCATGTGCAATAATAATGTTGGTAACTAGCGCAAATTCTAGGCAATCAATCTCTACCTGCTTATAAAAATACATCTTATTTCACAAATGGAAAGAAAGGAAGAACATTTTATATGAACCCTAAACTCTGGAATAAATTTAAAACTCTTCATATATTAATTTAATAATAAAAAAAAGTTTGGATAATTAATCATTATTTAGTCTCTCTTTCAAAGTTTAATCAAAATCACTCATGCAAACAAAATTGACGCTTAATATAAAAACTGATGATGACCTAAGTAGTTTTAATCCTTTATTAAATCTAGTTGTTTTGGAAAATGATCTAATGATGTTTCTAGAATTCGAAGGAGACATGTCCTCTTAAAACTAAGAACAGTTTTTACTTCATGTAAGGGGTTGGGGTGCCCTATAAGGTCTCCTCCTTCAATCCAATCTCCTTTAAAGGGGCAGGTTTTGTTGATATTGAAATCCTCAATTGTTTGGGAGACATGTACTAAAGATAAAATGAATCCAATTTTAGGCAAGGTTTGGAAAAACACATAATCCCTAATTACATTGGCCTCAACTTGTTCAAATAAATCAAAATGTGCAAGAGGAATATGCATGGTAAAAGGCGTGAGTTTTCCTTTTAACCCTTTTGGAATGATCGTCCACTTTAGCTCTATTTGAACAAGAGATAGATTCCGGAGACAGGGTATTGAAAAATTGTTCAAAGACGAAAATCCTTCAAGTACTAATACACCTTTACTAATTCTTCTCAATTTTATTTCACTACTAAGCAAAATGTGCAATGTGAAACCTAATTAGTACGAAATACTTAGTTTGTTTTACTCACAAGAGAACTATTTTATTCTCAAAAGATCACATTGTCATAACAACATCATATCATTATTGATTGATTTGAGTTTATAATGAATTGGTTCTTTTGAACCTTTCGTGTGATCAAACAACAACTTTTTATAAAAAAAAAAAATTAATTCAACAAAGATCATATGAACACAAATAATAAAAGAAACTGATTAGTGTTTAGGAAACTTATCACTTCTACTTGCTAAAGTGTCGCTTGCATTCCTATTTAGCTCTTCCTACTCCAAATTCTCCAGCGAATTGGGGTTGTTTGTAATTAAGGAAGCTAAAATATTGTGTATATAGATAGTAGAAAGAAGAATGATAAAGGATAGTGTTTGAAGAAATGTTATTTCAAAGATCTCAACTCTATTGAAATTGTAATATCGTAATTTTATATGTATTATAAAAAATTATGTATTTATAAAATATATTTCTAGAATTTATAATATTAATTTTAATCAAAAAGGATAAATACTTATTAAATAGTTTCTAATTATATAAATATTAGTTTGAAAAAAGGAATTTAATTAGTAAAACCTATAGTTTCTAAAAGAGTTTTAAAACAAGGGTAAAAGTGGAATTTCCATTATTAATGGCGTTTTTGTAATTGCCCGAAATATGATTTTTAAGAATCCTATATATATCCTAAATTCATAAAAAAGGAACCATTATTTTTCCTCCCCAAATCAATTGAAGGTGTTCATTAAAAAAAATCAAAACTCTAAACCCTTAATTCCATCTTTCTCATTACGCACATCGGCTGGCACAAGATCGATTAACAAACTGTCACTAGCCAAAACCAGCAACAACATCCCCGTCGAGCTGGTGACTCTTTCCCCTCTTTTTGGTTTTTGTTGTTTTGTTCATAAAAAAAAAAGTTCTCCTTTTTAAAATTTAATTTATCTTTTAAATTATGATTAATATCATGATTTTTAGATGTTTGATGCATATTTTAATTATATATAAGTAGTATTACTTTTTAGATTTTATTATGATTAAAATCTTGCCAACTAATTAAAACCCTAGGTGTTCAATTTGTTGTTTTTTGCCTAAGGATTTATATTATGCTAATCTATTATTTTAATTGATGTTAGAGTATGAAAACATGAGTTCAAAATTTAATTATATTGCTGGAATTTTTATACAAGCTTTATTGTTAAGTTTTTATAAAAGGAACTTAATAGCCTACAGCGGTTTTGTGTGTGGTGTGGCCAGCTAACACACAAGTAACCTATGACCAAGTAACCATAGACTAACCTTGTAACCCTTGACCAGCCTAGTAACCCCTGACCAAGTAACCAGGCCCGTATTTGAACCAGGGCAGGTAGGGCGGCTTCTCAAGGCCCCAATTTTATACAACATTACTTTAAAAAAGAAAAAGAAAAGAAAATTATGTACAACCGTATGAACTATGAATGCGTTAATATGCTTGATTTGTTAACTTTGGGAAGTTAGGAATTAACTCCTTTAATCTTGAGAAGTTGGAAATCAACTCCTTTAATCTTGGGAGGTTGAATATTCCAAAAACATTAGATTAACTACTACTTTAAAAGGCTAAAATCTTCATTCAATATCAATCCTTTCCATTATTGTTTTAATTTTTTCAATTTAATATCAATTCTTCTACTCTATCCTGATTTGATATCTAATTCCGGTAAAATTTCTATATAGTTCTTAAGTTGTTCCTAATTTGTGTTCTTCAGTTCTTTCAGTTTTTTATTTTTTATTTTTTATTTTTTTATTTATATTTTTGTATTAATTCGGTGTTACAATGATTTTCGAAATTACAATTTTATACGAATCAATTTTTCATGAAGATTATATAAATTATTTTGTGGTTAGATGTAGGTTTTCTATTTTAATATAAATTTTCGTTTGAGTTATTCTATTGTTAAATGAAGATAGTCTTAATTATTTAAATTGATGAATTGTTTTTAGATTTTATTTTCATATTAATCTTCTCTTTTTTTCCAGTAGTTCATGAGTAGTTTTATTTAAAAATAAATAATAGTCAGTTAGTGTAGGCATCATTCGAAGCGCGCCTACATAAAAGCATATTGTGAATATGCTTGACACTCATAGGAAGTGGGAATTGACATATACGATTAGAGACAACGATTAGGGACAAGGAAAGTAGGAAGCCGCCAACAAGTTTTTAAGGAACTTGTAAACTGTTCACGGATCATAAAAGGCAACCACGGTTAAGGGACAACGAAAGGCAACAACGATTGACCCGTGAAGGTTACACCCCATTCATAATCCAAGAGATTACTAACTCCATGTGGTTGGGAACCACGAAAGGAGGATCGGGGATGATGGTACGAAGTGAGTCATGGAGTCACATTTGCCTGTATTGGCCTCTACTCAATTCTTATTGCGAAAAGTATTTCCAATGATCTCAAAGGCATGCAAACAAAGATCTAATTTGCTCAAAACTAATATTACGCTGAATTGGTTGAATATTAATGCAACACATAATTCCAATTATTAGTGATCACTTCGATTAAACAACAAGATTAAAAAGGAACTTAAACCGGCCGTCCAAATTATCTTATTAGGCGTTATCTTCAATTACATATTCCCTTAAAATATGCAATATAGTGATCAACAATAAACAATAGAATAAACATCGACATTGGAAGCAGTTTAACCATAACATTGTTAGTCAAATCAAATTATAATAATAACCCTAATCATGATACTAGCAATAAAGAATAAAAATAAGAGTAATTAAGTGATTAATTACTCACTTTTTGAGTTTCCTTGAATTGCTATATTATGAATAAATTGTTAGTAACTTATAAAAATATAAATCAATTAAATTAAATAAAAAGTAGAGTTGATTTGGTCCAAACCCTCAGTTAATTCTACCTTTCAAACCTTGGTTTAAGTATAAAACTTCGGGTCAAGTATAGACTCCTTGGAGTGCTTAGGAAAAGTATTATGAGAGAATAGGGTGGCTAGTGTTTAGGCTAGAGCATAAGAGAGAAAGATAATGATTTTTTGGTCCCTCGAAATTGGAAAAATCAGGTTTGTATTTATAGAGAAAACGTGAGGGGTGAAGCACGAAACCCTAGAAATTAAAAGGCGCCGCGAAGAAACCCTAGAAAAATGTCGCGTCACGGCATGTGTGCCGCAACACGGCGCAAGATACCGTGACACGGTGCAAAATACCGCGACACGGCGCGGAATACCGTGACGCGGTGTGTCTGCCGTGACACGGTGCACATATTTTCCTGAAAACAGTCCAGATTCATTTTATTCATTGCTTAATGACAAAGAACGTGATATTTTATGCGTCGTTTCAGCTATTCAAGATTAATTTCAGGCCTAAGGTATTTATTATTTATTAATCGGGCTTAATTAATAAATATCACGAAATGAATTAAAAGGGTTTGGGCTAGGATATGAGTTGGAATGAGTTTGAATAAATGGTTTGACTAATTTGTTAACTGGATAAGTTTGACTGAACATGGGTTTTAAGCACTCCCGAGATTAAATATTTGACCCGACCAATAATGGCAGTGAAAGGTTGTTCATCATTGGGTTTGGTTTTGGGGAGACATTTCCAGGTGTCTACAGTTAGTTTTAAATATAAATTGTATAATATATTTAAACATTGGTAACAAATTTATTGATTATAGATTCATAGATGATGATATTCATGAGTTTTAATAAAATTGATTTTAGTCTAATAGTTTTTTTGTTTACATGGATAATCTGTTTATTATTAGAAATATGAATTGTATAGGAAATAATAAGATTTTTGTTTTTTGTTTTTTGTAAGAAATAATAGTGCTTTATTAATTTAAGGATAAAGTATCCGAGAGTACATAAGGAGAAATCTCACATGGGACGTGATTTGCCCAAACTTGCTCTACACCAAAGAGCACTAATCTAGCTAAGTGGTGCGCTATAAAGTTCCTTCCCTTCTTACATGAGACCAAGAAACAAACTCAAAGTGAGAAACTAAGTCTAAAACATCATCTAAAATATTATCTAGGTCCGCTAAAAACGTTGATGCTTTGTCAAGAAGGTTGATCACCACTTTAGTGTTCGATTCAATCATCACCTCTTTTAGCCTAAAACGTTTCCCAAGCTTAATTCCAAACTGAATAGCCATACATTCAGCAATTGCAGGCATCCAGAAGCCTCCCACACGTCTTGTTCCAACAAAGATAACATTCCCACTAGCATTTCTAGCTACTGAACCAAGTCCCACCCAACCTCCATCAATTATGGTTGTTTCGGGGTTTTCTGAGGTGTCCTGCGGGAGAGTTACAACAGCGAGAATGCACGCTTGACTTTTGTTCCTTCAAAACCACGAAACTCCGGTTGGGTGGAGTTCTTCCTCCGAAGATCAAGTTAGTATGATTACGGATTAGATTATGCGCGGAAAGTAAACGGGTATTACTCTCGGATTCCGGGAGATTCCGCAATTAATATTGCTCGGGTTTGGTGTCCGTATTTCTGAATGCCAATAAATGAAGATGATTCCTCTATTTATAGCAGATGAAGATCTGCTCCCCCATTGGGGGTAAAATTCCACGTGGCATCCATTGATTGGATGCCAATGGTGCTATAAGGAGGTGACACGTGTCAGACTCTCATTGGGCCACGTGTCTAGAGTAATTTTTACCCTAAACATTTGCCCCTCACAGGTGCTGACGTGGCTATGCCACGCGGCGCTTGTGACACGTGTCAACAGGTAGGAGGGCGACGGTTCGCCTCCTTCCCTCTATTTTTTCAAATTTCACACTAAGGGGGAAGAGAAGGTGACGGTTCACCTTCTGAGATTTTCTATAAATAGGGATCTCCCTCCTTTCATTCCTCACTTTGCCATTTTTGAGAGAAATTTCTTGAGAGAAAAAGAGAGAGCTCCTGACCCCGCCTGGTTGCTCGTGCAAACAACCTTTAACATCGATACATCCGGATACCGTTTGTGTTTCGTAGCCTGTCTCACTAAGGTATCCTTCTGACTTAGTCAGTTTATTTGGATGTTCGATTATGCTGCAGCCGGCCTATGCCGTCTGGCGCTTCTTTAGGCAATTTTTCTGATGAATTGCATCTATTTAGAATCTCATCCGGTTTAAACCGTCTGAGGTATCTTCAAGCAATCTCATTTGTGAGTTGCATTCAATAGATCCTCAGTCGGTTTAAACCGTCTGGGGTATTTTCAAGCAATCTCATTGGTGAGTTGCATTCAAAAGACCCTCAGCCGGTTTACACCGTCTGGTGTATCTTCAAGCAATCTCATTGGTGAGTTGCATTCAAAAGACCCTCAGCCGGTTTACACCGTCTGGGGTATCTTCAAGCAATCTTATTGGTGAGTTGCATTTAAAAGACCCTCAGCCGGTTTACACCGTCTGGGGTATCTTTAATAACTTTCTTTTGAACTGCTTTGCTGTTCCCTTAGCCGGTATCATACCGTCTGGGGTATGAGCAAGCAGTCCCTTTCTGAGCTACATTTCTGGCACCCGAACCGGCCTCACGTCGTCTGGGGTATTTGCGAACAGCCTCTGGATTTATTGTTTTAACGGATACACAACCGGCCATCTGCCGCCTGTTGTAGTTTCGTTCAATTCTTTTTGCAAGCTGTCTGTTGATGAACCTCAGCCGGTATATACCGTCTAAGGGGTCTTTGGACAACCTCTAACAAAATCTCTAGACTACTTGTTCTTTATATCTACCACAACCGGCTTTTCCCGCCTGTGGTATCTTTGGGCAACATTAGTGATTAATTTTTCTTTCTTTTGCCAATTTGCAGTCTGCTCAAAGTGATACCGTCTGGGGTATCGTTGGTCAACAAACTTTCGTCTCCTTTCTCTAAACTTTTCTTCAATTATTATTTTTTTTTTTTTTTTTTTTTTTTTTTTTGCAAAATCTTTTAGTAAACTATTTATACCGTATGATTTTTTCTTTCCCGTTTAACAATCATATTCCATATATACCCAAATGAAATATTTATGAATATCTTTTACTTTATACTTGTATTTTGTAATATTATTGTCAAAAATATTAAACAACCGTGCATTGCACGTGATTTTAACCTAGCTATATACTAAAGGCGAAACCTGGAATGATACTTGTCATTTCCTGGTTAATAATTTTCCCGCCCTTTTTTTATTTTTTTTGCCATATTTTAATGACATTTATTTTATAACCTACAATAATAGTTGTTTCCATTTTGACAATATCTTTAATCCAATTATACTCATTTTTTACGTATATTTTATATACTATGAAACTTTTAGTTACAAAAATAGTAACATAGATTAAATATAAGGTATTGTAATATATTATTTTCCAAGGTTATTATAATATTATCAATATCAATTTATTTCTCCAACTTTTATCATTCGATAATAAAATTTATTTTAATTAAAAAAAATATCATTTTGGTAGCATACTTTCTATAAATCATAAAATTACATAACGTTTATAAGAACAAAATCATTTTGTTATAGTATACATAACATATATTGGAATATTTAATCTAATGACTCGAAATATTTATGTGATTATTTAAAAAATAATAACCCTTACTACTCACTCTAAAAACATATTTAAAAAATTGATTACGGAATACTAATTATTCTAAAGTAAAATAAAATCAACCAAATTTTCATATTATGCTGGTCAAAGTGTGTCAATAATTTAAGGATAGATGTATATGAGTTCATATATGGGTACTAATCTTTATGTATTTGGTATTGGTATAAACTAAAATTGAAGTTATTTGTTACAAATAATTATTTTAGATTAATTATTGTTGAATTAACACCATTATTTATAATTTATTTGTTGTTTAATTTAATTATGACCGTGCATGGAACAGGACTTAACCTAGTTTTCAAATATCAAATTTTAATGTGAGTAGTTAAAGTGTAACATTAATATTAATTGATTTATTCCTTATATTATAAAATGGAAGGAATACCATTTTTAGAAAAATCCTACTATTTTATCTACTTCATTACCCCCTTTATTATATTTACTTTCTTCTTATTTTATCTTTCATGATATTGAAGTTATATAATAAACATTTTATAATTTGTAGCAAAATTTTTCTTCACTTTTGGTTTTGTAGTCAATTGTTCTTAAAGGCGTTACAAATGCATCCATTAGAAGGATTACAAGCTTAAACCCTATGGGATTCCACTTCTTCATCACCACAAGCAAGTTTATTAGATTACAAAGGCTTCATATAACAACTCCAAAAGATAGTCCTAATACTGATGGTATCCAGATCAGCTCTTCAGACCAAGTGAGGGTCTCACGATCACGTATTGAGACGGGTGATGATTGCATAGGTATCCTACAAGGATCAACTCGACTTTCCATCAACAAAGTAACATGTGGTCCTGGCCATGGCATAAGGTATAACATTCGTTATAAAACATTTTACGTTTTTACTATTAAAAAAAACTAATTTAAGTTCTCCTAACACATGCTACCAAGTAATGCACAAGAATTTAATTAGTTAATCAATTTTCTTCTTTATAATTTTATGGGATTTCTGTTTCAAATAGAAAGTAAAAAGATTTTTTTTTTTCATCTAAAAATTTCCCAACACCTCACTCGTTGATCGCACTTACAAACACATTTATACTCCCATTCAAAATAACAAAGATATACATTTTATCATCCCTTCTTCTTTAGTTTTTAATGCTAAATTATATTAGAAAAAGTTTAATAATTTAGGTAATATGAAAGATTTAAGTACTCCTTCCATTCCTTGTTGATGTTCTTATATTCCATTGTGGGCTTTTCAACAACTTTTTAGTTTTTCTTTCCTTCTAGAATTTTTTTCCTTCAACTTCAAAGTTTTACTACAATAAAATTTCTCATTGTACCCCAATAAATTTCATGTGCATCCATCTAATTGTATTTTTTTCCATTGATTTTTCTATTAATAATTTCACATTACACATTCCACTTCATTTATGCTTGTCATATATTTCGTCCACATCTCTTTTGTCCATAACTAACTATATCTCTACATTTCCTCTGAATTTCTTCATTTTCTTCCTTCTTCCGACGAGCAAAGAACCCTAAAAATTGTCTCTTTCTCCTCAAATCTAGGGTTTATCATGGAACTGTTTTTGTGAAATTTTCGTTTTTTGCATTACAAACACCATAAGACCAAAAGCCCCTTATCAATTTTTAAAAAATATGAATTTCTTCTGTTGTCCATTTCCCTTCTCTTCTTGTTTTGGCAGATCTAGTCAAAGGATTAAACATAGAGATTATGTTGAATTTGGCATACAAAAAACTTGGTTTGGGTGTATTTCCCTTGAACACATTTTATCTCCCTAATTTTCAAAGATCTTCAAATTAAATTCTTTTGTATGAATATAAGTGACAATTGTCTCTCTCCTCCAATCTTCATAAACAATATATTTTGGAGTTTAAATTTTCGAAGATCTTTAAACACGTTTTCTCTCTCCTCCAACCATTATGATTTTAAGAAATTTTGGTATTTAGATTTTTTGTATATATTAGAGTAATCTATTCGATCTAATCCATTGGTTGGATAAGTGAATTCTTTTATATGATTAGCTAATTACATTTACAAGGATTGAGTTTGAAACTATAAAGTCTCTCTATAAAATCTGGCAAAACTGTGTGAGTTTGAAAAAAATAAAAAAAACAAAAGTGAACATATTACAAAGAACCAGCTTAAAAGAGTATGTACTTCATTTAATGCTTAAGAAGAGTACATAAAAGATTCCAAATATGAAGATAAATAAGGAATAGAGGGATTACTATATAATTAATAATATAAACTTGAGAATGCACACCCTTCAATATTCTTATTGGTGATTATTCAATCAAAAAAGATTCTCTTAATATGTACCGATTGAAAGATTTTACAAACAAAATCTTTTACAAGCTTACACTTAATTCATTTCTACTTAACATAAACTTCTTCATGATTTTACAATAGTCTACAAAGTAGGCACAACAGTGTTTAAAAAGTGTGGAGTTTCTTACTATTTAAACTTGATTTACCCTATAAAATCAATAAGAAATAGTCACTTCCTTACTATTTCAAAATCACTTTCTAGTATAAACTAGAATACATATGTCAAAATTTTTTTAAGGGATAATCTTGTTTACCTCCAACCTAGAAGTTTAGAAAAGTAGTAAAATTTTGATTAAAATAATCTCCTTTGCAAAACATCATTAGGTCACCAATAAATGTTTAATGATTAATTAAGTTTGAGATAAACACACTGATATTTAGTTATCATGGCTAGTTATTTACTAATTTTAATTAAAATTTTGCTAAAAACTTTCTGAAAATCACAAATAATAGAGGAAAAAAAAAGGGGTGTCCTTAATTTTCAAGCCTTTTACTCTAAACCTCATGCAAATTTCTATTCAAAGAAATATAGAAAGTAACATAGTTGTGATATAAGAAGTGACTTATCTAACATTTTTAAAAATAGATTTAAGATTATCATTAGTTCAAAAACACCAAATTGACAATATCATTAAATTTTATCAAATATATCTTCATCAAAACCCTATCATAAATTTTTTATATCTTGTAATCATTGATGATGATGTCTTGAAAAACATGGCATCCATTATCATTGGGTATAAGCAATAAAGACACATTGACTCATAACAATAAAACTCAAGATGACTTATCTAAGCATATGCCACAAAGGACGTGCATTTGTAGATCATATTGCAACTAATAATTAATCTTAAATAAGAGATATTATTAAGGGGTTCATTTAGGATTGGAAGATAAACACGCATTCATGTGGCATGAATTTCTTCTAAATTAATCTAATACATTATGTATGTTACCCAAGTTAAAAAATAATGTTCCTCGATCACATTTTAATAAGCCTTTAAATTTTTACCAATGCAATAAGAAAGAATAAACCCTGTAACTATGGATTTTGACAATGAAAAATAACAAACTCCTTGAAAAATTTGCATGTTCACATTCTCTTTTCTTATATGATGTGAAAATCTTGTTAATTTTTGTGATACTTAATATATAAAAACATTTATCACTAATGCATCCAAATAAATAATTTATTGAACCTTATATTAGGCATTATTAAATAGACTTAATTCTTAGCTTTTTTAACTTAATAGAAGTAATAAAGCATTAAAGATTTTTTTGTGGATATTTGTAATTTTTGTCAAGATACTTAATATAACTAAATGTTTTCAAGTACTGATAGTTAATTTCAACCACTCTTTCATTTCAGTGTGATAAGGATATGCATAAAGTTATCCTTAACAAAATGATAACTTCTAATAAAATGTAATTTCAGCCTTCCTTTTAATCTCACTAAATAATTTTTCATCCAAATGCTTCAAAGATTCAATCATTTGACACACATCATATTTGTTAAATCTTGATATATACATTTCATTACCTCTTCACGTAGTCGTCTAACCTTTCATATTACACAACATATTGAATAGAAAAAATGTGTTATCTAATTTTGATATCGTCGTATAAGTAAATAATATAAGAAACTTCATCACACAAACCCTTTGATAAATAATATTCCATCATTGAATAGGGAAAATCATTAACAAATGAATTCACAATTACTTTGTCAAATTTTCATAAGATCCTAGGTCACCTTAGTTTTTATTGTTTCAAATAAAGACAAGTTAGAGAGTTTAGTTTCAATCAAACTAACATTAGAATCACAAGATTTATAATTTTAAAAATTGCAAAGATCACTAGGTTCCTTATTATTGTTAAGTCACCCCAACCTAATGATCATTACAACCAATGGTAACAATCCAGTAACAGTTCATATGTTAGTACCCACAAACTATTACCTTCTAGAGCATAAATCAACATTTAGATAGTTTTACCATAAACATATTATGATTGACATGCATATGAGCAATTTAAAAAGTAACAAGCAACAAATAATTATATGTGTGAACACATTACATTGGCATGCAACTAAATTAACAAATGTTTCCATAATGATAAGCGTAATTAACAACCAAACTTTGGCCACTAACATAATGAAAAAAAATTGGATCTAACTCTAGTCACATAGGCCAAGTAAACTCTCATTACAAAATAAATGCCAATCAAAACCAATATTTAGATTTTTCTGGCAATTTAATTAACAATCATTTTTTATTCCACAATTCATGGATAGAGAAACTATAGATTTACAATTCAAAATAGATTTTTACACAATAGTATCTATATATCGGGTGTAATATAGAACATAATTGAAATTCAAGGATAAAGAACTACCAGATCTATTAAACAATAGATGGAGGTTCACTTTATTAGAAATTGGTAAAATATAAGGAAACATTATAGGGTTAGGAAGAGAAATGAATAACATATGTACTTTCTAGAAAGAGTAGTGTATGGAAAAGTGTGTGGATTAAAGGTGTAACGTAAGATATTAGTTTCATTCACTTAGAGGAAAAGTGTGATAAAATAATATTAAAAAGATATGTGAGTAAGGGAACATATAAATGAAGAAAGCAATTTCGGGACAAGGAACGTAATTGGGAAGTCAATAATATGTAGATAAGGTTGGTGAAACCAAACAACTACGAATTTCATATATGTAAATTAATAATTTCCAAGATAAATCTTTATACAGTAAATTTTTAATTTTATAACTTTAAAGGCCTAAACAATTTCTTATGTTGTAAGATATATACTTGGTCATCATTGTTTATGAAGCTAAAATAAAGAATAATTTGAATCACAAAATAACATACAGTGGCGGAGCAAGAATTTTTTTTTTAATAGGAGAGCCAAACATAATATATGTTAATTAATATTTTGTGCACAAAATAATATGTGGTATATTGAAATGACAAGAATAAGTGTTAGTGGGCACTTTAAATTTAGAAGATAAGTAGTAAAATGTACTCAATTTTTAACCAAAACCAACTAAGCTACATGCAACTAACATCATAATCAAGGAGAGTCTAAGGCCCGCCTCAACCCCCTTGTTCCACCACTAATAACATGATCATATATATTTTCTCAAAAACAATATAGTCATATTTATTTCAATTTTTAAATTTGATAGTAAAAAAATTCCATGTAAGTTCATTTTAGATTTCTGAATTTAAATAAGTTAATCTAAAACTAAATAATTTTCAACTTTAAAGATACGATAAAACATCACACGTTTTTAAAAATATATATATATATATATATATATATATATATATATGTGTGTGTGTGTGTGTGTGTGTGTGTAGATTAATGCTAACCAAATTAAAAAATTTAGAATACCTCTTGTGATATCAGATCATCTATGGTTTTTTCACCATATACCCTTGAGTAATTCATTAATTTACTATATACTCATGAAACTTTTCAAATTCACCATATACTTCTAAGTTTAACAAATATGTCACCAATTGCCCTTAATGACTAATGGTGTTAACCTCCATTAGTCATTAAGATTAAGTATGCCATGTGACATCTTCTGATTGGTTGTTTTTTAAAGTCTATTTATTTAATTACTAAAAAAAGTAAAAGTTAAAAATTATAAAAACCAACCTAAACCCTTGCCACCCTCCCCACTCCACCACCACCACCCCCGCCCAGCCCCCTCCCCTAGTGTCGGGTGGACCCCTCCCTCTTTCAATGTCGCGACGGAGCCCCTCCCCCTTCCCCTTAAACCACCATACCCCCACCCTGACCTCCTACGAAACCCCCTAGAAAAACTTGACCCAAACCCCTAAAACCTCCAAATCGCCCCTCCCCCCACCCTCGCCCAAACCCTCTCCTGTGCACTGGCCAAACTCAATCGCCCCTCCCCTTACCATCTACACCACTCCCCCCCTCCCCCCTTCCCTTGGAAACAACACACCAAAACCCTAAAACCAAAATCTAGGGTTTTGACTTTGAGGTTTTAGGGTTTCAAGGTGGTGGTTTTCGGGTAATATGGGCGGTGGCGAAGAAGGGGAGGGTAGTTTGGGCCGCCGGCGATAGGATTTTGGGGTGGTGGTTTTCGGCTATGGTGGAAGGGCTAAGGGAGGAGTTTTTTAAGAGTTAAAGGCGAGAAATTCGAGCTGGGGTATGGTGATTCATGGGAAGGGTTTAAGGGTTAGCTTTTTCATCCAATTTAATGATGTTTTACAAGTTTTATGTTACCTTAAGAAGTATTGCAAAAGCTAGGGATAAGAAAATCACATAAAACACAAGTAATTTTTTTTTTTTTTTTTTTTTGACAATGGAGAAAAAAAAAAGGTTAAATATGGTACAATTTCCCTAAAAATATCAAATTTTTGTAAATTTTACTTATTGATAATTAAAGATATTTATGGTTTAATTTTTTTTCATCGACACACTTAAATAATATAAAAAAAATAACATATCAACTAGTTTGGAACAACAGAAATATATACTTCCTCTATTTTTTTTATTGCACCATGAGTGATTCACGCTTGCCAATGCATTACTTCAGCTATCAATATCTTTAATTATACTTTTGTACAAAATTATAAAAATTTGATATTTGAAAAGTAGATTTCGAGACAAATCTAACTAGATGCTACAAGATTATGTTTTTCCTTACGGATAAATCACAAAAGATGGTCAAAGAAGATTATGTGAGCAGTGTAAAGTCCTTATGGTGCAATAAAAGAAAAATGGAGGAAGTATGTAAGTTAGTATACAGTTAGTTTAGTAAAAAACATAACACATCATCTGAATATTGTACAAAATATTAAATCGCTTTTTAGTAATTTCTATTTTGAAAACGACTAAAATTAGCAATTTAATGAGTAATAAATCTTAAGTCCAAAGTTTTTTTTAGGCCTTTTTATTTTTGTTTTATATTTTTATCCATGTTTATAAGATCGGTAAATCATATCATTTCTTCAATATTTATTAAATAGGTTATTTGAAAAAACTTTGAAAACTATAAATCCTTCTGAAATCCCAATACATTCGATTTCATCCCTTAACTTTTAGATCAATCATACATCGAAAAAAAATTTACATGTTATTATGAGAAACATTCTTTGATGGAAACGTTTAACATATTTTTCTTAAATAATAGTGTTGGTAGTCTTGGCAAGAATGAGGATGAAGAGGATGCCAAAGGTGTCCAAGTAAAAAATTGCACGCTTCGTGGTACAACCAACGGTATCAGGATCAAAACTTTTCCTTTCAAGCCTAATGTCATTCCAATCAAAGCTTTTGGATTTCTTTTCAAGGATATTGTTATGAAAAGTGTTCAAAATCCTATTATTATAGATCAAGAGTATTGCGGAGGAGGCCATTCTTGTGTGAACGGGGTAAGCATCACTACTTTATCAGTTATTAATATATATCCTTTAATATTAAAAATCGAAAAAAAATATAAGTATATAACTAATGTAGTCCTATATTATAAATATGACTATTACCCTTAGGTCTATAATAATCTTCTAAAATTAAGTTTGGAAAAACTAGTACAGTAGTCAATAGGTATTTAATACGATAATAAAATTATTAAAAGAATAAATATAAAAAATCAACCTTCATTATGATCTTTAATAAACAGTTAAAATGTACATGTTGACCGTCTTAATTATGTTGTACAACCATCCAAAATCAGGCTTAGTGATATCTTCTTCCACAACATAGGAGGATCGACAACTTCATCTCAAGCTATTAACATCAAGTGTAGCTCTGCGGTACCATGTCAAAATGTTCATCTCCACAACATCAATTTGATTGGTTTAAAAGGACCATTATCTGCTTCATGCATTAATGCCAAGATAAACTTCTTTGGACTACAAGTACCAACTTTGAAGTGCTAAGTTTAATTAATTATATTTTTACGTATTTTTGTTATTCAATTACCTGATCTTATTGTTCAGGATGGTGGAATAGAAGTTCAAATTTTAGTAATTTTGAAAGAGCATACTTCCCTATATATTATCTTCTAATCTACAATACAAAATAATTAATCATTCTTGTAATTAAATGGAAATAATTTTTCTTAATTTGTAGACACCAAAATCATGTCTCCCTAACTAACACTTAATAATTGCACCAATTATTTTAATTGGTCCAAATTTTAGTATGAGTGGATATATTGATAATATTAGCCTTCATTTTGACCCCTCTAAACCCAAATACACCATTCATAGCACAACACAATTTCTAAGTTGTCAAAACCGACCCCAAAACACAAACCAAAATGACTCAAAACCACAAAATTTTGATTCGAAACCCTCAATGCAAATTGCAACATGCACTAAGCTTTGGACGACTATGATAGAGCATGCATGCCTAGCAAATTAAACAGTTAGTATGCTAAATGTAGATTCCTATGCCCAACACAACACCTTGTGTTGAGCATGTGCAATAATAATGTTGGTAACTAGCGCAAATTCTAGGCAATCAATCTCTACCTGCTTATAAAAATACATCTTATTTCACAAATGGAAAGAAAGGAAGAACATTTTATATGAACCCTAAACTCTGGAATAAATTTAAAACTCTTCATATATTAATTTAATAATAAAAAAAAGTTTGGATAATTAATCATTATTTAGTCTCTCTTTCAAAGTTTAATCAAAATCACTCATGCAAACAAAATTGACGCTTAATATAAAAACTGATGATGACCTAAGTAGTTTTAATCCTTTATTAAATCTAGTTGTTTTGGAAAATGATCTAATGATGTTTCTAGAATTCGAAGGAGACATGTCCTCTTAAAACTAAGAACAGTTTTTACTTCATGTAAGGGGTTGGGGTGCCCTATAAGGTCTCCTCCTTCAATCCAATCTCCTTTAAAGGGGCAGGTTTTGTTGATATTGAAATCCTCAATTGTTTGGGAGACATGTACTAAAGATAAAATGAATCCAATTTTAGGCAAGGTTTGGAAAAACACATAATCCCTAATTACATTGGCCTCAACTTGTTCAAATAAATCAAAATGTGCAAGAGGAATATGCATGGTAAAAGGCGTGAGTTTTCCTTTTAACCCTTTTGGAATGATCGTCCACTTTAGCTCTATTTGAACAAGAGATAGATTCCGGAGACAGGGTATTGAAAAATTGTTCAAAGACGAAAATCCTTCAAGTACTAATACACCTTTACTAATTCTTCTCAATTTTATTTCACTACTAAGCAAAATGTGCAATGTGAAACCTAATTAGTACGAAATACTTAGTTTGTTTTACTCACAAGAGAACTATTTTATTCTCAAAAGATCACATTGTCATAACAACATCATATCATTATTGATTGATTTGAGTTTATAATGAATTGGTTCTTTTGAACCTTTCGTGTGATCAAACAACAACTTTTTATAAAAAAAAAAAATTAATTCAACAAAGATCATATGAACACAAATAATAAAAGAAACTAATTAGTGTTTAGGAAACTTATCACTTCTACTTGCTAAAGTGTCGCTTGCATTCCTATTTAGCTCTTCCTACTCCAAATTCTCCAGCGAATTGGGGTTGTTTGTAATTAAGGAAGCTAAAATATTGTGTATATAGATAGTAGAAAGAAGAATGATAAAGGATAGTGTTTGAAGAAATGTTATTTCAAAGATCTCAACTCTATTGAAATTGTAATATCGTAATTTTATATGTATTATAAAAAATTATGTATTTATAAAATATATTTCTAGAATTTATAATATTAATTTTAATCAAAAAGGATAAATACTTATTAAATAGTTTCTAATTATATAAATATTAGTTTGAAAAAAGGAATTTAATTAGTAAAACCTATAGTTTCTAAAAGAGTTTTAAAACAAGGGTAAAAGTGGAATTTCCATTATTAATGGCGTTTTTGTAATTGCCCGAAATATGATTTTTAAGAATCCTATATATATCCTAAATTCATAAAAAAGGAACCATTATTTTTCCTCCCCAAATCAATTGAAGGTGTTCATTAAAAAAAATCAAAACTCTAAACCCTTAATTCCATCTTTCTCATTACGCACATCGGCTGGCACAAGATCGATTAACAAACTGTCACTAGCCAAAACCAGCAACAACATCCCCGTCGAGCTGGTGACTCTTTCCCCTCTTTTTGGTTTTTGTTGTTTTGTTCATAAAAAAAAAAGTTCTCCTTTTTAAAATTTAATTTATCTTTTAAATTATGATTAATATCATGATTTTTAGATGTTTGATGCATATTTTAATTATATATAAGTAGTATTACTTTTTAGATTTTATTATGATTAAAATCTTGCCAACTAATTAAAACCCTAGGTGTTCAATTTGTTGTTTTTTGCCTAAGGATTTATATTATGCTAATCTATTATTTTAATTGATGTTAGAGTATGAAAACATGAGTTCAAAATTTAATTATATTGCTGGAATTTTTATACAAGCTTTATTGTTAAGTTTTTATAAAAGGAACTTAATAGCCTACAGCGGTTTTGTGTGTGGTGTGGCCAGCTAACACACAAGTAACCTATGACCAAGTAACCATAGACTAACCTTGTAACCCTTGACCAGCCTAGTAACCCCTGACCAAGTAACCAGGCCCGTATTTGAACCAGGGCAGGTAGGGCGGCTTCTCAAGGCCCCAATTTTATACAACATTACTTTAAAAAAGAAAAAGAAAAGAAAATTATGTACAACCGTATGAACTATGAATGCGTTAATATGCTTGATTTGTTAACTTTGGGAAGTTAGGAATTAACTCCTTTAATCTTGAGAAGTTGGAAATCAACTCCTTTAATCTTGGGAGGTTGAATATTCCAAAAACATTAGATTAACTACTACTTTAAAAGGCTAAAATCTTCATTCAATATCAATCCTTTCCATTATTGTTTTAATTTTTTCAATTTAATATCAATTCTTCTACTCTATCCTGATTTGATATCTAATTCCGGTAAAATTTCTATATAGTTCTTAAGTTGTTCCTAATTTGTGTTCTTCAGTTCTTTCAGTTTTTTATTTTTTATTTTTTATTTTTTTATTTATATTTTTGTATTAATTCGGTGTTATGATGATTTTCGAAATTACAATTTTATACGAATCAATTTTTCATGAAGATTATATAAATTATTTTGTGGTTAGATGTAGGTTTTATATTTTAATATAAATTTTCGTTTGAGTTATTCTATTGTTAAATGAAGATAGTCTTAATTATTTAAATTGATGAATTGTTTTTAGATTTTATTTTCATATTAATCTTCTCTTTTTTTCCAGTAGTTCATGAGTAGTTTTATTTAAAAATAAATAATAGTCAGTTAGTGTAGGCATCATTCGAAGCGCGCCTACATAAAAGCATATTGTGAATATGCTTGACACTCATAGGAAGTGGGAATTGACATATACGATTAGAGACAACGATTAGGGACAAGGAAAGTAGGAAGCCGCCAACAAGTTTTTAAGGAACTTGTAAACTGTTCACGGATCATAAAAGGCAACCACGGTTAAGGGACAACGAAAGGCAACAACGATTGACCCGTGAAGGTTACACCCCATTCATAATCCAAGAGATTACTAACTCCATGTGGTTGGGAACCACGAAAGGAGGATCGGGGATGATGGTACGAAGTGAGTCATGGAGTCACATTTGCCTGTATTGGCCTCTACTCGATTCTTATTGCGAAAAGTATTTCCAGTGATCTCAAAGGCATGCAAACAAAGATCTAATTTGCTCAAAACTAATATTACGCTGAATTGGTTGAATATTAATGCAACACATAATTCCAATTATTAGTGATCACTTCGATTAAACAACAAGATTAAAAAGGAACTTAAACCGGCCGTCCAAATTATCTTATTAGGAGTTATCTTCAATTACATATTCCAATATGCAATATAGTGATCAACAATAAACAATAGAATAAACATCAACATTGGAAGCAGTTTAACCATAACATTGTTAGTCAAATCAAATTATAATAATAACCCTAATCATGATACTAGTAATAAAGAATAAAAATAAGAGTAATTAAGTGATTAATTACTCACTTTTTGAGTTTCCTTGAATTGCTATATTATGAATAAATTGTTAGTAACTTATAAAAATATAAATCAATTAAATTAAATAAAAAGTAGAGTTGATTTGGTCCAAACCCTCAGTTAATTCTACCTTTCAAACCTTGGTTTAAGTATAAAACTTCGGGTCAAGTATAGACTCCTTGGAGTGCTTAGGAAAAGTATTATGAGAGAATAGGGTGGCTAGTGTTTAGGCTAGAGCATAAGAGAGAAAGATAATGATTTTTTGGTCCCTCGAAATTGGAAAAATCAGGTTCGTATTTATAGAGAAAACGTGAGGGGTGAAGCACGAAACCCTAGAAATTAAAAGGCGCCGCGAAGAAACCCTAGAAAAATGTCGCGTCACGGCATGTGTGCCGCAACACGGCGCAAGATACCGTGACACGGTGCAAAATACCGCGACACGGCGCGGAATACCGTGACGCGGTGTGTCTGCCGTGACACGGTGCACATATTTTCCTGAAAACAGTCCAGATTCATTTTATTCATTGCTTAATGACTAAGAACGTGATATTTTATGCGCCGTTTCAGCTATTCAAGATTAATTTCAGGCCTAAGGTATTTATTATTTATTAATCGGGCTTAATTAATAAATATCACGAAATGAATTAAAAGGGTTTGGGCTAGGATATGAGTTGGAATGAGTTTGAATAAATGGTTTGACTAATTTGTTAACTGAATAAGTTTGACTGAACATGGGTTTTAAGCACTCCCGAGATTAAATATTTGACCCGACCAATAATGGCAGTGAAAGGTTGTTCATCATTGGGTTTGGTTTTGGGGAGACATTTCCAGGTGTCTACAGTTAGTTTTAAATATAAATTGTATAATATATTTAAACATTGGTAACAAATTTATTGATTATAGATTCATAGATGATGATATTCATGAGTTTTAATAAAATTGATTTTAGTCTAATAGTTTTTTTGTTTACATGGATAATCTGTTTATTATTAGAAATATGAATTGTATAGGAAATAATAAGATTTTTGTTTTTTGTTTTTTGTAAGAAATAATAGTGCTTTATTAATTTAAGGACAAAGTATCCGAGAGTACATAAGGAGAAATCTCACATGGGACGTGATTTGCCCAAACTTGCTCTACACCAAAGAGCACTAATCTAGCTAAGTGGTGCGCTATAAAGTTCCTTCCCTTCTTACATGAGACCAAGAAACAAACTCAAAGTGAGAAACTAAGTCTAAAACATCATCTAAAATATTATCTAGGTCCGTTAAAAACGTTGATGCTTTGTCAAGAAGGTTGATCACCACTTTAGTGTTCGATTCAATCATCACCTCTTTTAGCCTAAAACGTTTCCCAAGCTTAATTCCAAACTGAATAGCCATACATTCAGCAATTGCAGGCATCCAGAAGCCTCCCACACGTCTTGTTCCAACAAAGATAACATTCCCACTAGCATTTCTAGCTACTGAACCAAGTCCCACCCAACCTCCATCAATTATGGTTGTTTCGGGGTTTTCTGAGGTGTCCTGCGGGAGAGTTACAACACCGAGAATGCACGCTTGACTTCTGTTCCTGCAAAAACACGAAACTCCGGTTGGGTGGAGTTCTTCCTCCGAAGATCAAGTTAGTATGATTACGGATTAGATTATGCGCGGAAAGTAAACGGGTATTACTCTCGGATTCCGGGAGATTCCGCAATTAATATTGCTCGGGTTTGGTGTCCGTATTTCTGAATGCCAATAAATGAAGATGATTCCTCTATTTATAGCAGATGAAGATCTGCTCCCCCATTGGGGGTACAATTCCACGTGGCATCCATTGATTGGATGCCAATGGTGCTATAAGGAGGTGACACGTGTCAGGCTCTCATTGGGCCACGTGTCTAGAGTAATTTTTACCCTAAACATTTGCCCCTCACAGGTGCTGACGTGGCTATGCCACGCGGCGCCTATGACACGTGTCAACAGGTAGGAGGGCGACGGTTCGCCTCCTTCCCTCTATTTTTTCAAATTTCACACTAAGGGGGAAGAGAAGGCGACGGTTCACCTTCGGAGATTTTCTATAAATAGGGATCTCCCTCCTTTCATTCCTCACTTTGCCATTTTTGAGAGAAATTTCTTGAGAGAAAAAGAGAGAGCTCCTGACCCCGCCTGGTTGCTCGTGCAAACAACCTTCAACATCGATACATCCGGATACCATTTGTGTTTCGTAGCCTGTCTCACTAAGGTATCCTTCTGACTTAGTCAGTTTATTTGGATGTTCGATTATGCTGCAGCCGGCCTATGCCGTCTGGCGCTTCTTTAGGCAATTTTTCTGATGAATTGCATCTATTTAGAATCTCATCCGGTTTAAACCGTCTGAGGTATCTTCAAGCAATCTCATTTGTGAGTTGCATTCAATAGATCCTCAGTCGGTTTAAACCGTCTGGGGTATTTTCAAGCAATCTCATTGGTGAGTTGCATTCAAAAGACCCTCAGCCGGTTTACACCGTCTGGTGTATCTTCAAGCAATCTCATTGGTGAGTTGCATTCAAAAGACCCTCAGCCGGTTTACACCGTCTGGGGTATCTTCAAGCAATCTTATTGGTGAGTTGCATTTAAAAGACCCTCAGCCGGTTTACACCGTCTGGGGTATCTTTAATAACTTTCTTTTGAACTGCTTTGCTGTTCCCTTAGCCGGTATCATACCGTCTGGGGTATGAGCAAGCAGTCCCTTTCTGAGCTACATTTCTGGCACCCGAACCGGCCTCACGTCGTCTGGGGTATTTGCGAACAGCCTCTGGATTTATTGTTTTAACGGATACACAACCGGCCATCTGCCGCCTGTTGTAGTTTCGTTCAATTCTTTTTGCAAGCTGTCTGTTGATGAACCTCAGCCGGTATATACCGTCTAAGGGGTCTTTGGACAACCTCTAACAAAATCTCTAGACTACTTGTTCTTTATATCTACCACAACCGGCTTTTCCCGCCTGTGGTATCTTTGGGCAACATTATTGATTAATTTTTCTTTCTTTTGCCAATTTGCAGTCTGCTCAAAGTGATACCGTCTGGGGTATCGTTGGTCAACAAACTTTCGTCTCCTTTCTCTAAACTTTTCTTCAATTTCAAGGTAACGTCTCGGTTCCTTGCCTTTTGGAGTTTCTTTATTTTTAAATCTTCTGGCTGTATATATCTTAGAATAATGACCTCACCCATCACACACACGACATACCACAATTTAGAGGCCAGCCGGTCTCCTGGTACGGGTGAGTCTAGGACTAGGAGTCTCCTTGTTCATCTCCGAAATCGACTGTCTTTGTCTCTGTGCAGGACGCAATGGCTCAAACTAAAAAGACTGCCTTTGATCTAGAGTACAGAGAAGAAGACTCTGGCGAGTTGCCGCCTGAGCCTAATCAGGCAGTGATGACAAGGGGGTCACCGCATGGCACCCCCAGTACTCCCAGTGATGGGATTTTGGGTATGGATCAGGGAGGCGGTGAAGATACCGCCTCTCCCTCTAGGGTCGAGGTGGAAAACCCAGCAAAGAATGCAAGCGATGGCGAAACCGCCTCCTTGTATGGCTCAGAGCAAAGCAGCAGTAGTAGCAGCCTCTTGACACCGGATGCTGACAGTGAGGCTGAGGAAAGGCCTACTTGGAACAATAAAGGCAACCCCTTCCTCATTGCCGTCTCAGCTAAGGATAGGGCCAGCATGGCTAGTAATTTAGCAGACTTTGTAAAGATCCGTCCTCTTGGAGAGGATTGGAGAATAATTGTGCCGCCTTAGATGGGCACTATCGTATGGCCTGGGCGTCTGGAAGTTAACCCCTAATTCTTGGGTTTTACATCCTGGGGTACATAGCCGCTTGCGAGATGTAGGAAATCAACCCCGGCTGGGAGGCTTTTGCTCACATGCATTATTTGAGCAGAAGCCCAGGCGGTTGGAGAGCCTGGTACATATTGACTACTTATCCCCAGTACCTGATGACCCTAGACAAACCGTCTAAGTGGTCGGACTGGAAGAACAGGTTCTACTTGGTCTTTGCTCCCACCCAGGAGGAAAACCGGGAGTATAGGACATACAACCGGAAGCCAGACCTTCTGGGCCATAAATGCAAAAAGCCTCGTATCCCAGATGAGGATTACGAGCGAATAATTGGGTCCAAGGTTTTTGAACAGACTACAACAACTCTCTCCAATGGGGAGATAATAAGTGTACCCAGAAATTGGGTGCCAAAGCACGAATTTCTTCATGACGAGGCGTTTTTTTCCGTCTGTAAGCTTAGCACTCAGTTTGATAAACGTAGGTCACATTAGAGATAGCCCCTATTTTGTTTGTAATGATTCATTCTTTACCATTCTTTTAACCGGATGGGTTCTTTTGCGCAGTGCGTGGCCTAGCTATGTTGTCTACCGAAAAGACGCCTGCTAAGTCAGCAGCTGAAATCCGCAAGGCTAATGCGGAGAAAAGCTTGCTGCCCAGGCGGCTAAAAATAAGGTATCTTGCTTTTCCTTTTCTTTTTGCTTCGATTTTCGTTTGACTTCTTTGCCGCCTGACCTTTTTGTTCGTTGTTTCAGGATGGGAGCAAGGTGCCCAGCTCCGTTACAAAATTAATAAGGCCTCGGCCTGGAGAGGAGCCGCAAACCCACAACAAGGCAAGGAAAACTTCCTCCTTGACAGTACCCAGCCGTTTGACGGTTGGGGGTAAGTCTGTCAAAAACCTCGGCCTGGGGTTTGATCTAACAGCCAGGCAGCCGGATGTCCCCGAGAAGGAGACTGCGCCGCCTAGGGCATCTGGCGCCTCTGTACGGCTGAGGGCAATCGCGACCCTCTGCCTACATCCCAAGGTACTATTGACCCCTTCAACCCTTCTTTGCTTGGCAAGCCTATGCGGGTCAAGTCGCACTCCCAACTTCAACCAGAAGACTCTTCTGGCAGCCGGCAGTCGATAGGAGGGAAGTATGTTGCCTTCTCACCATCTTTATCTGGTGCAGATCACTCCCCTCGCTGGCCGGATGTAAAGCAGTACGCCCGGGGCATGCTGAAGGTCGTACCCAAAGAAGAGAAGGAGGCGATCCCAGGGATCCACACCTTCAACGCCGACTAGGTTATGGCCGGACTGGCTGAGGTATATGCTCTTTCAATTTGTTTAAGTTACTGTGCCGCCTGACCCCTTCTAATACCGCTTGGGCCTTTACAGTCAATGCTGCGCGTGGAGGGGCTCAAGAAGGCCTACACCCGCAAATGCGAGGAGGTAAAATGGGCTAAACGGGATGCGTCTGAGGCACATAACGTTGCCTAATGTTCCATGATTATGCATGAATTAAAAACTAAAGGAATAATCATGCAACAGGCGGACTCCATCAAAACCCTTCAAAAATCTCTCAATGAAGCCCACACCAAGATTTTCAACATCTAGGCGTCAAAAGAGAATGCTGAGGCAGAGTTGAAGAAGGTGACCGACTCTTCTAAACTTCTGGATCTGGCCAAGAAGGAGAATACAACTCTCCTGGCTGACAACGTCCGTTTGAAGAAGGAGGCGGCTAAGGCCAGTGAGAACTTCAAGTCTACGCTGGAGGCTAAACAAAGCCGACTCATTGAAGAGAATGAGCAAGACTGTGCTAACCGAAATGCAAAAGACCTGGTCCCTGGTGCATTCGGAGACGGAGTATACCGTTTGGGAGCTTGCCTATAAATACGCTGATCTTACCATTGAGGCCCAGGAGTCGAACCAGCCGGCTCCAGAGCCTTACGAAGAGCGGGTGCAGAAGCAGATCGAGGCCATGCAGGCGGAGATCGACTCAGACGGGGGGAGAATCAAGAAGAGATTGTCCCTCATGCTTTAGGAGCCGCCTCGCAGGACCCGGCTCAACCTCCGCCTCAACCTTAAGCTTTTGTCTTCTAATTTTTCCAGCTTGCGTGCCGTGTATTTCTTGTATCTTTTACCGGACAGGGGTCCGGCTAACAATTGGACAAATTTGATGTTACTCACATATATATATGCCGACTAAGTCGGTTTTCTTTGCAATACTTGGTTCTTTTTTCTCCATTTTGCAACTTATTAAATTTCTGCTATTTTGCATGTTGTTAATATTGCCGGATGTGTTGGGTATGTCTGCCCCTGGACGGGTGGTTGTTTAGTGTCAGCACTAAGCGAGTAGCCGTCCATAATTATCCGGAGCAGTATATAACCGGTTTACCCGGCTGAGTTCAGGCGGATTAGGTTTGCTCGGCTGAGTTCATGCTAGGACACCAATTGCCGCCTGAACTGGTCTAGTGACCGTCAGGCGGATTAGGATCAGACGGCGGAAGTCTGCCTTACCGCCTGTATTGCCTTGGGGCAATGAGTGGTTGCGACTTGAAATGTAATCTCCCCGGCTAGGGTACCTTGGGGTAACAGCCAATGAAGATTTGTTGGGATTTGATTAGTTTTGAAAGTCGACTAATGGGCGCGGCAGCCGGCTGGAATGCTTTTTGGCAACAACCGGCTGTCTAACAAGATTTAATTTTACCGCCTGTATTGCCTTGGGGTAATAACCAGTTCCATCTTGTTTGCAATAGGTCAATCGAACGGCCATAATCTTAACCTAGCCGGCTAAGACCGTCCGAGTTTTAACGCTTAGAACAATATACCACCCGGAAGGGAGATGTCCTCTTCGACAAATTCACCCGGAAGGGCGTTGCCGGATGCTTGTTCATGGGAAGAGCAGGCAGTTTAAATATGTTGACTCTATGCCTTTAAACGGCTAAGTTAGGTACTTAGCATTTTTTGGTTAATGTTTGGACAAACGGATGCCCATTTTTAGAAAATGCCCTGATGTGTTGTTCACATTGGGACTTAGGTAGACAAAAAGAATTTGAAACAAGGTATTTCTCATTCATTTACTCCATTTACAAAAAATGATTACATCTTCCTAGAAGTAGAACTTTTTCAAGTTATCTACGTTCCAGGTTCTGGGTAGCTTTCTACCGTCTGGGGTTTCCAGGCGGTAGGTGCCGCCTCTGACTTCGTCAAAAATCCGGTAGGGGCCTTCCCAATTGGGGGTTAACTTTCTCTGCTCATTTGCCCTACCGGAAGCTTCCATTTTTCGTAGCACGAAGTCCCCAACTTTGAGGGGCCGCTTGTGTACTCTCTTGTTGTAAGCCCTCGTCATTCTTAGATGGTATATCTCATGACGCAAGGCGGTGTTTCCCCTGCGTTCTTAGAGTGAATCCAATGCTAGGCGCATGGCCTCCCAGCTAGCCTCTTCATCATAGAGCATGACTCGGAGTGTTGGCTCATAAAGTTCAATTGGCAAGACAGCTTCAGTGCCGTATGTCATGAGAAACGGGGTTTCACCGGTTGCCCCCTTTTCAGTTGTTCTGATGGCCTAAAGAACGTGAGGTAACTCATCCGCCCAAAGACCACCGGCTCTTTCAATCTTCTTTTTTATGCCATCTGAGATGAGTTTGTTGAAGGCTTCATGTAACACCCCAATAATTATCTTTAAAAGAAAACCTGCAAAAACCTGTAATAACCTGTATAACCTGTAAAACCTTTATAACCTGTAATTACCTGTAAAACCTGTAAGAGAATTATTGGAGTGCTACCGCCACGTGTTCAAACGTTAAGGCTAGTTTCAGAAATCAGCAGCGGAAAACTAACTTAGTTTTTTTTTTTTTTTTTTTTTTTTTTTTTTTTTTTTTTTTTTTTTTTTTTAAAGAAAAGGATATAAGTTTTGAAACTAAAAACCAAAATCAGGCTTTAGACTTACAAGTTGGAACCATAAAGGCCCTTATTCAAAATCCATATAAAATAAGAAGTAAGTTTTTATTTAAGTAGCATTGATCAATTCATTAATTGATTGGATTAAGCAATAGACCGGGTTGTCCCCCTGTGCTCCATTCCGAAACATTAAATAAGAAAACCCTATGGCTCCTTTCGGAAGACATTAATAAACATCCAATGGCAGACGGGCGCGACTCCGTGGCCACAGCTAGTATGAGATCTCATCGAACTCATTATAATTTTAAAATAATTTAAAACAAGAGACTCGTAGATCAGACGGCCTCTGAAAAGTGCACGGCTAATACCCCGTGAACCCCAACCCCTGTTTGTCATTACTCTAGATGTGCACAAATCCAGAGTTTTATTTCTCATCCTTCTTGCACTTTACGTGATTTACCAGTTTAAATTTGCTGATGACTCATATGCAAACAACACAACCAATCATACATCAATCATTCAAATCATTCAAGTTTCCAATTCAACTCTTAATTTATTAGTGACAAAAAACATTTATTATTGAATCCTTTAACTACCTCGGTGTATAAACACCTTAAGTGCATAAGGCACCTCATATCCACACTCTTGTCTTATAAGACTTTAACTCTTCCTTTACTCATTCCATTTCAATACAGATAAATAAGTAATTAAAATGATTCATTCCATATGTATACTTGTAGCTTTACTTCTAAACTCTCCTTGCAAAGTATTGCATAAATAATGCTCATAAGGAAAAATCAATGCAAATTTCTCATACATGAGTTAAAGCAATCATCACATTTATCATCAATCAACTCATTACCAAACAATGTCAACCAATCCACAAGTTCCCTAGCATGATTCTAGGTTTTTCCAAGTCCCTAAGCATGCTCCTAAATCAAGGTTTCTCGTATTCTTATACGTACCTTAAGTACACGAATTGGTTGGCCACTTTAAGGCTAGAAGTCACCTTCTACGAAGTCCTCTCCTAAAAAAATAACAGTAGTTCAATCAACACTCAAGCAATATATTTTACAGCAATACCAAACTACTTTAAAATCCTTTAAATCATTGAAATAATGCCCTTAAGTTATTCCCAATAGCCAAAGTTAATAAATTAGTACTTGAACTATGAGTTTATATGCTAAAAATCATAAAAGTATAGTTTATAGCATAAAATTTCAACACTTTAAAGTAAAATTATAAATTTGAAAATTTAGTTTAAAATTATAAAACAACCGCATAAACGTTTTTATTTGAAATAATCGTTATATAGCACGTTAGTATGTTTAGAACTTGAAAATCCATCATAAAACCATGATTTAAAGCTATTTAAAGTTAAGGTTAAAATCTGAAATTTAGTTTATAATCAAGATAATTGAATATAAACATCATTTTACACATACTACAATTAGATGATTTAATCTTCCCACTTTAAACCCAAAAATTAGCTTTCTAGCAAATCTGAAAATTATTTATACCCATCAAAATTAAAGATAAGATCATATTTAAACACAAAGTAGTTAATTAAATCAATCATTCACGTCTTATGCCCAAAATACGAACAATTATGCTTTCAAACCCTGAAACATACATAATTCAAATCTGAAATTCCAATTTTAAATCTAAATATTCGAATTTAAACATGATTTGCACATATTATAATTAGATAATTCAATCTTCACGTTCTAAACCCGCAAATCATGAAAAATCAACATTTAAAACCCAAAATCAGCTTTTCTGAAAATCTGAAAATTACATATGATCATCGAAAATTAAAGGTAGAACCATATTTAAATACAAAGTAATTAGTTAAATCAATTATTCATGGTTTAAGCCCAAAACATTGCGAAAATCACGATTTTTGAACCCTAATTTCGTAGCTAATAAAATCTGAAATTAATCATATACTTAGTATATCATAAACTCAACAAATTCGCAACATAACTCAATAAATTTTCTATATTCATCATGTATATGCATAATCAAATCAATAATTCATATGAAGGTTAAATCTTTTAAGAAATTAAACAAGAAAAGAGGAAGATAGAAGAAAAGGGAAATGAAAGGAAACCGGCTGGTGGTTCGGGCAGCAGTGCGGCGGCGACACCAGCAACGAAGGGGCAGCAGCGAAATTTTTTTTTTTTTTTGTGAGTGTCGTGAATTGTGGATGGGGAAAGGAGGAAGCAGTAGAGGAGTAATAAGGAGAGGGTAGTAGGAGGGTTTTAGGAGAAGTTTACTTAATTAGAAAAATGAGGGTTTGGGCTCTTTTATTTTTGTAGAATTAGAATGGTAATCTTAGCCCAATAGTGAGTAAAATGCTATTGAGATATAAGTTATCGTTTTTATTTTGTGAATTCTTTTCAAAATATTTTTATATAAAAAAAATTATTAAAAATAATCGTATACATAAAAAAATATATAATTATTATTTATTTGGAAATATGGGGGATTACACTTCAACTTGACGATGCAAAACAATGTGAGATCCCCTGATCTCCTAACCAATCCTTGAGGGCAGACGTTTCAAACTGAGGACCGTTGTCAAAAACCATAGACATAGGCACCCCAAACCGGGTGACGATGTTCCTCCAAATGAAAGAGATGACATCCTTTGTCTTGATGCCTTTGACCGCCTCGGCCTCAACCCACTTAGTGAAGTAGTCTACAGCCACCAGAATGTATCTCCTGCCGCCTGTGGCAGGCGTATAAGGACCTAAGATGTCCATGCCCCATTTTGCAAATGGAACCGGGCTGTAGATAGCAGTCAGATCTATTGCCAGACGGTGTATGAGCCGGCCAAACTTCTGACACTTGTCACACTTCTTCTCTATTTCCATGGCATCTGCCTCAAGAGTAGGCTAAAAATAGCCTTGCCGCCTGGCTCTCTTTGCTAGAGTCCTGCCGCCTATATATGAAGCACAAAAGCCCGCATGCAGATCCTCTAGCACCTCTTTTCCCCTCTCTGGGGTAACGCACTTCAGTAACGGCTGGAGGTAACCCTTTCTGAAAAGTTCCCCCTTGAACATTTCAAAGCTTAGAGCTCGCTTTTTAAGTGCTGCCGCTTCTGATGAGGCATCCGGCAGGGTGCCGTCTACCAAATAATCCCGGATGGGGTCCATCCAGGTGGAGCTTTGGTCAAGGATTCCAATGGGATCATGTTCAATGCTTCTTTTTTCCATGACTTCCCAGAAGACTGACCTAAGCGTATCACAAGTGGCGGATGAGGCCTGTTTGGACAAAGCATCCGCCTGATTGTTCTCTGATCGGGGCACTTGACTCAGATGGAATTCGTCAAACGTCCCTGCCTCATCTTTGACCGCCTGCAGGTATTTGATCATTGCCGGATGGGTGGCTTCATAGTCACCACTGAATTGGCTAACAATCAATTGAGAGTCCGAGCAGGCGTCAACTTTCCTTACCCCTGCCACCTTACACATGCGCATACCGGCTAGCAGGGCCTCATACTCAGCTTCATTTTTTGAAGCTTGAAATTTGAACCGTAGTGCATATTCATATGTATCCCCTTCCGGAGATTTGCAAATTACGCCTGCACCACTGCCGTTTACCGTAGAGCTTTCGTCTACAAATAAATTCCAAACCTAATCGGTATTTTTAAGCTTAGCCGGCCTAGTCATTTCGACAATGAAGTCGGCAAACGCCTGACCTTTCACTGCCCGCCTAGGTTCAAAAGTTATCTCCAGGCTTCGGATTTCAACAGCCCACTTAATCATTCTGCCGGATGACTCTATGGTAGTCATTGGACGTTTGAGTGGCTGATCAGTGTAGACAGTCACCGGATGGGCTAGGAAGTATTGCTTCAGCCGCTTGACTGTCTTGTAGAGAGCCAGCCCAAATTTTTCAATCATTGGGTACCGAAGCTCAGCATTTTTGAGAATGTGGCTGATGAAGTACACCGGGAGCTGCCTGCCGTCTCTCTCAGCAAGGAGAACGGTACTAAGGGAGTGATCTGAGACGGCTAGGTACATGTAGAGAACCTCCTTGGGCATGGGGCTCACTAGCCTTAGCAAAGAGTGCAAGTGTTGCTTTAACCTCTGGAATGCCGCCTCGGCCTCTTCTCCCCATTCAAATCTAGACCTCTTCCTGATTGCTTGGAAGAAGTAAAGGCACTTATCACCTGACCGGCTGAGGAATCTTCCTAAAGCCGCCAGGCAACCGGTTAATTTCTGGGCCTCCTTGACGGTTCGGGGTGATTGCATGTTAATCACCGCCTGTACTTTTTCTGTTTTGACCTCTATGCCTCTTTGATCAATCAGAAATCTAAGAAACTTCCCAGACTCAACACCAAAAACACACTTCTTGGGGTTAAGCATGGCCTTGTGTCGCCTGAGTGTGGTGAAGGTTTCTTGGAGGTCGGGTAGGTGATCCGCCTGGAGCTTGGATTGACTATCATGTCATCTATATAGGCCTCTACATTCCTTCCGATTTGATTAGTGAAAACCGTGTTGATCATTCGTTGGAAGGTAGCAGGCGCATTCTTCAACCCAAACGGCATCACCATGTAGCAGTACAGCCTCTGATCAGTGACGAAGGTCGTCTTCTCTTGATCCTTCTTCCATAGGGGAATTTGATGGAAGCCTGAGTAGGCGTCCATGAAGCTCATCAAGGCATGGCCGGCTGTAGAGTCAACCAGACTGTCAATCTTAGGAAGCGGGTAGCTGTCCTTCGGACATGCCCTATTCAGATCTGTGTAATATACACACATCCGCCAAGTACCATTCAGTTTTTTGACGAGAACAACATTTTCTACCTAATCCGGGCAATAACACCGCCGAATGAACCCAACGTCCAGAAGTTTTTTGACCTCGGCAGCTGCCGCCTGAGACCTATCCTCGCCATGTTCCCTCTTATTTTGCCTAACTAGCCTTATTTTGGGATCAACGGCTAGCTTGTGGACGGCCAGATCCGGGCTGACGCCTGGCATCTTCTCCACTTTAAAGGCAAAGAGGCCTTTGAACTCTCTTAGAAGTTGGAGCAAGTCTGCCCCCAACTTTTCAAAAGCAACCGTCCCAACCTTGACTATTCTTTCAGGACGGTTGTCGTCCAGGACGACATCAAGGCTCTCACCAGCCGGCTGGGGTCGGGAATGATCCGGCCTCTCCCCGGCTAGTGATTGCTATTTCATTTTTCTGGTGGGGGTCAGTTGGTCCGCCTTTCTCTTTGTACCGCCTGCCTTGGGGGCAGGCCCGGCTTCTTTGTCAACGAGGTCAGTAGGTTCCTCGCTGGGGCCGGCGCATGGGAAGTCGGCTTGACGTCTGAGAGATAACACTCTCTTTCCGCCTTTTGGTCCTCGTTTAGGGAGCCTACCGACCCATCATCCCTCTCGAATTTTATCAGCATGAGAGAAGGGATGATTACAGCTTTGGACTCATTGAGGGTCGGACGACCCAATAATAGGTTGTAGGCAGTCAATTCCTCGACCACCAAAAACTTGACGAC
Source organism: Chenopodium quinoa (assembly GCF_001683475.1). Taxonomy (NCBI): domain Eukaryota; kingdom Viridiplantae; phylum Streptophyta; class Magnoliopsida; order Caryophyllales; family Amaranthaceae; genus Chenopodium; species Chenopodium quinoa. The sequence goes on from NW_018743252.1 coordinate 639,874, forward strand.
AATGTGCCGTCCTTCCCCTTTGCCTCCCAGCCGGATGGGTAGGTAAATCCTACCCACCGGATGCACTACCCCACCTCCAAAGCTGACTAAGGGGTAGGGAGCCTTGTGCATACTTCTGGACTTGTACTTGAGCTTCGTCAAGCAGCGATAGCTTATCAGGTCAGACGAGCTCCCAGTATCAATTAGAATCCGGCCAACTCGTTGATTGGCGACTTTACATTCGATGACAATAGGATCATCGTGGGGCCGCCTGATCATACCCTTGTCCTTCTCAGAGATGAAGACCTCAAGGAAGGTGTCTTTCGACACCTGGTCCTCGTCCTCTGAGGTGGACAACTTTCTGATGTTGTCCTTGGCACCCCGGATGGTGGGACCACCGCTAGCGAAGCCGCCTGCAATGGTGTAGATTTGTTCTCATCAGTGTCTCATCAGTGTCCATCGTTTTTGGGGTTACCCTTGGACTTCGTCAGATAGGACTTCAAAGCCCCCTCATCAGCCGAACGGTCCAATAGCCGCCTGAGGCTGTAGCAACCATTGGTGTCATGGCCAATTTCCTCATGGAATTGACAATACTTGCTCTTGTCCCGATTTTTTACAGCGCTCTTCAAAGGAGCCGGCTTCTCAATATTCAACCGGTTTTTTTATCTCCATGAGGATGGAGGAGCAGTCCTTGTTGAACTCGTACTTAGGGACGTACGGTTCCAATTTCTTTTGCTTCTTCTGGGACGACTGACCTGGGCGGTCAGCTGCCCAGACTTCTTTTCTTTTCTTTTCTTCATTTTTGGCCGGCTGTTGGAACCGGCTCTCTTTTTTGTCAGACCGCCTGGGTTCTGACGAGTGCTTGATGGCACAGAGTTCCGTCGCCTATATGTAAACTTCGGCCTACATTAGTGCCTCTTGGAGGGTAGCAACCCTCTTGCGGACCAGATCAAACTTGAATGTTGACCCATCCTTCAAACCCTTGAAGAAGTCTGTGTACCCAACTTCGTCAGACAGTCCCTGTATCTGAATTCTCATCAGATTGAACCGCCTGACATAGAACCGAAGTCCCTCCTTGTCTCCCTGTTAGATAGCCCCTAGGTCGTGGCTAGTCTTCTTGGTAGGGATATTCATGGAGAAGTTGGACGCGAACAGATATGCAAGCGTCTTGAAATTATTGATGCACCCAGCCGGCAGGTTGCCAAACCACCGTTGGGCTATGCCCTTCAGTGTTTCTGGGAAGCATCGACACCAAGCGGCATCATCCAACCCTTGTAGGTTCCATCAGGTGATCTTCCAGGTTTGTGGTACCGTCGTAGGTACCTACCAACACGTTCTTAACCTTGGCCGGCTGCGCCGCCTCGGTTATTTCCCAGGATAAAGCCGAAGGCTGTTCCCTTAGGTTTAGTAGTCGGACCTGCCAGTCCATGGGCTGGACTATATTTACCGCTAGTCCTCCAAAGGGGGACAACTGCATATTGGGCAATCCGGGTCCATATGGTTGTTGGGGCACATATGGATCCTGATGGATCACATGAGGAGCAATACGTACGGACGTTCCATGTGACTGGCTCCCTGGGTTGGTTTCCGAATGCTTCATTGAAGTATTGCGGAAACTGTCTGGGTAGATCGACGTAGAAGCCGACTGAGACATGCTGTGACTTCTCTTCTCCTTGATTAACAACCGGGCGTTAAAGAAGGTCTTTTTTGACCTATCCGGCTGTATATGCCGGATGGCCTTTCGCTGCTCTGATTCAGGGAAACGAATTTTTGAAAGATTGATCAGGGGCCCATCCGCCCCCTTGGGCTTCGGGTGAGGAGTAGGCACCCGGTCTTCAATTAGCTTCTTCGCGGAAGCCTTCTTGGCCGACTGGCCCTTGTTGGAGTCAGCTGACTTCTTGATTATGTCTTTAATTTCCCCTTTGAAACTAGTCATGAGATTCATGAGTTTGTCTCTGGTGACGGGGGCAGCCCCCTCCGTCGCCTGGGTTTGTCCAGGGTGCTTGTCGTCTGGGTTGTTGGGGCAAGCTTTGTCTTGGCCCCGTTCCTTCCTTTCTTTGGAACGGGTGCGCCTAGAACGGAATGATCCGTTTGGGGCCATATAGGTTTCGACATTGTAGTCGTCACCGCTTCCACTTTCGTGGTCCGTATGGACCTCAGGGTCAGCCGTGGTCCCGCTGCCCTCTGCAGTTGGTACATTGTCAGATGTCATCTCCGTGGTAATCTCCCCACAGACGGCGCCAAATGTTTCAGGGATTTCTGAGGTGTCCTGCGGGAGAGTTACAGGACCGAGAATGCATGCCTGACTTCTGTTCCTGCAAAACCATGAAACTCCGGTTAGGTGGAGTTCCGCCTCCAAAGATCAAGTTAGTATGATTCCGGATTAGATTACACGCGGAAAGTAAACGGGTATTTCTCTCGGATTCCGAGAGATTCCGCAATTAATATTGCTCAGGTTTGGTGTCCATATTTCTAAATGCCAATAAATGAAGATGATTCCTCTATTTATAGCAGATGAAGATCTGCTCCCCCATTGGGGGTACAATGCCACGTGGCATCCATTGATTGGATGCCCATGGTGCTATAGGGAGGTGACACGTGTCAGGCTCTCATTGGGCCACGTGTCTAGAGTAATTTTTACCCTAAACAATGGTAGCATCACAAGTAATCTTAATTAATTCACCATGTGGCCTAGGGCCTTCTAAGAATTAGAGCTTTTACTTTGTTATACACCTCCTCCACCATAGATTCTTGTAGTATACTTGTCATAGTCATGCACTATCCTGTTGACTCTCTCTAGCACTAGCAGATGTGGTATTTCATTATTGTTGAAAACTTTTTCATTCCTATGGTGCCATATATTCCATAATAGTGCTGCACAAATCTTTCGCTTCTTCATATCAAATTTTCTCCAAGAAACTATCCAATCCAGAAACTGATCAGCCTTGTACTCTACAAGTAAAGCATTGAAATTGCTTTCCATCCACGAGTTGCGCACTGCGCACTGCACAGAAATCATAAGGTTTACCAAGGAGATAAGCAGATTTGACATAATACGATCCATCATTCGTGAATGCCCAAGTAAGAGTGCCATCCGGAGCTCGAGAGCTGATGGGAATAGCAAGGATGCACTTGTAGTCTCACTCAGTAAAAATCCTCGACACTAATTCACCATTCCACTCATAACAGCCCGGTTTTATCAAGTCACTGACCATACTCACCTCTTCAGATCTTGGGGTAATAATGAATCTCCCTTTGTAATTTGCCACCCAAGGTTCATCCCAAATGAAAATTTGAGACCCATTCCAAACCCTCGAAATCAAGCCCTCCTTCACTAACGCCTTTGCACTCCATATACTCCTCCAAGAAAAACTTTTGTTTAATCCCAGAGAAGTGTCAAGGAAGGAAGAATTGGGATCACGAGCAAGAAGAGAATTAGGGGATTAGATTAATCTCCAAAGTTTGTTTGCCCAACAAATCAATGTTAAAAACCTCCAAATCTCTAAACCCGAGCCCCCCTAGGCACTTCGGAGCACACATAGACTCCCAACTACGCCAATGAACCTTGTTGTGAGATGAAGAACTACCCCACGTGAATTTTGGAACTAGAGATGGGATGTTATCAAGGATTCCATTAGGAATTTTGTAGACTCCCATTAAGTATGTGGGAATGGCTTGTATCGCTGATTTTATCAACACCTCTTTCTCTGCTCTAGATAATAATCTCTCCTTCCAACCATTTACCTTTTTCCAGATATGATCTTTCAACGCGACAAAAACATGTTTCTTTGACCTCCCAATTATAGTTAGGTTACCAAGGTACTTGCCATGCTCTTCAACTTTCCTCTTTTCAACAAATCAATGAGCTCGTTTTGCTTTGACATACTTACTCCTTTGCTAAAAGTGACTTCCGATTTTTCATAATTAACTTCTTGACCCGAAGCGGCTTCATACGTGTTAAGAATATCAACTATCTTCGCACACTCTTCTCGGTTTGCTCTAGCAAACAATAAGTTGTCATCTGCAAAAAATAAATGAGAAATTTTCGACTCTTGACGACTCGCCTTCACCCCATGAAGTTGTCGATCTCCTACTCTGTTTTTAATTAAACCCGGAGCCCCCGTGTGGGGGACACATTACCACACACATCCCCATTTACAACGAAAGAGTACGACACCGACGAAACACATTTCATAACCACATTCACCCAAGATGGCTCAAAACCCATTTTTAGAAGCAATTTCTCCAAAAAAAGACCATTCGACTCTGTAATATGCCTTGCTCATATCTAATTTAAGCGCAATCGAGCCTTTTCGACTCGTACTACGCTTCTCATTGTATGGAATAATTCAAGAGCAAAAAGAGCATTATCAGTAATCAATCTATCCGGAATAAAAGCACTTTGGTTTTCTGAAATAATACCAGGAAGAATTGATTTAAGTCTCACGACCATAGATTTTGACACAATTATATATATTACATTACACAACGCAATAGGTCGGAATTCTGTCATAGAAGATGGGGATTTTACCTTGGGAATGAGAGCAGTGTTTGTGTTGTTAATTGCTGCCGGAGAGCTAATACCATTCAAAATGATATAAACATGGACTGCTATATCTTCTCCAACGATATGCCAAACTTTTTGGTAAAAAATGGCATGAACACCGTCGGGGCCTAGCACTTTACAAGGGTGCACAACAGTAATATCAGCAAATATTTCGGCCTAAGTGTAAGGTTGAGTCAGCCACGCATTATCCTCCGGGGAAACAACAGTGCTTGTAGCCTTAAGAACCTGCTAGAAGTCATCATGGGAAGGACTTTTGGAGGTAAAGAGATATGTATAAAAGTCTTGAACTATCCTCTCAAAATCCATGTCATCTACATACCATTCACCATTCTTATCGTGTAAACCCCTAATCTCGTTCTTGTTTCGCCTTTGAGTAGCCTTGTGATGGAAATATGTTATCATGCGGTCCTCATCCCTTATCTTTGAAACTCGAGACCTTAGGAACCAATACGCCTCTTGTTTATCGAACAAATCATTCAACTCTTTTTCTAATACTGCACCAGTCTTTAAATTCTCGTCGGACACCCTCCCACCTTGGGCTTCCTTAAGACGTTTTGCCACATCTTCGATTTTCTTTCCGAAGTTCTCAAATTTCCTACCACTCCAGCCTTTAAGAGCACTTACCATCGACCCTAATCTCTCCAACATCAAGAGCCCTTTTGTAGCAGCCCACTCTTCCTTCATCACTTTTCACACAAACCGTCAAGAAGCCAGCTTGTTTCTAATTTAAAGGATTTTCCCCCCTTTTCCTTTTCCTCTTCCTTCTCACTCTCCTTTGCCTAGCCAAAATTGGAGCATGATCAGAATTTTCTCTCACTAAATGTTCGACATATCCATCCAGGAACAAGGAAAACCACTCATCATTTCTACAAAATCTGTCAAGTCTTTCTCTAACAACAGAATTAGCAGAATTTCCCCTTTCCCAAGTGAACCACAGTCCCTCATAACCCAAATCTCTCAGATGACAAAATTCCAAAGCTTCCCTAAAGTCAAGAATGGCTCTTCGTTCATTGTCGACACCACCTTCCTTCTCATCATAAGACAAACTTTCGTTAAAATCACCACCTACCAGTAAAGGACCATTAAAGGACGAACACAAAGATTAAAAAAAGCTCCCAAGATTTATACTTATTAGAGGTTTCAGACCATCCATTCAAACCAATAGAACGCCAACTTTTATTACCATCAGAAACTACATCCCACAAATGTGGTTATTCGCGAAAGAAACCAAGGATAAAGAAACATTATTACTATTCCAGTACAAATACAAGCCTCCTGAAAAACCTTGACTACTGACTCCAAAAGCCCAATCGAAACCTAGGCTATTTTTATTTTTAACTGCTATTTTACTAATTTTTGTTTCTGAAAGAAAAACAATGTCTGGGGCATAAAACAAACACCTCCTCCGAAGTGCTTTAACCATGCAAGGGTTACCAAACCCTCGACATTCCAGCCTATAGTACTCATGGCTTTTTGCATGTTTTTCTGCCTTTGCACCTTCTGGTTGACAAACTAACTTATTCAGGCTCCTTTTTTAACCGGTACATCAATCTGCATAAGCTCATCTACAATACCTGCTCTATGAGTTGGTTCTTTAGTAATACGCTTGGTAGAGGATAAATCAGTCGTTGGTCGAATACCCTAAACCCAAACAATATTTCTACCTAAACCAACCTAAGACAAGTCTAGGGAAGGAAAAGGATCGTTACCACAGGGAATAGGTACGAGTACACTAAGAATATGAAACAATTGTAAGCTAGTTCGGTCATAAGATTGGGGTTTTGATTAATTAACTACTATGGAGACAAACCCTAGGGGAAAATTGGAATCAACACTAACCAAACTAATAGATCAATACAATAGGTAAACATGAACACAAATTGGGTGATAGAAAGGGCACTCAACATTGCCTTCTATCGAAACCACAACACTAAGAATTCCTAAGCTAAACTCAACTAACAAGATAGGTCAACCAAGTCTCAATGATAGAATGTAGACTACTAACTCAGGTTTGTCTTTCGATCGTTTCAAGAAAGCATTAAGGCACAAATAATTGGGGATTTCTCACCTAATTATCGTAACTAAGACTACTAGATCATCTAAAAAAGGAACCGTAACCAAGAGGAATTTAGCATGATCATACAAGAAAAGGATCACAACTAGAACTCATCTTAGAAGTAAATACATGAGCAATAAGTGGCCATCCAATTACACATGCAATTAAACAATCCTTTAACAATCAATCATTAACCAAAAATGAACATGCATGCACAAATATTAAATAACCCATGGCTTGGTTGGGTTTACACCCAACCTCTAGCTAAGATACTACTCACTAATCATGGTGTTCAACATCCTAACAACAATATATAAATGCAACATTAATCTAACAAGTTGAGAGAAGTAGTAAGAACAAAAAGTAGATTGAACATGCAACAACAATAATCAAGATTAGATAAGAAATTAACAATGGAAAACAATTAAAAATAGAAAATAAAGAGTAAGAGATAGAGGAAAGAGATTACTAATGAAGCTTCAAAGTTGAGGAATTGTTAAAATTAAGAGAACAAACTTCAATTAAACTATTATAATTATTGAGTTTTGAGAGAATCTAAGCTAAATTAAGAGAGTTCAAAGAAACTAAGGGCCTAATAGGTCAAAAAGGGAAGAAGATCCTCTCTCCAAATGAAGCCAAAGGGATATTATATAACCCCCCAAAGTAGAAGGACGGAGAAAACGAGGAAACGGCTTGTCTACAGGTCGACACAGATGTGCCAAAGGTTGCAAGAACGTGCAGGCCTGTTAAAATAAGCGTAGTAGCTACTGCCTGCCCTTGTACAGACGTGCAGAATTTGGCATGGACGTGCAAGGATGTGCACGGATGTGCCACTTTTTGGCACGAGCATGCAGCATTTTCTAACGAAAATAGCTACGCATCGGAAGGCCATAACTTCTACATTTATTATCGAAAAAAGGCATGTGACTAGTCGTTGGAAAGCTCTTGAGATGAGCTTTAATCTTAACTTTGAATCCCTTCAAAAATGTTGATTAGAAAAAGTTATGGTCATTTGAAGTTGACCTTAGTTTAAAAACCCTTCAAAACCCTTCCAAATGTTCTTATTTAACTCTTAGACACTTTTCCTTGCTTCTTTTATTCTTCCTTCATTGATTCATTCTTCCATAGCTCCCTTCTTTAATTTCTTTTTCTTGCCTCCAACTTCTTTGCTTCTTTATCTAAACGCTTCAAAGTGCCATCTTTATACTTAAATATGCACCAAAACACTAGCAACCCCGTGAAGCATAGGATACACAAGAAATGCATAAAAATAGAGTAATTAGTGAGCTAAGACATTAATTTCTCACAATTATAAGGCTCAAAACCACTCTAAAATTATACAGAATTACAAGCTATCAAATCCCCCCAAGCTAGGCTTTTGCTCGTCCTGAGCAATATAATCATAACAATCAAATTAGGAAAGGAATGAACCCGCTAGGATCAAAGCAAAGAAAGGCAAGAGAATGCAAACAAAACCGCACTTATGGCAAACACGAATCACTTTTAGCACAAGTGAGAAGCCATTTAAACCCATAAGTCGCCTTACGGGATGAGTTTTGATCTCGTTAGGGTTTCCCTTGAGCTTAATCCACAACTCACGCAAAAACTACAACAAACCATCAAGGGTTACACAAGTTCCAATGTTTTAATCACCAAAGTCAACTTGTCGGAATATGAGACACAAGCAAGACAAGTGAGCAACTTTCAAGAATTACCAATCATACAAATGTACACATGAGTTGGGGGTAAAGAGGAGAACTAAGAAAGGTTGCACTAGGATACTTTCTTAGACCTTTTACTAGTTCATTAGAGCACATCTAGATATTCCAAAGTTGTAACAAGCCCTCTTTCAGTTATAAAATCTCAAAATGCTAGTCCACCTCCCAAAATGCACACCAAGGCCCCTTAACTACACTCTAACTCGGGATTTTCACAAGAAACAACGATGTAAACAAGGTGTGGGAGGCATCCACGAGTTGACCTCTAAAGAAGAGAATTTTTTTTTTTGTTAAAAAATTTCGGGGGAGTTTTTATTCTCCCTTTTTTCTATGCTCTTCTTTTCTTCTCTTTTTTTTTTTTTTTTTTTTTTTTTTAATTTTCAATGCTCTCGCCTCTTTTAACTATTTGTGGCTCTTTCTTTTATTAAGAACATGTGACTTATTATGCCACTTATTACACATAACACAAATAGAACCAATTCCCTATTATAGTTTCATTTCGAGGAGGAAAGGAGGCACATCAAGGGTACACGGGACAGTAACTTGACTCAAACATATCTTACTTGAGGTGAATTCGACAATGTCCTATACTAGATGTGTAATTGAGCATTCATTGGCTTTCATTTCATATAGACTAATGCAATCAAGATTAATAAGCCTCTAAATACCCCAACTCTTGCATACACCCTTCTAAAAGAACTAGTACTCATCGCTCAAGAGTCAAGCAAGGAAAACATATAAGCATTGTCATTTGAGTCTCATCCTTGTACAATTTTTTTCATTTTTTTTTCTTAGAAAAAAAATCCAAGCAAGAATATTTACAAATCTTTGTTAAGCATAAAAAAAATATTCACACAACTGATTAGAGAGAGAGAGAGTGTGTGTGTGTGAGAGACAGAGAGAGAGAGAAAGAGAGAGAGAGAGAGAGAGGGAGAGAGAGAGAGAGAGAGAGAGAGAGAGAGAGAGAGAGAGAACTAGTATTCACATGATCTATAATTGGTAAGACAAGAAATAAAAAGAGATGAAAGATTTACCTCATAGGAGAAAGCACAAACTCCATAAACGATTCAATATATTACAAACACTTTGATCCATAATCCCCAAATCTTTTTTCATCTCTAAAAGGTTGTAAAGGGAAGATAATCCCACCACAAACCAAGATCCAAACCTAAGCACCAACCTACAAAAGAGCAACACTAAAAAGGAAATAAAAGTGAGAAAATACTACAAAAATACCCGGGTTGCCTCCCAGGAGCGCCTCTTTAACGTCACTAGCTTGATGTAAATTCAAAAAATATCCTTAAGGTGGGATAAAGGTCGAAACCATTTTGTTACCATTGTTTTCATCATTACAAATTGCCTTCATGAGCAAAACCAAATCGTTTTCTTGACTAGCACTAAGATCACCTTTATTCATAACTTCCTTTGAATCCTTATTCTTCTTCCTTTTTCTCTTTGCCTTCCCCTTCCTCTTCTTCTTAGGAGCTTTGGTGTCCACCCCCTCATCTTTATGAGCGTCGGGCTCACCTTCTTCAAGCATCGTCTTGAGGCAAGCAAGCATGTCGATCACCTCATCAAACTTATCCATTCCTTGCTTTGACTCATGAACATAAAAAAAAAAGGTTAGTGGCACAAAGCATTCTCAAGTCATGCAAATCATTATCACTAAGAGTATCTAAGGTCATGCAATCTTTCATGGGGGGAGGACATCCGTTCTTGGGATCAATAGTAAGACAAAATTCATCATCACTCACATCCAATGTGAGCTTTCCTTCCGTTACATCTATAACTGCACCACCTGTTGCTAAGAAAGGTCGACCTAGTATGATAGGGGTGAGGGCATCTTATGTCATTTCTAGCACAACAAAATCAACGGGAATAGTGAAATTGTCTACCTTAAGTGGGATATCCTCAACCTTATCCTTAGGGAATTTGGTGGATCAATTGGCAAGTTATTGGTGGGTACCAAACCACCTATGTCAACCTTCTCATAAACTGAAAGAGGCATCAAACTCACACTAGCTCCTAGATCACAAAGGACATTTTCAAAGGAAATGTTCTTAATAGAGAAAGGAATAGAGAAACTTTCGAGATCTTTTAGTTTAGTGGGTGAGTGGTTCTTGATAATTGCACTACAATTTTTAAGTTAAGCTCACCTTGGTGGACTCACTTGACTTAGACACCTTACATTGTTTCTCTTCCTTAACCTTCTATCTCTCACTCTCTAATTGCAACTCATGGGTGGAATCTCTTCCATGGTAGTCCTTCATCTAGTCATAATTGCATTAAAATGTTCTCTAGGATCAATAGCTTGACTAGGCTAAGAAGGGCTAGAAATGTTACTCTTAAGCGTACTAACTAATTGAGTTAATTAGGTTTCTAGCATCTTGTTATGGGTTTGCATTTGCTTAATACTCTCCTCTAATTCATTAGTTTTCTTTGTTTGCATATTAACAAATGTTTCCATGGTTGTTTCTAGACTCCACTTAAGAGGGGGGGCTTGAATTTGGAAAGGTGTTTGAGGGATAGGAGCAAGGGTTGGTCTATTTCCTCCATTAAAACCAGGTGACTTATTGATAGAAGAATATTGACCTCTTTGATGGTACCTATTATCAATTTGATGGTTTTCTTGGCTATTTGACACATAGTTACCATTACTTTGGTTCCTATAATTTCCTTGGTTATCATTTTGGACATTCCATTAGCCACTATATTGACCTTGACCATTTCCTTGGGTTTGGCCCCCTTTTCAACCAAAGTTTGGGTGTTAGTGTTTCCATCCCTCATTATAAGTTTTGGAATAAGGGTCATACCTAGGAATGGTTTGACCATTATTGATTGCATTAACTTGATCCATAGGAGGAGAGGGGGAGCATGAATCATTTAGCAAATAGCACTCGGAAGTCACATGATCATCGCCTCCACATGTATCACAAGACATCATTTGTATTGACATATTTTCATTAGATGAACTAGATGCATGTGAATTTTGACATGGGGAAATGGAAAGGGAAGAGGATTGCAATTAATCAAACTTAGAAGACAAAGCATCTAATTTTGAATTAATTATATTAATAGCATTAACCTCATACCTTCCACCCTTCTTGGAGATGCTCCTTTCATCGGGACTCCAATCGGTGTAGTTTTGAACTACATCCTCTATGATCTTGAGTGCTTCCGTTGGTGGATTATTCATGATTGGTCCACCCGATGCTCCATCCAACAATATACGATCCACTCTTAAAAGACCCCTATAAAACCCAAGGAGCAAAAGCCAATCCTCCATGCCATGGTGTTGGCTAGGGGTGTTCAGATCCGGGTACCCGGGTTTTCGGATACCCGAAACAGCGGGTACTCGGATCTTCGGGTAGTTTAAAACTCGGCCCATTACCCGACCCAAGAAAACCGGGTATCCGGATTCGGGTACCCGATTTTCTTGGGTCAGGTCATTGGGTACCCGGATTCAATATGATAATAATTTGCCCAAAATATGAAAAATGAGAAACAATCTAGAATCTACTACCCAACCTTCACCAAATTAGAAGAAGTACAATAAAAAATACACACAATTAGAAGAAGTGAAGTATAAGTAAACTACTAAAAATAGATCTTTATTAAAGATTTAATCAAAAATAAAAAAAATAAAACTCAGTTTCATCAGTAGCTAGTCTTCCTCCCACCGTCATTTACATCATCATTAACACCAACCATCATCAAAATCATTATCCACCATCAAAGACACCACTCGATTCTCACCCAGAAATTGAAGACCCACAATCAACCACCACCTTTCCTCGATTATAGCCTAGAAAATGAAGATCCCCTCTCAAAATTGAACCACCCACCTCCCCCATAATTCAAACAAAATTAGACCCAAGATGCAAATGAATAATCAATCACAAAATCTACTGAAGAATAAGAGGAATAAATATTGTATTATAACTTTATAAGCAAGGTTGGAGAAAGACATTGGAGAATAAAATATGGATAAGTTTTTGAGAGTGAGAAACTGAGAATGAGTAGGAGAGAGAGAGAGAGAGAGAGGAGAGAGAGGGAGGAGGGGCTAGGCGGCTAGCTGTGATTTTCTTTGTGAAAATTAAAACCCTAGGTGGTTGAGGGACTAAGGATCTGAGGCTTTTTTTTTTAACTTGCTGTTAATATATACGGGTAGTCGGGTACCCGAGTTAACCAAAGTGTGGCCCATGACTTGTCCCACGATCAGGCTATTTTGGTGGGTTGGGTAACCGACCCGGAAAAATGCTAAAAATTGGCCAATTACCCATTGGGTAATCGGGTCGGATTTTTTTTTTTACACCCCTAGTGTGGGCATTGTTGTTGGTAGCTCTTAAATCTCTCCCAAGCATCATAGAGTGACTCATCGGGATCTTATTGGAAGTTTGATATTTTGGACCTCAACTTCATTGTTTTCCTAAGAGGGATGAACCTCCCAAGGAACACCGAAGTTACCTCATTCCATGTGTTTAATGAGTTTGGAGGCAACCTATCTAGCCAATAGCTTGCCTAGCCCATGAGAGAAAAATTGAACATGCTCAACAAAATGTACTCCGGAGTCACCCCATTTGCCTTCACGGTGCTACAGTACCGTGTGAATTGCTTGAGATGCGCAATAGGATCCTCGTGTTTTTCCCCGGATAATTGGTGACCCTGTATCAAGGTAATAAGGGTGGGCCTTATCTCAAAATTATTTGCTTCAGTAGTGGGAGTAACAATCCCACTTGCTTCTTGATAAGGTGGAGGAACACCAAACTCTCTCAAGGTTTTATTTGGAAGAGCCATTTGAAATTGATGGAGAGGTGAAGAAGTTGCAGAATCAGCCCTTGGTGATTCTAGTGAAGTGGAGTCTCCATTAAAGTCACTAGAACTAAAATGCTTGGATTCAATGGATACTTGCAGTTCACTTGAAGTAGCACTACTTGCTCTTTCCCTTTTCTCTCTTCGTTTCGCCCTTATAACCTTTTCAAGCTCAAGATTCAACGGCACAACAGGTAGTGCTCTATTGTTGCGTTTGGGCATAAAACAAAGTGAACTAGATGGGAGATTAATAGGTTAGTCAAAGAAAACAAAGAAAAATAAAGCAATAAAAATGAACTAGTCTCACATATTTCAAAAGTAACTCAATGCTCAACGACATTCCCCAGCAAAGGCGCCATTTTGGTAGAGGATAAATCGGTCGTTGGTCGAATACCCTAAAGCCAAAAAATATTTCTATCTAAACCAACCTAAGACAATTCTAGGGTAAGTAAAGGATCGTATCCACTGGGAATGAGTATGGGTACACCAAGAACATGAAACGGTTGTAAGCTAGTTCGATCACAATATTGAGGTTTTTATTAATTAACTACTATGGAGACAAACACTAGGGGGAAATGAGAATCAACACTAACCAAACTAATAGATCAATACAATAGGTAAACATGAACACAAATTGGGTGATAGAAAGGGTACTCAACATTGCCTTCTTTCGAAGCCACAACACTAAGCATTCCTAAGCCAAACTCAACTAACAAGATAGGCCAACCAAGTCTCAATGATAAAAAGTATACTAGTAACTCGGGTTTGTCTTTCGATCATTTCGAGAAACTATTAAGGAACAAATAATTGGGGATTTCCACCTAATTATCGCAACTAAGACTACTACATCATCCAAACAAGAAACCGTGATCAAGAGGAATTTAGCATAATAATATAAGAAAAGGCTCACAATTAAAACTAATCTTTCAATGCAAGCATAGAAGTGAATACATGAGCAATAAGTGGCCATCCAATTACACATACAATTAACAAATCATTTAACAATCAATCATCAACCCAAAATGCACATGCAAGCACAAATATTAATTAACCAATGGCTTGGTTGGGTTTACACCCAACCCCTAGCTAAGAAACTACTCACTAATCATGGTGTTCAACATCCTAACAACAATATCTAAATTCAACATTAAACAAACAAGTCGAGAGAAATAGTAAGAACAAATTAGATTGAACATGCAACAACAAATAATCAAGATTAGAGAAGAAATTAACAGTGGAAAGCAATTAAAAACAGAAAACAAAGAGTAAGAGATAGAGGAAAAAGATTACTAATGAAGCTTCAAAGTTGAGGAATTGTTGAAATTGGGAGAACAAACTTCAATAAAACTATTACAATGATTGAGTTTTGAGGTAATCTAAGCTAAATTAAGAGAGTTATAAGAAACTAAGGACCTAAAAAGTCTAAAAGAGAAGAAGATCCTCCCTCCAAATGAAGCTGAAGGGGTATTAGATTACCCCCAAGTAGAAGGACGGAGAAAACGAGGAAAGTGCTTGTCTACAGGTTGGCACAGACGTGCCAAAGGTTGCATGGACGTGCTGACTTATAAAATGAGTGTAGTAGCTACTGGCTGCCCTTGCACAAACGTGTAGAATTTGGCGCGGATGTGCAAGGATGTGCGCGGACGTGCCACTTTTTGGCAAGGGCGTGCAACATTTTCTAACGAAAATAACTTTGTCTCTGAAGGCCATAACTTCTTCATTTCTTATCGAAAAAAGGCATGTGACTAGTCGCTTGAAAGCTCTTAGATGAGCTTTAATCTCCAATTTGAATGACTTCAAAATGTTGAGTGGAAAATAAGTTATGATCATTTGAAGTTGACCTTAGTGCAAAAATCCTACTAAAACCTTTTAAAATGCTCTTATTTATCTCTTAGACACTTTTCCTTGATTCTTTCATTCTTCCTTCACTGATTCATTCTTCCATAGCTCCCTTCTTTCCTCTTCTTGCCTTCGACTTCTTTGCTTCTTTATCCAAAAGCTTCAAAGTGCCAACTTTATACCTAAATATGCACCAAAACACTAGCAACCCCATGAAGCATAGGATACACAAGAAATGCATAAAAATAAAGTAATTAGTAAATTAAGACATTGATTTCTCACAATTATAAGGCTCAAAACCGCTCTAAAAGCATACAAAATTACATGCCATTTTGGTAGAGGATAAATCGGTTGTTGGTTGAATACCCTAAAGCCAACCAATATTTCTACCTAAACTAACCTAAGACGAGCTAGGTTAAGTAAAGATCGTTTCCCAAAAAAATGGGTATGAATACACCAAGAATATGAAACGGTTGTAAGCTAGTTCGGTCACAAGATTGGTGTGTTAATTAATTAACTACTACGGAGACAATCACTAAGGGGAAATGGGAATCGACACCAACCGAACCAATAGATCAATACAATAGGTAAACATGAACACAAATTCGGTGATAGAAAAAGCACTCAACATTGCCTTCTTTTGAAACCACAACACCTAGCATTCCTAAGCCAAACTCAACTAACAAGATAGGCCAACCAAGTCCCAACGATGGAAATTAGACTACTAACTTGGGTTTGTCTTTTGATCGTTTTGAGAAAGCATTAAGGCATAAATAATTGGGGATTTCTCACCTAATTATCGCAACTAAGACTACAATATCATCGAAACAAAGAACACTAATCAAGAGGAATTTAGCATTAATCATACAAGAAAAGGCTCACCACTAGACCTCAGCTTTCAATGCAAGCATAGAAGTGAATACATGAGCAATAAGTGGTCATCCAATTACACATGCAATTAACCAATCCTTTAATAATAATGATCAACCCAAAATGAACATGCAAGCACAAATATTAATTAACCCATGGCTTGATTGGGTCTTCACCCAACTCCTAGCTAAGAAACTACTCACTAATCATGGTGTTCAACATCCTAACAACAATATCTAAATTCAACATTAATCTAACATGTTGAGAGAAGTAGTAAGAATAAAGTAGATTGAACATGCAACAACAAATAATCAAGATTAGATAAAAAAATTAACAATGGAAAGCAATTAAAAACAGAAAATAAAGAGTAAGAGATAGAGCAAAGAGATTACTAATGAAGCTTCAAAGTTGAGGAATTGTTGAAATTAAGAGAAAAAACATCAATTAAACTATTACAATGATTGAGTTTTGAGAGAATCAATGCTAAATTAAGAGAGTTCTATGAAACTAAGGGCCTAAGAAGTCTAAAAGGGAAGAAGATCCTCCCTCCAAATGAAGCCAAAGGGGTATTATATATCCCCCAAGTTGAAGGATGGAGAAAATGAGGAAACGGCTTATCTACAGTTCACCACGGACGTGCAAACCTGTTAAAATAAATGCAGTAGCTATAACCCCCAAGTAGAAAGACAGAGAAAATGAGGAAACAACTTGTTTACAGTTCGGCACGGACGTGCAAACCTGTTAAAATAATTGCAGTAGCTACTGCCTGCCTTGCATAGACGTGCAGAATTTGGCACGGACGTGCAAGGATATGTACGGACATGCCACTTTTTGGCACGGGCGTGCAGCAGTTTCTAACGAAAACAGCTTTGTTTTGGAAGGCCATAACTTCTTCATTTCTTATTGAAAAAAAGGCATGTGACTAGTCGTTGGAAAGCTCTTTAGATGAGCTTTAATCTCCAATTTGAATGACTTCAAAATATTAAGTAGAAAATAATTTATAGTCATTTGAATTGGACCTTAGTGCAAAAATCCTTCCAAAACCCTTCCAAATGCTCTTATTTAACTCTTAGACACTTTTCCATGCTCCATTCATTTTTCCTTCATTGATTCATTCTTCCATAGCTCCTTTTTTTTCCTCTTCTTGCCTCCAACTTCTTTTCTTCTTTATCCAAAAGCTTCAAAGTGCCATCTTTATACCTAAATATGCACCAAAACATTAGCAACCCTATGAAGCTTAGGATACACAAGAAATGCATAAAAATAGAATAATTAGTGAACTAAGACATTAATTTCTCACAATTATAAGGCTCAAAACCACTCTAAATTCATACAAAATTACAAGCTATCAACGCTTCCATGTTCTAGAAGGTTTAGTAGTCATTGAATAAATTTTCTAGACACCGTTCCCCTGCATTGTGCTAGCTTCATGGTTGAGTTTACTTTCAGGTTGTTCCTTTTCCATTCCACCTTCGGCTACAGGGTTCCCAGGTAGCCTCACATACAACCCCACCAAACCTTTTTCCCGTCTCTTCTCATTCACCACATTACCCCTTTTTACAGCAAGTTCTCTTCACTTGTGTTTTTAGTGTTACCCTTCCTTCGAGTCCACCCTCTCCTTCAGTAGAAGCGGTTAGCCAAACTGCAGTTTTCGAGTAGCCGTCAGAGGGCCTAACTTGACAGCAGTTGGGTCCTCATAGCTTGGTCTGACCACCCCCTCTTTCCCATTCAGTTTACGTAGCAGAGCTTTCTCCTTCTCTCGGTCAGCAACAAAATTTTTAAGCATTTTCCTTGGAAAACCTCTCAAGAATGGCAAATATTTGCACACCACATCACCCTTGGAAGCATCTTCTTCACTGAAAAAACTAACAATCACGTTCTACATGGTCAATTCTGCCACAGTAGTAACAGAATTCTGTTAATCACTCATACTTTACTCCTACCCACTTTGATGACATAGGCCCTGTAGCAATTCTTATTCCTCTACGTGACGGTTTATGAAGGTCGAGCAAAACCTTCACTCGCATCACCTCGCCCCAGCTTAGAGGGTCCGAATTGTTGAAATCAAGGAAATCCCCCATACAATCTCCTATAACACGAGCCACTAACAAGTTCTTCTTGTTGAAAGAAACATCCTCCAGATGAATGCAAAATGGAGAGCAAGAGAAATCAATTTAAAAAGACAATTTCCTTCTTTGTATCTCACTGGAGCTTTTAAATAAATGCATATTTATGTATGGAGAATCATCCATATAATTAAATAATAATAAGATTATTAGATTAATAATGATGATAAATTATTTGCTACTCCGTATTTTATAGACTGAAATTGTTTGAGTATAATATTCTGTATTAATTTTTTTCCTTTTGTAGGTTTATATTTTTTTTGTTTTGTAGGTATATATTATTCCCACTACCTTGATTACTTTTTCTGCATCTTCAATTGCAAATTTGCAATAGCATGATTTGAAGAAAATGTTTTGTACAAATATTGGGCTAATAAATAAAAGTTTATTGTGTTTATTAAAAAATTGTTGTATGTATATTTGATATTGCTTAGTTGCTCGTAATAGTAATAAAAAGTGTTGTTATAATTAATTTTTTTGCATACGCGCTTATAAGAAAAAATAATTATTAGTTGAATTGGGCCCCAATTTTAGATTCGCCCACAGACCACAAAATTTTCAGAAATGGGCCTGCAAGTAACCCGTGACCGACCTAGTAACCCTTGAGGCGACTAACCTCTGACCGACCTAGTAATAACCCCTGACCGACCTAATAACCCCTGACCCAGTAACCCTTGACCGAGTAACCCCTGGCCGACCTAGTATCCCCTAACCAAGGAACACCAATAACACACGCAGCCAAACACCTACTCCTTGCAGCCTCTCGTACCCAACAATGCACAGCCACCTATTCCACCAGTAAAGCAGCCACCAATTCCACCAATTCCAACCACCACAACAATCAACCATCTCGCGCACCCAGCACAACCACCAGCAACAATCAACTATATTTTTTTCGCTGCAAAAGATACTAAAATCCAACGAAACCTACAAGTGCTTGCAATTTTAATTTCGCCATGAAAAGATCTACTAAAATTAAAATCAAGAAACAAACTATAAGTGTGAGAAAATTTACGGATTTCGTTCATGAAATCAAATACAAAGGATCGAGACTACACATAATTCAACACAAAGATTATGACAAAAGACTAACCTTGTTCCATTGTGAATCTTGATAGCGATCTCTAGAGATTTTTCTTCCCTTTAGCCTTTTTGCTTTGATTGTTTATTTGATGAATAATAAACTTAGTAATTTTTTTGAAACTAATGTTATGAGTTTTCATGAAAATAATAACAGCCCATAACTTCCTCTTTTAACCATAATATATATATAATATATGTGCCTCTTCATAACCAATCTTTATTTTAATGTTGGTGTCTTTTCAAGTGAATACTAATAATATTATATATATTTCTTAATAAAAGATATCATATAATATTTTAATAGGCAAGGGACGAGGGAATAATAATACTCCCAGATTTTAATCTCATTAATAGAAACCGATTCATCACGGTATCACAATTATTATTAAAATCTAATAACATTACTATAGACTTATTTCTTTTATTATTAAACCTTTGACACATAGGCCACATGGAATATTTAATAAATATTCTAACATTCTCCAACTTGGCCTTTGTGTCATCTTAATAGTTTAATAACTTCTGTAAATGCGCACATTAAATAAGTCTAATAAATTTTAATAACCTTAGTTGAATCAGAACTGATTGGATCATGGCGGTCACAAGTCATTGCGTGATATGACCCCTTCCATGTATCACAAATCAATACAAACTCAATAATAAACTATCATAAGTCTCAATATCCGTTACATGTCGTCTAATAACTATGTCTGTATACAAATACCATAATGACAACACCATTACATAAAGCAGAAACACAACCATAATTGCTTTACATAAAGAGCTAATCTTACTAGTATAGCAAGGCTTTATCTATGACACCCATACGTTCTACATGTCCAATGAACATCTTGGGTGATAGTCCTTTAGTTAACAAATCTGCAACCATCATGTCTGTTCCAATATGTTCAATACACACTTTACGCTTCTGCACTTCCTCTTTCACAGACAAGAATTTCACTTCCATATGTTTAGTTACTTTAGAAAACCTGTCATTCTTTTAGAAGAAGACGGCTGCGGAATTATCACAATAAATTCTCAACGGTCTCGCTATGCTATCAACAATACCAAGTCCTGAGATAAAGTTCCGCATCCACAATGCATGATTCGTAGCCTCAAAGCATGCTACCAATTCAGCTTCCATGGTGGAGGTGGCAAGGATAGATTGTTTGGCACTCTTCCAAGATACAGCTTCTTCAGCTAATAAGAACAAGTAGCCAAGTGTTGATTTCCTACTATCAACACATCCACCGTAATCTGAATCTGAATATCCAAGAACTTCTAGATGTTCGGATTTTTTATACGTAAGCATGAACTCCTTGGTTCCTTGCAAATACCTAAGAACTTTCTTAGCAGCTTTCCAGTGGTCCATTCCTTGATTACTTTGATACCGACCTAGCATTCCAACTGCGAAGCTAATATCAGGTCGAGTACAAGTTTGAATGTTCCAACCACTGATGCATATGGAATTCTTTCCATTTCCTTTCGTTCCAATTCATTTTTAGGACATTGCATTTTACTGAACTTGTCTCCCTTTTGTATTGGAACAACACTTGCAGAGCATTTTTCCATTCTATATCTCTTTAAGACCTTATCAATGTAAGCTTTCTGAGACATCCCAAGCCATCCTTTTAATCGATTTCGATGTATTTCTATTCCAATCACATATAATGCCTCACCCATATCTTTCATTTCAAAGTTCTTAGAGAGATACTTCTTTGTTTCATGCAACATACCCATGTCATTTGCAGCAAGTAATATGTCATCAACATATAAGACTAAAATCACAAATTTGCTCCCACTGAACTTAATGTAGATACATTTATCAACAATGACTTTTACTAAACCATAAGATGTGATAGTACCATTGAACTTTAGGTACCATTGTCTGGAAGCTTGTTTTAGTCCATATATTGACTTCCTCAGCTTACGCACCAGTGCTCTTTTCCTGTGGCCAAGAAACCTTCTGGTTGGTTCATATATATTTCCTCCTCTAATTCACCATTCAAAAAGGCGGTTCTAACATCCATTTGGTGAAGCTCAAGATCATAATGAGCAACCAAAGATAAAACAATTCTTAAAGAATCTTTCTTTGACACGGGAGAAAAAGGTCTCTTTGTAGTCAATGCCATCCTTTTGAGTGAAACCTCGAGCAACAAGCTTGGCCTTAAATCTTTCAATGTTGCCTTTGGAGTCTCTTTTACTCTTAAAAACCCATTTCGATCCAATTGTTTTGGATCCTTTCGGTAACTTTACTAAGTCCCAAACATTGTTATCGTTCATAGATTTCATCTCTTCTTTCATGGCAATCAACCACTTATTGGAATTGCTACTTTCCATAGCCCTTTTAAATGATGCAGGATCATTAGTAAGGCTATAAGTCACATTCACTTTCAATTGCATAAACCACATAATCATCTGAAATAGCAGGCCTCCTATCCCTAATGGACCTCCTTAATGGTTCATGTGGTTCAGAATTCTCTACTTGAATTGTGACTGGTTCATCATTCATAATTTCATCTTATGGGATTTGGACATCATTATGTTGTTCAGTTGTGCCAATTGGATATGATGCAACAACTGGTACAACAGCCTTAGAAGACATGTCAGGAGAAGTAGCTTCAACCTGAATTTCTTGAATGTCCACTTTTCGTAATTCTTTACTCCCACTAGTTTGACCATTTTCAATGAGCCTAGCATTTCCAGCCTCAACTATTCTGGTACTATGGTTAGGGCAGTAAAATATGTATCCCTTTGACTTTTCAGGATAGCCAATAAAATACCCACTAATTGTCCTTGGATCGAGTTTCTTTTCATTGGGATTATATAACCTTACTTCTGCTTGGCAACCCCAAACACGTATATGTCTTAAACTGGGTTTCCTTCCCGTCCATAGTTCATAAGGTGTCTTAGGAACTGCCTTACTAGGAACCCGGTTAAGCAAATATGTAGCAGTATTTAATGCATATAACCACAAAGAATCGGGTAAAGAACAATTATTTAACATGCTCCTAACCATACCCAATAAAGTACCATTACTTCTCTCCGCAACACCATTTTGTTGAGGTGTACTAGGCGTTGTATATTGTGCCCAAATGCCTTTACTTTCGAGGAACTTTGCAAATGGACCTGGACACTGTCCACTTTCATTATATCTTCCATAATATTCACCTCCTCTATCAGATCTCACGACTTTTATTTTTTTATCTAACTGCCTTTCAACTTCATCTATGAACACCTCTAGGACATTCACAGATTGAGACTTTTCACGCAGTAAATATGTATAACCATATCGTGAGTAATCATCGATAAAAGTGATGAAATACTTTTCTCCATTCCATGAAGGAACATCAAATGGACCACATATATCGGTGTGAATTAACTCAAGTAGCTGAGTGCTTCTCATGGCAGGTTTCTTTACTATGTGCTTAGTTTGTTTTCTTTTTATACAATCAATACACACATCTAGATCACAAAAATCTAATTGAGGTAAAATGTCATTCTTTACCAACCTCATTAACCTTTCTTTGGAAATGTGACCTAGTCTTTGATGCCACAATAAAGCAGAACTCTCATTAGTTGCACTATGCTTAATGCCTTGACTTTCAACATTAAACAAGGATTCAGAAAATTTATCATCAAGATCAAACTTATAAAGTGAATCAGTCAAAGTACCACTACCAAATAAATAATTATGTCGATACAATGAAAATCCACCATTTCCAAATTTAACATGAAAACCTAAGTTGTCCAATCTACTAATAGAAACTAAATTTCTAGCACAATTAGGTACATAGAGACATCTTTCAAGATCTAAATAACATCCAGTGTTTAAGATCAATCTATAAGTCCCTATTCCTTCTATCCGTGCCTTCATCCTGTTTCCCATGAACAAGAACTGTTCAGCTCCTCTTATGGGCTAGATCGAACTGAATCCCTGTTTAATATGAGACACATGAGTAGTAGCACCAGAATCTAACCACCAGGTATTATTAGGCACTTCTATAAGATTTGATTCAAAAGAAACAAAGCTATAATGTATACCTTTCTTTTCAAACCAAGCCTTCCTTTTAGGACATTCTTTCTTGAACTGTCCCGATTTCTTGCAAAAGAAACACTTCTTGTCTTTTCGGATTTGGCTTTGTGGACCTTTCACAAAAGTCTTATCCTTGTTTTTTCCCTTTTTACCAGGCTTTCCTTTGCTGCTGCTGGCACCATCATGACCCATGAGATGGATTGCTTGATCCTTCATCTTCTTTAATCTACCTTCCTCTTGAACTAACATGGCCTTTAATTCTTGAAAGTTCCACTTATCCTTAATGGTGTTATAGTTCACCTGAAACTGACCAAATTGATCTAGAGGTAGAGAGTTAATGATGAATTGAACCAAGAATGATTCACTCACATCCATTCCCATGCTCTTTAACTTCGTTGCCAAGTTAGACATGTGAGTCACATGATCATGGATAGGTTGAGACCAGTCAAACTTCTTAGTAGTCAGCTCACTCATTAGCCTTCCTACCATTGACTTATCAGCTAAATCAGATTTTGAACACTGCTTAATCACATGCAAGAATTCCTTTGCACTCTCTGTCTTAGGCATAGATGGCTCGATACTTTCAGCCATAGTCATCCTCATGAGATTCAAACACAACCGATTTGATCGCTCCCATGCCTCATAAAGAGACTTTTCTGCATCGGAGCTAGAGTCTGTAATGGTTGCGGGCTGCTCATCCATTTGAATTGCAAGGTCCAAAGACATAATAACCAGTGTGAACCAGATTTGTTCAGACCAATCATCATAATTATTCAGCCCATTGAATTTCACAACAGATTAGCAAATGAATATAAATTTGATGAAGCTGCGGAAAAAAAAAATAATACATGCTCACCTATTAGAGATTTGATAAAATATAATACAGATTTTAATATATATAGCTAACTATATATGGTTTATGATATGCATCTAAGTAACCTTTGGGCTATACTTAAATACAGAATATCATTGATGCTAAAAAAAAATACTTTAATAATTGACATAACATATATTTGCTAAACAAGTATGTTATCTGTGGATAAACATACTACTTAACAAAAATAAAGGTATGTCCAATACTTTACATATTATTGACTATATTCAATGATCCATCTTTGGATGATCTCCTTGAATATACTCAATAAAAAAAAATGATCAATAATAATTAACCTAGTTATAGCATCATTTTAATCATGATCAATTGAAATCTAATTTATAATTCATAATTCATAATCTAAATATTAACAAACATAACTAGGCCACTTTGGTGACTAACAAGTTACAACATCTTAATTAGACCTTGAATTATAAGCGCACTACCGAAATGAAACAATTATGCATGCCATTAAGTAATTATACTAAATTAAATCATTCAATCAAAAATCGGCCAACATCAAATCAATAATAAATAGGCCATACAAATCCAGTACTATACGCACTAATGCACAATGCCGATTGATTAATTCGATTAAAAATATATATATAATACAAATAAGAAATCATGCATACAATGATCAAATCATGCCATCAAAAGGTATATATTTGCCGCCAAACTTTGACGGTTAAGAAAGGCAAACGTCAAACATATTTGCAACTACACAAATAAAAATACGCAAGCGCGTAATATGGCCAAACAATAAATTCTTAATGCGTGAATAATGATAGTCTATACCCGCTCTAATACCAAATGTGAGAAAATTTACGGATTTCGTTCATGAAATCAAATACAAAGTATCGAGACTACACATAATTCAACACAAAGATTATGACAAAAGACTAACCTTGTTCCATTGTGAATCTTGATAGCGATCTCTAGAGATTTTTCTTCCCTTTAGCCTTAGTAATTTTTTTTGAAACTAATGTTATGAGTTTTCATGAAAATAATAACAGCCCATAACTTCCTCTTTTAACCATAATATATATATATATAATATATGTGCCTCTTCATAACCAACCTTTATTTTAATGTTGGTGTCTCTTCAAGTGAATACTAATAATATTATATATATTTCTTAATAAAAGATATCATATAATATTTTAATAGACAAGGGACGAGGGAATAATAATACTCCCAGATTTTAATCTCATTAATAGAAACCAATTCATCACAGTATCATATTTATTATTAAAATCTAATAACATTACTATAGACTTATTTCTTTTATTATTAAACCTTTGACACATAGGTCACATGGAATATTTAATAAATATTCTAACAAAAAGAACCATCGAAAGACTACCCTGCCTTTCCTTGAGTACATACATCAGATTATCATTAAAACATTTCATGCGGTACTTGGCCAAGTTCATCAACAATCTGCAAAACCAATGCGGCATCGTCCAAGCTTCGAGGTAATTTTAATTTGCATCAGCCAAGTTTAATTCACCACCAATTCACCGTCCATTCACCGCAAACAGCAATTCGACACCCAATTACTACAATTCTGGGTTTAATTTGCAGTAATTTGGCAAAGAGGAGAAAGAAAATGGGTGGAGCAGGGGTTTAGGGTGATGCGTGGGCTGACTTTGAGAAGAATAAAAGAGGAGGGAGAAAGAGAGAGAGAGAGAGAGAAGGCTTGTGGTGTAGGATTAAAAAAAAAAAAATATTGTGGCTGACATATTATGTTGCCTCTCTAGACTATTCTGCTTTGACCTATCAGGATATCGATCATTATTTGGATAGCAAGTTTTCATGTTTCTTACACCTAGTCTTAGATAGATTAGGGCATGATCTTGTAAAAAGATGTTGCTTTTTTTTTTTTTTTTTAAAGATGTAAATAGACGTTTCTAATCTCAACATGTATCTTATGTTTTCAAAAAAGAAAAAAAAAGAATTTTTTTTGTAGGAAACTACCTAATAAAATCCAGAATTTGTGAGGAACTACGTAATTAAAAAGTTGTAAAAAAGTACCTAATAAAAGGAAAAATGTTGTAAAAGGCTACCTCTAGCTGGATTTTCCATGTTGACCTATTATTCAGGCATTGACCCACCACAAAAAAAAAAAAAAAAAAAAAAAAAAAAACCTAGAAACCACCCTCTTTGTGTGTTTTTGGGGTTGGAGGGTGGTTTCAGCTTAGTGGAGGTAGTTTCAAGCGGGTTTCGTTGGTTTCGGGGATGAAAGCGGGTGGTTTTGGAGGTGTTTTATAGTGGGTCAATGGCGGAAAAGTCGATCAGAGGTAGTCTTTTACAACATTTTACCTTTTATTAATTAGTTTTTTGCAACATGTTTTTTATTAGATAACTAGATTAGAGCTCGTGCGATGCACGGTAGTAATAATCTTCTTTTCCATAATATATTGTGATATAATATAAAATGAGCAAACATATAGAATAAACAAAAATGTAATGCATATAAGAAAGATGAAATAATAAGGTAAAAATTATTAAAACTACAATTGAGAAAAAAAATTTATTGTTGATTAGTTGTGTTAAAATATTTAAAAATAGTAACATTATATTAAATTAATGATGCATGTTATTCCCAATAATACTATACAATGTAGATGTCGTAGAACGTTTTATTAATTTAGGTTAAAAAAAAACTATACAATATACTTCCAAAAAATAAGCTAAGTAGAATAATTAAAAAAAAAATTAAAGCTGACATCATATATTGTACTCAGAATTTTTTTTTAATGTTAGCCTGACATATGTCCAAATTCCAAAATGATCTATGTAAGTATGACTTGTTTTAGTAATAGTTAGTAGATTTTTTGAAGGAAAAAAGTTATAAGTTGGTAAATCAACACCATGAATAGATTTTATTTTTTTTTATTTTTTTTTTTACCATTGAACCCCACTACTGTACAACTATATATATAATGGTAATTTGAATGTTAATATTGTATTTTTGGCTTCGTTATTTTATACTCTCCACCGTATTTCAACTTTCTAAATTATAACTCCCTTAATTAAAAGGTCTCAAAATCTTCTATAACTATTTTAAGTAAATAGAACACGATATAAAAAGGAATACAATCATTATAAAGATAATATATAAGATTCGGAATAATATTAATAAAGTTTTAATATACAAATAGTCAAATATACCAAAAATAAAATCTACTAACTATTACTAAAACTAAACATTGCTAACATCATCAACCCTTAAACTACCTTACGCGTCATTCTCACAATAAAAATTTTCCCTCCAATTTTGTGCGTGGTGTCATCAATTATTAATGGCTTTTTTATTTTTATTTTTAATGTACACCTTTAACTTCAACGCATAAGTGTCTATATAAAATTCAATTAACCAAGTTTCTCTCCTAATTAAATTATAGTTTCACATACATAACTTGTTGATGTTTGTTCGTGGTTTCAAATTTTTTTTTTACTTCTTTAAATGTAAATTATTTTTATATTAAATTTTAATGTTCAAATACAATGTAATGCAACAAAACATAAATTACATCAATCTAATCGTGCATCACACGAAAATAACCTAGTATTTTTTGCTAAAAAGGGAGAGAGAGTTTTAAAAGGAAAAAATAGCACCAATAAGTGATACGTGTCATTTATATGTCTGTTTTAATATTATGTTATTGAAAAAATCCAAAAAGAAAAAAGCCCCATCTTCTCCCGGAGAAACAAAGTAGCACCAAAAGTTGAGAAAAACTCAAGTCATAACAAAGTCGCAACAGAGCAAGCAAGCAAACTACATAGAAACCTGCTTAAAAATGGCGTATTCAACCGCTCGTCGAACCCTTACAACTCTCTTGACTCGAACATATTTGCGCAACTCTTCATCACCTTCTTCAATTCTCTCTTCCAACGCTCGATTTTCTCTCTCTTTCCTTCAAACCCATTTGCAACCCTTACTTTCTCCCAATTCAGCTCCGATTCAAATTCGCCCCAAATCAACCGGGTCGGGCTACTCGCCACTCAATGACCCGTCTCCAAATTGGACCAATCGTCCCCCTAAAGAAACCATCTTATTGGATGGTTGCGATTATGAACATTGGTTGATTGTAATGGAGTTTCCTACTGATCCTAAACCTTCTAATGATGAAATGATTGACTCTTATGTTAAAACCCTAGCTCAAGTTGTTGGCAGGTTGCTTAATTTTTCTGGGTTTTTGGTTTAATTACTGTTTTTGATGGTTTTGATTAATGGTGTTTTTGTTTATTTTTTTTTGGTTTGGAGCAGTGAGGAGGAGGCGAAGAAAAAGATTTACTCTGTTTCGACTACGACGTATACCGGGTTTGGTGCTTTGATTTCTGAGGAGCTATCTTACAAGGTTAAAGGTAATCGAATTCGGTTTTTGGGGGTTTAGGGTTTAAGCTATGTTAATTTTATGTGTTGATTGAATATGTTTAATTTTGCAAGGCAATGTCTCAATTGTGTAGCAAGCTTTGTATTATGATTAGACAATTGTAATGTACATTTCATGATTTCTATGATAAACTTTCTCAATTAAGTAGCAAGCTTTATATGATGTTAATTTCTGGTCCTGGTTAAATCTGCTTAATTTTGAAACATTATGTTTATAATTAGATAATTGTACAAAGTCTAGTTTTATATGATTGCTAATTCATGGGGTAGAATTCTTGTTTGTAGCATGTGTAGTACATTTCTTGATTTCTGTGATATGATCTCTTAATTGAATAACAAGCTTTTTATTTTGTTTCCTGTAATTCGTTACGTTATACAAGATGGCTGTTAGGTTGTGAGGTTTTGAAACCTCTTCGCATACACAGCATTTAACTACAGCACGACTTTGTTCAGAAGTTTGGTGTTTCTTCATTCTTAGTTACGAAAGAGATCAAGATATGAGCTGCTAGTTCCAGGATGTGCTTATGAAAGAGCCTTGGTAGCTTCAATGTTGTCTTTGGTGTTTTTCTTTGACAAATCAGAGGAAATTTCTAGTTGTGTTTTTGTTTTGTAAATTCTTTCTTGCTCGGATTGGATCGTGAGTAAGTTAAATTGCTTTTATCTATGAGTTCTATACTCCTAATATTAAGTAGTTTGCCAGCGGTATCTTGATCGGAGTTTGATTTATCTCATCTTCCATACCCACTGCAATTATTTTGACTAGATTTATATAGTTAGTGTTTGGGTTGAAGTAATCAACATTTGGTTTGTTCTTTTTGTGACAGCCCTACCTGGCGTCCTTTGGGTCTTGCCTGATTCTTATCTTGACGTGCCAAATAAAGATTACGGAGGTGGGTAATAAATGCAAGAGATGATCTCACAAAACATTCTTGTGTCGCATTTTTTTTTCTTTTCATTATAGCTGTTTATAGCTGAAGAGTGTTTGGCTTTGATCTGCAGGGGATCTTTTTATTGATGGGAAGGTTATCCGAAGGCCACAATATGATTATAGTGAGAGGCAGCAGAATAATAGACCTAGGTCTCGTCCAAGGTATGATAGGCGCCGTGCAAAAGTGCAGAATGTGGGTAGAGCACCGATACAGACACAACAACAAAGTTGGACACCAGACAATACGCAGACAATGCAGCAGCCAATCTCTACAAATGTCCCAGATACAAGTTAAAGTCATGGCCTCATGGAGAAAAATCAGAAAATCCTGGCCTAAGTTATTAGAAAGTATATTAAATCACCATAGCGACTATTTGATCTTTTCAAAGTGGTATGATTTTCGTTTAGCCCATCTTAATAGATAAGTATGAACTAGGTATTTTTTTTTTCGTGTTATCAAATATGTTGTGAAGGCAATACATGTGGATAATCACCTGGTAGTTTGTCTTCAGACTCTTGCTATTGAGGAACCATATCGAAGAAAATTATGATGTAAAATTAACCTTAAACTTAATTCCCTTACCCTTTGCCGTGACCAATATAGTAAAAGTAATCATTAACACTCTGTGCTCCTGCCTTTACATGGTTTCATTCTTCCATTTACCTGAAACAGATATATCTTTGTAATAAGTTATTTTCGAAAGTGGTGGCAATTGATTTAGGAGCAATTGTGGTTAACCCCTAAAGATTGCGATAATTAATGGGAACCTTTTCCCCGAAAACTATTCTCCTCTGATTACTGGTCTCTGATCTTTTTGCTCATATATGTAGTACTATGTGCTCCTAGATATTTTGCCATTGCCATTGATGATTGCTGCTCCTCTCTCCCTTCTCCAGGCTAACTTGTATTTTGCTCATTTGCCACTTTGTTTGCTCTAGCTTTTTGATGTAGTGTTTGCTATTAGGGAATATTATCTGCAATGTACATGCAATTGTACATTGGGGGGGGGGGGGGGGGGGGGAGGGGCGGGCGGGCTTTATGTGTTCTTAAAAATGCATTTATTGAACTAGCAAAAAGCCAAAAACCACACTTTTAATAAAGCTTTTGCACTCTTTTGGTTTTGGCCTCCCACTTGCTTGCTACTTCTTTGATTATTTGTTTTAAGCATTCTAATTTATTTTAGAATTAAATTAAATGCATCTATTTCTCAACTTTGCAAAGTCCCACATTGATGAAATATCAAGGGGATGGAGATGTTTCTCATACGGAAAAGTATTGGCGTATAGCACCTATGTGCTTAGAAAGTGTATAGGATAGCACTGGTTTTCTAGTGGTACAATTTAAAGTACAAAACGTACGTACCACTTTGATTAAATGTACCAATGTGGTTTCAGTGGTACATTTTCGGAGTATTAAATGTACCACTAGCACAGTCAAGTGGAATATTCAAGTTTTCTAATGCTTGATAAATTACGCTTCTGCCCTCTTATACACTTCGTTTGTTAATACGTGCTATGCGCTGATATGCACTCTCTCATATATATACCAAGCTTGCCTTGGGATTTGCATTGCAAGAGTTGAACTCTACAAAGGCATCCCCATTGAGAAAACCTTAAGAGATTTTCTTATTAGTAGTGTTGATATTATCCTTGCTAATAATATCGACCAAGTTTTCGGGCGCGTGGGTGGACTTTGTTGGAGGAGTTGCATTTGAGGCTCTCGCTTCAAAGGTATGAATGTCTATTCCCTCCTCTCTCTCTCCCTCTTTAAGTGTTTATCGCTTTATTAATTGAATGTTTGTTAGTTAGTTGTATTAATTATGCATATGATCTGGGGTGGGTTTTGGGTTGCGCATAGTGCTCGCGCACCGTAAAACCCAACAGGGAAGCTGCGCATAGGAGTGCTAATCGCGTTTTTGGCACAGGCGAGGAACAGCAGGAGAAGTTTGAGCAATTCTAAGTCAGGGTTGATCGAGTAGGGAATCAGGATGCTTATGTTAATCCTGCTGATCACCCTCGCGTGGCTGCATGGGTAGCCCATGCCGTTCTCAACAAGGTTCTAGCTGAGTCTCCTGACATTGCTACTGCCATTGGGGTGGAGGCTTTCCCTGCCAACCAATAAAGGTTTTGGCGGGCATCTCCCTCTTCTTTCAATGGTTCATCAAAGTATCCCTCCCCTTACTCTATAGTAAGCTAGTATTGTTAGCTTTTTGCTTCTTTTTCCATTGGGGTGCATGGCTGCCAGTGGGTATATGTTTTCTTGAGGCTTTAGGGTTGTGTGTGCTCTTGCTGTTTGTTATTAATTTTCTTCTTCTTTAGCTGTGACAACTCTTTTATGATTATGGGATTTATATTTCGGTTTTTACCTAGTGTCGGGGGTGTCTGGCACAAACTTGAGCTCCTTATGCGGAGGCTCCTTCCTACTTTTGATTTGTTGTTTTTGCATTTACTTTTAGCCTTTCTACTTGCTTTCTTTGTTATCTATGCTTTTCATATTGCATGCTTCCGTTGGTTGAATAAGGGCCTAGTAGTCTGATGTCAAAAGAAAAAGGTACTTCATTTTGTGCCATCTGAAGTCATCTCTTTTCTAGCTGCTTTCTCTGGCCTTCTGGCTGCGCTGCTGACTACCTTTGCTTACTGGTATTTTTTGTAATACCCTAGAAATTTCCTCCTTTTTAAAATACTCTTTTTACTATAAATAAAACTCATTTTAAGAAATAAACAAAATATTACCGCCACCGTGATAACGGCTAAGGCTATTTTCAAAGTCAAACAGCGGAAGTCTAAAACTAAAAACCAACTTTTCAAAATAAAACTTGAGTTAACAACCTCAAAATATGAGTAAAATAAAACATCCACAAGTTGGAACCAATTTAATTATGCCCCTTCAAAAACCATCTCAAAATAAAGCATAACAATGTTAGTCCATGAATAATAACCAACAATTCAATAAATAAAACTAAGAAAGCATAACAAGTAACTCTCTACACTCAATCCATTCAAGTTCTTCATGCTTCAAGTACCTGTCACTTTATCTTTATTTCAACCCCTCTACTCACCATATAAATGGGTCATAGTAGGGCCAATCCAAAGGAAAGCCAAACACAAACACAAAGTACGAATCAGCAAAAGCTGTGTTGGGTTTTACGATGTCCAACACCGCGCGGAAACAAAACCTCCCCAAAGATCCATGCCTAAATTAAAGCGACCAAAACTAAAACATGTATATAATTAATTAAGCGATAAACACATAATAATAAAGAGAGAGAGAGAGAGAGAGAGAGAGAGAGAGAGAGAGAGAGAAGAAGAAGGAAAAGACGATCATACCCTTGATGTGTGTTTTCCACTTAGCACGAACACGAACTCACGAATGGAGAAAGAGCCTCAATTGCGACCCCTCCAACGCGGTCCACCCACGTGCCCAAACTTTGGTCAATATTACCGGCTAGGGTAATATTAACGCTACTTACAAGAGGATCTATTAATAAGGTTTTCACAATGGAGATGCCTTTTATAGTGTTCAACTCTTGCAATTTATTCCCAAGGTAAGGTATGGGTAGGTCAATACGAGGCTAGGGCTACGCATTATTGTTGTTTGACTTATTTGTACGTCTCGTTAATTCCTAGAATTTAACTCGAGGTTCGACGTTCGACTTCAACACTCTAAGCCCGGAATCCGACGTCAGAGTGCTTATCCTCTTGTTTGGCGTATCAAGTCCTTCAGCTTAATTTGTCGATTTAGTTTGGTTGCACGCTTGGGTGTGACTTGTTTGGTTTAGTCAAAGGAAAGTTGTGAGATTAATATAATTAATCTCACTGATCGGAGATGGCTTCTAGCTCGACTTTCCGATCACTTGACTTCACTGAATAATTAACTCCATTCTAAACCTTCTATCGGAATAATACACTTGTTCAAAGGACACCATTCCTTTAATCTCCCACTTATCCTTCCGGACAAGTGTGCAATATGTGTACTGCCCTTTTCCCTATGTCGCTTAATGTCTTTTCATGAACTATAAGGTAAGATTTATCGTCATCCTTATTACGTCTAGAAGTGTTTCTCGAAATTCTGAGTTCGACTGTCAAGTACAGATTATTTCTAAAATCCATCTGAGCACGGCCAGTCATTTTCACAGTCTAACTCTTCGAGAGGCCTTGTAAACAACAAAGACTAGGTCTCTTACTAAGAGACCTAGTTGCACGAGCGTCGTCTTTATAATCCCCTTTTACAGCAGACGTTTGACTAACATCAAAACAAGCTAGTTCTCTTAATAGCAAACTTACAATACTCATGGTTGAGGAAAGAGGTACCGATAACAATAATGAGAAAAATACTTATGACGATTTTAAATCTCTTAAAGTATTCTCGTAAGTCGATCCAGTATAGTTCCAAACTAATACTTGTGCAAATGATTTATGACATTCTTGTCCTTGTAACACAAGAAACGGTGTTATAAATCATACTACACACTAATCTTGCGCTGTCATTAGTCGTCCAACCTTTAAATGACCTTGATTAGGGATAATTTCGATATGACATTCAATGTTCACTTAATAGGTGTTTCTTTATCCAAGACATTGTCTTGATAACCTATTTTGAATGTCTTCTAATCGAATGGACTCATTGTTTAATTCTAAGCCACAATTTTAGACATGGAATAATGATAATTTTGTAGAACAATAAAATTACTCCATATATGAATGGTTATCATAGTGTTTTACATCAAGATGCCCAAAACTTAATTAAAACACATAAAGTGGGAAATTAGAGCCAATCTCCAATGTGCCTAATTCTCATTGCCTCAACGTGCTTGTTGTGTTTCACTTGAGGCAAAGGTTTAGTAAGTGGATCGGCTATGTTATCATCCGTACCAACTTTGAAAACCTTGAGTTCACCTCCGCCAATCCATTCCCTTATGAGGTGAACCCGCCGCTTGACATGTTTGACCTTCTGATGTTGCCTTGGCTCCTTTGCCTGAGCAATAGCCCCACTATTGTCACAATATAGGTCTATCAGTCTCTCGATTGAGGGCACAACACCAACTTCAACAATGAACTTTTGAATCCAAACTACTTCCTTAGCTGCTTCTGACGCTGCTAAGTACTCGGCTTTAGTTGTAGTATCTGCAACTGTGCTTTGTGATTTGGGTAAATACCTAGGCCACGTGGCCCAATTAGAAGGGGATACGTATCACCCCAAGAGAGTTCCAAAAAGGACCAACCACTAGTTGACACGTGGCATTCCCAATCAACAGGGAAAAGGCGGCCTTCAAAAGGCTCAAATCCTGGTACGCCGTAAAAACAGCGCAGCCCATTTGCCTAGGTTGATAACCTAGAAAAGGGGTGCTGATTCCTAATACCTATAAATAGGGACATTTACCCCATTTTGGGGACATGTTCATTTATTACATCACAATCAATTCTCACTCATCAGAGAAAACACCTGATCTCAAGATCCGAGAAGATCTACTTTATTTTCCGTACTTTTACTTTACTTCAACCGTTTCTAACTTGATCGTTAGAGGCAGAACTCTAAACCCTCGGAGCTTCTGTTTGTTTGCAGGTACAGTCAAAGAGAAACTAGTCTAGGTGAAGTAACTCTCCCGCAGGACATCTCGCAAAAAACCCAAAACATTTAGCGCCATTTTTAGGGAGAGTACGTCTAAGATGGTTTCTCAAGAGACCGTACCGCCTCTTGAGGAAAAGCATCCGTCAGCTGAGGTCCATTCGGACCATTATACAAAGTCAGATCTAGAGGTCGAAGTATTTACGGCTGATGGATCCCTCAACACCAGATGCGTCTGTTCCAAAGATAACAGGGAATGGGGCGATAACCAGGCGTGTCTAAACAAGTCAGCCGGCTAGCCTCATCTTACAGGACAGACTGCTCACATTCGGACATGATCTGCACCATTGCAGGCGGCTTTGCATGTGGGGGGCCCAACTATCAGAGGCCCCAATAACCATGTCAGATAGATGGATGTCAGATCGGTCGATGAAGGCCAGACGTCTGCCTATACCTTTCTTGAGGTCATCATCTCTGAAAAGGACTGGGGCAAAGTCTGTCGGCTGCATGACGACCCCATCGTCATTGAATGTAAGGTGGACAACCAAAAGGTTGGTCAGATTCTTATTGATATAGGCAGTTGGTATAAAATTATTAGCTGGCATTGTCTGTCCAAGCTGAAGTACAAGCTAGGTAGCATGCACAAGGTCACTCACCCCTTGGTTGGTTTTGGGGGTGGAGTTGTGCACCCACTCGGCCGGATAGATCTACTCATCCAGCTGGGGGAGTGGGGACAAGGGTGCAATATGGTCGTCCAGTTCTTGGTCGTAAAAGATTTGACCTCCTACAACCTCATAATAGGCCGTCTGACTCTAAACGAATCCAAGGCCATCATTATCCTATTCCTCATGCTGCTGAAATTTGAGAAAGATGATGGTACTGTTGGCTCCTTGAATGGAGATCAGAACACGGCTCTAGAGTGCTACCTCTCAAACGTCAAGCCCACGGCAGTTGGCCAGGACGAGGAGCCAATAGACCTTGAAAATGTCAAGGAAACTGAGTCTGCCCCACCAACATGCGGCAAGAAGAGAAAGGCTGACCAACTGGTGACTTTCATGAAAGAGAAGCAATAGCAATCACTAACCGGGGAACGGTCAGATGAACTCTGTCCCCTGCCGGCTGGCGAACACATTGACATTGCTTTGGATGACACACGTCCGGAACGAACTGTTAAGGTGGGGACGATTGCCTTTGCAAAGTTGGGGGTAGACTTGTATAATCTATTGAAGGAATTCAAAAATATCTTTGCCTTCGAAGAGAAAGAGATGCCTGGCATAAGCCCGGATCATGTTGTCCACAAACTCGCCGTTGATCCAAAGAAGAAGCATGTTAGGCAAAAGAAAAGAAATCACGGCGAGGAGAAAAGTCAGGCGGCAGCTGCCGAGGTTAAGAAGATGTTAGACGCTAGGTTCATTCGGCAATGCCACTTCCCAGATTGGGTTGCGAATGTAATTCTTGTGAGAAAGCCGAATGGGACATGGCGCATGTGTGTTGATTATATTGATCTAAATAGGGCATGTCCGAATGACAGTTATTTATTTCCAAAGATCGACAATCTGGTCAACTCTAAAGCCGGACATGCCCTGATGAGTTTTATGGATGCCTACTCAGGCTTTCATCAGATACCCCAGTGGAAGAAAGATCAAGAGAAGACGACATTCGTCACTAATCAGGGGTTATTCTGTTATACTGTGGTGTTGTTTGGTTTGAAGAATGTGCCTGCTACTTTGTAACGAATGATTAATACGGTCTTCATTAATAAAATCGAAAGAAATGTAGAGCTGTAAATTGATGATATGATAGTCAAATCCAAGCTACAGACGGATCACCTCGCTAACCTCTGAGAAACCTTCACCACATAAGGGCGGCACAAGGTCATACCCAATCCCAAGTAGTGTGTCATTGGTGTTGAGTTTGGGAAGTTTCTCGAATTCTTGATTGATCAAAGTGGGATAGAGGCAAACCTAGAGCAGATACAGGGCAGTCATTGACATGAAGTCACCCTGAACTGTTAGGGAAGTTCAGAAGTTAACCAGTTATCTAGCGGCATTAGGGACATTCCTCAGCCGGTCAGGTGATAAGTGCCTCTATTTTTTCCAAGCAATCACAAAAAAGACCATGTTTTAATAGGGAGATGATGCTGAGGCAGCCTTCAAAAAATTGAAAGAGCATCTGCCTAAAGAGACGCTTTACATATACCTTGTTGTCTCAGATCATGCTCTTAATGCTATTCTCCTTGCTTAGAGAGACGGAAATCATCTCTCGGTCTATTTCGTTAGCCATGTTCTTCGAAACGCTGAAATCCGGTACTCAACGGTTGAGAAATTTAGTCTTGCTCTTTTCATGGAAGTGTAGAAATTGAAGCCATCCTTCTTGACATATCCGGTGGTGGTTTATACAGACCAACCCTTCAAGCGGCCAATGACAATCTTAGAGTCATTGACAAGCGCACTTTAGGGCGCGCTTTAGAGCATATTTTAGGATGATTTTGGATGTATTTGGGGCCGCTTTGGCCGATTATTACCTTGTTATGCTTACGTTCCCCATATTACGTGCTTCACGGGTTTTCGATTTGTTTTTGATGTGTTTTCAGGTAATATCAACCGAGTTTAATCGTATCCCGAGCCCTTGATGCGTAACCGAGCTAGCCTTGACCGGAGTCCGAGGAGTTAAGGAAGTTCAAGTGTCGTGCATTGATTACATAGCACAGGCAACATGGCCGTGTTACCATAGGCACACCCGTGCTGGCCTAAAAGCAAGCAACCCCAGGCAAGGCAGCACGGCCGTGCAAGCCAATAGCACGGCCGTGTCAGTATCCACGCACCCGCACGGCCGTGCAGGCCATTAGCACGGCCGTGCCAGATGTTGCCCGTGCCCGTGTCAGCTTCAGTATGAGCCCCGTGCTAGAGCATATTCAGCACGGCCGTGTCATTTTTAGCACGGCCGTGCCAGGAAGCTGCACGGCCGTGTCATATAAAGCACGGCCGTGCCAACTTGAAGAAGAAACCCGGTTTACTTACTGACAAGCTAGCACGGCCGTGCCAAATACAGCACGGCCGTGCTGATCCAGGGTTAACTGCGCGCTTGACTTCTCCGAATTAGAAGACGTATATAAGGCCCGACTTTAAGAGGATTAAAAGACAGTTTTTGGAGATAGTTTTGAGAGCTTTTGTAGAGAGTTATTGGAGAACGTTCTTAGTATTAGAGATTCATTAGTTTTCTTAGAGAATTTCCTAGAGATTTTAGTTTTCTTGGATTGATTTGAAGCAAGATTTGCGAAGGTTCTTTGTA
The DNA here is from genome assembly GCF_001683475.1 of Chenopodium quinoa. Classification (NCBI taxonomy): domain Eukaryota; kingdom Viridiplantae; phylum Streptophyta; class Magnoliopsida; order Caryophyllales; family Amaranthaceae; genus Chenopodium; species Chenopodium quinoa. The sequence continues at coordinate 678,021 of NW_018743252.1, forward strand.
TTATTCATTGACGACGGATATCAAAGTTCTGAACTTTTCCATTGATTCGCATCAATACAATTGGTATTATTCATTCTTGTTTATTAATCAAGCTTTATTATTCCTTAATCAGAATTCATGTTTATATCTATTATGCTTTTGGAATTCATTATTGCTTTGATTATGAATATGTGTGAGTAGTCTCCTAGCTAGGGTTTTGGGATGAAACCCGGCCTAGGTAATCTCTGTAACTGAGGATTGATTTTGATAAACGGATTGTGATTAAATTGATTATATGCGATTGCATGTTAATTCATTATAATAGGAGTAGCTAACCTAGAATCTTGAATTTGATTGCATGATATTCTTGATTTGAACAAGAGATTGTGAATTGAGTATTTCATTATTGAATGTGGTTTGATTATGTATCGAGTAATGTTAAGTGCATGAGAAATCTAAGCTTAGTATTGCCCGTTGTCTTCCTATCACATGATATTGATCAGACTTATAGTCTTTGCATATCCCGTTTGTCTCTGTGATTCCTTGTTGCTTAGTTACCAATGGTTAGGCGGATTCCCGTTCTCCCTAGTGTCTTAGTTTATTGATTTATTCCATCTTATTAGTAGTATTTTAGAACACCATTTTCCATTGATTTCGAACTAGCTTAGGTTTAAGATTGATTTGCAATTACTCTCGTTCCTCGTGGACCGAACCTTTATTTGCCATTGTACTTGGTTATAGGGTGTCCGTATAAGTATTGTTTGATTGAGAGTTAGATTGTAGCGACCGATTTAACCCCTGTCAAAATGGCGCCGTTGCCGGGGAACGGTGTTTGTTAATTGCTTTTTGATTTCTTGAGTCTAGTTCATCGTAAAAATCACAAAAAGATTTTTCCCTTTTGGCTACACTTGTAGCCCTGCTATTTAATTGGTTTGGTTAGTGTGTATGCGCAGGTCTAAACAGAGAGAATTAATACCCTTCGATCCAGAAATCGAAAGAACTTTGAAGAGCAATCGTAAATCTCGATTGACGTCATCAAACTCTCAAGGAAAGGAACACAACACACAACAGGTTCCAATGGCAGACATACCGCGCCAACCCAATCGGCCAGCACCACGACCCCTTAAGGAGTTGGGAACTCTTGGGGCGTATAGAGCTTCAAGTGGGATTGCTCCACCCACTACTGAGGCCAATGATTTCGAGATCCGGCCGGCTATGATCACCCTCATCGAGAGAAGGCAGTTTAGTGGTGCCAAGCATGAGAGCCCTTTGGCTCATTTGAACGAATTTGAGAAGTACTGCAATACCATCAAGGTTAATGGGGTGAATCAAGAGTTCGTGAGATTGAAGCTTTTCCCCTTTTCACTTATTGGGAGAGCTCTCGAATGGTTAGAAAAGGAGGTGAAGCCGAACTCCCTACACACTTGGGATGATGTCACGACAGCATTCTTGGGAAGATTTTACTCCCAAAAGAAGACGGCCGATGCTAGAGCTTTGATCCAGGGATTTCGGCAAAGGAGTGGGGAGTCAATCTACGAAGCCTGGGAAAGGTACAAGGAGTATCAAAGAGAGTGCCCACACCACGGAATCCCAACATATCAAGTTTTACAGATTTTTTATGGAGGATTGAGTCCTCAAGGGAAGACCAGTTTGGATGCGGGAGCAGGTGGCCCCATTATGAACAAAACCGAAGAAGAAGTCATTGATATCATAGAAGATGTGGTACGACACCACATGGATTGGCAAGATGGAGAGCGAGAGGCCATGAGCAAGAGTGGAGGAGCGGTCTATTCGGTAGACCATCTTAATGCAATCGGGAATTTGACATCGCAAATTGTAAATCTAAGTAAGGAAATGTCAATTATCAAAGAGAAGCTCAACGATCCACCGCATCAAAATCTTCCATCCTATTCTAAGGGAGCATGTATGCACTCTAACTCTAATAATATGCCTGCTGGATGTATATTCTGTGAAAACTGTGGGTCTTATGACCATGATACCTCTGCCTGTAACGTAGACTCCCAATTTCAATCCAACTATAATGATGGTAATGAGTGTGATAATGAACAAGTCAATGCCTTGTCTTATGATAATAGACCTAGGAATGACAATAACAAATATTTACCACCTAATCAAAGAGGGAACAATTATAATCAACAGGGTAATAATTCTGACTACCAACAGCAAAACCAGTGGGGAAACAGGAACCAAAGGGACCAAAATCCCCAAGGGTCTTATAATCAACATGGTAATTTTGGTAATCAGAATAATTACCAACAAAATGCAGGTAATCAAGGGAAATACAATCAGAGCATGAATGCCAATAACAGGGGAAATTGGAATAACAATGGTAACAGGAACAACTTCCAAAATCAAAATCCCCAACAGTCTAATGCGCGTGGCTCCCGAACCTCTAATGACAACTACAATGCTCAAGGACCATCGCAAAGGACTAGTTTGGAGGAGATGATGGAAGCACAGACCAAAATGTTCAACACTTTCATGGCCACCAGTGACAAAAAGTTTAATGAAGTGATGACACATAATAAAATGCTTGAAACCCAGATTTCTCAGTTGGCTAGTGCTATAAAGGATGGGGTTGGAGTGTCAAAACTCCCACCTCAAGGTATTGACCCTAAAAACTCTGTAAATGCTATCACCACTAGGAGTGGAAAGACATTGAGGGAAAGCGATGAAGTAGTACCCCCTAGGAGTCAATCTGTGACTACACCTACCACTGATACTGTTATAGAGAGTGAGGAGGAGAGGACCGGAGAGAATGATAAAACTGTAGAGGTCTTAAATGAAAAGGAAGTAACACAAGTCAAAGAGCCCAATCTATTGCAAAAACTTCCTTACCCCCATAAGTTTGTGAGACATAAGTTGGATGTTCAATTCGGTAAGTTTTTAGATACTTTGAAGCAAATTCACCTTTCCATACCATTCACCGACGCTATAAAACAAATGCCTAACTATGCTAGGTTTTCGAAAGATATTTTGAGTGGCAGGAGGAATTGTGATGGGGTGGAAACTGTAAACCTCACCGCGAATTGTAGTGCAATCATTATGAACAAGATGCCTCCCAAATTGGGAGACCGAGGTAATTTCTCAATCCCTTGTGCTATTAATAAAATGAAAATTGATAATGCATTATGTGATCTTGGGGCTAGTGTTAGTCTTATGCCATATTCGTATCAAAGATTAGGGGTAGGAGAACTTCTTCCTACCAACATTACCCTACAGTTAGCTGATCGTTCGATCAAATTTCCTAAGGGTAAGGTAGAAGATGTTCCCCTACGAGTTGGGAAATTTGTGATACCTGTGGATTTTGTAGTTTTGGAAATGGATGAAGATAATCATATACCTATTATTCTTGGGCGACCTTTCCTAGCTACCTCTGGTGCTCTCATTGATGTGAAGAGTGCCAAGATTTCTTTAAAGGTAGGAGAGGAGGTCCTTGAATTTGATCTGAACAAAAGCATGCAATATCCTTTGTCTACTTCCGAAAAATGCATGATGATTGACACTATTGATTCGATTGTCTCTAGTATGCATACACTATTGCTTTCTACTAACCATGATCTTGAGCCAAGTGATACCGATGAGAGCAGGTACATAGAGGAGCAAATGCCAGAGGAAGATGATGGTGATAACGGTTTTAAGGAAATTACACCCATGTATGCACTTGCTGAGGCCACCACAAAAGAGGTAAACGAGGCCCCTAAAATAGAATTGAAACCTCTACCATTACATCTAAGGGACGAATTTCTTGGCCCTGATTCAACTTATCCTGTCATTGCTTCTTTAGATGCGGATCAAACTCGGAAGTTGTGTGATGTATTGAGAGAGCATCAAAGTGCCATAGGTTATACCATTGATAACCTCAAGGGTATTAGCCCCGCTATATGTATGCATCACATAACTCTCGAGGATGGTGCGAGGCCTTCTATTGAGAGGCAGAGGAAACTCAATCCTCAAATGGGGGAGGTGGTGAAGAAAGAGATCACCAAACTTCTTGATTCAGGTATCATCTTCCCCATTTCAAGCTCTAGATGGTTTCCCCTGTGCATGTTGTCCCTAAGAAGGGGGGAATGACTGTAGTTGAGAATGAGAATGGTGAGCTCATCTCAACTAGAACGGTGACCGGCTGGCGGATGTGCATAGACTATAGACGTCTAAACGCATCTACCAAAAAGGACCATTTTTCCCTCCCTTTTATTGATCAAATGCTCAAAAGACTAACTAGGCACAAGTATTATTGCTTTCTTGACGGTTATTCGGGGTTTTTCCAAATACCTATAAACCCGGATGACCAAGAGAAGACGACTTTTACTTGTCCATATGGTACTTTTGCCTACAGGAGAATGCCTTTTGGACTTTGCAATGCACCGGGCACCTTTCAACGGTGTATGATGAGAATTTTTGGGGACATGTTGGAGGCCGAGATGGAGGTTTTCATGGACGATTTTTCTGTTGGGGGAGCCTCCTTTGATGATTGCCTAGTGAACTTGGGGAAGTGCCTACAACGGTGTGAGAGAGTGAATTTAGTCCTGAACTGGGAGAAGTGTCACTTCATGGTTGAAGAAGGTATTGTTCTCGGTCACAAGATCTCAAATGCAGGCATAGAGGTGGACAAAGCAAAGGTTGAAGTTATAGCAAAGCTACCACCACCGGTCAATGCAAAAGGGGTAAGACAATTCCTAGGGCATGCGGGGTTCTACCGGCGATTCATAAAATATTTCTCTCTTATAGCCAAGCCTTTGACTGCCTTATTGCAAAAGGAAGTCGACTTCAAGTTCGACAAAGAGTGCCTACAAGCTTTTAACACACTTAAGAAAGCTTTGATTTTGGCACCGATTCTGCAAGGACCACGGTGGGACCTACCTTTTGAGTTGATGTGCGATGCTAGTGATACGGCTATTGGAGGTGTTCTTGGGCAACGAGTTGAGAAGAGGGTTCACGTGATCTATTACATGTCCAAGACCTTAAATGAAGCACAAAGGAACTACACCACTACAGAGAAAGAGTTCCTAGCCATTGTTCATGCATTTGAGAAATTTTGGGACTACCTCATTGGTTCCAAAACGATTGTTTATACCGACCATGCTGCCATTAAGTACCTAATTTCGAAGAAGGAATCCAAACCACGCCTCCTCCGATGGGTCCTCTCTTTACAACAATTTCATGTGGAGATCCGGGACAAGAAGGGAGCCGAGAATGTGGTTGCGGATCACCTTTCGCGCATGGAGAGGGAGCAACAAGAAGATGATGGGCTGCCCATTTGTGATGAGTTGAAGGATGATGTTTTATACCTCCTCAAGGAGAAGATTCTACCATGGTTTGCGGATTTGGTAAACTACTTAGCTTGTGCGGAGTTTCCCCCCGATTACTCCAAGCACCAACGGAAGAAGATTAGGAGAGATGCAAGGCATTACATATGGGATGATCCAATTTTGTTCAAGAGAGGTGTAGATGGTCTCCTAAGAAGGTGCGTTCCAGAGGAAGAAGTTCATAGTGTGCTGAAAATGTGCCACTCCGACCCTTGCGGAGGTCACATGGGGCTAATAAGACAGCCCAAAAGGTTTTGCAATGTGGGGTATGGTGGCCCCATATCTTTAGGGACGCGTGGGCATTTGTGAAGACTTGCGATGCTTGCCAACGGAGTGGAAACATTTCCAAGAAGAATGAAATGCCTCAAAAACCCATACTTGAACTTGAGATCTTTGATGTGTGGGGAATTGACTTTATGGGACCCTTCCCTTCCTCCCGTGGGAACCAATACATACTTGTGGCTGTGGATTACGTGTCTAAGTGGGTGGAAGCAATTGCCTCCCCTACAAATGATCACAAGGTGGTGGTAAAACTCTTCAAGAAGATTATATTTCCAAGGTTCGGGGTTCCTAGGGCGGTTATAAGTGACAACGGGTCACACTTTGTGCATGGGGCCTTTCAAAGGATGCTTCGAAAGAATGGAGTACATCAACGGTTCGGGACAACCTATCACCCTCAATCTAGTGGGCAAGCGGAAGTCTCCAATCGACAGATAAAGTCCATCCTTGAGAAGACAGTGGCGAAGAATAGGAAAGATTGGTCCGATAAGCTTGATGATGCACTTTGGGCATACCGGACTGCTTTCAAGACCCCAATAGGCACCACCCCATACCGTTTGATCTACGGGAAAGCATGTCACCTCCCGGTCGAACTAGAGCACCGCGCTTAATGGGCTATCAAGAAGATAAATTTTGATCTAGCAAGCGCGGGCGAGCAACGGATGTTGGACCTTCATGAATTGGAGGAGCTTCGGATGGACGCATATGACAGTGCGAACCTATACAAGTCCCGATCTAAGGAGTTCCATGACCGGAAAATAGAGCGGAAGGTGTTCGATGTTGGTGACAAAGTCCTCTTATATAACTCTAGGATGAAGCTCTTCCCCGGTAAGTTGATGTCAAGATGGAGGGGTCCATTCACTGTCAAAGATGTTTTCCCTTCCGGTGCGGTTGAGCTTTATGATTCTAGTGGGTTGCAATCCTTCGTGGTTAATGGGCAAAGGTTGAAGACATACTATGAGGGAGCCCATGTTGGTGTGATAGATGTGTTCGAATGCGGTCACAAGAGTTGAATTTGACCACATCAAACTATCAACGTTAAACTTAGCGCTTCCGGGAGGCAACCCGATTTTCTTGCTTTTACTAGAGTAGTTTCTTTTGTTTTGTAGTTGGTTTAGCTCCTATTTTGTGTGAGTTTTGTGTGCTCTTGTGTGTTTTTGTGCAGGTAGAAGATTGGTTAGAAGTCGGAATGAAGAGAGTGATGAGTGCCTTGAAGGAAAAGAAAACCTGCAGACTGCAGCAGACAGCACGACCGTGCCATATACCTGCACGGCCGTGCCAAACCTAAAAAGCCCACTGACATTCTAGCACGGCCGTGCCATTTTCAGCACGGTCGTGTCAAGTACTAGCACGACCGTGCTAATTTTAACACGGCCGTGCCATCTGAAATTCAATTTCGCAAAAAGCCTGCCAAGCCAACACGGCCGTGCCAAATTCGGCACGGCCGTGCCAAACTTCAGCACGGCCGTGCCAGTTATAGCACGGCCGTGCCATCTGAAATTCAATTTCGCAAAAAGCCTGCCAAGCCAACACGGCCGTGCCAAACCTCAGCACGGCCGTGCCAGTTATAGCACGGCCGTGCAACGCGGGTTTCGGATAGTTTTTCGTGTTTTTTTAAACACGATTTCACTCACACTCTCTCATTATTCTCCAACTCTCCTACCCTTTTTCTCTCTAAACTAACCCAAACCCCCAACCTCCTCCCTCAATTCCTCAAATCAAACCCTAATTCCCCATACTCTTCTTTCAAGATCTCGGCACCCTCCTTGCATTAGAGCATTTTTCAAGTGATTGGACGCAAAATTCGGCCCTCTTTGAGCTCGCCACAACTCCACTTCGTGGAGTCCTCGGTGAATTCGTTCTTAAACTCATTGATTTCCGCAATTTTTGTCCAATTTCATTCGTTTTATTGAATATTTGTTGTTGAATTGTGCTTTATTGTTGCAAGTTTGGGTGAACTATTAGTGTTAGGGTAGTACATTGCATGCTAGGATAGTTTCTTGCTTGTTAATTGGTATATTGTGCTTAATTTCTTGAATCAAACATGCCTAGAACAAAGACATCGACTAGGAGACCGGGTCGGGACGATGCATCCTCATCCATGGTTCCACCCACGGTGGACACCATGGGTATTGTTTATAATAACCCGTCCTTTTTGGACAAATTTGTAGGATTATCCCACTGACCGATCCGGCCTACCAAGTTCTACGACCCTTTAGCCGCTAGGGCTCTAGGGATCGAAAGCGACATGGTTCAACTATTTTCATTTACCAATTTTGATTCTTTCCTTACCATGCATGCTCTCACTTACAAGAGGCTTACCCTCGAGTTTTTGTCTTCTTTGTACGTGCATCGGGATGAGAATAATTCACCCCGGTACTTGTCCTTTCAACTAATGAACTCGGGCACCATTCAAATGTCGGTGGCCCAAGTTAATGCCGCCTTTGGGTGGACATCCGACCTGAAATATGGTCCTAAGGATGGCCACTCAAAACACTACAACTCCGGGTTGTTTTGGCGGCAAATCACGGGGAAAATGGATAGAGATCCCCGTAGGGATAAGGCGACTTCCATCGTCAATCCCGCCTTTCGGTTGTCCCACAGAACCTTCTCCTCTACTATCTTTGCTAGAGGAGATAGTTCGGGTGTAGTCTCCATTAGGGAGTTACAGTTTATTTGGCGCCTCACCCGTGGGGACGGGCGTCTAGACATGGGAGCGTGGTTACTAGACCACCTCGACGGTGTAGCCCGGGGTAGGGGTGATATTACTATCGGTGGCATGATCACCATTCTTGCGCAATATAATGGGATTGATTTTTCTGAATTGTAGGCTATCTCAGGCACTACGAGGCTTGATATGCGGACCTTGAGAGCCATGCAGTGGCTTGAAGGGACATCCCAGCCGGATTGCTATTTGTGGCTCGTAGCAGGCAAGCCATACGCCTACTTGCCCGATCCGGAGAGGACGGTGGTTTACAACAAAGACAACTGGATCTTTGACCCCGACTTCGCCTGGAACGAGGACGGAGGCACGGAGTATGTAGACCGCAATCCCCAGCCTCACCAGGGGGATGAGCAGGCCCACGGGGGCCAAGGAGGTGACGATGCTGATGATGATGATGATGACGAGGAGGGTGGCCCGGATGCGGCCCAGCAGATCCCGGCGCAAGACTTCGCCTGGCTCCGCCAAGGAATGGAAGATTTGAGGCTCGAGGTAGCGGATTTGCGCCGGTCGAACGAGGATATGACCTCCGCCTTCAGAGACCTGAAGAGGAGTGTTGATGATATGGCCTCCCGTTTCCCTTATGGCCCGGGCGGGCCTAGCTCGTGATCCCTTTCCCTTTCCCTTTAGTTACCTCCCTCTCCTTACTATTGTAAGTCCTTGATGTGTAAACATTGAGGACAATGTTTAATTCTAGCTTGGGGGGGGGGGTCTTACTTGTATTTAGGGATTTGGATTTTTGGTAGTTTAGTTTTTATTTGCTTTCGAAAAAAAAAATAAAAAAATAGAAAAACAAAAACAAAAACAAAAAGATTTACTGCTTTCCTAGACTAACCTTAACTTGTTTGCTAGTATGTCTTTCCTTTTTGCAGATTGGGAACATTCGAGACGCGGCATGAGTTTAAAGAACGATGCTATGGCCGTTAATTGAAGCTCCCGGGAAGAAAATTTGGTGAGATCTTTTCTTTTTTTTGTGTGCTTAGGATAGTTTAGTTTAGGAAGAAGTTGAATGGTTCGAGGATGTTTGATCGGTTCTAAGTAACCTGGGATCGTTGATGTTGATATCATTCGATCACTTGTTTGTCGATTGGGATTATTATGTGATTTTCATGCCTCTTTATGAGCCATTTAGCTTGTTTAGATTACTTAGTTGTTTATATATGTGTGCAATATAGGAAAAGCTTCTGTTATGAGAATGTGTAGTCTAGTTTATATGATTTGCCTCATAGTCTTTTCCTATATTTTTGGATCGTGATAAACTTGTCTAATTGCATAAACTTTTGGAATAATGCTCATATTTGGATTCGAAACGTGAATGAATGTGTGTGGAATATCTATTTCTACTTAAGCCAGTAATGAATGCACAGTTTGAGTCTATTGTTGATCAATGTAGACGAGTCTAGGCGAAGGTAGTTGGTTAGAACACTTTTGTCATGTGAAACTCTATGCCTTTGGGCTGTGGTAAGATGGAGTCGCTTCCCATTTGTGGATTTGATCCCCTTAATTGGTAGTTGCTTTGTTTTTTAGATCCCGTGAGGTTTATTTGTTCTAGCCTTCATCATTCTTGTTGAGTGGCATATTTGGATCCTTGATTACGCATTTTTTGACTTTGTGTTGACTAGTAGCTCCCGAGACCGACTTGACACTTTTAAGGGAGGAAGAGGGCACCTTTTTCATTTTTCTTATTTTGTTCCTTTTGTTTTGTTACAAATTAATTTTCTTTTTACATCATCTTACTTGCTAACCATGTTGAGCCTTTAATTCCATTCTTGGTTACCCATGTTACAAACCCGATGACCGATGTTTTACCAACCCTTAGTTGTGAAGCGTTTACCTCGCAAGGTTTGTTTGAGCTTATTGTGTATAAATCAAGAATAATGATCGATAGTTGGTTTGAGCAAGTTTGAAAGTGAGCTTAATTGTAAAGATGTAATATGAAAATTTGTTTTTGAAAAAAAAAGGAAAAGAAAATCAAAATAAAAAAAAGGAGAAAAGCCGTCCGAATTGTGAAAAAAGGCAAGGACACATAAATAAAGTTTTGAAGTTTGAAAGAGGTCATTTGCGTGTGTATTATATGGATAATTCGGGATGTGTAAGAATGTGAATCAATGAGATTGTGGAAAGTGAATTACATCTTTTGAACTATTGTTTTTGAGAATTGTGATTCTTGCGCTTCATTTAGGAATTAACCCCACTTTTTAAAATTGTTTTCACCTACCTTACCCATTGCCAATACATTACAACCCTTTTAAGACCCTTAGACTTTAGAGGTGTTCGGTTCTCAAACGGTGGAGGGAGATACCTTTCAACCCTATGGAAAGATTATGCGTAATCGAGATGTCGGGATACCTTTGTTATTTCCTCAAAATATCACTTTTTCCGGTTCCTTCGAGGAATCACGAGGGGCCAATTAGGGTGGTGATTTGAAGCAAAAGGGGAGGACGTGGCCGGTTTGGTTGGGTTTAGAGGGAAGCATGACTTCTTTGTTCTCTATGCTTGGTTTAGGTTTTGTTTGCATTTTGATCAACGATACCTTGGATTGTGTGTCTCGTTGCTTGTTTGAGTGAGTTTTCATTCCGTGCATGGTTGTTCTAAGTAGGATCCATTGACTTCATTCCGTGCTAAATTGGATTTATATGTAATGGCAATAGTTTATTTGATCCTGTGTGTGTGTGTATCCCTTGGTTTTTGCTCGAGGACTAGCAAAAGTGTAGCTTGGGGGGTTTTGACAAGCGCACTTTAGGGCGCGCTTTAGAGCATATTTTAGGATGATTTTGGATGTATTTGGGGCCGCTTTGGCCGATTATTACCTTGTTATGCTTACGTTCCTCATATTACGTGCTTCACGGGTTTTCGGTTTGTTTTTGATGTGTTTTCAGGTAATATCAACCGAGTTTAATCGGATCCCGAGCCCTTGATGCGTAACTGAGCTAGCCTTGACCGGAGTCCGAGGAGTTAAGGAAGTTCAAGTGCCGTGCATTGATTACATAGCACAGGCATCACGACCGTGTTACCATAGGCACACCCGTGCTGGCCTATAAGCAAGCAACCCCAGGCAAGGCAGCACGGCCGTGCAAGCCAATAGCACGGCCGTGTCAGTATCCACGCACCCGCACGGCCGTGCAGGCCATTAGCACGGTCGTGCCAGATGTTGCCCGTGCCCGTGCCAGCTTCAGTATGAGCCCCGTGCTAGAGCATATTCAGCACGGCCGTGTCATTTTTAGCACGGCCGTGCCAGGAAGCTGCACGGCCGTGCCATATATAGCACGGCCGTGCCAACTTGAAGAAGAAACCCGGTTTACTTACTGACAAGCTAGCACGGCCGTGCCAAATACAGCACGGCCGTGCTGATCCAGGGTTAACTGCGCGCTTGACTTCTCCGAATTAGAAGACGTATATAAGGCCCGACTTTAAGAGGATTAAAAGACAGTTTTTGGAGATAGTTTTGAGAGCTTTTGTAGAGAGTTATTGGAGAACGTTCTTAGTATTAGAGATTCATTAGTTTTCTTAGAGAATTTCCTAGAGATTGTAGTTTTCTTGGATTGATTTGAAGCAAGATTCGCGAAGGTTCTTTGTATTATTCATTGACGACGGATATCAAAGTTCTGAACTTTTCCATTGATTCGCATCAATACAATTGGTATTATTCATTCTTGTTTATTAATCAAGCTTTATTATTCCTTAATCAGAATTCATGTTTATATCTATTATGCTTTTGGAATTCATTATTGCTTTGATTATGAATATGTGTGAGTAGTCTCCTAGATAGGGTTTCGGGATGAAACCCGGCCTAGGTAATCTATGTAATTGAGGATTGATTTTGATAAACGGATTGTGATTAAATTGATTATATGCGATTGCATGTTAATTCATTATAATAGGAGTAGCTAACCTAGAATCTTGAATTTGATTGCATGATATTCTTGATTTGAACAAGAGATTGTGAATTTAGTATTTCATTATTGAATGTGGTTTGATTATGTATTGAGTAATGTTAAGTGCATGAGAAATCCAAGCTTAGTATTGCCCGTTGTCTTCCTATCACATGATATTGATCAGACTTATAGTCTTTGCATATCCCGTTTGTCTATGTGATTCCTTGTTGCTTAGTTACCAATGGTTAGGCGGATTCCCGTTCTCCCTAGTGTCTTAGTTTATTGATTTATTCCATCTTATTAGTAGTATTTTAGAACACCATTTTCCATTGTTTTCGAACTAGCTTAGGTTTAAGATTGATTTGCAATTACTCTCGTTCCTCGTGGACCGAACCTTTATTTGCCATTGTACTTGGTTATAGGGTGTTTGTATAAGTATTGTTTGATTGAGAGTTAGATTGTAGCGACCGATTTAACCCATGTCAGTCATCCGGTAGGATGCTCAAGTGGGCTATTGAAATGCAAAGTCTTGAAATCACTTTCGAACCAAGGAAGGCAGTGAAGGGTCAGGCGTTCGCCGACTTCATTGTTGAAATGACACGGCTGGTGGAGCCGAAAAATCTTGATCAGGTTTGGAAAGTGTATGTAGACGGGAGCTCTACCATGAACGACCGTGGTGCAGGGATTATATGTTAGTTTCCTGAAGGGGAAAAATATGAATGTGCACTACGGTTTAAGTTTCAAGCCTCAAATAATGAGGTTGAGTATGAAGCCTTGCTAGCCGGCATACGCATGTGTAAGGCAGCAGGGGCAAAGAAAATTGACGCTTGCTCTGATTCACAATTGGTTGTTAGCCAATACCATGGTGACTATGAGGTCACCCATCCGGTTATGGTCAAATACTTGCAGGCGGTCAGAACAGAGGCTAGGACACTTGACGAGTTCCACCTAAGTCAAGTGCCCAGGTCAGAAAACAATCAGGCGGATGCTCTGTCAAAGCTGGCATCATCCGCCTCCTATGATGCACCTCGGTTAGTCTTTTGGGAAGTGATGGAAAAACGAAGTATTGAGAAAGATCCCATTAATGTACTTAACCGAAGTTCAACTTGGATGGGTGGCATCTGGGCCTGTCTGCAAGACGGCACTCTGCCGGATACATATACAAAAATGGTCGCAATGAAAAAACGTGCGACTAACTTTGAGATCCGTGATGGAGAACTTTTCATAAAGGGCTTTATGTTGCCTCTTTTGAAATGTATGACCCTAGAAAGGGGGCATGAGATTCTAGAAGATTTAAATTCGAGTTTTTGTGCCTTACATATAGGCGACAAAGCTCTAGCAGAAAGGGCTAGGAGGCAAGGGTATTTCTGGCCGACTCTAGAAGCAGACACCATGGAAATGGTGAAGAAGTGTGACAAGTACCAAAGATTTGGCAAGCTCATCCACTGTCCGGCAACTGATCTGACGACAATTCATAACCCGGTGCCATTCGCCAAATGAGGCATGGATATCTTGGGTCCGTATACACCTGCGCCAGGCGGACAACGGTATATTCTCGTTTCTGTTGACTACTTCACTAAGTGGGTGGAGGTTGAGGCTATCAAAGGCATCAAGATAAAGGATGTCATCTCCTTCATCTGGAAGAACATCATCACCCGGTATGGGGTCCATACCTATGTCTATGGTCTTTGAAAATGGTCCTCAATTTGAGACGCCTACCTTCAAGAATTGGCTGGGAGACCAAGGGGTCTCTCACTACTTTACATCAGTCGGCCGACCCCAAGCAAATGGCCAGGTTGAAGCCTTCAACAAGCTAATCTCAGACGGCATTAAGAAGATAATTGAAAGAGCTGGTGGCTTATGGGCTGAAGAGCTAACTCATGTTCTGTGGGCCATCAGAACTACAACAAAGGGGGCAACCTACAAAACTACATTCCTCATGGTACACGGTGCTGAAGTCGTCTTACCTATTGAGCTTTATGAGCCGACTCTTCGAGTCATGTTGTATGATTGAAGAGGCAAACTAGGAGGCCATGTGGCTAGCATTGGACTCATTTCCAGAACGCCGGGGCAATGCCGCCTTACGCCATGAAATTTACCGTCTGAGAATGACAAGAGCCTACAACAAAAGAGTACACATACAAGCCTTAAAAGTTAGGGACTTTGTGTTGCAAAAAATGGAAGCAACCGGTAGGGCCAATGAGTAAGGCAAATTAACGCCCAATTAGGAATGACCCTACCGGATCTATGAAGAAGTAAGAGGCGGCACCTACCACCTGGAAACACCAGGCGACAAGAAGCTAGCAAGAACTTGGAATGTAGACAACTTGAAAAAGTACTACTTTAGAGACTTGTAAATTTTTTTTGTAAATGAAGAGCTAATTAATGAAAGATGCTTTTTATTCCAAATTTTATGTTTTGCAATCATATTATTAGATACGTCTCCCTATGGGAACACCGTCTGTGCAATGTACAGACGGAAAAATCTAAACCAACCGTCCACTCTGATAGTGTGAGACATTCGACGATGCCCATCCGGGTGAATCCGCTTACAGAGTGAATCTACCATTTGGGTGGTACATTGCTCCATAAACTCATATCATAAACGGCTCAACTAAGTGCCTAAAAAAGGACTAGCTCATAGCCGTTTGACTTGAATAATCTAACATGAAACTGAAACAGCACAATAAACCACATGCCCTATGAACATCAGGCGATAGCCGACCGTTATTTCACCTTATGTTGGAATTTTATAACCTGCAAAATATCTGTAATTGCTCTGCGGCAACGCAGAGGGTGCTAAAGCACAATCATTCTGACCCAGACGGGTGGAAAATTTTTTCCTTATCCAATGGACTAAGTGACACCATAAACCGTCTGGGTATCCAAGCTCTTGCCGCCTATACTATGGACGGTTGTGTACTTGGTTTGGGCCAATCACGGTAGTGATTGATTGATCGAGGAACTAGTCATACTCTTTAAATTATAAAAAATTCTCAAGTCAATCAATCTACTTTTTTAAACCAACCACACAACCGCCTAGGGCAAGAGGCCAGCCCGTTTGTTAGTTGCCTCATGTAATTAATAAGTTGGCAAAAATCAAAGCATATATAGCAAATATAGAAAAAAATGCAAAAATAGAGACAAAACCGACTCAGTCGGCCATTTCAATAATAAAAACCCGACCCCATGGCCGGGAGTAAATTGTCAAACCGGATCTAAATCCGGAGAAATGAGAGGAATGTTAAAGAACAACAAATACTCGGTGCACAGGCCGGAAATACAGACGACTCAAGGCCGAAAGAAAAAACTAAAAGCTTAAGACTGCTGGGGCGGGGGCATAGATTGGTCCTGTCCAGAGGGGAGTTCACCCGCGTTCAGGCGGAACAACGATTGAGTCAACTGGTACTTGTTCCTCCTCTCCATTTAACTCTTCCTCGCCCTCCTCCTGCCCGTCCCAAGACAGCTCATCAAGACCAGCCCACTCATTAAATGGAGGCGGCGCTTCTAGTCCTAAGGTTTGGGCATCATACACCTCGCTGGCGTACTTGTACCGCAAACCAAAGAAGTCCCAGTCGGAGTCCGGATGGACGAGGTTCCATGCCATCATCATGCGCTTCTCGCAGTCCTTTTCACTCTCCGCTATCAGCCTCTCCTACTTTGCCTCCAGAGAAGCCTTGTGGTTGCTCTGCAACCAGGCCATCTCATCCTTGAGCCGGTTGACGTCTGACCGGAGCTCAGTATACTCCTTGTCAGCTCCTTCTAAAGCCTTGAGGTCCGACTAAGCATTTTTTAGCTCAAGCTCCAGGTTAGACGTCTTCTTCTTAGCCGTCTCCAGCACAGCCGTCAGCTCCTTGATGATTAGTGTCATCTTCTCTGTTTTAGACTTAATATCATGCATTGTAATTTAATATTGAGCATAAATAATAGCCTCAGCCGCCCAGACATTGGCGTCTCTTACCTCCTTCTATTCTTTTGTTAAATGGAGATTTGAGCCCGTCCACTCTAAGCATCGCCTGCATAAGTACAAGCAGCAAAGCAATGCCTAAGCCGGTATCTTTTCAAAAAAAAAAAGGCATTTGAAATATTGAAGACAAGTTACCTCAGCCTCTAAGGCGGTAATACGTTCCAGGTTGACCTGATGTAACCTAAGGACCGGCTCCTTTTCTGACCGAGTGATGGCCCTCAGCATCCGTTTGGAGTATTGCTGAAGGTCCGACCATTTTGGAGAAACATCTGCACCAACAAGAAAAGATTGTCAGATGGCAACATAAGCGGCACCAATAGACCGTCGGCTGCTGGATGAATCTCCCGACTGCTGAGACTAAGATTTGACCGGCATGAGCCCAAGGGGCCATGGGGGTTCGAGGGAGGTAGCCATACCTTAAGGAGTTGGCTGAAGGATTAGATCGTCCCCAGCCGATGCAAAATAAGATGCAGCATTGAGTGGCATGCCACTCTTCAGCGCTCTTGGGGCGGCCAGCTCTTTTTCGACCAAGTTAAGGCATAACCCAAAGCTTTTGAGGCTTTTGCCTGCGGAGGTTAGCCGGTCGCCGCTAGAATGGAGAGGAGGGGGTGTCGTCTGAGAAGACGACACTTTCTTGGCCTTGGTGGGGCCTTTTACAGCGTCCTTTGGCTTCCGTTTGAGCATTTTTGAGATGGACTTTGGGGGATTCTTGCTCCTATCCTGAAAAAGGAACACATGGGTTATAGTCGGTCTTTTACCGTCTCAATACATTAAAGGTACATGTACAAGTCAAAAGGGCAGGCGAAGCTTACCCCATACTTTTTGGCCGCGTGTTGGGCCTTTTTTTTCTCCAGATTCGCCTTCCTAATCTGGGCTGCAAACGTGGCAGGCGTCTTCTCAGCAGCAACCATGCTTAGACCTTTTTCTGCAAAAGACACCGCTCATTAGACAAATCCTCAAAAACATAAAAACAATGGAAGCTGCATTAAAGCGCCGGATGGTGGTCTACGTACGTCTATCAAACATGGTGCTAAGACCACAGGCGGAAAGGAACGCCTTGTCTTTGAATCAGTCCGGATGGGGTACCTAGTTCTTGGGTACAATTATTTGTGTGCCATCTTCGAAGGGCATAGTAGTGGTCCCAAAAAAGTCTGGCTCTAATATTTATGTCCATCCCTCATTTGGGACATGCGGTAGGGCACACTTCTTGCCAGAAGATCAAGCTTCTTATTATACCGGCATAGCTCATGGTTATGGCGCCGGCTGGGGAGAGGACAATAGATAGAATTTGTTCCTCCAGTTAGTCCACTTAGACGGCTTGTCCAGCGTCGTAAGGTATTCCGGATGCATGGTCAGAGTGTACCACGTCCACCAACCGCCTGGAGCCCGACTCAAATAGTGCATATGGGCAAAAGCCTCCTAGCCAGGCTTTACGTTTTGCATCTCATAGGCGGCGATATAACTAAGAATTTTCACCCACGAATTGGGGGTGAGTTGCCATACGCCTATATCATACCCCCTTAAAATGGCCTTTATTGTGTCGTAAAGGGGGAAGCAAAGGCCGATTTTGAATGCTGCCTCATAACAGCCAAAGTAATTGTCAGCATTTGGCTGATCATCGTCCCAATCAATTGTGCCACCTGCAAATGGCACTCTCATTCCCCATCTATCCCCCATGGGGCGCTTATCTAAGAAGGCGGAAAGACTCGTCTCCATTGCCGCCCTAACCCTGGCCTACACATGAACCCCAAATGGGTCTGATTGCGCAGGCCAAGAGGACGCCTCATCCTCCTCACTGTCGGCATCCTCTTGCAGTGAGCTTGACTCCTCAGAGCTCGATCTAGAGCCGGCCTCCTCGCCATCTCCATTTTCAAACTCCTCTAAAATGGAGTCACTTGGAGTGCTTGGTGCACCCGGGGGGGTGGTCATATACTTCGTTAGTCGGCACCTCCAATGTGTTGTCTTCCCTATACTCCAGATCGGGTGTCGTCATCTTTGTCCGAGCCATAGTGTCCTGCACAGACACAGAGACGATCGGATTCGACGAAGAACAAGGGTGGTCCAAACACCTAGAGACGGCACCCTCAGTCCTAGACTAAGCCATACCGGGAGACCGGCTAACTGTTGTCCTAGGATGTGCTGTGTGTGTTGATGGTGAATCCATTTATTCCAAGCAATATGCATAAACGGTAAAAAGGATGAAAGAGTTAAGAAGGAGAGATACGGTTATTTTCTGGGAAAGATGTCAAGCGTTCACCGGCTGTGTCAAACGGAAATAGAAGATGGTATTTTCAAATTGAAAATCTTAGGCGGTGGTCAGAGTCTTTCTCTCTAGAAAATCTCAACCCAGTTTTTTCTCTCTCTAGACTTTGAAAAATGTCAAAGATGAGGAGGGGTAAAACCCTATTTATAGAGAGGTAAATTCAGGGGCATCCCTGTAATTTCTCTAGAAGGTGAATAGTTAAAAACTGTTCACCAATGCCAATCTGACAAGTGTCACAGGCGCCACGTGCCACGCCACGTCACTTCTGTGAGGGGCAAATGATTTGGGTAAAAATACCCAGGCCACGTGGCTAAATTAGAAGGGGACACGTGTCACCCTAAGAGAGGTCCAAAAAGGACCAACCATTAGTTAACATGTGGCATTCCCAATCAACAGGAAAAAGGTGGCCTCTAAAAGGCCCAAATCCCGATACACCGTAAAAACGGCGCAACCCATTTACCTAGGTTGATAACCTAGAAAAAGCGCTGATTCCCAATGCCCTTTAAATAGGGACATTTACCCATTTTGGGAACAGGTTCATTTATTACATCACAATCAATTCTCTCTCATTAGAGAAAACACCTGATCTCAGGATCCGAGAAGATTTACTTTATTTTCCGCACTTTTACTGTACTTCGACCGTTTCTAACTTGATCATCAGAGGCGAAGCTTTGAACCCCCAGAGCTTCCGTTTGTTTACAGGTACAGTCGAAGAGCAACCAATCTTGGTGAAGTAACTCTCCCACGGGACATCTCGCAAAAACCCCGAAACACTTTGCTTAGCGCTATTCCAACTAAACGCTCCTCCATTTAGACAGAATATGTATCCTGATTGCGACTTGAAGTCATCTCTGTTAGTTTGGAAGCTTGCGTCAGTGTAACCTTTAACAACTAAGTCTCTGCTCCTACCATAGACCAAAAATTTATCCCTGTTCCTTTTTAAGTACTTTAGGATATTCTTGGCCGCACTCCAATGCACCTCTCCTGGGTCTGATTGGTATCGGCTCGTAGCACTCAATGCATATGATACATCCGGCCTTGTACATATCATGGCATACATGATCGATCCTATCAGCGAAGCATATGGGATCTGATTCATTCTTTCTCGCTCATCAGGTGTCTTTGACACTATTTCTTACAGATATTTATGCCATGAGACATGGGTAAATGACCCCTCTTAGCGCCTTCCATTTGGAACCTTGCCAGTAGCTTATCTATATAAGTAATTTGGCTCAGTATAATCATCATTTTAGATCTATCCCGATAGATCTTGATGCCTAATATGTAATGTGCCTCTCCTAAGTCTTTCATTGAGAAACAATTTCCAATCCAAGTCTTTACAGACTCTAACATTGGAATGCTGTTTCCAATGAGGAATATGTCATCGACATATAAGACTAAGAATGCGATGTTACTCCCACTAACCTTCTTGTATACACAAAATTCATCTGGGTTCTTAATGAAGCCAAACTGGCTTATTGCTTCATCAAATCGCAGATTCCAACTTCTGCTAGCTTGCTTTAATCCATAAATGGATTTCTTAAGCTTGCATACTTTCACAGCATTTTTGGAGTCTTCAAAACCCTCAGGCTGTGTCATGTACATAGTCTCGTCCAAAATACCATTAAGGAAGGCAATTTTGACATCCATTTGCCATATTTCATAATCATAATATGCAGCAATTGTTAGGATAATCCAGACGGACTTAAGCATTACAACTGGCGAAAAGGTTTCATCATAATCAACATGGTGAATTTTCCTGTAACCTTTTGCCACTAATCTAGCTTTGTATACATATACATTTCCATCTTTGTCGGTTTTTATTTTGAAATCCATTTGCAACCGATAGGTTTGTAACCTTCGGGCAAATCAACTAAGTCCTAGACTTGATTTTCAAACATGGAATCCATCTCGGATTTCACGGCCTCTAGACATTTAGCAGAGTCGAGGCTCGTCATAGCTTGTTTGTAAGTCGCAGGCTCTTCCCCATCCATTATTAGGATGTCTTGATTCTCGGTTGACAAGACACTGAGGTATCTGTCTGGTTGAGATCTTTGCCTTTACGACCTACGCAGGGTAATCGGTTCAGCTTAAACATTGTTGGTTTTATCCTGACTCTCAATAACAAGTACTTCTAAAGCCCTTTGAGTGTCGGATTCCTTTGATTCCAATCCAAGGGCTTTGATTTTCTTGCCTAGTTGATTTTCCACTTCACTCTAAAATTCCTCTTTGAACTTTTCAAAAGATTAAGATTTGTGCAACATTAGGTAAACATAATCATATATACTATAGTCGTTCGTGAACGTGGTAAAATAGCGATAACCATTCCTTGCGGTTGTGCTCATTGGTCCACATACATCCGTGTGTATGAGTCCCAACAAGTCACTTTCCCTTCCTTCTAACTTAGAGAAGGGATGCTTTATCATCTTGCTAAGTAAATATCCTTCGCGGTTTTCTAATGACTCTAAGTCGAATGAATCAAGAATGCCTTCATGAAGAAGTTTCTTGTTGCGTTTGATTTTTATATGGCCTAGACGACAATGCCACAAGTAGGTTGGATTCGACCCGTCGGTCTTAGCCCTTTTGGCGGTATTGTTGACATTGTAAACCTGTTTGTCTAATGAAAGCACAATTGTAAATTTATAATATTATAAAACATATAATCAAGACATCCAAAACAACCATTGTTATTGTCTTGTGATAAAAAACCACACAGCATCCAACGCCAAAGATGAAAATATGTTAAACGTTAAGCAAAACATAATAAAATAGAATAAGTTCTATTACATCCCAAAAGACAAACATTGTTCCTACAAACACGGAGGAAAGACCCTCTTCATCGTCCGCTTGTAGTCGCACATGTACTTGTAAAGCTTCTCACATGTTCCCTGAAATAGGAACATAAGGTGAATCATATATGGTATCTAATACCTACGAATTGCTTATACCCAAGTATAAAAGTTTACAAAGAAGATACCTGAGGTGGATGGAGCATTCCCCTTTTCCTCATTTTCTCGGAAGATCTTACATTCCCTTTTTTAGTGCCCTTTCCCACCACAATAGAAGCATCGCATCTTCTCTTTGTTCTTGAACTCTTTCTTCTTCACTCTCAAGGAAATCTTGGTAGCCCCATAGGAGTCGGCCTTGCGAAGCACTTCCACCACCTCATGCAATGAGAGTATCTCCTTCCCGGCTATTATAAGAATCCTACGTGCATAGTAGCCCGGGTGGAGCGAGCTAAGCAAGATATGAGCCGCCCTCTCGTCCTCTATTGTGATTCCAAGCAGCTCCATGTGCTTAAAGAGCCTAGTCATCTTAAACACATGGGGTTGAATGGGCATACCGGGTCTAAGTCTAGTGTTGTAGACCCTAGACCACAAACGGTACCTTTCCTTGGCAAGACAACCTTCCACCGGAGCGTTGATTTTCATGCTCATAAGTGACCTAGTCAAGTTATGAACATTCAAATCTCAAGACTCGGATGTCATGTTGACAAGCTCCTTAAGGATATTAAGAAGCATGTTCGGAAGGTATGAGGTAAACCTTTTCTTCCAACCCTCCGGAATGAAATTCCTCATCAAGTTTGTGACCTTGTCACAATCCAAGGACCAAGTCTCATGAGTCTCATCACTCATTAGCCCTTTTGAGAAGAAGCTTGGAATGGGAGTGTCTAAGATATACTCCAAGGAATTATCCCTTAGAGTCTTTCAGAGTTCCTCCCTCCCACTCTTTGAAGTTTGTCAAGTTCAAGTCGAATGCCAACTTGTAAGGGAGTTCCGGGCACATGTTATTGTTGTTAATTGCAGACATTATACTACAAATGAAAGAATTTGCAATGAATAACCATTCATCAACCAATAAGTTTGAAATTTAAATCATACGTGCAAAATATTCAATCGTATTTAGCGTTTTATTCACACATTAAAATTGTCCCCTTTGGACGAGAATAAAACGATTCCAAGATCCCAAAAATCAACAAGTGGTTACGCATGTTTTGGCTTGTCTTAACACTTATCATTTTAAGGTAAAAAAATCTAATTGCTAATAGCTCAAAGCTATTCTTGGTTTGATAAGTCGTCGCATCTAATGCTTTCTTGACGATTATCTCCTTTGCCACGACATCTAAGGACTCCTTACCGATATCATTCAGTTTAACCAAAAATAACGTGTATACCTAGTATACCTTACTTCCCTAGGAAAGTAGCAATGCCTTGCTTTGGCATAACCCATTACTACTCTCAAAGTTTCGGTAAGTGTTATTTCGGAATGGCAAATTTTACTCAATTTTATGGGGACCTAGGGTTTCTATGTTGGTTAATTTAAGTGAACTTAATTAATCATTCAACAATCGAAATTCTAAACATGTATCTATCATCGTAATTATATATAAGCAAACATATATAAATTAGATATAATTAAAGGTGCATGGAAAACTAGCATGACCCCTTGAAATTCGAAGCATCCAATCTTCAAGGCCATCATCGCATCTTTTGGCTCCGTCTTCCTAGAAACACCGTCTTTAGACTTCACAACCAAGCATGCAACTACTAGAAACTAGGAGTAATCTAAATATTCTAAGTACAAAAATACTTAACGGCACGTAGTTCGTATTTAGATTTACAAATACATATATATAACGGTACGCAGTCCGTATTTACTATCCTAGTCGGGCCATACTATTTGCCTTTTGTAAAATATTGTGTAAGAACATTTATAATATTCCATTCACCTATTCACTTCTAAAGTGAATGGCCCATGAAATTTTACAAACAATACAAGCAATAATACATAACTTGCATTCAAGAGCGCGCACTAGTTACTACTTAGGTCGTTAATCCGATTAACATACCTAAATAAAACTAGTCAAGTGTTTATCCAATTATGTGAGCTAACGCAATTACGATAAGCATATTAAAGCTTAACAATGCTCAAAAACCAATTAATGAAGCTCTTACTAAATTTCACATCCAACTTAATTAAATTAATCCAATTTAATATCAATTAAGCCAATCGAGTTTTTTTGTCAAAATAATGCAAATAATTGAAAAATCGAGGCATAGCCTCGTTTTAAACAAGGTGCAAAAATTGCAAACCCCAAAAACCGTGGCCAAGTGCCTAGCATCCAAGCCAAAGGGCTAGGGCTGCTATGCACCCTAGCCAAAATGCGTGCCGCTCCTGGCACGCATAGCTAGTAGTGCGTCGAGGCACCTACAAGCACCAGCAGCCTCACAGCATGCCTCGCATGCGTGCCTGCTGCTGGCGCTTGTAGCGTGCTGCCGCATTTGCTACCGGTCGCACCACACCCTCATCTGATTGCATCAGCTCGCACACACACTCCCGCACACATGGCTTGACAGCAACAATGGCCGAGCATGGTGCATGAGGCTCCGAGCCTTAATTTTGCGTGTTCTTGGGATTATTATTGAAAATCTATGTGTGACATTTATTAATTCCAAGTTGATTTTAGAATTGATATTTGAGAAATTTTGAATTGAATTAAACTAAGTTTATTTTAATTAATCCAAGTTTAGTGCATAAACCAAAAATTACTCCAAGAACTATTCTTAAATAATTTTAGGTAAACTTAATGCAATCAAAATTAAGGGCTTGACTCATGATTAATTCATCCAAAGATTAAAATTAATTACGTTAGTTGGATAAATTAATCAATCATCCAGTGAAAATAATTTCTCCAACAAATATTCATGCATATTTGAATATTTCAACCTTCCAATATGAAGAATAATATTCAAGCACAAACATGAACATTCATGATTTTAATCAACTTCCAAAATGATTAAAACTCAAAATATGTTCACTTTGGATTTTAGCAAGTCAAGATTTAACCAATTAAACCATTAAAAATTCAATCTTTGACTATTATAAGGGTTCAAAAATCATTTTAAACATAAACATATTCATTTGAAGCAACCAATTTGCAAGAATGAATAATTCCAAGTTTATGTAGATTTTAGAGCAAAACTAAATTAAGCAACCAAAACATGCTCAATATTGAATATAATTGTAGTAGATTAATGCCATAATCTATCATATAATCCACTAATTGTATGCAATAATTAATTAAGGTTTAAAGATTTAAAATTTTCTCGTTCTAAATGAAAAACCTTTACAAAAAAACTACTTTCTGGGCAGAATTTGGCTTCTGCAAGGCCATTTTTAACCACTATATGGATAAAGTATGATTTAGATTATCAATTCCACCTAAAAAACACTATTTTTGGGTCAAATCTGGGTTCAAAGTAAAAAAAAATATATAAAAAAATAAAAAATAAACAACAATAATACAATTTTTATCCAATAAAAAACGAGGTCCTAATCTAATTAGGTTGCTTAAACCAGAAATTTAAAACCATTTTAAATCACCTTAATTAACTTTTAGTCACAAAATTTTAATGCACGAGTTTCGTGATACCGGTGTTGGATTTTACGGTGTCCAACACCGCGCGGAAACTAAACCAGCCCAAAGATCCATGCATAAATTAAAGCGACTAAAACTAAAACATGCATATAATTTATTAAGCGATAAACACATAATAATAATAGAGAGAGAGAGAGAGAGAGATAGAGAGAGAGAGGGAGAGAAGGAAAAGACGATCATACCCTTGATGCGTGTTTTCCACTTAGCACGAACACAAACTCATGAACGAAGAAAGAGCCTCAATCGCGACCCCTCAACATGGTCCACCCATGCGCCCAAACTTTGGACAATATTACTGGGTAGGGTAATATTAACACTACTAACAAGAGGATCTCTTTATAAGGTTTTCTCAATGGAGATGCCTTTTATAGAGTTCAACTCTTGCAATTTATTCCCAAGGTAAGGCTTAGGTATTTATAGGAGAAGCATCTCCATCCCTTTGATATTTCATCAATGTAGGACTTTTGCAAAGTTGAGAAATAATTGCATTTAATTTAATTTTAAAATAAATTAAAAGCAAAGAATAAATAATCAAACAACAAGTGGCACTCACATGGGAGGGTCAGGTGAGGACCACAAGGGAGACCCACATGGCCTCCTTGTTTCCCAAGCCACCAAACCCACCAATCACAACAAGGCAAGACCGATCAAGGTCCTTGGACACCAAGGAAAGCTTGGTCAAGGCCTTGTGGCTTTGGCTGGGCCGGTCAGCACGCACCGCAAGCCCACCGCAAGCTTGCTAGGCTGCTATGCGATACTGGCTGCCTTGCTGCAAGCCCACTGGCCTTGCCCGCAACCACCAACAAGCCTCACTTGCTAGTGGGCTGCTGTGTGCTGCTAGTAGGCCATGCGGGCATGTGCTAGCAGCTGCGCGTGCTAGCTTGCGATAGCACTAGGCTGCCTAGCACGTTGTGCCTTACATGGAAGCTGGTGGCCTAGCATTTGTGCCACGCACTTGGCCAGCACCCAGCTAGCCCGCGCAAGTAGCCTGCTGGGCCTGCAGCCGATGCTTGCTTGCGGCATACACTCGGCCAGCAGGCCTAGCTGGTGTGTGCATGCACCGAGCTTGGCTTGCGGCTAATGCTTGCGTTGAAGCAGTTATTGCTAGCCTAGCCCTCGTATGGGTAAGCCGATACGAGGCTAGGGCTATGCATTTATTGTTGTTTGACTTATTTGTACGTCTCGATAATTCCTAGAATTTAACTCGACGTTCGTCTTCGACGCTCTAAGCTCAGAATCCGACGTCGGAGTACGTATCCTCTTGTTTGACGCATCAAGGCCTTTGGCTCAATTCTTCGCTTTAGTTTGGTTGCACCTAGGGTGTGACCCGTTGGGTTCAGTCAAAGAAAAGTCATGAGATTAATAAAATTGTTCTCATTGATCGGAGATGGCCTCTAGCCCGACTTTCCAATCACTTGACTTCACTGAATAATTAACTCCGTAATTTATTATGAACCCTCTATCGGAACAATACACTTGTTCAAGAACGCCATTCCTTTCAAGCTGAGTACATATGCACCACACTAACATGAATATCCTAGCAGTAACAAAATAATTAAAACATGCTCACCATACAATTCACAAGACAACTTACCTTTGACTCATAACTAACAATATTAATTATTAAATAATAGTTTTGGATTATAAAAGAAAGTACAGCGTCCTATACCCTTGTATAAGCTATGATCAAATATAAAGTCACATAACCCATGTGTTCATATTCAAGGTGTATACGTTCCAAGAGTTTTGGTGCGTATCCTCTTACACTTTACGTGATTTACCAATTTAACTTGTGATGACTCTTACCAATCAATCAAGACAAACATAATAACAATCGACACATACTTCCATTTCATTCTTAAATTAATTAGTGAACACATACCATTTATTTTAATTAAGGTTCCTTGCCTAGTTTTGTGCACAAAATTGCACCATTACTACCTTAGTGCATAAGATGCACTAATAAACTTCCTTAACTCAATCTCAACTTATATAACTTCTTGACTCAACTCCAATAATAAATGGGTGAGAAATAAAATCATGTATCATACTCAATAATTCTAACTTTAGCTCTTTTAAACATAAATAAGCAAAGCTTATTAAATTCATGCTTCCTTGATACTTGAAAATAAAGCATACTTCCATGATTCATACATATTCAACTTGTATCATGCCTCAAATAACATGTTCACATGCTTGCATAATAATTCATGATCAACCAATATCAAATCCAAGCATATAATCAACTAAATATGCTACTAATTCATCACTTGAAACATACTTTACAATCCTAGCATGATACTACGCATACACAAATATTCTTATGCGCATGTGTACCTTAAATAGTGCCTAAACTCGGCCACACTCGCTAGAAATAACTTACCTCAAAGCTTCCTACAAATGGAAATACATAACTATAATTAATCCACTATTCTCACAAATTTTCAGCAAATATAATATACTTTAAACCTCACTAATTAACCCAATTTAATGGTTTAAAAGCCTTAAAATCTTTTCTTTTAGTGGGTACTTAAAATCCTTTCAAAAAGACTTAGTTTTCAAGACTTAAATAAAATTCTATCATACTTAATTGATATAAAACATCATTAATAGACTAGGATGTCATATTTAAATCACCAATAGGAAAAAGGAGAGAGAAAATAAGAGGAAATTTTGGGGTTTTGTAAAATCTGACTATGATTTTTGAGTGTGAAAATATTGAGGTTTTGGGGTATTTATATCCCCCTTTTAAAATGAAAACCCTAATTTATAAAACTGCCATTACTAATCCTACTCCCCCTTGAATTCTTCTTTGAGGTCCACTTGTTGGGCTCTTAAGTCTTCTTTGATTCCTAACAAGTTGATCCAACAATTTAATTGACGTTGACCCAAATTAAAGCACTTTATTGCCCCAATTAATAACTCATATTATTTTATACACACTTATTTTATATTAAAATAATTAATTCTTTTAAAATGAAATGAATCATTTTAATTTATAAATAAAATAAATAATTTATATATATAAAAAAATATTATAAAAATACTGAGTATTGCACTCTACCCCCCTTAAAAGAAATTTTTTCCTCGAAACTTGAGCACGAAAATAATAAAACTTTGTTCAAAACTTGTTTAAAATTTCACTTTTTCACCCACTTAATAAAAAATTTTCTTAATACTTATAGTTGTTGTACATTTTGTAACCTTTTCTATTCTCTTTCTTTCTAAAATTTGTACAAAATTGTGCAAAATATACTAAAAATGCTTGAAATAAAGGTATAAAGCTCGAAATTCTACGCATTCTACCCCCCTTAAAGAAAACGAGTTACGACCCCGTAACTTAACTAACCTCAAACAATTCTGGGTACTTCTTTCTCATTTCATCCTCAGCTTCCCATGTCGCTTCCTCAGTTTCTTGATTCGACCACAAAACCTTTACTATCTTTACATCCTTCTGATAGGCTAAAGTCATATCACCTAATCAAAAGTAATTCCTAAAACCACTAACTAAAATAGATAGGGAAGTAGGGTCGAATCCACAGGGAAACAATATTCTGTTATTCCTAATAAATTATTATAATCCAAATTATCAAGAAACGAGTAAGAATTGTGAGAATTATACTACGATAATAATTAAACTAAGGGAAATAATCTATAATAAAAGTCCTAGGGTCATAGGTTCACCAATAATTAATACTTCGGGATAAAACATAACAATCAATTATCAATGCATAAATTCACCAGATTATAAAGGGCTTTCGCTATGTATTATAATCACAGAATTAATATATCGATATTGATATTAAATTGCATCTCTTGAATCTTGACTTAACCATTTATAAATTAACCTGCCTATTGAAACTAAGCCTAAACATCAATTCTCATCTGTCGAATCTCGAATCAATATTGCATAACTCATACAATTAAACCTGCGCAAATCTAATTGCATAGCATTATAACAATCAATAGGAAATTAACCCAAAACATAAACAATCAACAATAATAAATCATCCCTTTATATTAATCATGGATCCCCAAGAACCCTAGAAATAAATTACTCACGCATAATTAAATCTAAACTAATCAAAGCAATTAAAATAAGCATAAATATAGCAAGAATAAAATAAAGTAGTATTGAAATTAAATAACAAAATTTAAGTAAAGCAACAATAAATAAAAAAAAGTAAAACTACACTGTAATAATGAAATCTCTTGGAAAACGGAAGCAACACAAAACAAAAGAAACAAAGTCAACTATCAATAATATTCTAAGCTACTGAATTAAAGCAAAACAAGTTTTACGAAAAAGAAAACAAAACTAAAACTAAAAAAACGAAGAAAATAAAATATAATCTAACCTCCCCACCTACGTAACTACTACTCCTTTATATAGGAAAAGTAACCCAAAGATCCCTCTAACCGACAAAGCAAATCAACAGCCAAATTCACTCTCACCTGATCGAGCCAGGCCTCGCCCGATCGGGCCCGGACTCCATAGCAGGCCACTAGTATTGGGCTCCTTTCTTGGGCTTTATTGTTTACTCTTGGATCTTTAATACAATTTTGGTGTCTTGTCTTCAAAGATCATGATCTATTGGTACTCCCTGATTTATTCACTTAATCGAGCCTTTAATCACCAAACTAAATTTCTTTAACTTAGTCTTGGGCCTTACATATACGATCATAAAATACGATCTGACTCCGATATCTTTGTAGTGGCTCAATAAGCTTGGGAATCGTCATAAATCTGCAGATTCCTACAAAATAATACCAACTCTATAAAAACACTAGAAAACGTATATTAGTAATAAAAATAGTTCCGCAGAGCTCAAATAAGCACAAATATGACCGTGGGACGGGGAATAAAAATATATATTAAATAGACTCATCACCTTCTTGCGTGTACTACAAACTTTACTATAAAGAATCTTTACAAGTCTTTCTTCATAGGTTAGGTTTTGGTCTAATCCTATGGTTTCAGGTTGTAGAACATGCGACTTGTCTGGGATGTATCTTCACAACTAAGAAACATGATATACATCATGTACCTTACTAAGGTCCATAGGCAATGCCAATCTATAAGCAACTTTACCTATCCTTTACAAAATCTCATATGGTCCAATGTACTTTGGTCTCAATTTCCCTTTTTTTCCAAATCTCATGACTCTTTCATTGGTGATACCTTAAGTAATACTTTGTCACCAACTTCAAATTCCACTTCCCTACACTTCAAATCTGCGCAACTCTTTTGCCTATCTTGAGCAGCTTGAATCTTAGCTTGGATTTCTCTTACTTGCTTCGTGGTTTCTTCAATTAATTGAGGACCTAGAATTATTGTCTCACTTATGTCACTCCAACATAGTGGACTTCTATACTTCTTTCCATGCAAGGCTTCAAATGGTTCACATTCCCAACTTGGATATCCTTGATCTCATCAAATATCGTTGGTTGGATACTCAAATTATTAAGCATTCCTTCCAATGTTCCATGTAGTACTACCTCAAGGTTCAACTTACTCATTTCTCTACAAAGCTCATCTGCCACTACCAAAGCGTTTACTCCATGAGTTGCTTTACGACTCAAAGCATCCGTGACTATATTCGCTTTACCCTTGTGGTATTGGATGTCTAAATCATAGTCATTGAAGAACTCTAACCACCTATGTTGGCTCATGTTCAATCTTAATTGCGTGAAAAGGTACTTCAAACTCTTATGATCACTATATATCCTACATTTCACTCCATACAAATAATGCCTCCATATTTTCAACGCGAACAATATCGTTGCAAGTTCTAGATCATGAGTAGGGTAGTTAACTTCATGTTTCTTCAACTGTCTTGATGCATAATCAATCACCTTTCTGTATTGCATCAAAACACATCCAAGTCTATTCTTAGATGTATCACTATACACATCATAAGAACCACTCCCATCAGGTAAGGTTAACACAGATGCCATTGTGAAACTCTTCTTCAAAGTTTGAAACACTTCCTCACACTTATCACTCCGTATGAACTTAGATTCCATCTTCATCAACAATGTCATAGGTCTAGCTATCTTTGAAAAGTCCTACACAAATCGCCTGTAATATCCATTTAGGCCTAAGAAACTTCGAATATTCGACACATTCATAGATATAGGCCACTCCTTCACAACTTCTATCTTTGCAAGGTCTACTTCTACTCCTTCCTTAGATATGAAATGTCCTAAAAATGCTATCTTCTCCAACCAAAACTCACACTTCGAGAATTTGGCATACAACTGGTTAGTCCTTAAAGTAGATAACAATGATCTCAAATGCTCTGCATGGTCCTCTCTATTCTTTGAGTAAACTAAAATGTAATCAATAAACACTACAACAAATTGTTCTAGGAGAGGTTGAAACACTCTATTCATCAAGTCCATGAAGATTGCAGGTGCATTTGTTAACCCAAAAGGCATTACTGTAAACTCATAGTGTTCATACCTCGTCCTAAATGTCGTTTTCAGAATGTCCTCTTTCGCAATTCGTAGTTGATGCTATCCACACCTCAAATCAATCTTAGAAAATACTACTGAACCTTTCAACTAGTCGAACAAGTCATCTATCCTAGGCAAAGGTTATTTGTTCTTGATGGTTACCTTGTTTAACTCCCTATAATCGATGCATAGCCTCATGTTACCATCTTTCTTTTTCACAAACAATACATGAGCTCCCTATGGTGATGCACTTGGTCTTATGTACCCCTTCTCCAATAAATCCTATAATTTTCCCTTTAACTCACTCATCTCTGCAGGTGCCATCCTGTATAGTGCCTTAAAGATAGGTGTTGTTCTAGGTACTAAGTCTATAGTGAAATCTATGGTTCCTTTTGGTGGCATACCTGGAATCTTCTGGAAACACATCTAAAAATTCATTCACTACTTCAATATCCTCAGGCTTAGATGGTTCCTCATACTCCAACTTCATTAAAGAAATAATCTAAGTTTGCCTGGGTTTTCTGTGCCTCCAATGGGTTACGAGCTCTCCATGAGCCGTTTTCAAGTGGATTTTCTTTAACTGACCATCGGATCTCAGCATTATACCGACATAACCAATCCATCCCTAGAATTATATCGAGGTCTCCTAATTCAAATTCGATTAAGTTGGACCTAAATTCTTTCCTCTTAATCTTTATAGGAATGTCCTTATAAATCCTAGCACAATGAACTACACCCCCAGTTAGAAGTTCTATAGGAATATCTATATCATCTATAGTTTTTGGACAATGCAGCAATTTTGGAAGTATATTTTTAGAAATGAATGAATATGTTGCACCAGAATCAAATAAAACTTTAACAAGAATTGAGTTTATAGAAAATGCACCGGTAATGACATCTCTCACTGCGTTAGCCTCACGCAATCCCATCACATTGAGCTTCCCTGGT
The DNA here is from genome assembly GCF_001683475.1 of Chenopodium quinoa. Classification (NCBI taxonomy): domain Eukaryota; kingdom Viridiplantae; phylum Streptophyta; class Magnoliopsida; order Caryophyllales; family Amaranthaceae; genus Chenopodium; species Chenopodium quinoa. The sequence continues at coordinate 710,282 of NW_018743252.1, forward strand.
GTTCCACCCTTGACTTGTGTGTTCCCACCATTGGTATTCTTATTCCCACTCTAAAACTGCGCCCCCTTGTTCACTTGATTCATAGTACTACCTAGACCTCCTTTATGCTGGTTTCAGTTATGTCCATTATGCTTAAACTGATTGTTTCCTTGACCCCCCTATTCTTAGAGAAACACTCGTACGCCCTGTGTCCTTGCTTGTTGCACAAGTTACAAGTGACTAAGTTACCCTCACAGTCTCTTCCTGGGTGATTGTTAGAACATCTCTTGCAATAGTATATCCTTTGATTATGATCTTCAAGCTGATTCCTATTTCCCCTAGGAAAGTTTCGCCCACCTTGGTTGTTTCTATTGTTCTGGAAGTTATTACCTTGGTGGTGATTAAACTTTTGCTACTTAAAGTTATTCTGGTTCCCAGATGGTCCAGAACTGGTCACAGGCTCCTTTCTTTTCTCCTTAGCTTCCAACTCATCCTTTTCAGCTTTCTCCTTTAACTCCAACGCATGCAAATACGCTGCCCTACCATACAACTCATCCAAGCTATCAAACACTTGCCCTAACAACTTGCCTTTAAGAGAAAGAGGCAATCTCCTCTCAAACCTTCTAGCTTTCTACCTATCAGTAGCCACAGTATCTTCAGCAAACCTAGACAACTCGATGAACTTAGTGTAATACTCTGTCACCGACATGCTTCCCATCTTAAGTTCCAGAAATTCATCAGCTTTCTGCTTTTGTAAGAACATTGGGTAGAACTTACCCCTCACTTGCTCCTTGAACACATTCCATCCAAAGTTAGGTAAAGCTGTCACAGTTTGCTCATTCTACTACCACCACAAATCTACTTCACTCCTCAGGTAGTAGGTTGCACTACTCACTTTGGACTCATTAGGATAGGCACTGCCACAAACAACTTATTAAACTCTCTCAACCAGTTCTCAAGAATAGTTGGGTCAGATTCTCCCTGGTATGTAGGAGGTTTGCTTTGGGATATCTTCTTAAACAACTCCCCAACAGGATCAGGATTGTTATTGTTATTCCTTTCAGCTAACTGTTGAGCCACAATAGCTGGTTACCTTACTACTTCATTTAGATCATTGTTATTATTGTTTCTCCCTGCCATTCTAGTCCTCCTGAATAAAGAAATGACTAATATTAGGTTGGTCACAACTCTCTTGTAACTAGACAACAACCAAGCTACTTTAAATCAAGCATACAAGCAGTCATTTTTAATTATAGTAGAAGCACCTACTCATTTCTCCTACTAATAATTCAACACATTGTTTTGGGTGTCATGCAACCATTTCACTTAAGTAAGCAAATCACAATAACATTTTTAAGTCATTTCCCTTGGTACAAGTAACAGAAATAAAAAGTAAAATATGATACTTGGTAGGCTTAGTTGAAGATTGAAATGAATAAGAAAATAATAAATGATACTTTATTGCAATAATGAAAAGAAATGTTTGGAATATCCCAAATGTAGCTTTGTGACTTATTACTCATACGCAATACTTTATTAAACTTAACTATAAATAAAGAATGAAATAAATGCTCAAAACTCTAAGGAAAAGTTAGTCTAAAATCTTCAAACATTAACATTGTCAATCTTGTCTTTCATCTCCTTGTACTTCCTTAGATTATACTTAGGATCACTCCCATCATCACAATCATTACCATCATCATCATCTTCCTCAGGATCCATTTCTTCATCAGGTTCTTCTTCAGATTCATCAAATTCCACATTAATAATTACTAGAGGGCTTGGAGGATTTGGATTAGGAACTACCCTGCATGAGGTGTCTCCTGACTCATTATTTTGCTCCATTGGCTCCCCTTGGCTCTCATAAGTTTGCTCAAGTTTTGACTTAAACATAGAATCATAGTTTTTTGAAGAATAATAAGGTGCATTTTGTTGTGGAGCTTCTGAAGCATTTTGTTGAGGAACTTGGTGATAGCCAAAATTATGGTAAGGTGGAGGATAATCAGCATATTGAGGGTTAAGATAGATAAATTCTTTATTAGCAATGTAACGGTATAAGTATCTCCAATCTGCTCCTCACTGACCATTAGAGTCATTATATTTAGTATAATTAGCAACACCATTAGGCAAATGAAAATCATGAAAGCGACTCTTAATAGCTTCATAGGGAGGATAGTTAGGTAAGCAATGAACAATCATGGCAGAGACATAGTCAGTTTGGTCAAAATGAAGCTCTTCAAACACATCAAATCTATAAGAACAATAAAAACGTATCCTGCGAATATAAACCCAAACATGCTCCTAGTCTTTATTGGCTAGAGTGCCCATATCTGTGAATCTACTAGGTAAATCAAACATCTTGCATGGTATTTTGGGTCATAACTCAATAAAGAAACTCTTTTTCAAACTCAAGTATACAACACCTTGCAAAAATTTAAGTTTAGTGCTCAATCATACAATTTTGTATTAATTCACATAAACATGCTTTCACTTAAAGACTTATCATCATACAACATGCTTAAACACCTTGCATAAATAAAATATGCACATAGGAAGACATACCAATTCTAGCCTATATGCCCTTTCTTTCCTACCCAATCTCACCACATGCTTTCAAAGCAATTAACACATAATTACATACCTTAATTCCTTCGCATAACTGCACACATAATATTTAAAATCAAACTCTATTTTCGAAATAATTTTAAAAAATTTGGACCCCTTAAAATAAAAAATAAAAAATAATTCAGCCCTTATTATTAAAAAAAATTTCAGACCAATTTACAGTAAAAAAAAAATATTTCGGTCCTAAAAAAAAAAATTTGGACCCCCTTAAAATATTTTTAAAATAATTAAAATAAGCACTTGGCCTAGCTTTTAAAATATAGGTACCTAAAAAAAACGTTTTTGGCTTTAGTGGTAATTAAAATCCAACCAAAGCTCCCAGATACCACTTTGTAATACTCTGACAATTTCCCCCTTTTTAAATTACTCTTTTACTCTAAATGAAACTCACTTTAGGAAATAACCAAAATATTACTGCCACCGTGATAATGGCTAAGGCTATTTTCAAAGTCACACAACGGAAGTCTAAAACTAAAATCCAACTTTTCAAAATAAAACTTGAGTTCACTACCTCAAAACATAAGTAAAATAAAACATCCACAAGTTGGAACCAATTTAATTATGCTCTTCAAAAACCATCTCCAAATAAAGCATAACAATGTTAGACCATAAATAATAATCAACAATTTAATAAATAAAACTAAGATAGCATAACAAGTAACTCTCTACACTCATTCCCTTCATGCTTCAAGTACCTCTCACTTTCTCTTTATTTAAACCCCTCTACTCACCATATAAATGGGTCATAGTAGGGCCAATCCAAAGGAAAGCCAAACACAAACACAAAGTACGAATTAGTAAAAGCTGAGTACATATGCACCACACTAACATGAATATCCTAACATTAATAAAATAATTAAAACATGCTCGTCATACAATTCACAAGCCAACTTACCTTTCACTCATAACTAACAATATTAATTATTAAATAATAGTTTTGGATCACGCATCAAACGGGTTTCCTTCCTTAAAAATAGCCCATTTAAATATTGAGCTTCCAATTAGGGAGCTACCCCAATTGGTACCTACTATGTCACCTTGTGACGGAATTCCAGCGCGTTAATAATAAAATAAAGTATAACGTCTTGTACCTCTGTAGAAGCTATAATCAAATATAAAGTCACATAACCCCCCCATGTGTTCATATTCAAGGTGTACACGTTCCAAGAGTTTTGGTGCGTATCCTCTTACACTTTACGTGATTTACCAATTTAACTTGTGATGACTCTTACCAATCAATCAAGACAAACATAATAACAATCGACACATACTTCCATTTCATTCTTAAATTAATTAGTGAACACATACCATTTATTTTAATTAAGGTTCCTTGCCTAGTTTTGTGCACAAAATTACACAATTACTACCTTAATGCATAAGACGCACTAATAATAAGCTTCCTTGACTCAATCTCAACTTATATAACTTCTTGACTCAACTCCAATAATAAATGGGTGAAAAATAAAATCATGAATCATACCCAATAATTCTAACTTTAGCTCTTTCAAACATACATATGCAAGGCTTATTAAATTCATGCTTCGTTGATACTTGAAAATAAAACATACTTCCACAATTCATACATATTCAACTTGTACCATGCCTCAAATAACATGTTCACATGCTTGCATAATAATTCATGATCAACCAACATCAAATCTAAGCATATAACCAACTAAACATGCTACTAATTTATCACTTGAAACATACTTTACAATTCTAGCATGATACGATGCATACATAAATATTCTTATGCGCATACGTACCTTGAATAGTGCCTAAACTCGGCCACACTCGCTAGAAATCACTAACCTCAAAGCTTCCTACAAATAAAAATACATAACTATAATTAATCCACTATTCTCACAAACTTCCAGCAACTATAACATACCACCACTAGAACAGCCAATCAACGACGGAAAAAATCCGTCGGAACACCGTGAAAATCCGTCGGAAATGCCCTTTTCCGACGGAATTCCGTCGGAATGCGTTGTCGGAATACAATTTGTAGGAATTTCGCTATATTTCGTCGGAAAAGCTTATTCCGACGGAATTTCCGACGAATTTTATTCTGTCGACGCTTTTGTTGACTTTAAGTGGAAATCCGTCGCAAGGTACCGATGGAAATTTCCGTCGGAGTAGGGTATGTTCCGACAGAAATTTCCATCGATGGGGAAGATGTTCCGATGGACAATAGAGGTATATTCTGACGGAAAATTTGGTCGGAAAATTAAATAAAAAAAAACCAGCCCGCCATTAACCCACATCACTAGCCCACAACCCTGCTCACCACCCCAACTAACCCCCACCACCAACCCACACCACCAACCCACCCCTACCCACGCATACCCCCCTATCCACCCCAACATACCCCCACCACCAACCCATAAACACGCATACCACTGCCGTAAACCACCTACCACCACCGTAAACCACCCATATCCACCCCGTAAGCCACCTACCACCACCAACCACCACAAAAAAAACCCACAAAAATCACCCAAAAAAACCAAGCAAAAATAAATCAACATAAAAAAACTTAAATTAAACAATGAAATCAAATATTAACCACACAATCAAAATTAACCCACAATAATAAATGAAAAAAAAACAAAGCAAATTGTTGGAAACAAAATCAAGACATACCTTCAATTCCACCTCCAAAACCTTGAATTTGGGATTATATGGTTAAATTCGACCATAAAAACTCCAGATCTGGAATTTTTATGGTCGAATTTAACGATAAACACCATAATTGTTGACGAACACCATTATGCAGATGCGAAGAACGAAAATGAAGAACGAAAATGAAGAACGAACGAAAATAAAGAACGAAAATGAAGAACGAAAAATGAAGAACGAAAAAGGAAACGAAAATGAAGAACGAAAAAGAAGGAGAAAGAGGATGAAGGAGAAAGAGGGAGAAAGAGGATGAAGGAGAAAGAGGATCGAGAAAGAGCATGAAGGAGAAGAGGAAGAGAAGAGGAAAGAGAAAGAGGAAAGAAAAAGAGGAAAGAGGCGGCAAGAGGAGAGAGAAAAGAGAAATGAAAGGGAAGGGGGAAGTTAGGGTTTTCCGGGTTTATTTATTATTATTATTATTATTATTATTTTATTTTTTTTAAATTATTGAATCCGTAGGAAAAGCTTAAAAATCCGTCGGAAATTCCGTCGAAAATTTCCGACGGAATTAAAATCCCTCGGAAAATCCTACAGATTTAAAACAGTAGGAAATTAAAATTTTTCGACGGATTTTTTTCCCTCGGAATTGACCACTTCCGACGGAATTTTCCGTCGAAACCAGTACATTCCGAGGGAAAAAAAATCCGTCGGAATATTTCCGAGGGATTTTCCGTCGGAACTAACATTTTTTGGCGAAATTTTCCGATAGATCCAATTTTCGTCGGAAAAGTCGAATTTACCGTGGAAATATTAGTTCGTCGGAACGATTCCGTCGGAAACTAGCCTATTTCTAGTAGTGTACTTTAAACCTCACTAATTAACCCAAATTAATGGTTTAAAAGCCTTAAAACCTTTTCTTTAAGTGGGTACTTAAAATCCTTTCACAAAGACTTAGTTTTCATGACTTAAATAAAATTCTAGCATACTTATTTAATATAAAACATCACTAATGGATTAGGAAATCATATTTAAATCATCAATAACCTTTTTCCTTCTATGGGTAATCAAACCCTAACATAATAATTAAAAATTAGTGTGTATAATTAAGTTCCAGCATTAATTGAGGGCTTAAAACTCATTAGAAACATGTTCTAATCATTAATTAAACAACCACAAGGATCAAACCCTAATCATAAACATTAAATTCCCAAATTCTAGGGTTTGTAAATTAAGTTTTTTAATTCAATTTAAATCTGAATATTATAGGAATAAATTAACAACATCAACTACCCAAAATCAACATCAAAATATAACCAAAATCATGCTTTGAGTTAAGTAGAACAAGCTAGAGATTAAGTTAGGAAGAAAAGTGTTTTTTTTTTTCTTTTGTACTAAACCAAAAAGAGGAGAGAGAAGAGGGAGGAAAGTCGGTGGCCGGTGGCTGGCGGCTGCTGTTGGTCGCCGGCGTGAGCTGGTGGCTGGCGGTGGCTACCGGTGTGGTCGTCGATGGTGCGTGGGAGGAGGAGAGAGAGGCGTGGGAAAGAGAGGAGAAAAGCGGAGGAAAAAGGAGAAAGAAAATAAGAGGAAAATTTTGGGGTTTTGCAAAATCTAACAATATGATTTTTGAGTGTGAAATTCTTGAGGTTTTGGGGTATTTATATCCCCCTTTAAAAACAAAAACACTTATTCACAAAACTGTCATTATTAATCCTACTCCCCCTTGGTTTCTCCTTTGAGGCCAACTTGTTAGGCTCTTAAGTGCCCTTGATTCCCAACAAGTTGATCCAACAATTTAATTGATGTTGACCCAAATTAAAACACTTTGGGGTTGTTTGGCAATCGACGGTCGGCTGTTGGCTTGTTTGATTAGCTGGAAGTATTAGCTGTATGGATTAAGCCGGCTGTTTACAAAAGTGTTTGGTAAAATTATTAATGGTTGTTAGCTGTTTATTAGTGATAAAGTGGGCCAACAAACCAAAAGCCAATAGAAAAAGCTACTCCTATTAGCTTTTGGCGGAAAAGCTAGCTTAAAAGCCAACAAAAAGCCAACTACCAAACATATTTTTTTGCTGTTTGACCAAACTTAAAAGCCAAAAGCTAGGCAAAAAGCTAATTGCCAAACACCCCCTTTATTGCCCCAATTAATAACTCATATTATTTTATACACACTTATTTTATATTTAAATAATTAATTCTCTTAAAATGAAATGAATCATTTTAATTTATAAATAAAATTAATAAATTATATATATAAAAATTATTATAAAAATACAGAGTATTACATTTTCATCCTTGGTTTTCTTAGGCGAACTGTTACTTCAAGCGCCCCCGTTGTAACACTTCACTTCCAAGGCTGAGAACATGTTTAACGCCGAATTGCGGCCCTTTCTCTTATATTTTTATACCCTTCCTTTACCTCTTGGGTAGGGCTTTGGGTTTTTATGCAATCACTTTGTTTGAGTGAGGTTCAATGTTATGCCACTGTTTTTTCTTTTGATAAACAGGGTTTCTACTATCGCTTTGTTTTAGCGAGGCTTTAATGAGACGTACATGTTGCCCCCTTTTTACTTAATTATCGTTGAGTTCACATTGTTCAAGCATCCCTGTTTAATTTTGCAGAAGCACATAGTTTTTTGCAAATAAACAAACAAATATTGAACAAATCATCATATTAGGAAAATCCTCACGCAGAGGTTAATATTCCGTTAATAATGTGAAACGCCTCACACAGAGGTTAAAGTTCCACTTTTGTATTACAGTTTAATTAAGCTGGCATCTAAGCCTTCTTCATTTAAAGCTATAGTAAACTTTAAACATTAAAAAAAACATTAATTTACATGAAGAACCTTTTCAGTATGTCAGCATTGAAACTATTCCTCAGGATGCAACCTTTTTGGTAAAAAAGTAGATAGGCTTTTGGCCCCACCTGCTTGTGTATTATGAAGGGTCCTTCCTAATTTGCACTTAGCTTGCCGTGCAACTTTCCTCTGCCCACTGCAGTTGTTTACCTCAGCACTAAATCTCCCTTACTGAGCTCTCTGTACTTCACCCTTCTGTTAAAGACTTTTGCCATTCTGCTCTTCTGTGTTGCCAACTTCAATGCGGCCTGCAGCTTGGCTTCTGGGAAGAGATCTAGTTCCCCCCTTATCTGCTTTCATTGCTCTGGTTGTCATAGTGTTGTACTTTCAGGCTTGGGAGCTGCACCTTGAGGGAAACTACTTCCTCTGCCCTATATGTCAAGGAGAAAGGACTTTTTCTTGTTGCCTCCTTCTTTGTTATTCTGTTTGCTCATAACACCTTCGGGACTAGGTCAGCCCACAAGCCCTTGTGTTCCTCCAGCTTCTTTTGAAGATCATAGATTATCTGTTTATTGGCAGCTTCTGCCTGCCCATTGCTTTGTCGGTGGCAAACGGAAGCGCTGGCATAATTTGTTCCTATCTCTTCAAGATAATCCCTGATGGTTTCATAGTCGAATTGGCACCCGTGATCGAACACTTTGCACTATGGAATTCCAAATCAGGTGATGATATTTTTCCATATGAATGTTTTGACCTAGAAGGCCTTAATGTATTTGTGGGCTCTACTTCTATCCACTTCGTGAAGTAATCTACTGCCACAATCAAGAACACCCTACCCGCAAAGCCAGTGGTAATGGCCCTTAAATGTCCATTCCCCACTACGCAAATGGGATGTAACACCCCCGATTTACTAGCTAATAATAGGTAAGAAATACAAGAAAAATAAACAATCTTTGAATAAAACTTACATCAGAGGTATTACCGCCACACTCAACAATTTGTCAAGTGCTAAGGCTTACAAAATCCCAATAATTACAACACAAAAAACTAAGTGAGCTATTTATACAACTTTACAAACTCGTTATAATAGACTAATCGATACACTTGAGCTCCTTTAGCTACGATCACTTGATTAACATGCTTAAACAAACTTGACTGCTCACCATTAAGGAAAAATTCCAAAATAGATTGTCGTAGGGCCACCAGAAGAAAAAGACATAGCCACAAACACAAGTAGCACAACAAACAAACAAACAAACACACACGTCAGCAAAAAGCTGAGTAATCATAACATATCAGAATGCAGAGAATAATAGAATAATTAACATTACTAGCTCAATTAAACAATGTAGTTCAAAACTACATCACACATATATACCTTAAGGTAAAATAACTCCGTACTCTGAAAATAACTTTTGTCAAACCTAACCTCGAACAATAATACGAACCTTTACTTAATTAACTCATCTATCTCATAGGTGTGCCATGCTCTTTGTTATATACCTAGCCTTGGACATGGGTAATTCAAATAAATAAACCAACAAGTATAAAACTTTCATACTCTCAATAACCAGAAAACATCTTTAACCATGACCAATATGGGTCAAATCCCACTGTAGGGGACCATAGAAAATTATAAATAGTAAAGACTGTACCTCATTCTTAACTCATTATTATCATCTCCTTACCAACATGCCACGGACTAAGGTCAATAACGTCGAGCCTCAAACCAAGAACAAAACAATAATTTTCAACCTTTTGATCTCATACTTCGCTCAAATAATCATTCACAAACTAATTGATAATATTTTAATAATGGCACAAGCTCCCAAATAACATAACAATTCGATTCATAAATATCTCAACTCTTAGGGCAAAAATACTAGTTCCCAACTATAATCAATTCTCAACCCAATATGTTATTAGTAACCCTAAAACCTCAAAAACAATACTCCCTAGAGGAACAACATTAAAAACCCTAGCATAGTTGTACAATCAATTATAAACAATAAAAATAATACAATATTAAAATCCAATCAAATCATATAATACCATATAATAATTAATCATATACATATAATCTTGATCATACGAATAGCAAATATAAAATTTACACATATTAATATAGAGTATAATCAATAAACGAATTATAACCAAAGAACTCCAAGAATTTTACACATAGTTATACTACAATTAGATTATAATCAAACAACTCCAGAGGATCGATAGTTCGTCGGGTAACGACCAGAAACTAATAACATTAATTAGTATACAAGAGGTCGCAATTTCGTTCGCACATGTATGTGATGATAAGGAAATAAAGCAAAAGGGTAGGCAAAAAGGTTTGACAATCGTGCATAATTATTTATGTAGTGAGGATCATGGAATGATGAAATATATTTCTTAGAAACTAGGAAGGTTAATATCTTGGATGAATGAATAAAATAAATTCTACAAAGGCTTAAATTTATCATGCATGAAAAAGTTAAGTGTTATTAATAGGAGAAAGAAATGGATGATAAGAACAGTAATACAATGACCAAAAGGTTTTAGGATTGATGGGAGTATTTATAAGTACAGAGATTTAGCTAAAGTCCGGAATAAAGTTGGGTTTATAAAATAAAAGATATATATGTGTGTGTATATGTATATTAACAAAAAAAACAAAACACGAAAACTCTAATTTTATACTTTGAAAAGTCACAAAATATACGGGTATTACATGGGACTGGGCGGAGAATTGGTGTGAGGTCATTAGTAGGCTGATTTATCACTGGGGAATACTTCTGGAATTATTCACACTTTTTGACATAGGTGAGGGCATCTTGGGTCGGAGTTCGCCAGTATGCTCCACGTTGGATGATTTCAACAGCCACAACTTTTCCTCCTATATGGTTCGCGCATATTTCTTCATGGGCTTCCTGCATGACTGCTTGTTGTTCCCATTCTAGGATACACCTCAGGGCGGGCTTAGAATACCCCTTCTTGTATAGTTCCCTATACAACACTATGTATCTATATGAGTCCTTTCTTACCCCAGTCGCCTGCTCTTCATCCTCCGATAATGTTTCATGGAGTTTATATGCCAGTATATCTAAGTACCATGCTTTCCGCTTGCTAGTGCAGTTCACCAGATTTTGCCCCTCAACGCTCTTGTCTTCTAAGACTTCCACCATCACTGTTCTATTCAGGCTCTGTAATGTTGAACTAGCAAGCTTTGGTAGTGCATCTGCTTGAGCATTCTCTACTCTAGGGACCAGCTCGATGTCAAAGATGATTAATTGGGATATTAACTCTTTCATGCATCCACATACTTTTGCATCAATGGCTCTCTAGCCTCATACCCCTCCTAAGCTGGCTCACTACAAGCTGCAAGTCAATCTGGAGTTTAACTTTCTTAGCACTTGCTGCCAAACTCATTCTCAAACCTGTTAATGTAGCTTCGTATTCGGCTTCATTAATATAGGCTTTGAATTTGAATTTGGTTGCATATTCGAAAACATTTCCTTCGGGTGATGTCATGATTATCCTAGCTCCGGTGCCTGTTTGAGCAGCAGAGCCATCCACGGCCACTTTCCAAGTACCCACTTCTTCTTCCACTTCTTCATAGCCTGCTTTTCCTAGGAAATCTGCCAGGGCTTGAGCTTTTATTGCAGTGCGAGGGTTGATCTCAAACTCATATTTAATTAGCTCGATCGCCCATTTTAATAGCATCCCTGAGGCGTCCATTCTCTCCAATGCTTTTTCCAATGGATAATTCGTCAATATCTACACGACATGAACTTTAAAGTATGGTTTCAATTTCCTTGCTGTGATGTGACGGCCAAAGCTATCTTTTCTACCAATGAGTATCTCTGCTCCACAGGGGTCAGGATGTGGCTAACGAAGTAAACTGGGCGCTGATCTTTACCCCATTCTACAAGCAACATTGACCCCACCTTTTACTATGACGCTGAGATAAAGAGCTGTAATTCTCTCCCACTTCTGGGCTTGTCCTCGTTGGCAGGCTGACTAGGTGCTCCTTTATTCTGCCTCTTTTTTAGCCTGTTCCCACTTAAAAGTGTGATTTCCCTTCAGGAGCTTAAAGAATGAGAGGGCTTTATCTGCTGACTTGCTGATTAATCTGGTTAGAGCTGCCAATGGACCTATCAATCTCATGATGTCTTTAATGCTCTTGGGCTTAGAAAGACTCAGAACAGCTTATATCTTTTTTGAGCTTGCGTCAATTCCTCTTTCACTCACTAAGAAGCCCAAAAACTTGCCTGACCTTTCCCCAAAAAAAGCACTTTTTTGGGTTCAGCTTAATATGGTACTTGTTCAATGTGCTGAATGTTTCCTCTAGGTTAGAGACGTGGTTCTGTGTCGTTAGGCTTTTTACTATGGAGTCATCTACGTACACCTCCACATTTCTCCCCCTCTGCTGGGCAAAGACCTTGTCCATGGTTTTCTGAAATGTTGCCCCTGCGTTCTTCAGGCTAAAGGCATTGCCACATAATTAAATACTCCCCCATCGGTAATGTTTGGGGTAAAAAACCCTATGCCACAAGGCCCAATAGCAAGCTGACACGTGTCAGCCCCAAAAGGGCCCAATGGGATCCAATCGGATGCTGACACGTGGCACTGTAACCCTAATAAGGGAGCAAATCTTCTTCTACTATAAATAAAGGAAACTCCTCATTTCAGAAAACACTCATATATACAAATACCAAAACCGAGCAATATTAATTGCAGAATTCTCTCTGAATCAGAGAGAAATTCCATTTACTTTCCGCACCTTTATTACATCCGGAGACATTCTAACTTGATTGTCGGAGGCGAAACTCCACCCAACCGGAGTTTCGTGGTTTTGCAGGTACAGATGGTCGGTCGCGCATTCCCAGAATTGTAACTCTCCCGAGGGACTCCAAAAACCTTGAAAAATTGGCGCCGTTTGTGGGGAGAGTACTTTTGAGATGGCATCCGATACTGTACCTCCTGGTGAGGGCAGACGGCCTACGGCCGAGACTAAGGTCCATACGGACCAGGATAGTGGTGACGACTATGAGGTCGACACCTATGTGGCCCCAGACGGGTCATTTCGAACAAAGCGCACCCGTTCCAAAGAAACAAGGGAACGGGGCGAAGACAAAACAGGCCCCAGAAACCTAGCCGGCAAGCTTGCTGGGCAACCCCAGGTGGCGGAGGGCATAGCCCCCCTCACTAGAGACGAGCTCATGAAATTCATGACGAGTTTCAAGGGGGAAATCAAAAACATAATAAAGAAGTCAACTGGCTCAAACAAGGGTCAGTCGGCAAACAAGCCTTCTCCCTCCGGGAAGAATAACCTCAAAAACCAGGTGCCTATTCCTCACCCTAAACCAAAGGGGACGGATAGGCCCCTGATCGACCTATCCAAACTTCGTTTCCCTAATTCAAGGCAAAGGAAGGCCATCCAACAAGTTCAGCCGGATGGGTAAAAAAAGACTTACTCTGACGCCCGGATGATCATCCAGGATAAGAGAAGTCAACAAATTTCTGAGTCTGCCTCAACGTCGACTTACCCAGACAGTTTCCGCAATACTTCAATGAAGTATTCAGAGACAAACCAAGAGAGTCAGTCACGCGGCATGTCCGCACGTACATACTGGCCCTCTGATTATCCAGCCGGTTCCGTATGTGCCCAAATAGCCATACATGCCGTATGGATCTCTATACATGCAGCCGGCCCTCTTCTGGAGTCCAGCGGCACAGTAGGTCCAGCCTATGGACTGGCAGCTCCAGCCGCTAAACCTTGGGGAACAGCCGTCGGCGTTCTCTAGGGAGATAACCGAGGCGGCTCAGCCGGCCAAGGTTAAGAATATGTTGGTCGGTACCTACGACGATACCACCAACCCGGAAGACCACCTAATGGCTTACACCAACCTCATGTACCTACAGGGGTTGGAAGACGGCGCCTGGTGCCGATGCTTCCCGGCAACATTGAAGGGCATAGCCCAACGATGGTTTGGTAATCTACTAGCCGAGTGCATCAACAAGTTTAAGACGCTTGCATACCTGTTCACGTCCAACTTCTCCATGAACATCCCAGCCAAAAAGACATGTCTCGACCTAAGGGCCATTCAGCAGGGAGACAAGGAGGGACTACGGTCCTATGTTAGGCGGTTCAATGTGATGAGAATTCAGATTAAGAGGCTGTCTGACAAAGTTGCATACACAGACTCCTTCAAGGGTCTGAAGGACGGGACGACCTTTAAGTTCGACCTGGTCCGCAAGAGAGTTGTTACCCTCCAAGAGGCGTTGATGAAAGCCGAAGCCTATATACAGGCGACGGAGCTTTGTGCCATCAAGCACTCGTCGGAACCTAGAAGGTCCGACAAGAAAGAGAGCCGGTCTGCTCAGCCGGCAAAGAAAGAAGAGAGCAAGAAAAGAAAAGAAATTTGGGCGGCAGATCGCTCTGATCAGCCGTCCCAAAGGAAATAGAGAAAGTTGGAGCCGTACGTCCCCAAGTATGAGTTCAACAAAGACTGCTCCTCCATCCTCATTGAGATCAAAGACCGGTTAACAATTAAAAAACCGGCAGCAATGAAGAGTTCCATCAAGAACCGGGACAAGAGCAAGTACTGTCAGTTCCATGAGGATGTCGGGCATGACACCAATGGTTGCTATAGCCTCAGGCGGCTATTGGACTGTTTGGCTGATGAGGGGGCTTTAAAGTCCTATATGGTGAAGTCCAAGGGTAATCCCAAAACCAACAATGGACAACCGTCCAAGCAGCCGGCTGTGAGCTCTGACACAGATGAAGAGCACATCTTCACCATAGCAGGCGGTTTCGCGGGCGGTGGTCCTACCATCCGGGGCACCAAGGACAACATCTGAAAGCTGGCTAACTCAGTGGATGATGGCAAGGCGTTGAAAGACACCTACCCTGAGGTCCTCATCTCTGAGAAGGATCGGGGTATGGTCAAGCGGCCTCATGATGACCCAATTGTCATCGAACGCAAGGTTGCCAACCAGCGAGTGGGCTGGATCCTCATCGATATCGGGAGCTCGTCTGACCTGATTAGCTACCAGTTTTGGCAAAGCTCAAGTACAAGCCTAGCAGTTTGCAAGAGGCTTCTCACCCCTAGTCGGCTTTGGGGGAGGATTGACCTACCCATCTGGCATCCGGTGGGGAGGATTGACCTACCCATCCGGCTAGGAGAGAAGTGGGAAGGACGACACATGGTCGTCAAGTTTTTGGTTGTCGAGGAATTAACCGCCTACAACATTATTCTGGGCCGTCCAACCCTCAACGAGTCCAAGGCAGTCATCATCCCATCCGTCATGCTGATCAAGTTTGAGAGGGATGACGTGTCAGTGGGTTTCCTGAACGGGGATCAGACGACGGCTAGGGAGTGCTACCTTTTAGGCGTCAAGCCGACTGTGGCCGCAGCCAGCTAAGGCAAGGAGCCCATTGAACTTGATGACCTCAAGGAAGCCGCGCCTGCTCCCAAAGGAGCCGGCAAAAAGAGAAAGGCGAACCACCTGGTGGCCGTAAAAGAAGAGAAGCAATAGCAATCACTGATCGGGGAACGATTAGAGGATCTCTGTCCCCAGCCGGCTGGTGATAATATTGATATTATTCTAGACGACAGCCGTCCGGAAAGAACCGTAAATGTGGGGACAGTTGCTTTTGCAAAGTTGGGTGCTGACTTACACCAACTGCTGAAGGAATTCAAAGACATCTTTGCCTTTAAATTGAAGTGGAAGAGATGACAGACGTCAGCCCGCATCTTGCTGTCCACAAACTTGCCGTGGATCAAAAAAAGAAGCCGGTTAGGCAAAAGAAAAGGATCCACGGTGAGGAAAGATCTCAGGCGGCAGCCGCCGAGGTCAAGAAGCTACTGGATGCCGAGTTCATTCGGCAATGCTACTACCCGAATTGGGTAGCTGATGAGTGACATTTATGTCACCCTTAGGGGTAGTGTTTAGGTCTCTTTCCTCCTATTTTTCTTAGGTTTTTCTACCTCATTTCTCCTCTTATGGCTTCTTTATGTGTTGATGAAAAGTATGCTTATTTGCGTTTGTTTTGATAATCTTTATGCATTATTTTATCATCCCCATGCTCTCGTAAACTTTGCTATCTTTTGCAGGTTCCATGGCGGTCCTAAGCACGATGGGAGGTCCCTTGGCCAAGTATGGAGGCATGGACAAAGGCAAGAGGAGCAAAAGGGAAGGAGAGGAAGCAAGAAAGAGGAAGTGCAAGAGGAGTTGTGGCCGAACCTTTGAAAGGTTCGGTTGAACCTAGGTGTGGTCAAACTTTTGAAAAGTTTGACCGAACCTCCAAGGTGCAAAGAAGGCAGTGTCAACCCAGTTTTCAGTAATTTTGCAGGAGGGGTCGAACCTCAAAAGTTAGACCAAACAAGGATCAGGGAGGTTCGACCGAACCTACCCAGAGTTCGACCGAACCTACCTTGAGTCCGACCGAACCTACCCAGAGTTCGGTTGGACCTTTTCCCGATCTCAGCCAACTTTGTACGGACTATTTAAGTTCCTTTTTAGATCGTTTTTGGGAGGAGATTAGAAAAAAAGTAGAATAGTTTTCAGCAAAAACTTTCTCTTAGTTAGCACCATAATTCATTAAATTAGTTGATGATCTAGTTTGGAAACTCAAAAATCCAATCATTGTAGAAGCAAACTTCAAGGATTATTCTCATATTTTCAGCAATTATTCAACATTTTGAAGCTTCAAAAGTAACTTCCTTCACTTGTCTCTACTTATTTTCTGATTTTATTTTGTTATTGTAAGTCACTTGAATCTCCCTTTATCTTGATAAATTGTTGTTGCATGTTAGTTTTATCCATAGTGAATCACTTTTCCCCAATTTTAGAATTACTTAGAATCCTAACTTGGAACTTTGCATGTTACTCACAATGAATTGTGAGTAGTCCTCTTTGCTAAGGGTTGGGTGAAACTCAACGTAATGGTTAATTAAGTAAATTTGGGAGAAGTATTGATTTTTGATTTGTGATTAAATTGATTGTATGAGATTGCTTGTTAGTTCTTCATGATAGGAGTAGCTACCCTAGAATTTGGAGCATGATGGCATGTTATGCTTAGTTTGACATGGAAATGTAGATTAAGTATGTCATTACTTATTGCAATTTGATTATGTATCTCCTATTGCTAAACTAATGAGGGATCTAAGTTTAGGAGTGTGAGTTGTTTTCCTAATTGCATGAGGTTGGTTTTACATATAGTCTTTGCTATCTCTTGTCTCTATTTGCTCCCAATATGCTTGATTACCATGGTTGAGTGGATCCCATTCCCTAGTACTTTTAATTACTTGATTTAGAAAAAATAGTTTGTTTGTCTACTTGAGGAACCGCCAATCAACAAAAGTTTTCGAACTAGCTTGCGTATTAAGATCTTTAGCGATTACATCCCGTTCCCTGTGGACCGAACTCTTACTTATCATTGTTCTTGGTTTGTGAGATGTTTGCTTATAAATGTGTTTGAATGAGTGTGGAACGTGCGACCGTTCTAACGCCCATCAAAATGGCGCCGTTGTCGAGGAGCGGTGTTTTTGATTGCTATCTTATTGCTTGAGTCTAGTTCACTAAAAAAAAAACACAAAAAGAGTCTACTTTTTGGCTACACTTGTAGCCTTGCTACTAATTTCACTTGTTGAGTGTGTATGCGCAGGACTCAAAACCGAGATTTGGTGCCCTACGATCCCGAGATTGAACAAACTTTTAGAAGAAGGAGAAGGAGATCCGGTTCTAGATCGTTAACTACTTCCCGAACTAGAGAGTTCAACTTCGAGGAACAACAAGACCAAATGGGTGATCAACAGCCACCACTTCAAAGACCTTTGAAGGAGTTGGGAACTCCGGGAGCTTATAGAGCTTCGAGTGGGATTGCTCCCCCAAATACCCCGGCCAATGACTTTGAGATCCGGCCCGCAATGATAAATCTAATTGAGAGGAAGAAATTTAGTGGAGCAAAGCATGAGAGACCTCTAGTGCACTTGAACGAATTTGAGAAGTATTGCAACACCATCAAGGTGAATGGGGTTACTCAAGAATTTGTAAGAATAAATCTTTTCCCCTTCTCCCTAATAGGAAGAGCCCTTGAATGTCTTGAGAAGAAGTGAGACCTAATTCCCTACGAACTTGGGATAAAGTCACCACGACTTTCCTAGGGAGATTTTACTCTCAAAAGAAGACGGCCGATGCCAGAGCTCTAATCCAAGGTTTCCGGCAAAGATCTAGTGAGACCATATATGAAGCATAGGAGAGGTAAAAGGAGTATTAAAGGGAATGTCCTCATCATGGAATTCCTACATACCAAGTGCTTCAAATTTTCTATGGAGGCTTAAGCCCCCAAGGGAAGACTAGTTTGGATGCGGGAGCCGGTGGCCCGATTATGAACGAAACGGAGGAGCAAGTTATTTAAATCATAGAGGATGTGGTGAGACGCCACATGGATTGGCAAGAAGGAGAAAGGGAGTCTTCGACCAAAGGAGGGAGTGCGGTTTTACTCCGTTTATCACCTCAACGCCATCAATAATTTGTCATCTCAAATCGCCAAGGAGATGGCATCAATCAAGGCGAAGCTTGAGTCCTCCTCTTCACACCAGGAACGTCCCTCCCAAACTAAGGGGAGAGGTATGAGTTCTAACCCTTCTACTTCTACATCTAATAACATGCCAAATGGGTGCTTATTTTGTGATAATTGTGGGTCTTATGATCATGATATCTCTTCTTGCAATTATGATTCCCAATCCCAACCCAAAAATGAAGACGGTAATGACCTTGAAAATGAACATGTTAATGCTTTTTCTTATGATTAATAGACCTAGGAATGACAATCAAAGATATTTACAACCTAATCAAAGAGGGAAAGGGGGAAATTCCTTCAATCAAAGAGGATATGCTTATGATTACCACAACCAAAACCAATGGGGTGGTAGGAACCAAAGGGACCAAAATACCCAAGGTAACTACAACCAACAAGGTGGTTATGATAACCATAACCTAATAATCAAGGGAATTATGGGAATCAACGCCAATATCACCAAGGAGGGAATTCTAGCAATAGGAACAATTGGAATAACAATGGTAATAGAGGTTTTTCCAATCAAAATGCTCAAAATTCTAATGTGAGAGGTCCTAGAGCGCCACAAGATAACTTCTACACACAAGCACCTCCACAAAAGTCTAGTCTAGAGGAAATGATGGAAAGCCAAGCCAAAATGTTCAACACATTCATGGCCACTAGTGATAAGAAGTTTAATGAAGTAATGACCCATAACAAAATGCTTGAAACACAAATTTTCTCAATTGGCCAATGCTTTAAAAGAGGGAGCTAGCACTTCTAAACTTCCACCCCAAGGAATTGACCCCAAGAAACCGGTGAATGCTATATCAACTAGGAGTGGGAAAGTGTTGGAAGACAGTGTCCCTAAGAAAAACAATGAGAAAATGAACATGAGTGAGCCTCCTCTTGAGAGTGATTTTGAGCATGAAGAAGAGAAAGCCTTTGAGAATGACAAAGAAAAAGAGAATGAAAAAGAAAAAGAGAGTGAAAAAGAAACCAAACAATTGCAAAGACTTCCATATCCCCGTAAATTTGTGAGACACAAATTAGATGTGCAATTTGGAAAATTCCTTGAAACATTGAAGCAAATTCACCTTTCAATCCCTTTTATCGATGCTATCAAGAAAATGCCTAACTATGCTAGGTATTTAAAAGATATTTTGAGTGGAAGGAGAAAGTGTGATGTGGTGGAAACGGTGAATCTCACCGAGAATGGTAGTGCTATTATCATGAATAAGATGCCACCAAAGTTAAAAGATCCCGGTAACTTTTCTATCCCTTGTGCAATATATAAAATGCAAATTGATAATGCCTTGTGTGACCTTGGGGCTAGTGTTAGCCTTATGCCATATTCGGTATATAGGGGAACTTCTACCCACTAACATTACCTTACAATTGGCCGATCGATCCATTAAATTTCCAAAGGGTAAGGTAGAGGATGTTCCTCTAAGAGTGGGAAAGTTTGTAATTCCGGTGGACTTTGTTGTATTGGAAATGGATGAAGATATTAACATTCCAATAATTCTAGGAAGACCTTTTCTTGCTACCTCGGGTGCTTAAATTGATGTTAAAAGTGCTAAAACTGCACTAAAAGTAGGAGATGAGGTGATAGAATTTGACTTGAATGAAAGCATGAAATATCCAAGCTCAACTTTGGAAAATTGGATGATTGATGCTATTGATTCTATTGTGAATACTATGCATGAGCACTTGCGTGCTCACTTCTAACAATGTCCTTGAGAATGTTTTATTGAACAAAGAAAAGATAGGGGTACAAAGCAAGGAGATGACATTGTATGAAGAGATGCTTGAAGGAAGTGTGGAATGAAGCATTGAGCAAGTATGCATGGGAATCACAACCGAAGATGCATTGGAGATAGCCATTACAAGAGAAGGTAAGGGTGTTCCAATGGTAGAGCTTAAACCTCTACCATCACACCTAAGGTATGAGTTTCTTGGTCCAAATTCAACTTACTCGGTTATTGTAAATTCTTCTTTGAATGAGTGTCAAACTCAAATGTTATGTGGTGTATTGAGAGACCACCAAGGTGCTTTAAGCTATACCATTGATAACCTCAAAGGTATTAGTCCCGCTTTATGTATGCACCACATAACACTTGAGGAGGGTGTCAAGCCTTCCATTGAAAGGCAAAGGAAACTCAATCCTCAAATGGGGGAGGTGGTGAAGAAAGAAATCACCAAACTCCTTGATGCGGGCATCATCTTCCCCATTTCGAGTTCTAGATGGGTTTCCCCCGTTCATGTGGTCCCTAAAAAAGGGGGAATGACCGTAGTTGAAAATGAGAATGGTGAGCTCATTTCAACTAGAACGGTGACCGGTTGGAGGATGTGTATAGACTATAGACGTCTAAATGCATCCACCAAAAAGGATCACTTTCCCCTCCCTTTTATTGACCAAATGCTTGAGGGACTAACAAGGCACAAGTACTAATGTTTTTTTTTATGGTTATTCGGGTTTCTTTCAAATCCCTATAAACCCGGATGACCAAGAGAAGACAACTTTTACTTGTCCATATGGTACTTTTGCATATAGGAGGATGCCTTTTGGACTTTGCAATGCACCGGGGACTTTTCAAAGATGTATGATGAGCATTTTTGGTGATATGCTTGAAGCGGAAATGGAAGTGTTTATGGACGATTTTTCGGTAGGAGGTCTTTCATTTGAAGATTGTTTGTCCAACTTGGGCAAATGCTTCGCTAGATGTGAAAAGGTCAACTTGGTTTTGAATTGGGAAAAATGCCACTTTATGGTTGAGTAAGGAATTGTCCTTGGGCATAAGATCTCCAACAGAGGGATTCAGGTTGACAAAGCCAAGGTTGAAGTAATTGAGAAGCTACCACCCCCTATCAACGTGAAGTGAGTAAGATCATTTCTTGGGCATGCGGGGTTTATAGAAGGTTTATAAAAGATTTCTCACTAATTGCTAGGCTCCTTAATGCTCTTCTTCAAAAGGAGGCTGATTTCGTGTTTAGTGAAGAGTGCCTCAATGCTTTCAACAAGTTAAAGCAAGCTTTGATTTCTACTCCTATTGTGCAAGGGCCGAGATAGGATTTGCCCTTTGAGCTTATGTGTGATTCTAGTGATGAAGCTATTGGGGGTGTGCTTGGACAAAGAGTGAAAAGAGACTTCATGTGATCTACTACATGTCCAAGACCTTGAATGAAGCTCAACGAAACTACACCACAACGGAGAAAGAATTTCTTGCCGTGGTACATGCTTTTGAGAAGTTTTGGAACTACCTCATTGGTTCCAAAACTATTGTCTACACCGATCATGCGGCTATCAGGTACCTTGTGGCAAAGAAAGAGTCCAAGCCTCGTCTTCTTCGTTGGGTCCTATCACTCCATCAATTTGATGTTGAAATATGTGACAAGAAAGGGGTCGAGAATGTAGTTGCGGACCATCTCTCCCTTTAGAGAATGTGCAAGCAAGTGATGATGAGGTCCCCATATGTGATGAATTGAGAGATGATGTGCTTTATGTCTTGAATGAGAAAGAGCTTCCTTGGTTCGCCGACTTGGTGAACTACTTGGCATGTGGGGAGTTTCCTCCCGATTTCTCCAAGAATCAAAGGAAGAAGCTTAAAAGAGAAGCAAGACATTATGTGTGGGATGACCCCATTCTCTAAAAATGGGGAGTAGATAGTTTGCTCCGAAGGTGTGTTCCAAATGAAGAAGTGTAAAGTGTGCTAAAGATGTGCCATTCCGATCCTTGTGGAGGCCACATGGGGACAAACAAAACAGCCTTGAAGATCTTGCAAAGCAGTTTGTGGTGGCTTCACATCTTTAAGGATGCTTGGGGGTTTGTGAAGACTTGTGACCGTTGTCAACGAACCGGCAACATATCCAAGCGAAATAAGATGCCACAACAACCAATACTTGAGCTAGAGGTATTTGATGTATGGGGTATTGACTTTATGGGACCATTCCCTTCTTCTCATGGGAATCAATACATCCTTGTGGCGGTCGACTATGTCTCAAAATGGTTAGTGATGAAATTGTTAAAGAAAGTCATATTTCCGAGATTTGGGATTCCTAGAGCGGTGGTAAGTGATAATGGTTCACATTTCGTGCATAGTGCTTTTCAAAGAATGTTGAGGAAGCATGGAGTTCATCAACGGTTTGGTTTGACCTATAACCCACAAACTAGTGGGAAAGCAAAAGTGTCCAATCGTCAAATTAAGTTGATTCTTGAGAAGACGATTGCAAGGAATCGAAAAGATTGGTCAGAAAAACTTGATGATGCTCTTTGGGCATATATAACGGCATTCAAGACCCCTAGAGGCACAACCCCATACCAACTTGTGTATGGCAAATCTTGTCATCTTCCGGTGGAGCTTGAGCACCGAGCACAATGGGCCATAAAGAAAATAAATTTTGATTTGGCAAGTGCAGGAGAGCAAAGATGGCTGGATTTGCATGAGCTAGAAGAGCTTTGATTGGATGCCTATGATTGTGCTAGCATTTCTTGTGGGTGTCAAGGTACTTCTCTACAATTCAAGAATGAAATTCTTTCCCGGGAAACTTTTATCAAGGTGGAGTGGTATTTTGTCGTTAAAGAAGTGTTACCTCATGGAGCCGTGGAAATTTCAAATTTAGATGGACTGAGATCATTCAAAGTCAATGGGCATCGCCTCAAGCTCTACTACGAGGGTGCTCATGTTGGTTTGATTGAGTTGGTACAATATAATCTTACCTCCTAAGTGAGGAGGTCGTCAAACAATTGGCGTTAAAGAAGCGCTTCCGGGAGGCAACCCGAGTTTCTAACCCTCCTCTATTCTATTTTCTTGATGTTTTTCATCCTTCTTTCTATAACTTTGGATTGATGGTTTTGTGTGTATTTGGTTTGTGTTGGTATTCTTGTTTGTCTTGAGTTCAAAAGGAATGCATTTTCCATGTACTTTTGGCATGATTGTGTGGTATTTTATTGTGTCTTGAGGAGAAGTTTTGTGCAAATTTTTAGAATGAAGGATTTTAGGGGTGTTTGACCGAACTCTAAACAGGTTTGGCCAAACTTTCCAAAAGTTTGACCGAACCTCCCAAGAATTCGGCCGCTCCTCTCCTAGAACTCAAAATGGGCTGAAATCTTTCAGATTCTGGAAAATCAGGAAGTTCGATCGAACTTTTCAAGAGTTTGGTCGAACCTCTGCTGGTCCGACCGAACTCCCCAAAAGTTCGGCCGCTCCTGTTCTGGAAGTCAAATTTGGCTGAAATCTGGCATTTTCTGGAAAATCCGAAAGTTCGACCGAACTTTTAAAAAGTTTGGTCGAACTTCTAATGGTCCGACCGAACTTCTTATGGTCCGACCGAACTTCTTATGGTCCGACCGAACCTTTTTCGAGTAATCTCCCAGAATTTATAAGCGAGTGTCGCAGCTTTCTCACTCCTACTTCATACTTTCAGCCCTCTCTCTCTCTCTTCTCCTTCTCACTCTAATACTCCATTGTCACCCTTCCTTCAACCTCAAATATTCATAAAAATCACTCTAATCTTTTCTCTTTCTCACTTCATTTTCATCCACTACTCAATTCCTACAATCTCTTCAATTTTTCCCCAATTTCTAGGGTTTGAGTGACTTGAAACTTTTGGATTTCTACTTGCTTCCAATCAATTTTGGTATGGTTATTCTAGCTTTTGCAAGTTCATTTCTTCAATTTCTCTTAGTTTTACCATGTTTTACATGTTCAAGTATGAATTGTGGTATAATTGAAATTGTTAGTCATAGCTTGTTTGATTTAAGTGGTTATTGGGATTTCCATATTGTAGTTGGTTGGTTGTTGATAGTAGAAATTGTTTCATGATGAATATGCATGTATGCCTTGGTTTTTCATGATTTTAATTTGTTTGCTTGAATATGTTCATGCTACATTGTGATTGAGAAATTCTTGAGTTGGATGGAATTTTGTGACTATTACTCATTGTTGTTGGTTTAATTTTGATGAGTTTTGAGTGAATTTCATGAATTTTAGGGGACATCATGCCCAATTTCGCCTAGGTTTTCTTAGGATTTGCATTTGATTGCCATAGGATTTTTAGCTCATGCTTTGGTTTATAAGTGTCCATTAATGCCTTGAATTGTATTGTTGTTACCATCTACATCTATTTCACAACTCATGGCTTTTACTCTCATTGCATACACTTTTTATCTTAGCAAGCTTCTTGTATCTCCTCTTGGCTTGAATCTTCCGAATGTTAATTCTTGGTGATTTTATAGATTCACAATGCATCTTTTTGCCAAAGGCAAGTCCAAGAGGAAGAGGACAGGTGAATCTTCATCGTCCAATTTTCCACCTCCACCCGGCATCAATGATCATGGCATCATCGCTCCGAACAAGCACTTTTGGGATGTCTATAAGACCCTCATAGACCGTCCTATACGATCTACAAGGTTCTTCTGCGGGAACACCTTAAGAAAGCTTGGCATCATGGATGAAGTAGTTTGGCTCGCACAAAACTTTGGTTGGGGCGAGTTCATTGACCTCCACGCTCACACCTATGAGCGCGTCACATTAGAGTTCCTTGCTTCCCTCCGCAAGGAAGTCATTGAAGATGATGATGAAGGGAATTAATCTCAAATTATTCTTCACTTTCGCATGTTCAACGAAGACCATTCCCTAACCGAGAGCGAGCTCAACGAGATCTTCCATTCACAAGCAACCGAGTTACATCGACCCTCCGATATGACCTCAATGTGTCGCATCCCCTACAATGAATAAGAATGGTGGTGGAGCATCTCTACCCAGCCCGTTTTTCTCACTAACACCGCAAAGGTCAACATCATTCATATTGTTTTGAGATACTTTGCCTGGCTCCTTCAATATGCCGTATTCTTCAAGGCAAACCTCGGCTCTATGATGAAAGATGAGGTAGCTTGCCTTTACTTGGCCGACAATCCTCAGCGCTTAAAGTTCCAATGCTCCACCACTTTTATCTCAAGATTGTTGGACACTCGAGATGGGCGACTTGGTGATGAGATACACATGGGGGGCATGATCACCCTCATTGCCCTTTCTTTGAATGGTGGAGCTTACAAGAACCAAATTGATTTTCTCCCCCATGTGTTCCAAAACAAAGAAGAAGAGGCCATCGTCTACCCTCCATATGCTCTTTCTATTTTTGCACTCCGCAACCAACGCTTCATCAACTACACCACCCAGAATCGCAAATTATCCTCTTGGTCGATAATGGAGAAGAATGGTGTGTCCTCCCGAATCCCCCTCACACTTCAGTAGATCCTTCCAACCCGCTAAGGTGGAAGATTGCACAGAAATTCATCCCCGATGAACTAAGGAAAAATCAAGTCCGCGGTGCAATCCCTCACCCTCAATCGGTCTACCAAATGGAGCATCCCATTCCCCCCTCCTTAGTGGGGGAGGTGAGACATCTTCTTCTTCTTCCTCTTCTCCTTTTGATATGAGTGCCCTCCGTAGTACCCTCGATGGTATTCGTCATGATAATCAGGCTTCTATTGAACAATGGGGGTACTATGCAAGGATGAACTATGATAGTCTTATGCAAGCAAGCGTTTTAACGCCCTATGTTAACTATCCCTACCACCCGCCTCAAGAGGGTCCGATTCCACATTGGGACCCTTATGACCCTACCAACCCCACCCCCAACACCTATGCTTATTGGGAAGGTCCTATCGACCCATCCCAATGTGTTGGTACCCCACCATACAACCCATATCGGCCGGGTGGTGTAGGGTTTCGTAGTGACCCGACACTACGCGGAAGGAAAACCACCAAGACCCGCCCCTTAATTAAAGCAATTAAACAAGCATAATAAACTTAATCAAACAAGATTTAGGACAAGAATTATACCTTTGACGCGTGCTTCGCACCCAAAGAGCTCTTACTTCAAAATCCCGAAAAGACGAGATCTCCGACGGATCGTACCCTCGACCCGACCTGAGCGTCCTAAGTCTTGAAGGTTAGTCAAGACCCGGACAAAATAACTATGAGTTTTACGAATCAAAGGTTTACTCTTTTCTTAGAGTTGCCTTTTTAATTCCACTCAAGGTTGTCCCAAATCCCAATACCAAGCTTGGTATTTATAGGGAAATGATTCCTTGATCTTTCATCCTCCACCAATGTGGGAGAATGTATTTTTTTGCTAATTAATTTATTTCTAAAATAAATTATTAAACAAAACTAATCACAATGCAACAAGTGTCAAATAGAGAGAGAAGGTTAGGTGAGGACCATGAACCTTGAGGGGACCATTGCCTTGATCCCCAAGGCATGCTCTAGGCTAATTGGTCCCCACTCGCTCAAACCGCCCCTTACAAAGGGCTTGCTGGGCTGCTGCCAGCTAGCACGCCAGCTAGCATGATGCTGGCAAGCCCAACCAGCTAGCATGGTGCTGCCTAGCAGCCTCGCATGCCTGGTGCTAGGCCATGCTAGGCGCTGGTGCTGGCCAGTGCTAGGCGCTGCTGCTGCTGGCTGCCTAGCACTGCCTATCGCACATGCATCTCTCTCTCGCATCGCATCGCTAGCACAGCCAGCATGCGTGCTGCTAGCGAGCCACGCATGCTGGCCGCACTTACCTTCGCATCATGCGCACATGCCTCCTGCCCACACGCACTGGCTGGTCGCATATGTGCAAGCCATTGCACCTCGCATCACGCACCAGCCATGCGCCATGCACCACGCACACGCACATGCATGCGTGGTGCTGCTACCTAGCACCCTAGCCAGCCATTGCACGCACATGCATCAGCCCACACGCATCAGTACGGCTGCTGTGCGAGGCTAGTGTGCGAGGCTGCGAGGCACACACGCACACACACGCATGCCCCTAGCATTGCGATGGTGCTTGTGCATGGTGCCAGGCCTTGCGGTGGTGCCTAGCAAGGGCTGTGCGCTGCGATAGGGCACCATATGCACCTAGGCACCACGCTAGCATGCTGCTAGCTGCTATGGGCAGCCTGGTGCCTGTGTGGCTTGCGATAGCTGCCATGCGCACCTAGGCACCCATGCTAGCATGCTGCTAGCTTGCGATGGGCTGCCAGGGTGCGCCTAGGCTGCGATGGTGCCTAGCACACCATGGTGCGCCTAGCACACACATGGCGCGCCTAGGCTTGTTATGAGCTAGCCTAGCCTAGCTACGGCTACGCTCATACTTGTTGCTTGTGATTTTGCGACGCTCGGTATCGACGCCCTAGGCTCGATTTCCGACGTCTGTATTCGTAAAACTTTGTCTACTCATTAAATCCTTTCGGATTAATTCGACGTCTCAGATCGGAGATTCGATTGGGTTCGACCCGAAGGGTTCAGTTAAGATTAAGCTGTAATATCAATTGTACCTCGATATTATTGATCGGAAGCGGCCTCCACCTAGGCATTCCGGTCACTTGACCTTACTGAAGAATTAGCTCTGTAATAATTCTGAACCCTCTATCGGAATAATACACTTGTTGGAAGGACACCATTCCTTTCAATCTCCCACTTGTCCTTCCGAACAAGTGTGCATATTGTGTATAGCTCATTTCCTTTGTCACTTAATGTTTCTTCGTGAACTATAAGGTAAGATTCTTTGTCATCCTTATTACGTTCAGAAGTGTTTCTCGATCTCTGCGTTCGACTGTCAATAAGCAGTGATTTCTAAAATCCATCTGAGCATGGCCATGCATTTTCACAGTCTCACTCTTCGAGCGGCCTTTTAAACAACAAAACATTTTCCCTATTGTTAGTAGGGTGACAATCCCAGTCTTGTATTGTAAGTTTTTCTTACTAAGAGGACATAGACTCCCGAGTGTTCCCGTTATGATCCCCAGTTACGGTAGACGTTTGGAAACATCAAAGAGCCTAGTATTCAAACAAGAAAACTTCACAGTACTCATGGTCGGAGGAAATAAGTTCCGATAGTCATAATGAGAAATGTACTTATGACAAAATTTTAAATTTTCTTAAAGTACTCTCATAGGTCTTATCCAGTACAGTTCTAAACTGTACCTGTGCAAATGATTTATGACTGTCACGTCCTCGCAGCACAAGAAACGGTGTTGTAAATCATACTACACATTAATCTATGGCGGTCATCAATCGTCCATCTTGTTAGATGACCTCGATTAGGGATACTTTTCGATTTAATATTCAATGTTCACTTAAAAGGTGTTTCTTTATCCAAGACATGGTCTTGATACCCTGTTCTGAATAGTTCCGTAAATCGAATGGACTCATTATTTAATTTTAATCCACAATTAAATAGAAATGGAGTGAATGATAATTTTGCACAAAATTAATTACTCCATTAATGAATGGTTTTAGTACAGTGTCTTACATTAAATCAACCCGTTTAATTAAAACACATGTACAGGGAATAATTTCAAAGCTAGTCTCCTATGTGCTTGATTCTCATTGCCTCAACGTGTTTGTTGTGTTACACTTGAGGCAAAGGTTTAGTCAAAGGATCGGCTACATTATCATTCGTGTCGATCTTACAAATTCTGATTTCACCTTCGGATTTCCATTCCCTTATCATGTGAAATCGCCTTTTCACGTGTTTGACCTTCTGGTGTTCTCTCGGCTCCCTGGCCTGAGCGATAGCTGCATTATTATCACAATAGAGATCTATCGGTCCCTTGATTGAGGGTACAACACCAAGTTCACTGATGAACTTGTGAATCCAAACAGCTTCCTTGGCTGCTTCCGAAGTGGCCAAGTACTCGGCTTCAGTTGTAGAGTCTGCAGTGGTGCTCTACTTGGCACTCTTCCAGCTCAACGCTCCTCCATTCAGACAGAATATATACCCCGACTGTGACTTGAAGTCGTCTTTGTCAGTCTGGAAGCTAGCGTCGGTGTAACCTTCAACAACCAGTTCTTTGTGCCCTCCATACACCAGGAATTTATCCTTGTTCCTTTTTAGGTACTTAAGGAATTTTTATTTTTTTTTGGCCGCAGTCCAATGCGCCTCTCCTAGGTTCGATTGGTATCGACTCGTTGCACTCAGGGCATACGATACATCTGGCCTTGTTCATATCATGGCATACATGATCGATCCGATTAGCGAAGCATATGGGATCTGATTCATTCTTTCTCGCTCAACAGGTGTCTATGGACACTGTTTCTTGCTGAGAGTTATGCAATGGGACATGGGTAAATACCCTCTTTTGGCATTTTCCATGTTGAATCGAGCCATTACCTTATCAATGTAAGTACTCTGGCTTAATCCAATCATCCTCTTAGATCTATCCCTGTAGATCTTGATGCCCAATATGTACTGTGCCTCTCCTAAGTCCTTCATTGAAAAGCACTTTCCCAACCAGCCCTTTACGGACTCCAACAATTTTGTGCTGTTACCAATGAGCAGTATGTCATCGACATACAGGACTAGGAATGCAATATCACTCCCACTGACCTTCTTGTATACACAAGACTCATCTGGATTCTTGATAAAACCAAACTTGCTGATGGCTTCATCAAATCGCAGATTCCAACTTCTGTTGGCTTACTTTAGTCCATAAATGGACTTCTTGAGCTTGCAAACCTTTCCAGCGTTGCCTGGATCGACAAAACCCTCTGGCTGTGTCATATACACAGTTTCTTCCAAAATCCCATTAAGGAAGGCGGTTTTGACATCCATTTGCCATATTTCGTAATTGTAATATGCAGCAATCGCTAGGATGATCCGGACGGACTTTAGCATTGCAACTGGTGAAAAAGTTTCATCATAGTCAATCCCGTGGACTTGTCTATAACCTTTTGCCACCAGTCTAGCTTTGTATATCGATACATTTCCATCTTTGTCTGTCTTCACTTTGAAGATCCATTTGCAACCAATGGGTTTATAACCCTCGGGCAAATTTACCAAGTCCCAGACTTGATTTTCAGACATGGAGTCCATCTCGTATTTCATGGCCTCTTGCCATTTTGCAGAGTCGGGGCTCGTCATAGCTTGCTTTTGTGTCGCCGGCTCATCACCATCCATAACTAGGATGTCTTGATCATCAGTTAAGACAATACCGAGGTATCTGTGTGGTTGAGATCTTTGCCGTTGCGACCTACGTAGGGTAATCGGTTGAGCATTTACATTGTCTTTTTGACTCTGACCAATGTTCTCAGATGCTTCCAAAGTATCTAGATTGTCAGTTTTGTCAGGTTGACATTGTTGTTTCTTGTCCTCTCGAACTTCGTCGAGTTCGATTTTCTTCCCACTTGTCATTTTGGAAAGGTGATCCTTCTCCAAAAAGACACCATCACGACCAACAAACACTTTGTTCTCGGATTTATTATAGAAGTAATACCCTTTGGTTTCTTTTGGATATCCCACAAAGAAACACTTATCCGATTTGGGGTGAAGGTTGTCCGAAATTAATCGCTTGACATATGCTTCGCATCCCCAAATCTTGAGAAAAGACAACCTAGGAGGTTTCTTAGTCCATAATTCATATGGAGTCTTTTCAACAGCTTTTGACGGAGCTCTATTAAGTGTTAGTGTTGCTGTTTGTATCGCATGTCCCCAGAACGAGATGTGGAGTTCACTAAGACTCATCATTGACCGAACCATGTCTAACAAGGTCTGATTCCTCCGTTCGGACACTCCGTTCCATTGAGGAGTTCCTGGAGGTGTCAACTCTGAAAGAATGCCACATTCTTTCAAGTGATCGTCGAATTCATGGCTCAAATATTCGCCACCTCGATCCGATCGAAGTGCTTTAATTTTCTTGCCAAGTTGATTTTCAACCTCTTTCTGAAATTCTTTGAACTTTTCAAAGGATTCAAATTTATTCGACATTAAGTAGATATAGCCATATCTACTATAATCGTCGGTGAAGGTGATGAAATATTGTTAACCTTGCCTTGCGGGTGTGCTCATAGGTCCACATACATCCGTGTGTATTAGACCTAATAAGTCACTTGCCCTTTCTCCCAACTTGGAGAATGGTTGTTTGATCATCTTGCCTAATAATCATCCTTCGCAATTTTCAAATGACTCTAAGTAAAATGAGTCAAGAACACCTTCTTGAAGAAGTTTCTTGATGCGTTTGATGTTAATGTGGCCAAGACGACAATGCCACAAGTAGGTTTGATTCGACTCGATGGTCTTAGCTTAGTGGTATCAACTTTTATCATATGTAAAACATGCAATATAATTGAACATAAATTTGTAAACTTGAAACAACTATTGTTAAAAGTTTTACATTTGAAATTCCTAGGTGTCCAACACCATGGATATGTTCAAAGCATGAAGAAAACTAGAAATAGTTTAATTACATGTCATAGACAAAATAGTGCATGCAAACACGACCGAAAAAACCATCTTCGTCGTCTTTTTTTCCATGCACCAACACTTGATAAGCTTTTCACTTGGTCCCTGAAAAGGCAACATTAAGTGAGTCATACTTGGTATCCAATACCTTATGATAAGCTTAATCTACAAGTGTTTAAGGAAGATACCTGAGGTGGTCAGAGTGATCCCCTCTTTCTTGATGAGCATGCATTCCCTCTTGTAATGGCCTTGCATGCCACAATTGAAGCATCTCATCTTTGCCTTGACCTTCTTGAACTCCTTCTTCTTAGTTCTCAAGGGCCTTTTTGTCATTCCATAGGCAGTGGCTAGGCTAAGTAGTTGCACCACCTCCTTGAGGGAGTGTCTCTCCTTTCCCGCAACGATATGCACTCTAAGTGCATCATAGCCCGAGTGGAGTGAAGCAAGCAAGATATGCCCCGCCATCTCATCTTCCAATGGAATTCTGAGAAGCTGCATGTGCTTGAAGAGCCTAGTCATACCAATCACATGAGGTCGGAGGGGCATGCCTGGTCTCAATTTAGCATTGTAGACCTTGGTCCAAAGCCGTCGCCTTTCCTTAGCAAGACATCCAACGTTTGGTGGCTTAATCCTCATGTTTGAAAGTGACCTAGTCAAGTCAAACACGAGTCCATCAAAGTTGCCATTGTCACTCTTGGTGACTCTTACATTGACAACGTCCTCAAGTGCTTTGAGGAACATGTCCGGAAGGTAGGAGGAAATAGTTTCCTTCCAGTCTTCCGGGATGGAATTTTCCATGAGTCGTGAGACCCTTTTGCAATTGGAAGACCATTCTTCATGAGCCTCGTCAGTCATGATCCCTTTGGCAAAGAAGCTTGGAATAGGAGTATCAAGAGTATACTCCAAGGAACAATTCCGGAGAGTTCTCCTGAGTTCCTCCTCCCATTCCTTAAAGTTGACCAAGTTTAAGGGAAAGACCAACTTTTCGGGGAGTTCCGGGCACATATGGTTGTTGTTCGAGTTACTTGCAGACATGATTCTACAATTGAAAGAATTTGAAGTGAAAAACCATTCATACATCAATAAGTTGAAATTTAAAGCGTTCATGCACTTATTCACACTTATTGAACATTTTATCCACGCATTTTAAGATTGTCCCTTATGGGCTAGAATAAAATGATTCCGAGATCCCAAAGATCAAGAAATGGATAAGCATGCTTTGGATTGTCTTAACCATTAAATATCTTAAGGTTAGCAATCCAATTGCTAATAGCTCAAAGCTACTCTCGGTTTGATAAAATGTCGCATCTAATGCATACTTGACATTTTATCTCTTTTGCCACGACATCTAAGGACTCCTTACTGATATCGTTGAGCTTAACCAAGACAACTTGTATACCTAGTATACCTTACGTTCCTAGGGAAGTAGTGATGCCTCGCTTTGGCGTAATTCATCACGTACGTGCATTAGTTCGGTAAGTGTTGTTCTTGGAATGACAAATTTTAGCTCAATATTATTAAGGGACCTAGGGTTTCTATGTTGGTTGATTTAAGTGAACTTAACTAATCATCACAACATTATAGAACTCCTAGACATGCATCTAGCAAACATATATAATAACAATATATATAAGGCATAAAAATAGATGCATTTGGCAACTAGCATGACCCCTTGAAATCTTTAATTTCCATGGGTCTTCATCTTGGCTCGTCTTCGTCGAAAGGCCGTCTTGAGACTTCTTGGCCAAAATGAAATAAAAGAAGCTAGCTAGAACGACTAAGATTAATCTAAATAGTACAAAAATACTTAACGGTTCGCAGACCGTATTTAGATTTACAAAAATACATAACGGAACGCATTCCGTATTTTCTATCCTAGTCGGGCCCCACTAGTTGCCATTTTCAAACAACCTGTTTTGAAAGCAATTTTTTCATTCACCCGTTCACTATTTGTGAACGGCCCATGCATTTTTACGAAATACACAATTAAACATGCAAAACTAGTAACTAACTTAGGTCGTTAATCCAATTAATGCGCCTAATTAAAACTAGTCAAAGTGGTTTAATCCATTATTTTTATACACAAAATGCTAACGCATTTAATTAAGCTCCCACTAAATTCTGCATCCGTACTTAATTAATCCGATTAATTAAGTCGGCATAACCCATAATTTGTCAAAATTTTGCAAAATCGAAAATCGAGGTTTTTAGCCTCGTTAAAATAATTAATTAAAATTATTAACACGGGAAAAATCGCAAAATCATAGCTCAAACTTAAGCAAAAACACCCAATAAATCCCTTGGTGGGTGCGCACCATGGCTGCTAGGCAGCCCATGGCATGGCGCCATGGTGCGTGGTTGAGGCCTGCTGTGCCTAGCAAGCAGCGCCTCAAGCCCAGCTGCCTGCTAGCAAGCTTCGCATGTATGCTAGCACACTGGTGCCTGCGAGCATCTGGCCTGCTGGGCAGGCGCATCATGATGCTCGTGGTGCGCTGGCTGATGCTTGCTGCCCTGCTGCCCAGCAGCATGCTTCGCAAGCCAGCCAGCCACCCCACGCACCCCAGCCATGCACATAGCGCATAGCAGCATTCAAGGCTCACCCTTGTGCGCACCGCAGGCAGCCCGGCTAGCCTTGGTGGCACTTGGGTGTGTTGCCTTGATTTGCGTGCTATGACTCGGGATTTTAATCCCGATTTACGTGTGACATGAATTAATTCCAAATTATATTTTAGAATTAATTTTAGGGAAAATAAAATAAAACAACCATTAAGTCTAACTTAAACAAATTTTATTTTAATTGGTGCACAAGCCTTAATTTATCCAAAATTTCAATTTTGAACAAAATTAGGTCAAACATTATGCTTAAAATAAAATGAGCTATGTCCAAAATTAATCTTGCCAATATGAAAATTAATAATGGATTTGACAAAAGGGAGTTGGAAAAATAAATTATCCATCCAATGATAAAAATTTTCCAACTTGCATACTTGTGTAAAATACCAAGATTACATTTTCCAATATGAAGATTAATCAAATTTTACTCACAAGTAATTGAACTTAATGGATTTTAATCAACCAAAACATGAAAAAATCCAAACTTTGTTCAACATGAAATTTAGGGTTAGGGTTCCAATCATTTAAACATTTAAAGATTAGAACTTTAACATTACTTGGGAACTTAAAATACAAAATCACAACAAGTTTTCACACCTTATTGCAATTTATTTGCAAAATTGTGAAAAACAAGTTTATGTGATAACTTGGTATATCAACTTAAGCACTAATAAACACTCCATTATTATGCTCAAGGATATTTTAAAACCAATAGATTAGTGATGCAAATGTGCATTTAATCTAACCTTGTAATGCTTGCATTAATCAAGGCTTAAAAAGAATTAAAACTTTCGTTGAAAAACGAAAAACCCCAGAAAAATTGGGTTTCTGGTTCGAATTTGGCTTCGAAACAGTTCCAGAATATCGATTCCACCCAAAAATCACTATTTTTGAGCCAAAATCTGGGTTTGACAGCCAAATCAAAAATAAAATCGAGTTTTAAAAATTAATTAAAACGAGCATCTAATCTAATTAGATGAACATGAACCAGAAAAATAAATTCTTTAAAACACCTTAATTAAACAATAACTGCAAAAATTAAAAGGAGCGTGGCTCCGATACCGCTGTAGGGTTTCGTAGTGACCCGACACTACGCGGAAGGAAACCCACCAAGACCCGCCCCTTAATTAAAGCAATTAAACAAGCATAATAAACTTAATCAAACAAGATTAAGGACAAAATAACTATGAGTTTTACGAATCAAAGGTTTACTCTTTTCTTAGAGTTGCCTTTTTAATTCCACTCAAGGTTGTCCCAAATCCCAATACCAAGCTTGGTATTTATAGGAAAATGATTCCTTGATCTTTCATCCTCCACCAATGTGGGAGAATGTATTTTTTTGCTAATTAATTTATTTCTAAAATAAATTATTAAACAAAACTAATCACAATGCAACAAGTGTCAAATAGAGAGAGAAGTTTAGGAGAGGACCATGAACCTTGGGGGGACCATTGCCTTGATCCCCAAGGCATGCTCTAGGCCAATTGGTCCCCACTCCCTCAAACCGCCCCATACAAAGGGCTTGCTGGGCTGCTGCCAGCTAGCACGCCAGCTAGCATGGTGCTGCCCAGCAGCCTCGCCTGCCTAGTGCTAGGCCATGCTAGGCGCTGGTGCTGGCCAGTGCTAGGCGCTGCTGCTGCTGGCTGCCTAGCACTGCCTATCGCACATGCATCTCTCTCTCGCATCGCATCGCTAGCACAGCCAGCATGCGTGCTGCTAGTGAGCCACGCATGATGGCCGCACTGACTTTCGCATCATGTGCACACGCCTCCTGCCCACACGCACTGGCTGGTCGCATATGTGAAATCCTTGCACCTCGCATCACGCACCAGCCATGCGCCATGCACCACGCACACGCACATGCATGCGTGGTGCTGCTACCTAGCACCTTAGCCAACCATTGCACGTGCACACACCAGCTCACACGCATCAGTGCGGGTGCTGTGCGAGGCTAGTGTGCGAGGCTGCGAGGCACACACGCACACACACGCATGCCCCTGGCATTGCGATGGTGCTTGTGCATGGTGCCAGGCCTTGCGATGGCGCCTAGCAAGGGTTGTGCGCTGCGATAGGGCACCATATGCACCCTGGCACCACGCTAGCATGCTACTAGCTGCTATGGGTTGCCTGGTGCCTGTGTGGCTTGCGATAGCTGCCATGCGCACCTAGGCACCCATGCTAGCATGCTGCTAGCTTGCGATGGGCTGCCAGGGTACGCCTAGGCTGCGATGGTGCCTAGCACACCATGGTGCGCCTAGCACACACATGGCGCGCCTAGGATTGCTATGAGCTAGCCTAGCCTAGCTACGGCTACGCTCATACTTGTTGCTTGTGATTTTACGACGCTCGGTATCGACGCCCTAGGCTTGGTTTCTGACGTCTGTATTCGTAAAACTCTGTCGACTCATTAAATCCTTTCGGATTAATTCGACGTCTCGGATCGGAGATTCGATTGGGTTCGACCCAAAGGGTTTAGTTAAGATTAAGCTGTAATATCAATTGTACCTCGATATTACTGATCGGAAGCGGCCTCCACCTAGGTAATCCGGTCACTTGACCTTACTGAAGAATTAGCTCTGTAATAATTCTGAACCCTCTATCGGAATAATACACTTGTTGGAAGGACACCATTCCTTTCAGGTGGGTGTGACTAAACCTATGATCCGGCATGTCCATCAACCCTGAATCCTTTTTATGGTGGTTAGGGTACCCAAGGGTGGCCCTATGAGCACTTTAACCAACCCTTCCATGCATTCATGGATCGCCGCGGGTTTGATTTCATAAACCCTCCTAAGGAACGGGAGGGTAGAAACCCCCAATGAGGGTTCTCTCCCTCCCTTACCCCTCGGATTTTCATGCCTTTCCCTTTTGCTCGAGACGTGCAAAAGACTAGCGTGGGGAAGGATGTTCCTTTTGGTTGAAGTGTACATAGGAGGGTAGTGTGGTAGGATGGTAGCTTGTGCATATGGAGAACCATCAAGGGTAATGAATTTATTGTAGTTAGTGATGATTTTTGGTTGGTTATATTCTTATGATGATGATGTTATGGAGGTAAAAAAAAAAATGTTTTTCCCTCTTCTCTCGTGACCCCATAATCCAAATCCCTTAATCCAAATTTTATAAATAACTTTTTGTCAGTCATTTTCTTTTGTTTATAATTCCAGTCTTTTTCTTTTGTTCACTAACTTTTCTTTGTATAGTTGTAGTGTTTCTTTTCTTTTGGCTCACTTTCCTTGTAGCTTGAAAACGGAAACACAAAAAGATGGAATAAGGAGCAACTCAAGCTCCGGAAACCATGGTGAGATCGCAATATTTGTCTTGTGTTCTAATTCAAGCAGCATTTGTTGAGATCTTTCCCTACTTTCCTTTACTTTCCTTTGTGTCCATAGTTAGTTTAGACTAAGATGGAGTTGATTGTTCGAGGTTGTTTGCATTTTATTCCATGGAATCTGGTGATCGTTGGTATTGATGCCGAATGATCTTTGTTTGTTGATTGGGAATTATATGTTTACTAGCCTCTTATCTCTCTTGTACTCCTTCCTTTAAAACCAAAAAAAAAAAAAAAAAAAAAAAAAAAAAAAAAAAAAAACTAGCCTCTTATCTCTCTTGTACTCCTTCCTTTAAAAAAAAGAAAAAAAAAATCGAAAAATGTGAAAAATGAAAAAGATTTTCCTTTTTGTTCAAGGCAAACCACGAAAAGCTTAGTTGTTTCATTTTCATTTCGAGCATAATAAAGTTAAATTGTGTGTTTGAATGCTTTGCTTCTTGAGTGTTATAAGTTTGCATGCTTCGGGATTGCCATTGGTTGACTCTAGGACATGTTCATGCTAAGGTAGTTGTTCTAGAACTCGTAAGGCCCATCGAACCCAAATTCACTTTTTTGTGGTAAGAAGGTGTTGCTCTCATTAGGGGATTTGAAGCCCTAGAGATGGTTTTTGTAACCCGATGTGAGCCTTATTGTTCAAGCCTCCAACATTACTTGTATGAGCGGCGTAGGATCCTCACCAAGGAATGCTTAGATCTAGAACTTGGCGTTTGGCTCCCGAGATTGAGACCAAACTAACCTATGAATGACAAAGGCATTCTTCATTCGGTGACTATTTTTGTTTTCTAGGATTAGCTTTTATTTTTATTATCTTTAGTATTTTTGGTAGCATTTGCCCTTACCACGTTGAGTCTTCCCCTCCTTGATTATAGCACATTACTAGTCCATGGCCCTTTTGTTTTACTTTCACCCTTAGAACCGTGAAGCTCAAGCCATGAAAGCTTATTGTTGTTTTGATTTGAAATTTGGAAGGGAATGGTTCTAAATGGAAAGTGAAGTAGTGATTTTGTGAATATGTGTTCAATAAAAGCGAATGTAAATCCTAGAAAAAGCCTTCTATATTGAAAAAAAAAAAGAAAAAAAAGGGGGAGAGTTGATGAATGAAGATGTAAGAGGAAAACGAAAGCTCAAAAGTGTTTGGCAATGTAGTTCAAGTTTGTGGCAACGTAGTTTGAAAATTTGTAGATGATTGATTTTGAAAAAAGAGGCTTGATCACCCTTTGCTTCACGATTAGGCTAAGCACCAATTTCCAAATTTTTCAACACCCTTACCCCCCAGCCAACGTTACAACCCTTTCGATGCTCTTTTGACCTAGGTTGGTTGAGTCACTAGTCGGTGGAGGGAGCTGGATCTCAAGCATATGGAGAGCGCATGACTTGGTAAGATGTTGGGTTCCTCTATTTTGCAGTGTTTTGTTCCGGCTCCTTCGAGGAGTCACTTGATGCTATCTCCAAGGGAGGATTTGAATCTAGATGAGGGAACGTGGTAAGATTGTATGGAATGCGGGGGGAGTGGTGCATGTTAGAGTTCTCTATGCTCAGCATGACTTATCCTTCAATCAACCTTTGGCATCCCCTTGCATGCTCACTTCTACTGCTCAGAATGTTTGGCATTCATTCATGTTTGTTATCTCTAAAAGCTCGATTTGGCTATGATTTGTGTTGGATTTGTTGTTTCTCTTTCCCTTGTTTTTGGTTTGTCTTGAACACAATTTTGTAAGAGTTGTGGGGTATGCTCTTTGGAAACCCTCACGAGTTCACAACTCGTCCTCATCGGCGACCTTAGGGTTTAAATGGCTTGTTGCTTTTGCTAAGAGAAATTTCGGCTTTTCTTTTGTTCCTTGCTTATTTGAATAACTAAATCTTTCTCCCTTGTTCATTTTCTTTGGCTTTGCTCGAGGGCGAGCAAAGGCTTGATGAGTGACATTTATGTCACTCTTAGGGGTAGTGTTTAGGTCTCTTTCCTCCTATTTTTCTTAGGTTTTTCTACCTCCTTTCTCCTATTTTGCTTTGTTCTTTTATGTGTTGATGAAAAGTATGCTTATTTGCGCTTGTTTTGATAATCTTTATACATTATTTTATCATCCCTATGCTCTCGAAATCTTTGCTATCTTTTGCAGGTTCTATGGCGGTCCTAAGCACGGTGGGAGGCCCCTTGGCCAAGTCTGGAGGCATGGACAAAGGCAAGAGGAGCAAAAGGGAAGGAGAGGAAGCAAGAAAGAGGAAGTGCAAGAGGAGGTGTGGCCGAACCTCTGAAAGATTCGGTCGAACCTAGGTGTGGTCAAACTTTTGAAAAGTTTGACCGAACCTCCAAGGTGCAAAGAAGGCAGTGTCAACCCAGTTTTCAACAATTTTGTAGGAGGGGTCGAACCTCAAAAGTTCAACCAAACAAAGATCAGGGAGGTTTGACCGAACCTACCCAGAGTTCGACCGAACCTACCCTTAGTCCGACCGAACCTACCCAGAGTTCGGTTGGACCTTTTCCCGATCTCAGCCAACTTTGTACGAACTATTTAAGTTCCTTTTTAGATCGTTTTTGGGAGAAGATTAGAAAAAGAGTAGAATAGTTTTCAGCAAAAACTTTCTCTTAGTTAGAAAAAACTTTCTTCATGGGCTTCCTGCATGACTGCTTGTCGTTCACATTCTAGGATACACCTAAGGGCGGGCTTAGAATACCCCTTCCTGTATAGTACCCTATACAACACTATGTATCTATATGAGTCCTTTCTTACCCCAGTCGCCTACTCTTCATCCTCCGATAATGTTTCATGGAGTTTATATGCCAGTATATCTGAGTACCTTGCTTTCCGCTTGCTAGTGCAGTTCACCTGCTTTTGCCCCTCAACGCTCTTGTCTTCTAAGACTTCCACCATCACCGTTCTACTCAGGCTCTATAATGTTGAACTAGCCAACTTTGATAGTGCATCTGCTTGAGCATTCTCTACCCTAGGGACCAGCTCGATGTCAAAGCTGATTAATTGGGCTATTAACTCTTTCATGCTGCCACATACTTCTGCATCAATGGCTCTCTAGCCTCATACCCCCACTAAGCTGGCTCGCTACAAGCTGCGAGTCAATCTGGAGTTTAACTTTCTTAGCACTTGCTGCCAAACTCATTCTCAGACCTGCCAAACTCATTCTTAGCCATTGCCACATAATTAAATACTCCCCCATCGGTGATGTTTGGGGTAAACCCCCCCATGCCACGTGGCCCAATAGCAAGCTGACACGTGTCAGCCCCATAAGGGCCCAATGGGATCCAATCGGATGCTGACACGTGACACTGTAACCCTAATAGGGGAGCAGATCTTCTTATACTATAAATAAAGGAAACTCCTCATTTATTATACATTTAGAAAACACTCATAAATACAAACACCAAAAACGAGCAATATTAATTGCAGAATTCTCTCTAAATTAGAGAGAAAATCCATTTACTTTCCGCACCTTTATTACATTAGGAGACATTCTAACTTGATTGTCGGAGGCGAAACTCCACCCAACCGGAGTTTCGTGGCTTTGCAGGTACAGACGGTCGGCGCGCATTCCTAGAATTTTAACTCTCTCGAGGGACTCCAAAAACCTTGAAACATTTGGCGCCGTTTGGGGGGAGAGCACTTCTAAGATGGCATCCGATACTGTACCGCCTGGTGAGCGCAGACAGCCTACGGCCGAGCCTGAGGGCCATATTGACCAGGATAGTGGTGACGACTATGAGGGCGACACCTATGTGGCCGCAGACGGGTCATTTCGAACAAGGCGCACCCGTTCCAAACAAACAAAGGAACAGGGCAAAGACAATACAGGCCCCAGCAACCCAGCCGGCAAGCTTGCTGGGCCACCCCAGGCGGCGGAGGGCACAACCCCCATCACTAGAGACGAGCTCATGAAATTCATGACGAGTTTCAAGGGGGAAATCAAAAACATAATTTAGAAGTCAACTGGCTCAAACAAGGGTCAGTCGGCAAACAAGCCTTCTCCCTCCAGGAAGAAGCACCTCAAAGACCGGGTGCCTACTGCTCACCCTAAACCAAAGGGGACGGATGGGCCCCTGATCGACCTATCCAAACTTCGTTTCTCTGAATCAGTGCAAAGGAAGGCTATCCGACAAGTTTAGCCGGATGGGTTAAAAAAGACTTACTTTGACGCCCGGATGTTCATCCAAGAGAAGAGAAGTCAACAAATGTCTGAGTCGGCCTTAACGTCGACTTACCTAGACAGTTTTCGCAATATTTCATTGAAGTATTCGAAGACAAACCGAGAGAGTCAGTCACGCGGCATGTCCGCACGTACTGGCCCTCAGATTATC
The DNA here is from genome assembly GCF_001683475.1 of Chenopodium quinoa. Taxonomy (NCBI): domain Eukaryota; kingdom Viridiplantae; phylum Streptophyta; class Magnoliopsida; order Caryophyllales; family Amaranthaceae; genus Chenopodium; species Chenopodium quinoa. Next base: position 752,344 of record NW_018743252.1, read on the forward strand.
CATCCGGTTCCGTATGTGCCCCAACAACCATACATGCCGTATGGATCTCCATACATGCAGTCGGCCCTCTACAGGAGTCCGGCGGCACAGCAGGTCTAGCCTATGGACTGGATGCTCCAGCTGCTAAACCTTGGGGAATAGCCGTCGGCGTTCTCTAGGGAGATAACCAAAGCGGCTCAGCCGGCCAAGGTTAACAATATGTTGGTTGGTACCTACAACGGTACCACCAACTCGGAAGACCACCTAATGGCTTACACCAACCTCATGTACCTACAAGGGTTGGAAGACGGCGCCTGGTGCCGATGCTTCCCGGCAACATTGAAGGGCATAGCCCAACGATGGTTTGGTAATCTACTAGCCGAGTGCATCAACAACTTTAAGACGCTTGCATACCTGTTCGCGTCCAACTTCTCCATGAACATCCCTGCCAAAAAGACAAGTCTCGATCCAGGGGCTATTCAGCAGGGAGACAATGATGGACTACAGTCCTATGTCAGGCGGTTCAATCTGATGAGAATTCATATTCAGGGGCTGTCTAACGAAGTTGCATACACAGACTCCTTCAAGGGTCTGAAGGACGGGTCGACCTTTAAGTTCGACCTGGTCCGCAAGAGGGTTGCTACCCTCCAAGAGGCGTTGATGGAAGCCGAAGCGTATATACAGGCGACGGAGCTCTATGCCATCAAGCACTCGTCGGAACCTAGAAGGTCCGACAATAAAGAGAGTCGGTCTGCTCAGCCGGCAAAGAAAGAAGAGAGCAAGAAAAGGAAAGAAATTTGGGCGGCGAATTGCTCTGGTCAGCCGTCCCAAAGGAAACAGAGAAAGTTAAAGCCGTACGTCCCCAAGTACGAGTTCAACAAGGACTGCTCCTCCATCCTCATGGAGATCAAAAACCGGTTAACAATTGAAAAACCGGCAGCAATGAATAGTTCCATCAAGAACCGGGACAAGAGCAAGTATTGTCAGTTCCATGAGGATGTAGGCTATGACACCAATGGTTACTATAGCCTCAGGCGGCTATTGGACCGTCTGGCTGATGAGGGGGCTTTAAAGTCGTATATGGTGAAGTCCAAGGGTAATCCCAAAACCAACAATGGACAACCGTCCAAGCAGCCGGTTGTGATCTCTAACACCGATGAAGAGCACATCTTCACCATAGCAGGCGGTTTCGCGGGCGGTGGTCCTACCATCCGGGGCTGGCCAACTCATTGGATGAGGGCCAGGCGTCAAAAGACACCTACCCTGAGGTTTTCATCTCTGAGAAGGAGTGGGGAGGATTGACCTACCCATCCGGCTAGGAGAGAATGGGGAAGGACGACACATGGTCGTCAAGTTTTTGGTGGTCAAGGAATTGACCGCCTACAACCTTATTCTGGGTCGTCCAACCCTCAACGAGTCCAAGGCAGTCATCATCCCATCCCTCATGCTGATCAAGTTTGAGAGGGATGACGGGTCAGTGGGTTCCATGAACGGGGATCAGAAGACGGCTAGGGAGTGCTACCTCTCAGGCGTCAAGCCGACTGTGGCCACAGCCGGCCAAGGCGAGGAGCCCATTGACCTTGATGACCTCAAGGAAGCCGCACTTGTTCCCAATGGAGCCGTCAAAAAGAGAAAGGCGGACCACCTGGTGGCCGTCAAAAAAGAGAAGCAATAGCATTCACTAATCGGGGAACAATCAGAGGATCTCCGTCCCCAGCCGGCTGGTGATAATATTGATATTATTCTAGACGACAGCCGTCCGGAAAGAACCGTAAAAGTGGGGACGGTTGCTTTTGCAAAGTTGGGTGCTGACTTGCACCAACTGCTGAAGGAATTCAAAGACATCTTTCTATCCACAAACTTGCTGTGGATCCAAAAAAGAAGCCAGTTTGGCAAAAGAAAAGGAACCACGGTGAGGAAAGATCTCAGCCGGCAGCCGCTGAGGTCAAGAAGCTACTAGATGTCGGGTTCATTCGGCAATGCTACTACCCGGATTGGGTAGCTGATGAGTGACATTTATGTCACTCTTAGGGGTAGTGTTTAGGTCTCTTTCCTCCTATTTTTCTTAGGTTTTTCTACCTCATTTCTCCTCTTATGGCTTCTTTATGTGTTGATGAAAAGTATGCTTATTTGCGCTTGTTTTGATAATATTTATGCATTATTTTATCATCGCCATGCTCTCATAATCTTTGCTATCTTTTGCAGGTTCCATGGCGGTCCTAAGCACGGTAGTAGGCTCCTTAGCCAAATATGGAGGCATGGACACATGGACAAAGGCAAGAGGAGCAAAAGGGAAGGAGAGGAAGCAAGAAAGAGGGATAAACTAAAGAGGGATATAAGTTTAGGAGTGTGAGTTGTTTTCCTAATTCCATGAGGTTGGTTTTACATATAGTCCTTGCTATCTCTTGCCTCTATTTGCTCCCAATATGTGTGTTGATTACAGAGATTTGAACAAGGCATGTCCGAAGGATAGCTATCCACTTCCCAAGATCGACAGTCTAGTCGACTCTACAGCCGGTCATGCCTTGATGAGCTTCATGGACGCCTACTCAGGCTTCCATCAGATACCTTTGTGGAAAAAAGATCAAGAAAAGACGGTATTCGTCACTAATCAAGGGTTGTTCTGTTATACGGTGATGTCGTTTGGGTTGAAGAATGCGCCTGCTACCTTCCAACGAATGATTAATACGGTCTTCATTAATCAGATTGAGAGGAATGTAAAGGCGTACATTGATGACATGATAGTTAAATCCAAGCTGCAGATGGATCACCTTGCTGATCTCTGAGAAACCTTCACCACCCTCAAGCAGCATAAGGTCATGCTTAATGCCAAAAAGTATGTCTTTGGTGTTGAGTCTGGGAAGTTTCTCGGATTCTTGATTGATCAAAGGGGGCTAGAGGCCAATCCGAAAAAATTGCAGGCGGTGATTAACATGAAGTCACCCGGCACTGTCAGAGAAGTCCAAAAGCTCAGCGGTTGTCTGGCAGCATTGGGGATATTCCTCAGCCGGTCAGGTGACAAGTGCCTCTACTTCTTCCAGGCAATCAAGAAGAAGACTAGATTTGAATGGGGGGTGAGAATGTTGAGGCGACATTCCAAAAATTGAAGGAGCACCTTCACTCTTTGCCACGGCTGGTTAGCCCTCTAGAAGGAGAGGTTCTCTACTTGTATCTAGCCGTCTCAGATCATGCCCTCAATGTCGTTCTCCTAGCTGAGAGAGACGACATATGGCTCCCAGTGTATTTCATTAGCCAAGATCTCCGGAATGCTGAGCTGCGGTACCCCTTGGTTGAAAAATTTTGCTTTGCTCTTTTCATGGCAGTCAAGAAGTTAAAGCCATACTTCTTGGCACATCCGGTGACGACTACACCGTGTAGGGTTTCGTAGTGACCCGACACTACGCGGAAGGAAACCCACCAAGACCCGCCCCTTAATTAAAACAATTAAAAAGCATATTAAACTTAATCAAACAAGATTAAGAACAAGAATTATACCTTTGACGCGTGCTTCGCTCCCAAAGAGCTCTTACTTCAAAATCCCGAAAATAAGATATCTCCAACGGATTGTACCCTCGACCCGACCCGAGCGTCCTAAGTCTTGAAGGTTAGTCAAGACCCTGACAAAAGAACTATGAGTTTTGCGAATCAAAGGTTCACTCTTACTTAGAGTTGTCTTTTTAATTCCACTCAAGGTTGTTCATTTCCCAATACCCAGGCCATGTATTTATAGGGAAATGAACCCTTGAACTTCATTCCCCAACCTATGTGGGAGAATGAATAATTTTGCTAATTAATTTATTTCTAAAATAAATTAATAAATAAATCCAATCATAATGCAATAAGGGTCAAGGGGAGAGAGAAAGTTAGGTGAGGACCATGTACCTTGGGGGGGACCATTGCCATGCTCCCCGAGGCATGGCTCTAAGCCTTGGTCCCCACTCTCCTCACAAAACCGCCTCAAGCATGCTGTTGGGCTGGCAGCTAGCTGGCATTGCCAGCATGCCCAGCCAGCTAGCACCAGCCCACCATGCAGCCTTCGCATCCCAGCCAGGCAGTGTTGCTTGGTGCTGGACGATGCTTGGCGCTGGTGCGTGCCAGTGCTAGGCGCTGGTGCGTGCTGGTGCTGGCCCTAGTATCCCACGCACATACGCACACACCTCGCGCATCCAGCATGTATGATGCTAGCGAGCCACGCATGCTGGCCCCCTTTTGTCTCGCACCATACGCACACATACCTTCGCAGCATCTTTCGCACATGCACTAGCCACGCACCATGCGCACTAGTCATGCATAGCGTGCATTGGCCTCGCACCACACGCACACCCACGCATCATACAGTAGCCTTGGTGAGTGGTGATGCTGGGCTGCTGTGCGTGGCCTAGCAATACGCTGGCGCCCAGGCCCGCGCATATGCATGGTGCGCTGCTTGGTGCTGCCATGTGAAGGCTAGCACACAAGCCAGCACGCATGCTGCGCCAATGCTAGCCAAGCACCCATGCCAGGCACGCACGCACGCAGTACCTAGTGCCTGCGATGGTGCGCCTGGTGCCTGCGATGGGCAGCAATGGTGCATAGCCTCATGCTAGGGCTGCGATAGCTGCGATGGGTTGCTAGGTGCTCCTGGTGCGCCTATTGCTTGCGATAGGCTACTAGGCCGCGCCTAGGCTGCGATGGTGCACCTAGGCTGCGATGGCGCGCCAAGCACACCTAGTGTGCTTAGGCTTGCGCCTAGCCATGCTAGGTGCATGCTAGCTTGAACTAGCCTAGCATCCACATGGCTAGGTTAGTGTGGTGCTAGGGCTATGTTCGTACTTGTTGCTTTGTGATTTCGCGACGCTCGGTCTCGACGCCCTAGGCTCGATATCCGACGTTTGTATTCGTAAAACTTTGCTGACTCATTAAATCCTTTTGGATTAATTTGTCGTCTCGGATTAGTGATTCGATTGGGTTCAACCCGAAGGGTTCAGTTAAGATTAAGCTGTAACATCAATTGTACATTGATATTACTGATCGGAAGCGGCCTCCACCTAGGCATTCCGATCACTTGACCTTACTGAAGAATTAGCTCCGTAATAATTCTGAACCCTGTATCGGAAGAATACACTTGTTGGAAGGACACCATTCCTTTCAATCTCCCACTTGTCCTAAGTGTGCATATAGTGTATATCCCATTTCCTATGTCACTTAATGTTTCTTCGTGAACTATAAGGTAAGATTCTTTGTCATCCTTATTACGTTCAGAAGTGTTTCTCGATCTCCCAGTTCGACTGTGAATAAGCAGATGATTTCTAAAATCCATCTGTGCACGGCCATGCATTTTCACAGTCTCGCTCTTCGAGCGGCCTTGTAAACAACAAAACATTTTACCTATTGTTATTAGGGGGACAATCCCAGTCTTGTATTGTAAGTTTTTCTTACTAAGAGGACATAGTCTCCTGAGTGTTCCCGTTATGATCCCCAGTTACGGCAGACGTTTGGAAACATCAAAGAGTCTAGTACTCAAACAAGAAAATTTCACTGTACTCATGGTCGAAGGAAACAAGTTCCGATAGTCATAATGACAAATGTACTTATGACAAAAATTTAAATTTTTCTTAAAGTACTCTCATAGGTCTTATCCAGTACAGTTCCAAACTGTGCCTGTGCAAATGATTTATGACCGTCACGTCCTTGCAGCACAAGAAACGGTGCTGTAAATCATACTACACACTAATCAATGGCGGTCATCAATCATCCATCTGTTAGATGACCTTGATTAGGGACAATTTTCGATTTAATATTCAATCTTCACTTAACAGGTGTTTCTTTATCCAAGACATGGTCTTGATACCCTGTTTTGAATATTTCCTTAAATCGAATGGACTCATTATTTAATTCTAAACCACAATTAAATAGTAATGGAGTGAACGATAATTTTGCACAAAAATTAATTACTCCATTAATGAATGGTTTTAATACAGTGTCTTACATTAAAAATCCTATTTTATTAAAACACATGTACAGGGAATTTCAAAGCCAGTCTCCAACATGCTTAATTCCCTTTGCCTCAATGTGCTTGTTGTGTTTCACTTGAGGCAGTAGTTTAGTCAAAGGATCGGCTACATTATCATCCGTGCCAATCTTACAAATTCTGATTTCACCTTCGGATTTCCATTCCCTTATCATGTGAAATCGTCTTTGCACGTGTTTGACCTTCTGGTGCTCTCTCGGCTCCCTTGCCTGAGCAATAGCTCCATTGTTATCACAATAGAGGTCTATCGGCCCCTTGATTGAGGGTACAACACCAAGTTCTCTAATGAACTTGCGAATCCAAACAGCTTCCTTGGAAGCTTCTGAAGTGGTGAAGTACTCGGCTTCAGTTATAGAGTCTGCAGTGGTGCTCTGCTTGGCACTCTTCCAACTAAACGCTCCTCCATTCAGACAGAATATGTACCCCGACTGAAACTTGAAGTCGTCTCTGTCAGTCTGGAAGCTAGCGTCGGTGTAATCTTCAACAACCAGTTCTTTATGGCCTCCATATACCAGGAATTTATCCTTGTTCCTTTTCAGGTACTTAAGGATGTTCTTGGCCGCAGTCCAATGCGCCTCTCCTGGGTTCGGTTGGTATCGACTCGTTGCACTCAGGGCATACGATACATCTGGCCTTGTACATATCATGGCATACATGATCGATCCGATTAGTGAAGCATATGGGATTTGATTTATTCTTTCTCGCTCAACAGGTGTCTGTGGACACTGTTTCTTGCTGAGAGTTATGCCATGGGTAAATGCCCTCTTTTGGCATTCTCCATGTGGAATTGAGCTAGTACCTTATCAATGTAAGTTTTCTGGCTTAATCCAATCATCCTCTTAGATCTATCCCTGTAGATCTTGATGCCCAATATGTACTGTGCCTCTCTTAAGTCCTTTATTGAAAAGCACTTTCCCAACCAGCCCTTTACGGACTCTAACAATTTTGTGCTGTTTCCAATGAGAAGTATGACATCGACATACAGGACTAAGAATGCAATATCACTCCCACTGACCTTCTTGTATACACAAGATTCATCTGGATTCTTGATAAAACCAAACTTGCTAATGGCTTCAACAAATCGCAGATTCCAACTTCTGCTGGCTTGCTTTAGTCCATAAATGGACTTCTTCAGCTTGTAAACCTTTCAAGCATTGCCTGGATCAAAAAAACCTTCTGGTTGTGTCATATACACAGTTTCTTCTAAAATTCCATTAAGGAAGCCGGTTTTGACATCCATTTGCCATATTTCATAATCGTAATATGCAGCAATCGCTAGGATGATCCAGACGGATTTTAGCATTGCAACTGGTGAAAAAGTTTCATCATAGTCAACCCCGTGGACTTGTCTATAACCTTTTTCCACCAGTCTAGCTTTGTATATTGATACATTTCCATCCCTGTCTGTCTTCACTTTGAAGATCCATTTGCAACCAATGGGTGCATAACCCTCGGGCAAATTCACCAAGTCCCAGACTTGATTTTCAGACATGGAGTCCATCTCGGATTTCATGGCCTCTTGCCATTTTGCAGAGTCGGGGCTTGTCATACTGCTTGTATGTCGCCGGCTCATCACCATCCATAACTAGGATGTCCTGATCATCAGTTAAGACGATACCAAGGTATCTGTCTGGTTGAGATCTTTGCCGTTGTGACCTACGAAGGGTAATCGGTTGAGCATTTTCATTGTCTGTTTGATTCTGACCAATCTTCTTAGATGCTTCCAAAGTATCTAGATTGTCAGTTTTGTCATGTTGACATTGTTGCTCGTCCTCTCGAACTTCGTCGAGTTTGATTTTCCTCCAACTTGTCATTTTAGAAAGGTGATCCTTCTCCAAAAAGACACCATCACGAGCAACAAAAACTTTGTTCTCGGATTTATTGTAGAAGTAATACCCTTTGGTTTCTTTTGGATATCCCACAAAGAAACACTTATCCGATTTGGGGTGAAGTTTGTCCGAAATCAATCTCTTGACATATGCTTCGAATCCCTAAATCTTGAGAAAAGACAACCTAGGAGGTTTCTTAGTCCATAATTCATATGGAGTCTTTTCTACAGTTTTTAACGGAGCTCTATTCAGTGTTAGTGCTTCAGTTTGTAGCGCATGTCCCCAGAAAGATATAGGGAGTTCACTAAGACCCATCATTGATCGAACCATGTCTAAGAAGGTTCGATTCCTCCGTTCGGACACTCCGTTCCACTAAGGAGTTCCGGGAGGTGTCAACTCTACAAGAATGCCATTTTCTTTCAAGTGATCGTCGATTTCATGGCTCAAATATTCACCACCTCGATCCGATTGAAGTGCTTTGATTTTCTTGCCAAGTTGATTTTCAACTTCTTTCTGAAATTCTTTGAATTTCTCAAAGGATTCAAATTTATTCGACATTAAGTAGATATAGCCATATCTACTATAATCGTCGGTGAAGGTGATGAAATATCGTTAACCTTGCCTTGCGGGTGTGCTCATAGGTCCACATACATCCGTGTGTATTAGACCTAATAAGTCACTTGACCTTTCTCCTATCTTGGAGAATGGTTGTTTTATCATCTTGCCTAATAAGCATCCTTCGTAATTTTCAAACGACTCTAAGTCGAATGAGTCAAGAATACCTTCTTGAAGAAGTTTCTTGATGCACTTGATGTTAATATGGCCAAGACGACAATGCCACAAGTAGGTTTGATTCGACTCTATGGTCTTAGCCCTTTTGGCAGTATTCTCGATGTTATAAACCTGTTTGTCTAGTGAAAGCACCTAAAGACCATTTTCTGAGTGTGCCTTACCATATAAAACATTATCAAAATAAATAAAACAACTATTGTTTTTGATTCGAAATTCGAATCCTTTGGCGTCCAACGCCGATATTGAAATAATGTTTTTGGTCACTCTAGAAAACATGATAGCAGTTTTCAAGTTCTAGAATAAGCCCTGAGGGCAAAGACAAACTGAGAGTTCCAACGGATACGACATACATCCTTACTCCATTGCCGACCCGAAGCTCGACCTCTCCCTTCTCTACCCTCCTATTTATCCTTAGTCCCTGAGCATTGGAACAAAGGTGTGAGCCACATCCGGTATCTAATAACCATGATGTTTTGCTAGCGAAGTTTAAGTCTATAACGAAAATACCTGATGAAGAAGCAATGTTGCCGTTCTTCTTATCTTCCTTGAATTTGAGGCAGTCCCGTTTCCAATGTCCCTTCTTGTAGTGAAACCATTCGGAATCAGATTTAGAAGAAGCTGCCTTCTTGTCCTTGCTGCCCTTGGCAGATTTTGACCGCGAATTTCTTCTTTTTCCCTTTAAAGCTCTTCCTTTTGCCCAAACGTTTGAATGGCTTGCCCTTCCTCACCATGAGCATGTCATGCTTGCCCTCATCCTTGAGGGTTTCCTCGGCTTGCTTCAACATACCATGAAGCTCGGTGAGGGTTTTCTCCATACTATGCATATTATAGTTCATCTTGAACTGATCATAGCCTTTGTGAAGGGAGTGGAGAATGATGTCAACTGCCATTTTAGTTGAATACCCAGCATCAAGCCTTTCCATGTTCTCAAACTAATCCAATCATTTTGAGGACATGCGGGCTGACTGGCTCTCCTTTCTTGAGCTTGCTCTTAAGGATCTGCCTGTGGGTTTCGAACCTTTCAGTTCGGGCCTGCTCTTGAAACATATTCTGAAGCTCAGAAATGATTTCAAAAGTTGTCTCCTTTTCAAAGAAAGTCTTTTGAAGGTCCGGAGACATGGTGGCCAACATGATGCATTTGACATCCCGATTGGCACTTTGCCATCGGTTAAGGGCAGCCTGAGTGACCTCATTAGGAGCGTCGGGCATTTCCTCATCAAGGACGTATCCTTTTGCTCCTGCATTAGTACAATGCGGAGATTTCTTTGCCAATCAAGAAATTTTGGCCCGCTCAACTTCTCCTTGTCGAGAATCGAGCGCAAAGAGAATTGGTTGTTGTTTGAGTTACTTGCAGACATGATTTCTCCTTCTTTGAGTTACTTCTCCTTGTCGAGAATCGAGCGCAAAGAGAATTGAAAGAATTTGAAGTGAAAAACCATTCATATATCAATAAGTTGAAATTTAAAACGTTCATGCATATTTATTCAATCTTATTGAGCATTTTATCCACGCATTTAAAATTGTCCCTTATGGGCGAGAATAAAATGATTCCGAGATCCCAAAGATCAAGAAATGGATAAGCATGCTTTGGCTTGTCTTAACCATTAAATATCTTAAGGTAATCAATCCAATTGCTAATAGCTCCAAGCTACTCTCGGTTTGATAAAATGTCGCATCTAATGCATTCTTGACATTTTATCTCTTTTGCCACGACATCTAAGGACTCCTTACTGATATCGTTGAGCTTAACCAACACAACTTGTATACCTAGTATACCTTACGTTCCTAGGGAAGTAGTGATGCCTCACTTTGGCGTAATCCATCCCGTACGCGCATTAGTTCGGTAAGTGTTGTTCTTAGAACGGCAAATTTTAGCTCAATATTATTAAAGGGACCTAGGGTTTCTATGTTGGTTGATTTAAGTGAACTTAACTAATCGTCGCAACATAATAGAAATCCTAGACATGCATCTAGAAATTATATATAATGACAATATATAAGGCATAAAGTAGATGCATTTGGCAACTAGCATGACCCCTTGAAATCTTTAATTTCCATGGGTCTTCATCTTGGCTCGTCTTCGTTGAAACGCCACCTTGAGACATCTTGGCCAAAAAGAAATAAAAGAAGCTAGATAGAACGACTAAGATTAATCTAATAGTACAAAAATACTTAACGGTTCGCAGACCGTATTTAGATTTACAAAAATACACAACGGAACGCAGTCCGTATTTTCTATCCTAGTCGGGCCCCACTAGTTGCCATTTTCAAAGACCTGTTTTGAAAACAATCTTCCATTCACCCATTCACTATTTGTGAATGGCCCATGCAATTTTACGAAATACTTAATTAAACACGCAAAACTAGTAACTAACTTAGGTGGTTAATCCAATTAACGCGCCTAATTAAAACTAGTCAAAGTGGTTTAATCCATTATTTCTAAACGCAAAATGCTAACGCACTTAATTAAGCTCCCACTAAATTCTGCATCCTTACTTAATTAATCCGATTAATTAAGTCGGCATTACCCATAATTTGTCAAAATTTTGCAAAATCGAAAATCGAGGTTTTTAGCCTCGTTAAAATAATTATTTAAAATTATTAAAACAGCAAAAAATATCGCAAAAACATAGCTCAAGCTTAAGCAAAAACGTCCCACAAAACCCTTTGAGGTTGCGCACCATGGCTGCTAGGCAGCCCATGGCATGGCGCTATGGTGCGTGGGCGAGGCCTGCAATGCCTAGCAAGCATCGCTGCTAGCCCAGCGGCCTGCTAGCATGCTGGTGCTTGCGTGCTGGGCTGGCGCCTACTGCTGCTAGCCAGCATGCATAGGCAGCCTCTGCCCAACCAGTGCCCCACGCATTGCTGCGCCCAACACCTTCCCTGCCACACACAGCCACGCGCATTGGTGCAATAGCCTTGCGTAAACCATAGGCAGCCACATGTGGGCTGCTAGGCAGCCCGGCTAGCCTTGGCGACGCTTGCGGTTTTGCATTGATTTACGTGCATTTCCTCGGATTTTTAATTCCGATTTGTGTGTGACAATAATTAATTCCAAATTACATTTTAGAATTAATTTGAGGGAAAATAAAATAAAATAAAATTAAGTCCTACTTAAATAAAATTTATTTTATTGGTGCGTGCACAAGCCTAAATTATCCAAAATTTCAATTTTGAACAAAATTAGGTCTAATTTTATGCTTAAAATAAAATGAGCTATGTCCAAAATTAATGTTGCCAATATGCAAATTAATAATGGATTTGACAAATGGAAGTTGGAAAAATAAATTAACCATCCAATGATAAAAATTTTCCAACTTGCATACTTGTGTAAAATACCAAGATTACATCTTCCAATATGAAGATTAATCAAATTTTACTCACACGTAATTGAACTTAATGGATTTTAATCAACCTAACATGAAAAATCCAAACTTTGTTCAACATGGAATTTAGGGTTAGGGTTCCTATCATTTAAACCTTTAAAGATTAGAACTTTAACATTACTTGGGAACTTAAAATTACAAAATCACAACAAGTTTTCACACTTTATTGCAATTTATTTGCAAAATTTGTGAAAAAACAAGTTTATGTGAAAAATTGGTATATCATCTTAAGCACTAATAAAAACTCCATTATTATGCTCAAGGATATTTTAAAACCAGAAGATTAGAGATGCAAATATGCATTTAATCTAACCTTGTAATGCTTGCATTAATCAAGGCTTAAAAAGAATTAAAATTTTCGTTGAAAAACGAAAAACCCCAGAAAAATTGGGTTTCTGGTTCGAATTTGGCTTCTGGACAGCCCTGAAAGAGTTGAATCTGTTCCAGAATGTCGATTCCACCCAAAAATCACTATTTTTGAGCTAAAATCTGGGTTCAACAACCAAATTGAAAATAAAATCGAGTTTTAAAATTAATTGAAACGAGCATCTAATCTAATTAGAAGAACATGAACTAGAAAATTAAATTCTTTTAAAACACCTTAATTAAAAAATAATTGCAAAAATTAAAAGGAGCGTGGCTCCGATACCGCTGTAGGGTTTCGTAGTGACCCGACACTACGCGGAAGGAAACCCACCAAGACCCACCCCTTAATTTAAACAATTAACAAGCATATTAAACTTAATCAAACAAGATTAAAAACAAGAATTATACCTTTGACGCGTGCTTCGCTCCCAAAGAGCTCTTAATTCAAAATCCCGAAAACACGAGATCTCCGACGGATCGTACCCTCGACCCGACCCGAGCGTCCTAAGCCTTGAAGGTTAGTCAAGACCCGGACAAAATAACTATGAGTTTTACGAATCAAAGGTTTACTCTTACTTAGAGTTGCCTTTTTAATTCCACTCAAGGTTGTTCATTTCCCAATACCCAAGCTTGGTATTTATAGGGAAATGAACCGTTGAACTTCATTCCCCAACCAATGTGGGAGAATGAATAATTTTGCTAATTAATTTATTTCTAAAATAAATTAATAAATAAATCCAATCACAGTGTAACAAGTGTCAAGGGGAGAGAGAGAGTTAGATAAGGACCATGTACCTTGGGGGGGACCATTGCGTTGCTCCCCGAGGCATGGCTCTAAGCCTTGGTCCCCACTCTCCTCACAAAATCGCCTCAAGCATGCTGCTGGGCTGGCAGCCAGCTGACACTGCCAGCATGCCTAGCCAGCTAGCACCAGCCCACCAAGCAGCCTTCGCATCCCAGCCAGGCAATGCTGCTTGGTGCTGGACGATGCTTGGCGCTGGTGCGTGCCAGTGCTAGGCGCTGGTGCGTGCTTGCGCTGGCCCCAGCATCCCACGCACATAAGCACACACCTCGCGCATCCAACATACATGATGCTAGCGAGCCACGCATGCTGGCCCCTTTTGTCTCGCACCATACGCACACATACCTTCGCAGCATCTCTCGCACACGCACTAGCCACGCACCACACGCACACCCACGCATCACACATCAGCCTTGGTGCGTGGTGATGCTGGGCTGCTGTGCGTGGCCTAGCAATAAGCTGGCGCCCAGACCCTCGCATATGCATGGTGCGCTGCTTGGTGCTGCCATGCGAAGGCTAGCACATAAGCCAGCACGACTGCTGCGCCAATGCTAGCCAGGCACCAATGCTAGCACTTGGTGCCAGGGATGATGTTGCCATGCCAGGCACGCACGCACGCAGCACCTAGTGCCTGCGATTGTGCGCCTGGTGCCTGCGATGGGTAGCAATGGTGCCTAGCCTCATGCTAGGGCTGCGATAGTTGCGATGGGTTGCTAGGTGCGCCTGGTGCGCCTATTGGTTGCGATAGGCTGCCAGGCCGCGCCTAGGCTGCGATGGTGCACCTAGGCTGCAATTGCGCGCCTAGCACACCTAGTGTGCTTAGGCTTGTGCCTAGCCGTGCTAGGTGCATGCTAGCCTGAACTAGCCTAGCATCCACATGGCTAGGCCAGTGTGGTGCCAGGGCTATGTTCGTACTTGTTGCTTTGTGATTTCGCGACGCTCGGTCTCGACGCCCTAGGCTCGATATCCGACGTCTGTATTCGTAAAACTTTACTGACTCATTAAATCCTTTCGGATTAATTCGTCGTCTCGGATCGGTGATTTGATTGGGTTGACCCGAAGGGTTCAGTTAAGATTAAGCTGTAACATCAATTGTACATTGATATTACTGATCGGAAGCGGCCTCCACCTAGGCATTCCGATCACTTGACCTTACTGAAGAATCAGCTCCGTAATAATTCTGAACCCTCTATCGAAAGAATACACTTGTTGGAAGGACACCATTCCTTTCACACAGACCAACCCCTCAAGCGGCCAATGACAACCTTGGAATCATCCGGCAGAATGCTCAAGTGGGCTATTGAGATGCAAAGTCTGGAAATCTCCTTCAAACCTAGAAAGGCAGTGAAGGGTCAGGCGTTCGCCGACTTCATTATGGAAATGACAAGGCCAGCACAGCCGAAAAATGTTGATCAGGTTTGGAAGCTATATGTAGACGAGAGCTCTACTATGAACGGTTGTGGTGCAGGCGTAATTTGCAAATCTCCGGAAGGGGACAAATATGAATACGCACTACGGTTCAAATTCCAAGCCTCAAATAATGAGGCGGAGTACGAAGCCCTGCTAACCGGTATACGCATGTGTAAGGCGGCAGGGGCAAGGAAAGTTGACGCCTGCTCAGATTCTCAACTGATTGTTAGCCAATACCATGTTGACTATGAGGCCACCCATCCGGCGAAGATCAAGTATTTGCAGGCAGTCAAAGATGAGGCTGGGACACTTGACGAATTCCATCTAAGTTAGGTGCCTAGGTCAGAAAACAATCAGGCGGATGCATTGTCCAAACTGGCATCATCCCATTGGAATTCTTGACCGAAGCTCTACCTGGATGGACCCCATCCGGGATTACTTGGTAGACGACACTTTACCGGATGCCCCTTCAGAAGCGGCAACATTGAAAAAGCGAGCTTTGAGCTTCGAGATCTACAAGGGGGAGCTCTTCAGAAAGGGTTACCTCCAGCCGTTTCTGAAGTGTGTTACCCCTGAAAGGGGCAAAGAGGTTTTAGAGGATCTGCACTCGGGCTTTTGTGCATCACATATAGGCGGCAGAACTCTAGCAAGAAGGCTAGACGGTAGGGTTACTTTTGGCCTACTCTTGAGGCAGACGTCATGGAAATGGTGAAAAAGTGTGACAAGTGCCAAAGATTTGGCCGGCTCATACACCGTCCGACTACAGACCTGACGACTATCTTAGGTCCATATACGCTTGCCACAGGCGGGCGGAGGTACATCTTGGTGGCTGTAGATTACTTCACCAAATGGGTTGAGGCAGAGACGGTGAAAAAGGATGTCCTTCCCTTCATCCGGAGGAACATCATCCCCCGGTTTGGGGTTCCTATGTCTATGGTCTTTGACAATGGCCCTCAGTTCAAAACGCCTACCCTCAAGAGCTGGTTGGGAGATCAGGGGATCTCACATTAATTTGCATCCGTTGGTCGCCCCCAAGCAAACGGCCAAGTTTAAGCCTTCAACAAGCTCATCTCATACGCATTAAGAAGAAAATTGAAAGGGCTGGTGGTCTATGGGCAAATGAATTGCCTCATGTCCTTTGGGCCATCAGAACAACTGAAAAAGGGGCAACCGGTGAAACCCCGTTTCTCATGACATACGGTACTGAAGCTGTCCTGCCAATTCAACACTATGAGCAAACACTCCGAGTCATGCTATATGATGAAGAGGCTAATTGGGAAGCCATGCGTCTAGCATTAGATTCACTCCCGGAGCGCAGGGGCAATGCCGCCTTGCGTCATGAGATATACCGTCTGAGAATGACCAGGGCCTACAACAAAAGAGTACACAAACGACCACTCACAGTGGGGGACTTTGTGCTACGAAAAATGGAGGCAACCGGTAGAGAAAATGAGCAAGGGAAGCTAACCCCTAATTGGGAGGGCCCCTACCAAATTTTTGAAGAAGTCAGAGGCGGCACCTACCGCTTGGAAACACCAGGCGGTAGGCAGCTAGCCAGAACCTGGAATGTAGATAACTTGAAAAAGTACTACTTCTAAGGACTTGTAAATATTTTGTAAATAGAGTATATTAATGAAAGAGTACTTTATTTCCAATTATCTTTTGTATAAGTCCCGTCTGTGCAATGCACAACCAGGCACCGGTTTGCTCTAATTGAGTAGAAGGCTAAATTTCGAACTTAGCTAACCATAAGGCCAAAGGCCAAACGTGTTTTAAACCGCCTACTCCAACATGAGCAGGCATCTGGCAACGCCCAATTGGGTGAATTCGTCGAAGAGAACATCTCCCTTCTGGGTGGTACATTGTTCTACAGGTCATAAACTCAAAAGACTTTAACCTGTTAGGATAAAGATGACTCATGGCCGTTCGAATGACCTATCGAAATCAAGATACACCTGGTTATTGCCCCAAAAAACACAACAGCCGGCTACAATTTCCATAAGCAAGGTCAAAACCTTTTCGCTGAACCTGCAGTTGGTTAAAATGCATACGTCCGACCACAGGCCGCCTGCATACCAATCAGCAGCATTGTCGGATACCCTAGAGGTAATCCGCAGTCGGTTAAACGAGTGTTCTAGGTTGGGTTTAGCCGGCACAACCGGCAGGTACAACTTATGAATAATTCTGTATCAAAACGGTCAAGGACCGTCTATTTTATTATCCAGATGTCTATGGACGCCTGCCTGCTTAGAGTTAGATTAACTATAAGCAAACAACCATCCAAGGAAAGACAGAGCCATTGCATCCGACATACCGCATGTATCAATTCAAATTGCAAAAATTGCAAAAATTGCAAAAACTTGAAGCAAATAGTAGCAAATCAAAACTGACACAGTCGGCATATATATACATATATATATATATACAAATTCAGATTCAAATGTCAGCCGAACCCTTGTCCGGGGAAAAAGATACAAAAGTACGCGTCACGCAGGCCGGATGAAAGCAGGATTTAAAAAATGATAAGCTACTGCTGCTGCTACTGTTGCTGTTCTGACGGCTAGTCCTAACTGGCAGGAGGGGCTTCTTGAGTTTGCTGGGCTTGGGCTTCTCCAGCCTCACCCGACGTAGTCTCTTCCGCGTGCTCCTCCTTGATGTCGGCCCATTCTTCAAAAGGAGTCGGCTTCTCAGTCTTGAGAACTTGAGCATCAAATACCTCGGTAGCGTATTTGTACCTCAAGTCGAAGAAAGCATAGTCGGTATCCGGATGGATCAAAGACCATGCCATCTTCATGCGCTCCTCGCAGTCACGCTCGTTCTCGGTAACCAACCGGTCCTGCTCAGCCGCCAGCTGGTCCTTGTGTTCCTTCTGGGTCTTGGCTAGCTCATCCTTCAACCGGGTGACCTCAGCCTTCAGCACGGTGTTCTCCTTGTCAGCCTCCCCCAAGGCTTTGATGTTAGCCTTGATTTGGTTAACTTGGAGTTCACAATCGGCAGCCTTCTTGTTGGGTGTATCAGCAGTAGCCATGAGCTCCCGGATGAGTTCCTCTTGTTTCATCTCCCGGGCTTTAGTTTGGATTTCAAGCATAAGGGAGTTATATTGAGAGACATCTATTAATTCGGCTGCCCGTCTCTAGGCATCCCTTACCTCCTCTTGCTTCTTCCGCAAGGGGGCTTTCATCCCATCAACTCTCAACATCACCTATAAAAGTCAACCGGAAAAGAAGTTAGGTTCTTAGTTATATTACAACCGGTAATTAGCAAAATTGCACAAAAGTACCCCAACCGGTATATTACCTCAGCTAGCGGTGAGTTGATGCGGCCAATGTTGACCTGGTTGATACCCGGTACCGCCTCCTTTTCGGACCGGATGTGATTCCTTAGCATTCTCTTGGCATAATTTTGCAGATCCGGCCAACGAGAAAAGGCATCTGCATATGTACTAAGCATATGTAGCGCCTATATTCTGTCGGCTACATGTAGAATCCCCTAACTAGGTAGCTTGGGACTTGACTCGAACAGGC
The DNA here is from genome assembly GCF_001683475.1 of Chenopodium quinoa. Lineage (NCBI taxonomy): Eukaryota > Viridiplantae > Streptophyta > Magnoliopsida > Caryophyllales > Amaranthaceae > Chenopodium > Chenopodium quinoa. Next base: position 770,442 of record NW_018743252.1, read on the forward strand.
CCAAGCGGCCAAGGGGGGTCAAAAGTGAGATCCGTACCTTGCTATTAGAGTCGGATGCAATAGCAAGCACCCGGCTAGAGGGAGCCTCAGGCTCCCTAGCCCCGGCCTCAACCGGTCCTGAGCCTAAGCCTAGATCATGCAGACTTTTGCCTGCGAACGTAGGCCTCTCAGGAGCCGGCTGTCTTCCAGTAGAGGCGGATGTAGGAGTAGGCGGGACCCTCCGCCTTTCTGAAGCAGGCTGGGAAAGTTCCTCTCCCAGTCTCTTCACCATCTGCTTCAAGGAACGAGGAACATTCTGGCTCCCCGTCTGCAAAAGAAAACAAAGCAACCGGTTATTATCAAGATGGGCTACAAGACATACAGACAGTAAAAAGATCAACCGGTGCTTACCCCATCACCTTTGGCCGCCAGTTGGGCCCTCTTTTTCTCAAGTTGCTCCTTCCTGATTTCAGCGGCTGACTTAGCCGGCTTTTTTTTCGGGAGGAGTCATCTCGAGTCCTTTCTCTGCAAAAAAAAAAAATATAATATATATGTTAGAGATCATTCAAACACCATACAGACGACATAAGACGCCGGTTAAGTAATGAACCTACGTTTGCTCCAAAAGGTGCTAAGACCGCAAGCGGAAAGGAATGCCTCGTCTTTGAACCAGTCCGGATGAGGGACCCAAAATTGAGGGACAATGACTTGTGTCCCATCATCCAGTGGCAGGGTTATCTTCTTAAAAAGGCTCGGCTCCATTATTTGATCCCAAGACCTCCCCGGTATCTTAGCAAGGGCGCATTTCTTTCCCAATAGAGCCGGGTACTTATTGTAACGGCGCAGCCGGTGGTAGTCGAAGATGGGGAAGAGACCATATAAAATTTGCTTTTCTAGCTGGTCCACTTCGATGGCTTCTCCAAAGTCATCATGTACTCCGGATGCGTGGTTAGTGTGTACCACGCATTCCAGCCGCCTGGGACACGACTAAGATAGTGCATGTACGCAAACGCCTCCCAGCTAGGCGTCACGTCCTGCATTTCGCAGGCGGCTATGTACCCCAAAATGTTCACCCAAGAGTTGGGTGCAAGTTGCCAGACGCCAAGGTCGTAACCTCTCAAAATGGCCTTGATTGTGTTGTGAAGGGGGAACCGGAGGCCAGCTTTGTCGCCTCATAACAACTCAAGTAATTATCGGCGTGTTCCACGTCGTCATCCCAGACAACGGTTGCATCTACCGGCGGCACAACTATCTCCCATCCAGCCCCTACCGGGCGCCTCTTCAAAAATGACGGGAGGGTCGCATTTAATGTCACAACGTCCCAGGCGCTCATGTGCGCCTCTGTTGGGTTATTTATTGAAGGCCAGTTGTATGCCTCCTCATCCTCTTGAGGGGCATCCGGCTCCATTGTAGACTCAGTTGAGTCAGATTGCTGAACGGTTTCCTCACCGTCTGAGCTCCCGGTTTCCTCAAGAATCTCATCTCCGGGCGTGCTAGGTACGCCCGATTTGTCATATAGAGAATTATCAACCGGAGAATTATCAACCGGAGTTCCGGCTAAATCATCTGACTGGTACTCGGGGTCAACAGTCGTTTTCCTTGTCCGAGCCATTCTGTCCTGCACATGAACAGAGACGCTCGGATTCATAGAAGAGTAAGGGTGGTCCAAACACCCCCAGACGGCATCCCAGTCCTAGATTTAGCCGTATCCGGTGAATGGTTGGCAACTGCCCTAGGTTGTGCCATGTGTGTATTGGGTGAGTCCATTATTCTCTAACAACCTATACAGCCGGGAAAAACTCAAAAAGTTGCAAGGAGCAAAGACGGTACCTTGAAGTAGTAAAAAGCTTGCTAGCAGACGGATCTTTGAGTTGTTGCTTGAAGATACCCTAGACGGTGCCCCTTGGAAGAGCAACTGAAATTTGTAGAAGACTCAACCGTTTTCCCAAAATGTGGCTTGAAGATACCACAGGCGGAAGAGTTCGGTTGTGTATGTTTTGAAAGCTGAAAAACAAAACAAATGGTCAGATGTTTATAAAACAAAATGGCTCAAAGATGCCCCAGGCGGCATAAGATCGACTGTGGGTCTATTGAATGCAGTTTTTGAAGATTGCTTAAAGATGCCCTAGGCGGTATAAGACCCCGGCTGTGGGTCTATTGTACGCAACTGATGAAGAAAATTGCTCGAAGATACCCAAGACGGTATAAGTCCGGCTGTGGGTCTATTGGATGCAGTTTTTGAAGAAAATTGCTCAAAGATGCCCCAGGCGGCATAAGACCGGCTGTGGGCCTATGGAACGCAATTTTTGAAGACAATTGCCTAAAGATGCCCCAAGCGGTATAAGACTGGCTGTGGGTTTATTGCAAGAAATTTATGAAGAAAATTGCTCGAAGATACCCCAAACGGTATAAGACCGGCTGAGGGTCAATTGAATGTAGTTTTTGAAGATTTCTTAAAGATGCCCCTGGCGGTATAAGACCGGTGGATCTATTGAAAGCAAATTATGAAGAAAATTGCTCGAAGATACCCCAGACGGTATAAGACCAGTTGTGGGTCTATTGAATGCAATTTATGAAAGGAATTGCTTAAAGGTGCCCCAGACGGTATAAGACCGGATGTGGTTCCATTGAAATCAACAAGAGAAAATTGACTAAGTCAGACGGTACTTTAGTGAGTTGATCCAAGAAGCACTCAACCGGAATCCGGACGTATCTGAATCAAACGAGCTGGTTGAATGCAAGAGCAGCAATGTTAGAGCTTTTTTCTCTCAAAGAAATTTTTTGTGAAAATTTGCAAAGTATGGAATGAGAGGAGGAAGCCTCCCAATTATAGGAGGGAGGCAAAAGGCGAACTGTCACCTCCCCCTCCAATTCAAATTCGAAATTCTAATTCTAAAAAAAAATGTAGGGAAGGAGACGAACCGTCACCTTCACATAATGTGACACGTGTCACAGGTGCCACATGGCAAGCCACGGCACACTTGTGAGGGGCAAATGTTTGGGGCAAAAAGCCATATGCCACGTGGCCCAATAGCAAGCTGACACATGTCAGCCCCATAAGGGCCTAATGGGATCCAATCGGATGCTGACACGTGGCAGTGTAACCCTAATAGGGGAGCAGATCTTCTTCTACTATAAATAGAGGAAACTCCTCATTAATTATACATTCAGAAAACACTCATAAATACAAACACCAAAACCAAGTAATATTAATTGCAGAATTCTCTCTGAATCAGAGAGAAAATCCATTTACTTTCCCCACCTTTATTACATCCGGAGACATTCTAACTTGATCGTCGGAGGCGGAACTCCACCCAACCGGAGTTTCGTGGTTTGCAGGTACAGACGGTCGGCGCACATTCCCAGAATTGTAAATCCCCCGAGGGACTCCAAAAACCCCGAAATAGGTGATGAAGGCAGCTTTCTTTCTGTCTGCCTCGTATAGGCTGATCTGATGGTAACCTGAAAAGGCATCCATGAAGCTTAGAAGTGTGTTCCCACTCGTTAAATCCACCAGTTGATCTATTCTAGGTAGAGGGTAACAGTCTTTTAGGCAGGCGCAATTCCGATTTGTGAAATGCACACACATTCTCCACTGCCCATTCGCTTTTTTGACCATGACCACGTTCGCCAGCCATTCAAGGTAACCTCTTTCTGGATGGATTTGTTCTTCTCGACCGAGAAATTCCTTAACTTCTGTTTCATTGGCCTTGACTCTTCCCTAACATTCAAACAGTGTACCATAACCTCTGGGTCTATGCCAGGCATTTCGTCTACTGAAAATGTGAATATGTCTGCGTTCCTCCTTAACAAAGCTACAGGTTCAACCTAACATTAGGCTCAATATCTTTTCCAATTTTCATTGTTCGGGATTCATCTTCTTCAACTAATTCGACCACCTCATGCTCCTCCTCTAGGGTGGGGCGAGCTACATCTTCTTTCTCAGGCTCAGAATTCTCCATAGCCAACTTTTGTTTTTCCTTCTTATCTCTGTATTCCCGCCTCTTTTTCTTCCTCGAGGTTTTTTCTTCTCTAACTGCTTCCTCTGGCACCTTGGGCAGAGAACCATAATTTACCGAGTTTCGCAAAGCGTTAATGTAACACTGCCGAGCTGTTTTCTAGCAGCTTCTCAGCTTGCCTAAAGCACCTTTGTTTGTAGCGTATGCTATTACTAGATGCAATGTGGATACTACTCCGCACCTTATGAATAAGGGGTCTGCTCATTATCACGTTGTAAGGAGATGGGGAATTGATGACCAAAAACTCTACTCTCACGTTTCTGGCTTGTGCCCCCTCTCCAATTTGGACTGATTCTATGATACCCTCGAGAATCATTCCTGAGCCATCAAATGTGGTGACCTCATAGTTCACCCTCCTGAGATATCTGTCATCTAGGTGTATTTTCCGAAAGGCTTCAATGAACATTATATTAGCTGAGCTTCCCCTATCTACCAAGACTCTTCGAACTTTCCAATTTACAATTGTCATGGAAACCACTAGGGGATCGTCGTGAGGGTAGACGATGCCTAGCTGATCCTGCTCATTAAACACCACTCTTGATTAAGGTGATGGAGGTGGCCATTTTCTGCGTTACTTGTAATTTACTTGGTGCACCATTTATCTGAGGTCAGCCCTTGCTCGGCTGACTGTCCCTCCATGTACAAGTCCACCACTAATTACCAGTCTTCCCCTGGTTCTTTTTTGTCTTTATCTTTGTCCTCACGTCTATCCCTATCATTCTTATTGTCCCTTCATCGCTCATTTCTAGGTCTCTGATTACCTCAAGCCTTGTCTTGGCAGAGTGTTGTTTGAACTGATTCAAGTATCCTCTCCTGATGAGATCCTCAATGTTATCATTGAGGTGAATGCATTCCTCAATAATATGAACCTTATCCTTGTGAAAATCACACCACTTCTTTGGATCCAGGTCACGTGTGGTCATTCTTGGGGGTCTCTGCCATTTGTCATCGTACTTATTCACATTGAAAATATGTGATCGGTTGTGGGTGAAAGGTGTTGACTGTTCATATCTGCCCTGCAGTCGTGCTCTGCCCTGCCCTGATCTTCTTTGACCTGAACCCCTTTCATTGTCTCTCCTCTACTGGTCCACCCTTTCATTTTCGCCAGAATTTGAGTCTGCTCTACCTGCTGCTTCTGCACGACTCAGCTCTGCCCTTCTACCTGATTTGGTAAAGACCGACTTTCTAGATAACATTGTTTTGTCTGTCTCATCCCCTTTAATGAATTCGTGAGCTTTTCCCAGGGCTTCAGCTAGGGTTTTCAAGTCCTTTCTACCCATGTACTCTCTGAATGCTGACCCTGGCAGTAAGTCGCTCTACATTGCTAACAAGGCCACTTCCTGGCTCATATTGGGGACTGAGGTTGCCACCTTGTTGAATAGGGTAATGAAGTCTCTGAGGTATTCAGTCTCTCCTTGCTCCAATGACATTAGCTCTGTCGTCATTTTTGTGAGATCTACCAGCATGACAAAGTGGTCCATGAATAGCCTCTTCAGACCGTTGTAAGAGTAAACTGACCCCTTCTCCAAGGATCGATACCATTCTCCTGCCAGCCCTTCCAAGGTGGGAGGGAAGGCTTTGCTCCATACTGAATAAGTTCTCGTGTACAAGACCATGTGACTCTCAAAGACAGAAAGATGGTTCTTCGGAGTTGTGGTGTCGTTATACTTACATGAGGACATCTTAATTATCTCCATCGGCTCCTCCATAATTTCTCTATAGAAAGGTGAGTCCTCGGGGATCATCATGAGTTTCTCCTTCTTTGATTGCTATGGGCTCAGAGATCGGTTGCGCGTTGGAGATCTTAAACGAAGGTTCTTAGTTGGATCTCCCCCTAACTCTTCTACGCTCTATTCTCTGTTCAAGTTTATGGCCTCCAACTCTTTCACCTTCTTTCACAGGGCTGCCAGCTCTTTCGGCTCTGGGGTCAGATTGAGCGCAGGTGACCTAAATGCGGGCTGACCGGCAGATGTCAGTGGCTAAGTGGAGCTAAATCCTTTTCCGAATGAGTTCAGCATAGCTGTCATAGCAGCCAGCTGATCCTTACTGCACTAAGACAGATTCTGCAACACAACCAATATTTTCACTGTACGGAATTTTCCAACTGCTGTTAGAGTAATTTGTTAGGTTTCGTAGTGTCCGACACTACGCGAAATGAAATACGCCCAAGACCCGCACACTAATTAATGTAACTAAACATGCAATCACATAATTAAACAACAAAAGAGAAAGAAAGAGAAAAGACGATCTTACCCTCGACGCGTGCTTCGCTCGCTTCAAGCTCATACTTGAAAGCTCTAGCTTCGCAAGTGCGTAAGCCTCTGACGACTCGCACCCTTGACCCGACCCGAGCGATCTCTACCCCTAAGGTTAGTCGGGGCTAGACCAAGGAAATACTAGAGTATTACGAACTTAAAGGTTTTCTAACTTATAATGAGATGCCTTATTGAGTTCAACTCAAGTGCTTTTTCCCAAAACTAAAACATGGGTATTTATAGGGAAGGGAGTCTTGATTTCCCATTTCCCATCAATGTGGGAGCATTGCATTTTGCTCAATTTATTTTAATTAAAAAACAAATTAAAATGCAAATGAATCAACAAGCGCCAAGTGGCAAATGGTGAGTAAGGGTAGGTCAGGACCACTAAGGAGGAGGGGACCAAACACCACTTGCTCCCCAAGTAAGGCCACCAAGAACCGGTCCCCTCCATTGACCGTGAGCTGGCCATGCACGGCTGGCTGCCAGCTGCAAGCACGCACAACCATAGCACACGCACGCATAGCACGCTGCTTACGATGCTCGAGCTGTGCTGTGCGAGTGCTGGGCGAGGGTGCGAGAGGTTGGGTGCGAGGCACAGCATGCTAGCACGCTAGAACGCATGACACGCCAGCTGTTAGCTTGCTTATGGCCATGAGCACAAGCCTTGTAAGCATGCTCGGCCTAGCACGCAATGCATGCTAGGCTTGCGGCATGCCTTGCGATACGGTTAGTAGCTTAGGCTAGCCAAGAACTCGCATGGCTAGGCCAATGCGAGTCTACGGCGTCGCTCGTACTTGTCGCTTGCTTGATTTCTCGTCTCGTCGAATTGTAAATTCGAATCTACTTATGACTCTCGGTTTCGACGCTCCAAGCTCGATATCCGATGTCTTTGTTCGTAATACTCTAATGATTCATATAATCCTTCGGATTGATTCGTCGTCTCGGATCGGTTATTCGATTGGGGTGCGACCCGAAGGGTTCAGTCAAGATTAAGTTGTAATATTAATTATACATTAATATTACTGATCGGAAGCGGCCTCCACCTAGGCATTCCGATCACTTGACCTCACTGAATAATAGCTTTCTAATAATTTCGAACCCTCTATCGGAATAATACACTTGTTGGAAGGACATCATTCCTTTCAATCTCGCACTTTTCCTTCCGGACTATCAATAAGAAGATGATTTCTAAAATCCATCTGAGCACGACCATGCATTTTCACAGTCTTAAATGTTAGCTTCCCTTACTAAGAGGACCTAGCCACCCGAGTGTTGCCGTTATAATCCCCATTTACGGCAGACGTTTGACAACATCAAAACGGACTAGTACTCAAACAAGAGAACTTAAAATACTCATGGTCGAGGGAAAAGGGTTCCGATAGCTATAATGAGAAATATACTTATGACGATTTTTTAAATCTCTTAAAGTATTCTCATAGGTCGATCCGGTATAGTTCTAAACCAATACCTGTGCAAATGATTTATGACAATCATGTCCTCGTAGCATAATAAACGGTGCTATAAATCATACTACACACTGATCTCAATTGGTCATTAATCGTCCATCATTTAAATGACCTTGATTAGGGATAATTTTTCGATTGAAATATTCAATGTTCACTTAACAGGTGTTTCTTTATCTAAGACATGGTCTTAATACCCTGCTTTGAATATTCTCAGAAATCAAATGAACTCATTATTTAATTCTAAACCACAATTAAATAGAAACAGAGTGATAATAAATTTGCTAAAAATTTTAATTACTCCAAAAGCGAATGGTTCAACATAGTGTTTTACATTAAAATCCTCAAATTTAATTAAAACACATAACAAGGAAATCAAAGCTAATCTCCAACGTGCCTGATTCCCATTGCCTCAACGTGCTTGTTATGCTTCACTTGAGGCAAAGGTTTAGTGAGTGGATTGGCTGCATTGTTGTCCGTCCCTATCTTAAAAATTCTGATTTCACCTTTGGACTTCCATTCCCTTATCATGTGAAATCACCTTTTGACATGTTTGACCTTCTGATGTTCCCTTGGCTCCCTGGCCTGAGCTATAGCTCCATTGTTATCACAATAGATGTCTATCGAACCCTTGATGGAGGGTACAACATCAAGTTCACCAATGAACTTACGAATCCAAACTGCCTCCTTAGCTGCTTCTGAAGCTGCCAAGTATTCGGCTTCAGTTGTGGAATCTGCAGTGGTGCTTTACTTTGCACTATTCCAACTAAACGCCCTCCATTTAGGTAGAATATGTAGCCTAACTGCGACTTGGAGTCGTCTCTGTCAGTCTGGAAGCTCGCGTCGGTATAACCTTCAACAACCAAATCATTACTACCACCATAGACCAGAAATTTATTCTTGTTCCTTTTCAAGTACTTTAGGATATTCTTGGCCGCAATCTAATGTGCCTCTCCTGGGCCTGATTGGTATCTGCTCGTAGAACTCAAGGCATACGATATATCCGGCCTAGTACATATCATGGCATACATGATCGATCCAATAAGCGAAGCATATGGAATCTGATCCATCCTCTCTCGCTCATCAAGTGTCTGTGGACACTGCTTCTTGTTGAGAGCTATGCCATGTGACATGGGTACGTGCCCTCTTTTGGCCCCTTCCATGTTGAATCGTGCCAGTACCTTATTAATATCAGTACTTTGGCTTAATCCAATCATCCTTTTAGATCTATCCCGAAAGATCTTAATGCCTAATATATATTGTGCCTCTCCCAAGTCCTTTATTGAAAAGCACTTCCCAAGCCAAGTCCTTACAGACTCCAACATTGGAATGTTGTTTCCAATGAGCAATATGTCATCGACATATAAGACGAGGAATGAGATATCACTCCCACTGACCTTCTTGTAAACACAAGTCTCGTCTGGATTCCTGATAAAACCAAACTTACTAATGGCATCATCAACTTGCCTGCTTTAGTCCATAAATGGACTTTTTAAGCTTGCATACCTTCCCAGCATTGCTTGAATCAACAAAACCTTCCGGCTGTGTCATGTACACAGTTTCTTCCGAAATCCCATTAAGGAAGGCGGTTTTGACATCCATTTGCCATATTTCATAATCATAATATGCGGCAATCGCTAAGATAATCCAGACGGACTTAAGCATGGCGACTGGTGAAAAGGTTTCATCATAATCAACGCCGTGAATTTTCCTGTAACCTTTTGCCACCAATCTAGCTTTGTACATAGATACATTTCCATCTTTTTCGGTTTTCAACTTGAAAATCTATTTGCAACCGATAGGTGTGTAACCTTCGGGCAAATCAACCAAGTCCAAGACTTGACTTTCAAACATGGATTCCATCTCAGATTTCATGGCCTCTTGCCATTTTGAAGAGTCGGGGCTCGTCATAGCTTGTTTGTATGTCGTTGGCTCATCTCCATCCATTATTAGGATGTCTTGATCTTCGGTTAGGACAACACCGAGGTATCTGTCTTGTTAAGATCTTGATCGTTGCGACCTACGTAGGGTAATAAGTTGAGCATTTGCATTGTCGGTTCGACTTTGCACATAGTCGGTTGACTCTGACCAATGTCAACAGCTGCTTCTAAAGCACTTTGATTTTTAGTTTTGTCAGGTTGACTTTGTTGCTCGTCCTCTCGAACTTCATTGAGTTCAATTTCCCTCCCACTTGTCATTTTGGAAAGGTGTTCCTTCTCCAAAAAGACACCATCACGAGCAACAAACACTTTGTTCTCGGATTTGTTGTAGAAGTAATACCCCTTAGTTGCTTTTGGGTATCCCACAAAGAAACACTTGTCTAATTTTGGGTGAAGTTTGTCAAAAATTAACCTCTTGACATATGCTTCGCAACCCCAAATCTTTTGAAAAGACAACCGTGGAGGTTTCTTCGTCCATAATTCATATGGAGTCTTTTCGACAGCTTTTGACGGAGCTCGGTTCAGTGTTAGTGTCGCGGTTAGAAGTGCATGTCCTCCGAAAGAGATAGGAAGATCACTAAGACCCATCATTGATCGGACCATGTCTAACAAGGTTCGATTCCTCCTCTCGGACACTCCGTTCCATTGTAGAGTTCCGGGAGGTATCAATTCTGAGAGAATACCATTTTCATTCAGATGATCGACGAATTCGTGGCTCAAATACTTGCCACCTCGATCTGATCAAAGTGCTTTGATTTTCTTGCCAAACTAATTTTCCACTTCACTCTGAAACTCTTTGAATTTCTCAAAAGATTCAAATTTGTTCGACATAAGGTAGACATAACCATATCTACTATAGTCGTCGGTGAAGGTGATGAAATATCGATAACCTTGCCTTGCGGGTGTACTCATTGGTCCACATACATCCGTGTGTATAAGACCCAATAAGTCACTAGCCCTTTCTCCCAACTTGGAGAATGGTTGCTTTATCATCTTTCCTAATAAACAACCTTCGCAATTTTCAAACGACTCTAAGTCGAATGAGTCAAGAATACCTTCATGAAGAAGTTTCTTGATGCGTTTGATGTTAACGTGGCCAAGACGACAACGCCACAAGTAGGTTTGATTCGTTTCAATGGTCTTAGCTCTATTGGAGGTATCGTTAACATTTATCTAATCACATATAAAATGTGTAATCTCATAGAACATATATAAACAAGACATTCAAAACAACTATTGTTATAGTCTTGTGATCAAATAACCCGGCGTCTAACGCCATAGATAAAAAAACGTTCAAAAGCATGATCAACTAGAATTAGTTCATTACAAGCCAAAGACAAATAATGTGCCTACAAACACGAAGGAAAGACCATCTTCATTGTCCGCTTGTAGTTGCACACCCAATTGTGAAGCACTTTCTCACTTGGTCCCTGAAAATGGGAACATAAAGTGAGTTTAACATGGTATCCAATACCTATGATGAGCTTTATACACAAGTGTTAATGAAGATACTTGAGGTAGATGAAACCTTCCTCTCCTCCTCATCCCTTTGGAAGATCTTGCATTCCCTCTTGTAGTGGCCTTGCCCACCATAATAGAAGCATCGCATCTTTGCTTTGTTCTTGAACTCCTTCTTCTTTGCTCTCAAGGGCCTTTTGGTTGCTCCATAGGTGGTGGCTTGGCGAAGTAGCTGCACCACATCTCTTAAAGAGTGTGACTCCTTTCCCGCAGCTATATGCAACCTAAGTGCATCATAGCATGAGTGGAGTGAGGCAAGCAAGATATGACTCGCCATCTCGTCCTCCAAGGGGATTTCGAGAAGCTCCATGTGCTTGAAGAGCCTAGTCATTCTTATCACATGAGGTTGGAGGGCCATACCGAGTCTCAATTTGGTATTGTAGACCCTTGTCCAAAGCTGGTACCTCTCCTTAGCAAGGCAACCTTCTTCCGACGGCTTTATCTTCATGTTTGAGAGTGACCTAGTCACATCAGACACGAGTCCATCATAGTTGCCAATGAGACTCTTGGTGACACTCACATTGACCATGTCCTCAAGTGCTTTGAGGAACATGTCCGGAAAATAGGAGGATTACTTTTCCTTCCATTATTCCGGGATGGAATTAGCCATTAATCGTGAGACTTTCTTGCAATTGGAAGACCATGCATCATGAGTTTCATCACTCATGATTCCCTTAGAGAAGAAGCTTGGAATGAGAGTATCAAGAATGTACTCTATGGAACAATTCCGAAGAGTTTTCCGGAGTTCCTCTTCCCATTCCTTGAAGTTGACCAAGTTTAGGCTAAAAGCCAACTTGTCGAGGAGTTTGGGGCACATTTAGTTGTTGTTAGTTGCAGACATGATTCTACAATTGAAAGAAGTTGAAATGAAAAACCATTCATAAAACCAATAAGTTTGAACATTAAAGCATACATGCAAATTTTTAATCTTATTGAGCGTTGACAGGCAGTATTTTAGGTCGTTACTAAGATACCTCTATCAGATGATATTTGTAGTCCTAAACATGGAACTAAACGAGTATAGAGGCAGGTCAAGGGTCGAACACAGGGAAACGATTAAGCACCGCTATTTATCTCCTGATGTCAATCTAGTTCGGTCAAGAAATATGGTGGGTAAAGTAATGACTAAAGGGAATGAAATAACAATTAAAACAAGCACTAGGGGGAAGGATCAAACATGCTATGAACTCAACAATGCTAGGCATCGGGAAATAGGTTTACATGCAAACCAAGCGACTCGTACAAGGAAATAGCAAGAATACCCTCTAATCACCTATCGGGATTAAGAGCTTTCCTAGCTAGCATACACTTACACTATCGTCGTAAGGCGTACAAACTAAGGTCATGCAATAATCAATCACCTAATGACTATTCCTAAGTCACACTATTGCCATGATATGATTTAGTTCAAGTCACTCAACGACAACATGCATATGGCCATAAACATGGAGTGGCCAATATGTATAAGCACAAGGAAGATTTAATCACAAATATTCCAAATTAACCTAGCCTAACATACATCAAACTCAAAGCATACCTTCACCAAACCCCTAGCAACAAGAAACTACTTACTATCCATAACTACAACTACAATCATGCTAAGCGACATTACAACCAATGAAATAGTAAGAAAGACAAGGTTTTTATTACTAAACTAACAAAGGTAGAAACTTTAATCATAAAAACAAGAGAATATAGAGAAATATACCAAAACCTTCATTTAAATCCAAGTAAAGAACCATACAGCACCCAAGCTCCAAGCTTGACCATACACCAATGTTGCAAAATACTTCTTCAAAAACTAAGAGCAAAACTAGTGTTGATGGGAAATGAAATTACACTAAAAGCTATCAAGATTCTTCAATACAAAAGTGGCTAAAACAATAATTTAGAAAAAATTCCTCAAAAGCTCTCATACAAGGTTTTTATTCTATAGTATGCTAATGATCGAATGTTGTTTTCTTGTTAGCCGTTTTTCCTCCTCCTCTTGTTTGGACTGAATTCAGAATTTGAATCCGCAGCAAACAGGCGCGCCTGCGCCCAACTAAGGTGCGCCCGCGCGTTAAATGATGGCGCGGCCTCTCCTCGAAATGTGCACCCGCTCCAAAGTGGGTATTTAATGGTTGGTCCAGCTCATCAGCGCGCCAGCGCATCTAGTTGGCGCGCCCGCGCCATTTGTCTGGTTTGGAATTCTCCCGTTTTGCCCTTGTTCCTTCCATCTCCGAATTAACGGCATACACCTACAATCATGGAATAGGAAGGCAAAGCGTAATACAACGAAAAGGGAGGGGAGTATAGACTACCTAATTAAACCACATGAATACACATTACGCATCACAAAGGTAGATCAAACTAGGCGAATCATAACAAAAACATACTAAAATGGACCAAATTATTACTAAAACTACTAGAAAAGACTACCCTAAGAGTGACATAAATGTCACTCATCAAGCGTTTTATCCACGCATTAATATTTTTCCCTTTTAGGCGAGAATAAAACGATTCCAAGATCCCAAAAATCAAAAAGTGATTAAGCATGCTTTGGCTTGTCTTAGCACTTAATATTTTAGGGTAAGCAATCCAATTGCTTATAGCTCTAAGCTACTCTTGGTTCGATAAAACGTCGCATCTAATGCCTCCTTGACATTTTATCTCCATTGCCACGACATCTAAGGACTCCTAACTGATATCGTGGAGCTTAACCAAGACCAACTTGTATACCTAGTATACCTTACGTTCCTAGGGAATAAGTGATGCCTCGCTTTGGCGTAGCCCATCACTACACGCATTAGTTCGGTAAGTGTTGTTCTTGGAACGGAAAATTTGGCTCAATATTATAGGGACCTAGGGTTTCTATGTTGGTTAATTTAAGTGAACTTAATTAATCATCGCAACATTCGAAATCCTAAACATGCATCTAACATATCATTCATATACATAAGCATAATAATATATATAAAGCATAAGTCAAAGATGCATTTGGCAGCTAGCATGACCCCTTGAGTCTTCGAGTCTCCAAGGGTCTTCGATGCATCCTCTTGGCTCGACTTCTTAGAAACGCCGTCTTTAAGACATCTCCACCAAATATGCAACTACTAGTTATTATGATTAGGACTAATCTAAATATTAAGGTACAAAAATATGCAACAATACGCAGACCGTATTTAGATTTACAAAAATACATAACAGATCGCAGTCCGTATATACTATCCTAATCGGGCCCCACTAGTTGTCATTTTCACAAAACCTGTGATACAATATACATTCCATTCATCCATTCACTATTTGTGAATGGCCCATACATTTTACAACGAAAAACAAGTAGCAATGCATAACACGCGTAAACTAGTAACTAAATTAGGTGGTTAATCTGATTAACGCGCCTAATTAAAACTAGTCAAAGTTGTTAACCGATTATGTGATTAATCGCAATAAAATTAGCTCAAGTAATTAACAAAGCTCCCACTAAATTTTGCATCCAACTTAATTAATCCAATTAATTAAGAAGGTTAACTCAAATTTAGCCAAATTATTTTGCAAGTGCCAGCAAAACCGAGGCCTAGCCTTGTTAAATAATTAAATAAAATAATTAAAATGGCAAAGAACTCAAAATTTTATAGCCCCTCGATGCCCGAGTGCCTAGCACCAAGCCCCGAGGCTCGGTGTGCTAGGCACCAAGGTGCGGCTTCCATGCATGGCTGCTATCCCTCGCACACCTCTTGTTGCGCCAAGCACGTGGGAGTGGCTGACAGCATCGCTTGCGCGTGATGCTGGCCACATCAGCGTGCTTACATGTAAGCAAGACATCGTCTTAAAGGCCCTAGAGTGTGCGGGGTTGCTAGGGACCCAGACCTTGACATTGCGCCCATGGGATGCTGGCATGCCTAGCTAGCAGCGCATGCCACCCCAGCTAGCACCAGCAGCCTCGCAGCATGCTACGCATGCTAGCACGTTGTTGGCGCTGGCAGCGAGTGGCTGGCCTGTTAGCACTCATAAGCCTCGCTGCCTGGCAGCACTTGCGGGCAGGCTCTAGCTTCATGCAGCACCTCACATCGCAGCATATGCACTCCTATTGCATCACCAAGTGTGCACCATGCTCGCACACACCACACAATTGCGCACCATCGTAGCATGGCAGCCCATACACGCACCTTGGCAGCCACATGTGGGTTGCGTAAGCAGCCCAGCTAGCCGAAGGGTGTGTGTTTGGGCGGTCTTTGCCTCGATTTGCATGCACTTATCTAGGGATTTAATCCCGATTTACGTGTGATAAATTTATTTTAGAACCAATTTTGAGCAAAAAGATAATAAAACAAGTCCAACTTAAATAAATTCAATTTTAATTCACAGACCAAAATCAATTCAAGAACCATTCTTTACATTATTTTCGTTCATCTTGATGCTAAAAAGTTGAAGGGCTATACTCACAATTAATCCAATCATATATAAAATAATAATGAGATTTGACAAAATTAAAAGGGGTTGGAAAAATGAACCCATTCATCTAATGAAAAATTTCCAACACTAACTTATGTAAAATTTGAAAAATACATCTTCCAAATGAAGATTAATTAAATTTCAATCACAAGTTTTGAACCTTCAAGACTTTAATAAACTCAAAAATGATTAAATCCAAAAATTAGTTCAACATGGAATTTAGAAAGTAAAGTTCCAACCAAATAAACAATTAAAGATTGGATCTTTAACATTTTTAAGGGACTTCAAAATTACAAATTCACCATAAACATTCACACTTGAAGCAATTAATTTGCAAAATTGTGAAATTACAAGTTTATGTGAAAAATGAACTCACCAAATTAAGCACCAAATATGACTTCAAAAATATGCTCAATAAGGTTTATTATTGCAGTAGATTAGTGATGCAACCATACATATAATCTACCTTCAACATGCCATAATTGATCAAGGTTTAAAGATTAAAATTTTTCGTCAAAAACGAAAAACCCCTCAAAAAACATGTTTCTGGGTGGATTTTGGCTTCTGGACAATCCTCGAAAAGGGTCAAAAACGATTTAGAACATCGATTACACCCAAAATTCACTATTTTGGCGTTGAAATCCGGGTTCGTGAGCCAAAATTAGTATAAATACGAGATTAAAACTAATTAAAACGAGCTTCTAATCTAATTAGAAAGAAAAACCAGAAATTTAAATCCAATTTAAATCACCTTAATTAATTATTAGTTACAATAATTAAAATGAGCGCGGCTCCGATACTGCTGTTAGGTTTCGTAGTGTCCGACACTACGCTGAATGAAACCCGCCCAAGACCTGCACACTAATTAATGTAACTAAACATGCAATCACATAATTAAACAACAAAAGAGAGAGAACGAGAAAAGACGATCTTACCCTCGACGCGTGCTTCGCTCGCTTACGAGCTCTTACTTGAAAGCTCTAGCTTCGCAAGTGCGTAAGCCTCCGACGACTCGCACCCTCGACCAGACCCGAGCGATCTCTACCCCGAAGGTTAGTCGGGGCTAGACCAAGGAAATACTATAGTATTACGAACTTAAAGGTTTTCTCACTTATAATGAGATGCCTTATTGATGCAACTCAAGTGCTTATTCCCAAAACTAAAACATGGGTATTTATAGGGAAGAGAATCTTAATTTCCCATTTCCCATCAATGTGGGAGAATTGCATTTTGCTCAATTTATTTTAATTCAGAAACAAATTAAAATGCAAATGAATCAACAAGCGTCAAGTGGCAAATGGTGAGCAAGGGTAGGTGAGGAGCACTAAGGAGGGGGGGGACCAAACACCACTTACTCTCCAAGCAAGCCCATCAAGAAACGGTCCTCTTCATTGACCGTGAGCTGGCCATGCACAGTTGGCTGCCAAGGCTGCCTAGCTGGCGCTTGGCACCTTGGCTGGGCCGCTAGCCCGCATACGCAAGAACGCAGCAAGCAAGCCACGCACGCAATACGGGTGAAAGGAATGGTGTCCTTCCAACAAGTGTATTATTCCGATAGAGGGTTCAGAATTATTACAGAGCTAATTCTTCAGTAAGGTCAAGTGATCGGAATGCCTAAGTGGAAGCCGCTTTCGATCAGTAATATCGAGGTACAATTAATATTACAGCTTAATCTTAACTGAACCCTACGGGTCGAACCCAATCGAATCTCCGATCCGAGACGTCGAATTAATCCGAAAGGATTTAATGAGTCGACAGAGTTTTACGAATACAAACGTCGGAAATCGAGCCTAAGGCGTCGATACCGAGCGTCGCAAAATCACAAGCAATAAGTATGAGCGTAGCCGTAGCCAGGCTAGGCTAGCTCGTAACATGCGTAGGTGCACCATGAGTGTGCTAGGCGCACCATGTGTGTGCTAGGCGCCATCGCAGCCTAGGCGCACCCTAGCAGCCCATCGCAAGCTGGCATGGGTGCCTAGGTGCACATGGCAGCCATCGCAAGCCACACAGGCACCAGGCAGCCCATAGCAGCTAGCAAGCATGCTAGCGTGGTGCCTGGGTGCATATGGCGCCCATCGTAGGCCATGGCACCACCAGGCGCACCATGGCAAGCACTAGGTGCTGCGTGCGTGCGTTCCTGGGTTGGCAGCACCATCGCAAGAACCAAGTGCTGGCATGGTTGGCTGCCTGGAAATGGCGCACCATGTGTGTGTGCTTGAGTGCTAGCCTTCGCATGGCAGCACTAAGCATCGCAGCACATGCGAGAGGCTGCGCGCCAGCATGATTCCAGGCCTCGCACAAGCAGCCTCGCACCACAGGCGCATTGATGCGTGTGGGCTGGCAGTGCGTGGTGCGTGGCGCATTGCTAGTGCGTGTGCGTGCAATGCCTGGCTTGGTGCTAGGCAGCAGCACCACACATGCATGTGCGTGTGCGTGTGCGCATGCCTCGCATCAAGCACAAGCAGTGCTAGGCACTGGCTAGTGCTAGCGTAGGCATGGTGCCAGTGCGTGTGTGCAATGGGGTATGCGCATGATGCGAGGGTTAGTGCGGCCAGCATGCGTGGCTCGCTAGCAGCACGCATGCTGGCTGTGCTAGCGATGCGATGCGAGAGAATGCTAGGCAGCAGCAGCACGTGGTCAGCAGCATCAGCGCCCAGCAGCTCGCAGCGTGCTAGGGCTGATGCGTGCTAGGCCAGTGCGTGCTAGCACTGCCTGCTAGCATACCAAGCTGGCTGGCTGCCCAGCCTTGGTGCTAGGCGCCAGCTAGCAGCCTTGGCAGCCAAGGCAGGCTGCCAGCCCAGCTGCCCATGTGGTGACGGTTTAGGTGAAGGGGTGGGGACCAATCTTAGGCAAGGCCTTGAGGAGCAAGGAAATGGTCCCCCCACCCATTCATGGTCCTCACCTAACCTTCTCTCTCTATTTGACACTTGTTGCATTGTGATTAGTTTTGTTTAATAATTTATTTTAGAAATAAATTAATTAGCAAAATACATTCTCCCACATTGGTGGAGGATGAAAAACCAAGGGATCATTTCCCTATAAATACCAAGCTTGGTATTGGGATTTGGGACAACCTTGAGTGGAATTAAAAAGGCAACTCTAGAAAAGAGTAAACCTTTGATTCGTAAAACTCATAGTTATTTTGTCCGGGTCTTGACTAACCTTCAAGACTTAGGACGCTCGGGTCGGGTCGAGGGTACGATCCGTCGGAGATCTCGTCCTTTCGGGATTTTGAAGTAAGAGCTCTTTGGGAGCGAAGCACGCGTCAAAGGTATAATTCTTGTCCTTAATCTTGTTTGATTAAGTTTATTATGCTTGTTTAATTGCTTTAATTAAGGGGCGGGTCTTGGTGGGTTTCCTTCCGCGTAGTGTCGGGTCACTACGAAACCCTACAGTGGTATCCGAGCCACGCTCCTTTTAATTTTTGCAATTATTGTTTAATTAAGGTGTTTTAAAGAATTTATTTTTCTGGTTCATGTTCATCTAATTAGATTAGATGCTTATTTTAATTAATTTTTAAAACTCGATTTTATTATCGATTTGGCTGTCGGACCCAGATTTTGGCTCAAAAATAGTGATGTTTGGGTGGAATCGACATTCTGGAACTGTTTCAGCCCTTTTGGGTTGTTCAGAAGCCAAATTCGAACCAGAAACCCAATTTTTCTGGGGTTTTTCGTTTTTCAACGAAAGTTTTAATTCCTTTTAAGCCTTGATTAATGCAAGCATTACAAGGTTAGATTAAATGCACATTTGCATCACTAATCTACTGGTTTTAAAATATCCTTGAGCATAATAATGGAGTGTTTATTAGTGCTTAAGTTGATATACCAAGTAATCACATAAACTTGTTTTTCACAATTTTGCAAATAAATTGCAATAAGGTGTGAAAACTAGTTGTGATTTTGTATTTTAAGTTCCCAAGTAATGTTAAAGTTCTAATCTTTAAGTGTTTAAATGATTGGAACCCTAACCCTAAATTCCATGTTAAACAAAGTTTGGATTTTTTTTTTCATATTTTGGTTGATTAAAATCCATTAAGTTCAATTACTTGTGAGTAAAATTTGATTAATCGTCATATTGGAAGATGTAATCATGGTATTTTACACAAGTATGCAAGTTGGAAAATTTTTATCATTGGATGATTAATTTATTTTTCCAACTCCCTTTTGTCAAATCCATGATTAATTTGCATATTGGCAAGATTAATTTTGGACATATCTCATTTTATTTTAAGCATAATGTTTGACCTAATTTTGTTCAAAATTGAAATTTTGGATAAATATAGGCTTGAGCACCAATTAAAATAAAATTTGTTTAAGTTAGACTTAATGGTTGTTTTATTTTATTTTCCCTAAAATTAATTCTAAAATATAATTTGGAATTAATTCATGTCACACGCAAATCGGGATTAAAATCCCGAGTCATGGCACGCAAATCAAGGCAACACACCCAAGTGCCACCAAGGCTAGCCGGGCTGCCTAGCAGCCCACATTTGGCTGCCTGTGGTGCGCACAAGGGCAAGCCTTGAATGCTTCCATGCGCTATGTGTGTGTGGCTAGGATGCATGGCTGGGGTGCGTGGGGTGGCTGGGCTGGCTTGCGAAGCATGTTGTTGGGCAGCAGGGCAGCAAGCATCAGCCAGCGCACCACAAGCATCATGATGTGCCTGCCCAGCAGGCCAGATGCTTGCAGGCCGCAGCGTGCTTACAAGCATGCGAAGCATGCTAGCAGGCAGTTGGGCTTGAGGCGTTGCTTGCTAGGCACAGCAGGCCTCAACCACGCACCATGGCGCCATGCCATGGGCTGCCTAGCAGCCATGGTGCGCACCCACCAAGGGCTTTGTTGGGTGATTTTGCTTAACGTTGAGCTATGATTTTGCGATTTTTTCCGTGTTAATTATTTTAATTAATTATTTTAACGAGGCTAAAAACCTCGAATTTCGATTTTGCAAAGTTTTGAAAAATTATGGGTTATGCCGACTTAATTAATCGGATTAATTAAGTACGGATGCGGAATTTAGTGGGAGCTTAATTAAATGTGTTAGCATTTTGCGTTTAGAAATAATGGATTAAACCACTTTTACTAGTTTTAATTAGGCGCGTTAATTGGATTAACGACCTAAGTTAGTTACTAGTTTTGCGTGTTTAATTATGTATTTCGTAAAATTGCATGGGCCGTTCACAAATAGTGAACGGGTAAATGAAAAATTGCTTTCAAAACAGGTTGTTTGAAAATGGCAACTAGTGGGGCCCGACTAGGATAGAAAATACAGACTGCGTTCCGTTATGTATTTTTGTAAATCTAAATACGGTCTGCGAACCGTTAAGTATTTTTGTACTATTTAGATTAATCTTAGTCGTTCTAGCTAGCTTCTTTTATTTCATTTTGTCCAAGAAATCTCAAGACGGTGTTTCGAGGAAGACGAGCCAAGATGAAGACCCATGGAAATTGAAGATTTCAAGGGGTCATGCTAGTTGCCAAATGCATCTATTTTTATGCCTTATATATTGTTATTATATATGTTTTCTAGATGCATGTCTAGGATTTCTATGATGTTGCGATGATTAGTTAAGTTCACTTAAATCAACCAACATAGAAACCCTAGGTCCCTTAATAATATTGAGCTAAAATTTGCCATTCCAAGAACAACACTTACCAAACTAATGCGCGTACGTGATGGATTACGCCAAAGCGAGGCATCACTACTTCCCTAGGAACGTAAGGTATACTAGGTATACAAGTTGTCTTGGTTAAGCTCAACGATATCAGTAAGGAGTCCTTAGATGTCGTGGAAAAAGAGATAAAATGTCAAGTATGCATTAGATGCGACATTTTATCAAACCGAGAGTAGCTTGGAGCTATTAGCAATTGGATTGCTTACCTTAAGATATTTAATGGTTAAGACAAGCCAAAGCATGCTTATCCATTTCTTGATCTTTGGGATCTCAGAATCATTTTATTCTCGCCCATAAGGGACAATCTTAAAATGCGTGGATAAAATGTTCAATAAGTGTGAATAAGTGCATGAACGCTTTAAATTTCAACTTATTGATGTATGAATGGTTTTTCACTTCAAATTCTTTCAATTGTAGAAATCATGTCTGCAAGTAACACAAACAACAACCAATTCTCCTTGCGCTCAATTCTCGACAAGGAGAAGTTGAGCGGGCCAAACTTTCTTGATTGGCAAGGAAATCTCCGCATTGTGTTAATGCAGGAGAAAAAGGAATACGTCCTTGATGAGGAAATGCCCGACGCTCCCAATGAGGAGGTCACTCAGGCTTCCCTTAACCGATGGCATAGTGCCAATCGGGATGTCAAATGCATCATGTTGGCCACAATGTCTCCGGACCTTCAAAAGACTTTCTTTGAAAAGGAGACAGCCTTTGAGATCATTTCTGAGCTTCAGAATACGTTCCAAGAGCAGGCCTGAACTGAGAGGTTCGAAACCCACAGGCAGATCCTTGAGAGCAAGCTCAAGAAAGGAGAGCCAGTCAGCCCGCATGTTCTCAAAATGATTGGATTATTTGAAAACATGGAAAGGCTCGATGCTGGGTATTCAACTGAAATGGCAATTAACATCATTCTCCACTCCCTTCATAAAGGCTATGATCAGTTCAAGATGAACTATAACATGCATAGTATGGAGAAAACCCTCACCGAGCTTCATGGTATGTTGAAGCAAGCCGAGCAAACCCTCAAGGATGAGGGCAAGCATGACATGCTCATGGTGAGGAAGGGCAAGGCGTTCAAACGTGCGGGAAAAAAGAAGAGCTTTAAAGGGAAGAAGAGGAAATTCCCGCCTAAGTCAAAGTTTTCCAAGGGCAACAAGGACAAGAAGGCAGCTTCTTCTAAGTCTGATTCTGAATGTTTCTACTGCAAGAAGAAGGGACATTGGAAAAAGGACTGCCTCAAATTCAAGGAAGATAAGAAGAACGGGAATGTTGCTTCTTCATCAAGTATTTTCGTTATAGACTTAAACTTCGCTAGCAAAACATCATGGGTATTAGATACCGGATGTGGCTCACACCTTTGTTCCAATGCTCAGGGACTAAGGATAAGTAGGAGGCTAGAGAAGGGAGAGGTCGAGCTTCGGGTCGGCAACGGAGCAAGGATGTCTGCCATCTCCGTTGGAACTCTCAGTTTGTCTTTGCCCACTAGGCTTGTTCTGGAACTTGAAAATTGTTATCATGTTCCTAGAGTGACCAAAAACATTATTTCAATATCGGCGTTGGACACCAAAGGATTTGAATTTCGAATCAAAAGTAATAGTTGTTTTATATATTTTGATAATGTTTTATATGGAAAAGCACATTCAGAAAATGGTCTTTATGTGCTGTCACTAGACAAACAGGTCTATAACATTGAGAATACTGCCAAAAGGGCAAAGACCATCGAGTCGAATCAAACCTACTTGTGGCATTGTCGTCTTCGCCACATTAACATCAAACGCATCAAAAAACTTCTTCAAGAAGGTGTTCTTGACTCATTTGACTTAGAGTCATTTGAAAATTGCGAAGGATGCTTATTAGGCAAGATGATCAAACAGCTATTCTCCAAGTTAGGAGAAAGGGCAAGTGACTTATTAGGTCTAATACACACGGATGTATGTGGACCTATGAGCACACCCGCAAGGCAAGGTTACCGATATTTCATCACCTTCACCGACGATTATAGTAGATATGGATATATCTACTTAATGTCGAATAAATCTGAATCCTTTGAAAAGTTCAAAGAATTTAAGAAAGAGGTTGAAAATCAACTTGGCAAGAAAATTAAAGCACTTCGATCGGATCGAGGTGGCGAATATTTGAGCCGTGAATTCGACGATCACTTGAAAGAATGTGGCATTCTTTCAGAGTTGACACCTCCTGGAACTTCTCAATGGAACGGAGTGTCCGAACGGAGGAATCGGACCTTTTTAGACATGGTTCGGTCAATGATGGGTCTTAGTGAACTCCCTATCTCGTTTTGGGGACATGCGCTACAAACAGCAGCACTAAAACTGAATAGAGCTCCGTCAAAAGCTGTTGAAAAGACTTCATATGAATTATGGACTAAGAAACCTCCCAAGTTGTCTTTTCTCAAGATTTGGGGATGCGAAGCATATGTCAAGCGATTAATTTCGGACAAACTTCACCCCAAATCGGATAAGTGTTTCTTTGTGGGATATCCAAAAGAAACCAAAGGGTATTACTTCTACAATAAATCCGAGAACAAAGTGTTTGTTGCTCGTGATGGTGTCTTTTTGGAGAAGGATCACCTTTCCAAAATGACAAGTGGGAGGAAAATCGAACTCGACGAAGTTCGAGAGGACGAGCAACAATGTCAACCTGAAAAAACTGACAATCTAGATACTTTGGAAGCATCTGAGAAGATTGGTCAGAGACAAACAGACAATGTAAATGCTCAACCGATTACCCTACGTAGGTCGTAACGGCAAAGATCTCAACCAGACAGATACCTCGGTATTGTCTTAACTGATGATCAGGACATCCTAGTTATGGATGGTGATGAGCCGGCGACATACAAGCAAGCTATGACGAGCCCCGACTCTGCAAAATGGCAAGAGGCCATGAAATCCGAGATGGACTCCATGTCTGAAAATCAAGTCTAGGACTTGGTGAATTTGCCCGAGGGTTATACATCCATTGGTTGCAAATGGATCTTCAAAGTGAAGACAGACAAAGATGGAAATGTATCGATATACAAAGCTAGACTGGTGGCAAAAGGTTATAGACAAGTCCACGAGATTGACTATGATGAAACTTCTTCACCGGTTGCAATGCTAAAGTCCGTCCGGATCATCCTAGCGATTGTTGCATATTACGATTACAAAATATGGCAAATGGATGTCAAAACCGCCTTCCTTAATGGGATTTTGGAAGAAACTGTGTATATGACACAACCAGAGGGTTTTGTCGATCCAGGCAACGCTGGAAAGGTTTGCAAGCTGAAGAAGTCCATTTATGGACTAAAGCAAGCCAGCAGGCGTTGGAATCTGCGATTTGATGAAGCCATCAGCGAGTTTGGTTTTATCAAGAATAAGAATCCAGATGAGTCTTGTGTATACAAGAAGGTCAGTGGGAGTGATATTGCATTCCTAGTCCTGTATGTAGATGACATACTGCTCATTGGAAACAGCACAAAATTGTTGGAGTCCGTAAAGGGCTGGTTGGGAAAGTGCTTTTCAATGAAGGACTTAGGAGAGGCACAGTACATATTGGGCATCAAGATCTACAGGGATAGATCTAAGAGGATGATCGGATTAAGCCAGAGTACTTACATTGACAAGGTACTGGCTCGATTCAACATGGAAAATGCCAAAAGAGGGCATTTACCCATGTCCCATGGCATAACTCTCAGCAAGAAACAGTGTCCACAGACACCTGTTGAGCGAGAAAGAATGAATCAGATCCCGTATGCTTCGCTAATCGGATCGATCATGTATGCCATGATATGTACAATGCCAGATGTATCGTATGCCTTGAGTGCAACGAGTCGATACCAATCGAACCCAAGAGAGGCGCATTAGACTGCGGCCAAAAACATCCTTAAGTACCTGAAAAGGAACAAGGATAAATTCCTGGTGTATGGAGGCCACAAAGAACTGGTTGTTGAAGGTTACACCGACGCTAGCTTCCAGACTAACAGAGACGACTTCAAGTCACAGTCGGGGTATATATTCTGTCTGAATGGAGGAGCGTTCAGCTGGAAGAGTGCCAAGCAGAGCACCACTGCAGACTCTACAACTGAAGTCAAGTACTTGGCCGCTTCGGAAGCTGTCAAGGAAGCTGTTTGGATTCGTAAGTTCATCAGTGAACTTGGTATTGTACCCTCAATCAAGGGACCGATAGACCTCTATTGTGATAATAATGGAGCTATCGCTCAGGCTAGGGAGCCGAGAGAACACCTGAAGCTCAAACACGTGCAACGGCGATTTCACATGATAAGGGAATGGAAATCCGAAGGTGAAATCAGAATTTGTAAGATCGACACGGATGATAATGTGGCCGATCCTTTGACTAAACCTTTGCCTCAAGTGAAGCACAACAAACACGTTGAGGAAATGGGAATCAAGCACATAGGAGATTGGCTTTGATATTCCCTGTACAAGTGTTTTAATTAAACAGGGTTGATTTAATGTAAGACACTGTACTAAAACCATTCATTAATGGAGTAATTAATTTTTGTGGAAAATTATCATTCACTCCATTACTATTTAATTGTGGTTTAGAATTAAATAATGAGTCCATTCGATTTACTGAAATATTCAAAACAGGGTATCAAGACCATGTCTTGGATAAAGAAACACCTGTTAAGTGAACATTGAATATTAAATCGAAAAGTATCCCTAATCAAGGTCATCTAACAGATGGACGATTGATGACCGCAATAGATTAGTGTGTAGTATGATTTACAGCATCATTTCTTATGCTGCGAGGACGTGACAGTCATAAATCATTTGCACAGGTACAGTTTAGAATTGTACTGGATAAGACCTATGAGAGTACTTTAAGAAAATTTAACTTTTGTCATAAGTACATTTCTCATTATGGCTATCGGAACTTATTTCCTCAGACCATGATACTGTGAAGTTTTCTTGTTTGAGTACTAGGCTCTTTGATGTTTCCTAACGTCTGCAGTAACTGGGGATCATAACGGGAATACTCGGGAGTCTATGTCCTCTTAGTAAGAAGAACTTACAATACAAGACTGGGATTGTCCCCCTACTAACAATAGGGAAAATGTTTTGTTGTTTAAAAGGCCGCTCGAAGAGTGAGACTGTAAAATGCATGGCCATGCTCAGATGGATTTTAGAAATCATCTGCTTATTGACAGTCGAACTCGGAGATCGAGAAACACTTCTGAACGTAATAATGATGACAAAGAATCTTACCTTATAGTTCACGAAGAAACATTAAGTGACAAAGGAAATGAGCTATACACAATATGCACACTTGTCTGGAAGGACAAGTGGGAGATTGAAAGGAATGGTGTCCTTCCAACAAGTGTATTATTCTGATAGAGGGTTCATAATTATTACAGAGCAAATTCTTCAGTAAGGTCAAGTAATCAGAATGCCTAGGTGGAGGCCGCTTCCGATCAATAATATCGAGGTACAATTGATATTACAGCTTAATCTTAACTGAACCCTTCGGGTCGAACCCAATCGAATCTCCGATCCGAGACGTCGAATTAATCCGAAAGGATTTAATGAGTCGAGAGTTTTACGAATATAGACGTCGGAAATCGAGCCTAGGGCGTCGATACCGAGCGTCGCAAAATCACAAGCAACAAGTATGAGCGTAGCCGTAGCCAGGCTAGGCTAGCTCGTAACATGCGTAGGTGCACCATGTGTGTGCTAGGCACCATCGCAGCCTAGGCGCACCCTAGCAACCCATCGCAAGCTGACATGGGTGCCTAGGTGCGCATGGCAGCCATCGCAAGCCACACAGGCACCAGGAAGCCCATAGCAGCTAGCAAGCATGCTAGCGTGGTGCTTGGGTGCATATGGCGCCTATCGCAGGCCATGGCAGCACCAGGCGCACCATGGCAAGCACTAGGTGATGTGTGCGTGCGTGCCTGGGTTGGCAGCACCATCGCAAGCACCAAGTGCTGGCATGGTTGGCTGCCTGGCAATGGCGCGCCATGTGCGTGTGCTTGAGTGCTAGCCTTCGCATGGCAGCACTAAGCATCGCAGCACATGCGAGAGGCTGCGCGCCAGCATGATTCCAGGCCTCGCACAAGCAGCCTCGCACCACAAGCGCATTGATGCGTGTGGGCTGGCAGTGCGTGGTGCGTGGCGCATGGCTAGTGCGTGTGCGAATGCCTGGCTTGGTGCTAGGCAGCAGCACCACGCATACATGTGCGTGTGCGTGTGCGCATGCCTCGCATCAAGCACAAGCAGTGCTAGGCACTGGCTAGTGCTAGCGTAGGCATGGTGCCAGTGCGTGTGTGCAATGGGGTATGCGCATGATGCGAGGGTTAGTGCGGCCAGCATGCGTGGCTCGCTAGCAGCACGCATGCTGGCTGTGCTAGCGATGCGATGCGAGAGAATGCTAGGCAGCAGCAGCGCATGGCCAGCAGCATCAGCGCCCAGCAGCTGGCAGCGTGCTAGGGCTGATGCGTGCTAGGCCAGTGCGTGCTAGCACTGCCTGCTAGCATACCAAGCTGGCTGGCTGC
This sequence comes from Chenopodium quinoa, assembly GCF_001683475.1. NCBI lineage: Eukaryota > Viridiplantae > Streptophyta > Magnoliopsida > Caryophyllales > Amaranthaceae > Chenopodium > Chenopodium quinoa. The sequence goes on from NW_018743252.1 coordinate 798,241, forward strand.
CCAGCCTTGGTGCTAGGCGCCAGCTAGCAGCCTTGGCAGCCAAGGCAGGCTGCCAGCCCAGCTGCCCATGTGGTGACGGTTTAGGTGAAGGGGTGGGGACCAATCTTAGGCAAGGCCTTGAGGAGCAAGGCAATGGTCCCCCCATCCATTCATGGTCCTCACCTAACCTTCTCTCTCTATTTGACACTTGTTGCATTGTGATTAGTTTTGTTTAATAATTTATTTTAGAAATAAATTAATTAGCAAAATACATTCTCCCACATTGGTGGAGGATGAAAAACTAAGGGATCATTTCCCTATAAATACCAAGCTTGGTATTGGGATTTGGGACAACCTTGAGTGGAATTAAATAGGCAACTCTAGAAAAGAGTAAACCTTTGATTCGTAAAACTCATAGTTATTTTGTCCGGGTCTTGACTAACCTTCAAGACTTAGGACGCTCGGGTCGGGTCGAGGGTACGATCCGTCGGAGATCTCGTCTTTTCGGGATTTAGAAGTAAGAGCTCTTTGGGAGCGAAGCACGCGTCAAAGGTATAATTCTTGTCCTTAATCTTGTTTGATTAAGTTTATTATGCTTGTTTAATTGCTTTAATTAAGGGGCGGGTCTTGGTGGGTTTCCTTCCGCTTAGTGTCGGGTCACTACGAAACCCTACAACGGGTTGTTGTTGTTGTTGCGTTGCGTTTACTAGCGAGCCAAGCTCCTACTTGTGGCTGGTGCTGCTATGCTAGCAAGCACGCATAGCCATAGCACACGCACGCATAGCACGCTGCTTGCGATGCTCGAGTTGTGTTGTGCTAGTGCTGGGCAAGGCTGCGAGAGGCTGGGTGGGAAGCACAGCATGCTAGCACGCTAGCTTGCTTGCGGTCATGAGCACCAGCCCTGCAAGCATGCTCGGCCTAGCACACAATGCATGCTAGGCTTGCGGCATGCCTTGCGATGCGGTTGGTAGCTTAGGCTAGCCTAGCACTCGCATGGCTAGGCTAATGCGAGGCTACGGCCTAGCTCGTACTTGTCGCTTGCTTGATTTCTGGAAATTCGACTCGACTTAGGACGCTCGGTTTCGACGCTCCAAGCTCGATATCCGACATCTTTGTTCGTAATACTCTAATGACTCATCTAATCCCTCGAATTAATTCGTCGTCTCGGATCGGTGATTTGATTAGGGTGCGACCCGAAGGGTTCAATCAAGATTAAGCTGTAATATTAATTATACATTAATATTACTGATCGGAAGCGGCCTCCACCTAGGCATTCAGATCACTTGACCTCACTAAATAATTAGCTTTCTAATAATTCCGAACCCTCTATCGGAATAATACACTTGTTGGAAGGACACCATTCCTTTCATAATTAGCTCATTATTTTGGTTTGTGGGTGGCATTCTGAATCGGACTGTTTGAGGTGGTCATACCGGCCTCTAAATTTCAACGGTGTTTCTAGTGACACTTGAAGAAGCTCCAGTGGGATTTGGATTCTGGGTAATGATCAGAGTTGATTTCACGATAGATTTTGTGGAATCGAGTTTGTGGTGTTTGGGTGTTATCGATTGTAGGTGTTTGGTTTTTTGGATCAAATTTATCTCCTGTCATGATGGTTTTCCCAGCTTAAGATAAGCTAACCGGTTGAGCAAAGGTGTTGAAACTACCCCTTGCTTCTAGAACCAATTGTTCCGGGTGTAGTTCCGAAGCTAGGCAGGTGGTCGAATCTGGACTTCCGCTAGGATTACCTACACAATGAACAGTGGTTACTACCCTTGGGGGTGGTTTCGAGGAACCCCCCTCCAATGCTTAAGTTAGTATAGCTTTTTGTGAAGAATAATGGATAAGTGATGAAATGTAATTGTCTAACCTCTTTTCCGTTGTACTTGGCTTGCATTTTATAGTTGTACTATTCCTCATGTTGCGGGCTGGAGCCCGCTTGGGTTAGCCATGAGGATAAGCCCTTGGGAGATTATCCTTGGCTTGGGGCTGGACTAGCATGAGCGCACACCTCTCAAGTGGTGCTGGGAGTGTAGGTCAGCTCAGCGGGAGCTACCCTATACAATACCTGCTTTCTTAGCAATCTTCTTCACTCCTCCTGCTGGTATGGGAGCATGTCTCTTTTTTCCTCCTACATAAATTTACCAAATAAATTTAGTTACTAGTTTTATTAGAAATTTTATTAGAAATTTATAAGATATTGAACATTTACCTTTTTGAATTATTTTTTCAGCAGGAGCACCTGGCCTCTTTTGAATAGGAATAATGTCCTTTGGTTTATCTTTTTTAGCAGATGGTTTTGCTTCAGCAGGAGCACCTGCCTTTTTTTGAAGAGGAGTAATTTTCTTTTTTTTGACCTCTTGCAGCAAGTGAAGATTTTTTTGCTTCAGCAGGAACACCTGCTTTTTTTTAATAGGAGAAACTCCTTTTTTCTGACCTTTTGCAGCAGAGCCAGATTGTTTTGCATACTTCAATAGGAGCACCTGCCTTTTTTGAATAGGTGAAACTCCTTTGTCAGCAGGTTGAGATTATAATGCTTCAGATTGAGCTTTTCCCTCTTCTTTCTCTTGTGCATTTGGTAACATTGAAGCTGTTTAAAATTTTATAAATTAGATTAGGACAATTATAAATCATTCTATTAAAAAACTATACAAAATTCTATTAATACCTTTACCTTTGCTTCTTGTAATTCTTCCACTTGACATCTCTTCCACCAAAAGGCTATTCTTTTTACCTAATCTCCTTACAACCATTTTTAATTTTGTTTTTCTTTGTGATGCCTCTTCACTCACTTCAGATGAAGTAATTTTCTCTTAACTCATTCCAGCTAATAGACTAGCTATTTCCTTTTGTTTATCCAAGAGGTGAGTCTCATCCTGAACGAGGACATAGTCATTTAATGTCTTTGCTTCATCTTTTTTATCAACTGTATTAAATGATCAAAGATATAACATTAAATGAATATTTTAATAAACATGCTCATTATATACAACCAATTTGAACATTATATATAATAAATAAGAACATTTTACCTTTCTAATTTCCAATAGTTTCATTTATCTCTGTTGTCTTTGGAATATCTGTAGGATTTTAGGTACTATAAGCGGAATTGCATGAATCATATTCATAAGTAACTAAATAGGATCTACAAGCATAACACATAAAGAATCACATAAGTCATACCTTTGATGCTTGATTTCCATAAGCGATCGACCACAAACAATTAGGAGAATAAGAGCCCAAGTGTTGCTCCTCTACTTGGTCCACGGGCTAGGATTGAACCTCCACTAATGCTAGCTAGTCGAGATCGAACACTTCGAGCTACCGTCTACGGAGAGGGGAGGAAACGAACAAGCCAAAAACCACCACCACCACCACCACCACGAGCAACCACCTTGCTTGGGTGGTCCGTACAGACGTACGGACAAGGGGAAAAAGAGAGAGAGGCGTGTAAGAGACTTTAGGGTTTGGTTGCTTTCATATCGATCAGTACTTAGTTGACTGCTTAAGTGTTGCATGCAAACCCTCAGCAAGGCCTCTATTTTTACATCACATGTATAATTAAAGTCCAAACCAAGCCCAAAATACTCTAGCCTTACTTCTTATGTGGCTTGTCATTACCTCATGAGGCCCATGAATGGGCTTCAAGCTTTGTTCAATCCATGACCCTTATGTGTGACCTTATAGGATCCGTTCTATTGGGCTTTGGACTATTTGACTAGCCCAAAGATCATTTATCATATCTTGTAACAGAAAATGATGCCCCAAAAGAATGAACTAATTATCTCCATAATAATGATCCACGATATATCTAGTAATTGCACTTAACGAAGACATAAATCCTTCAATCTCCCACTTGTCTTAGACAAGTGTGAAATATTCAAATTCCTTAAGTCAATATGTGTCGATTTGATAATATGATTGTATCTCATGTCGTGATCATATTAATCTACAAATCATTTCTTGAAATCTGATTTAGAATTGCAAAAAACAAATGATTACTAAAAAATCCATTTGAGTACGACCATGCATTTTCTCAATTCTCCCTCCTCAAGGGGCCATGACACATTCCTAATTAGATAGGTAGACTCAATCCAATCAAATGTAAAGGTTTCATCGTAATCAGATTCATACTATTAATTAGTCGAATACATTAATAACTAGTCTTTGCTTAATTAGAAAAATCTTTTCTTCTTTGTCCATTTTTGCTTACAATGGGTCTTACCTAATTTAGCAAATTAATCAAGTGTCACACACTTGCTTACAGACTTAGAATCTATTTCAGATTTCCATGGTTTTTAAACCACTTGGAGTTATAACTTGTCAAACCATCTTCATTACTTGCACAATCATTATGTTCCAAAATAAATATGTTATAACTATTAGTCAATATGAAATCATATTTCTTTGGCTAAATTTTAAATATGCTAGTCATCATTGTTGGTCTTTATACAACAATTGAAACTTATACAATAAGTTTGTTTAATTTTCAATGAGAAACGACAATGGAGGGTGTGCACTTGAAATGTGCTACCTTCGACACATGGTTATTATTCCCATTAAACTTAATGAGACCACACGTTGGTATTTATAACATGAGGTGAATCATGCTCATATTGATGCTTTTATTCGATTACTTCTCAAATTTCTTCAAGATTCTCGAATTAACTTTTCTTGAACTCTTCGAAGCTCTCGAACTCTTTCAAGATTCATATACTCCCACTTGCCTTCTTGAAGAGGAACATTAGCATGGGGTGAACCAATCATGGTTTGAACCATGTTTGTTTGTTGATTTTCTCGAAACTCTTACGAGATTTACACTACTCCCACTTGACGTTTTGGAAATGACATCTTTTCCAGAAGGGCATTTACTTGAGCAATAAACATTTTGTGCTAAGTATGACTTGTGTAATAGTACCCCGTGCTTTGTATAGGAATTGAATGTGTATCAAACGATTTAATTCAACTTTTATTCCTTGCTTTTGTAGAAAGACTTTATAAGAACTTTTCTTATCCTTATCACATATGAAGCCTTTGCTACATTTTTATTTGACGTATGTAGTTTTGTTTATTATTGTAACTCATCTTAAAAGTATATCCCTTGAATAATGGTTGGAAGATAGGGTATTTCATCCATTATCTTAATATATCTCATATAGATTGATAGCTCCTTTCACAAACACTTCACAAGGTTGTTATCGGAGTATTTTTTAAAACGATTTCACAACTCATGGATGTTTATCAAGGTCTTGGCTTAAATTCTCATTATTTCAATAATATCACAATAATTTGAATATATCGCCAAGTAAATGTCTTGACTCAAACTTTCACCATTACAATCATATTGTAATGTATTTATTATTTTGTCAAGTTGATTCTGAACTTCATACTTGGACCTGTTTGAACTTTTCAAAAACTCTCACACTTATGCTTCAACTAAGCACAAGTGATCATATCACAAATGAAGTTACATTGTCCATCTCTAGCCTTTGAATGTCAGGTTTTCTTACATTAATATGTATTGGACCTCGAGTTCATGTCTTTTCTTTAAAGAATGACTTTGTCAATTGTCAAATTAGAATGATATTTACATATATCAATAGATTCACAATCTAATGATATTGAAAGTCCATCCCTTTGGATCTTCCGTATGCAATGTTCATTTTCATTTGAACCATTTGACATTTTAGAGACAACTTATATATATATAAATAGTTTATCTATATCTACCATATAGAACTTTTAGCATATTTAGCAATTCAAAACACTGTGATTCAATAAAGCATAGAACAACATTTACTCCATGTTTTTGAATCTTCAATCCTTAGTGATTACTAACATTGAATCACGTTTTGATACTGGCAAGAATAAATAACATTTATTTATTCTAGCCAATTACTAGGTAAGGTGAAATGAAAGTTCTACTTGTAAAGTTGCAACTTTTGCTTCCAGATTTGTAGATTCTACTTGTGAAGTAGCAACATTTGCTTCTAAACTTGTATTTATTTCTCCCTTAGCCACACTTCTTCTTTTAGTTCAACCACATTCTGAATGAGAGAATTAAACATGACATCGTATGTCCAAAAATTAGTAATACGCTAAATTAATTTCTATAATATACTTTTTAAATTGGAACATTTTCATTATTTTGTCTTCCAAATTTATGAGGTAGTTTCTAATCAATTGGAATTGGTCCATTTAATTAGAAACATTTGTCGTTCATAACAACTTTTAGCATATAAGTAGTTTTAGGTTTTAGAAGTAGCAACTTGCTTGTTTTTCTTAGCCTATAACTTCTTAATGCAATCCTCATATATTCTTAAACCTTTCCCATTTGAGCCACTTAGAACATTACTCTTTGGTTCAAAATGATACTTTGCTTAACCTCTTTAAGCACTTTTCATGATTTTGCTAAGTCTATTCAATCATTATTCATATTAGAGTTTAATCAACTATTTAACTCCATATGTAATGGATGAAGAGTGATGTCATTTGATCAACTTTTGATCATAGAGACTTTCAATCACTTTCTTATATTCAATCACATCGAAAATAAGAGCTTTTATTAGAATTTCATACTTGTCTTTTAGAGGATTCGTACCTCCCATCTCATTATATCCCTTGAGACACTTTTGAAAAATGAAGATGGTGTTGGCGTTTTACTCAAACATTTTGATTTGAATAAAAGCAACTTTAGACATATGACATGGGTTTCTAAAACTCGTCTTTTAGAACCATTCTAGCAAAATTGGGATATAGATTTACGGATTATCTTTTACACTTTTGAGAACGTTTCTCAACTTTATTTTCAATCAAGGAGATTATATAATCATAAAACTAGAAAATATATATATTACTTAATAAATGCAAAATTCAAATATGTTTATCTTTTAAGCACCTAAAATAAAGCTATAGGTAACTTTAAGACTTTATTCAAAATAATTGTCCCATTTGAATTAATTAAGTGATTCCAAGATTCTTTATTTGTGTAATAGTTGACCGGACAGAGGCCCTACCATCAAGCATTACATTTTCAAGGTAAGTAAAATCTTTACTAATTGCAACTCCTGCAACTCTTGGTTGAAGAATTAACCATCTCATGTTTAATTATTACCCTTTGCTTCAAGGTTCTAAACACTTTAGGTAACCTTGTTGAGCACAACCAATTAAATGTGTAGAACGTGATCTACCCCAAATTACCTAAGATAACAAGTGACACCCTACGGAGGCAGACCCATCACTCACAGTCGAAGGGTTGTTGGGTATCTAATTGGAAAGCCAATCTCAATATTTCTGGGACCTAGATTTATTATGTTGTGATTAATTTAGTGAACTCTAGCGCATCATCATCAACATCAATAAAACTAGCATTCATAATCTACTGAATGCATAAACAAGACATAGTATGACCCCTAATAAGAAAACTTAATAAAGAAAATGCTCCCACTTGAATCTTTATGGATCACCATCCTTGATTCACCTTGGGTCTTTACACCATGGGCTTCTAGGATTAACTGCAACCTGTAATTCTACACTAATCTATTTACTAATTAAACAAAATAAATAAAGTTACAAAAATACTTTATCGATACGCAGATTGTACGTAGATTACAAAAATACATCACGATGCACAGATCGTATTTAGTAATCTACGTGGCCGTACTAGTCATTACATAGCAACATAATATCATATATATTATAAAATTGCCACATAATAAATATCACGTAAACGTGCTTGCCTAAAGTACAACATCGAATGTTCATAATTAAGGAAACATGGTACCAAAATATCTCATATTTTAATATGTAATTAGATAATATCACATATTATTCATGACCATCAATAAAATATCATATATTTTAAATTAGGCATCAGATAGAATCAAATCATATTTTAATCTTAAAAAGATAAATCATATTTATCCTTAAAGATTATCCTAACTAAATTAGGAGATTTTATCCTAATTATTAGCCAATCAAATAATTTTAAATCAATTACCTAACTAATTATGGATAATCACATTACCAAGTCAATCCTTATCTTTTGGAATCTTGCTCAATTATCCTAAAATATCCCAGATATTAAAACAATCAAAATTCAAAATTATCTTAGATAAAATCAGATTTTATCTAAAATTTAAAATAAAATAAAACAAATTTAAATTAATTTTTTTATTTTTTATTTTTAATTTTAATACATGCTGCCACGTCAGCCAGGAAAAACCCCAACCAACGCCGCAACAGCTTCTGCACGTTAGTCAGGTAAACTCCACCAACGCGCAACCGTAGCCAGGAACAGAGCCTAGCCACGGCGCAACCAGCAGCCCATCTGCGAACCGTTCCAGCCGGCTACCTATTGCCTGAATTCATCCCTGTTGTCCGAGGGTTGTCGTCGTCCGTCGCAGCTAGGTCGGAGCCCAGCCACCAGCAGAGCGATGGCTGCAACTTGCGGTAGTGCAACAATTGCACTTCCTTGCTACAGCCCGTTGTCGCCCTCCCTCGTACATTCTTTCTTCGACCACCTAGGCAGCCACCGTGGACCACTTGACAGTTGTTCTTCCACCCAGCCACGGCTGCCCTTTCTCACAAATTAAAATCCTTTTTTCTTTTCTTTTTTTTGAGATTTAATCTAATTTTAACAACTTTTGTAGAATTAAATTACATTAGGTCCTTTGAATTTAAAACATAACATATCTTCCTTATTCAATTTTCGAAATTAAATTCATAATTTAATTTCAATGTTAGGGTTCTTCATAAAATTAATTCAAATTCAATGTAACACTTAGATCAAATTATTGATTATACGAAAAATCATATTTTATGTATCAAATCAATCTAATTAAATTTATGAAGCATAAAATATTCAAAATTTATCAAAACTAAGGACAAAAATCTAAATTTAGGGCTTATTTCAATCAAAATTTTCGAAAAACTAGGGCTTAATTTGGATTTTGCTAAGCAAGGAAAAATTGAGCAATTTAAATCACATTTAAACAAATTCCAAAACTTAAATCTCCATTTAGTATAAGGATTGAACCATAATTAGAATTCTCCCTCTTAATTGAATTAAAATTAATATGGACATCAAAATAATCATATTATTATGATCAATATGCGTAAATGGAAGAGCCTAACTGATACCAATGTAGGGTTTTAGGTACTATAAGCGAAATTGCATGAATCATATTCATAGAACCTAAACAGGATCTACAAGCATAACACATAAATAATCAAATAATTCATACCTTTGATGCGTGATTTCCATTAGCGATCGACCATGAACGATCAGGAGAATAAGAGCCCCAAGTGTTGCTCCTCTAATTGGTCCACGAGCAAGGATTGAACCTCCACTAATGCTAGTTAGTCGGGCACGAACACTTCGAGCCACCTTCTACGAAGAGGGGAGGAAATGAACAAGCCATGAATTGAACCACCACGACCACCGCGAGCAACCACCTTGCTTGGGTGGTCCGTACAGACGTACAGACAAGGGGAGAGAGAGAGAGAGAGAGAGGCGTGTGAGAGACTTTAGGGTTTGGTTGCTTTCATATCGATCAATTCTTAGTTGACTGCTTAAGTGTTGCATGCAAACCCTCGGCAAGGCCTCTATTTATACATCACATGTATAATTAGAGTCCAAACCAAGCCCAAACTACTCTAGCCTTACTTCTTAAGTGGCTTGTCATTACCTCATGAGGCCCATGAATGGGCTTCATGCTTTGTTCGATCCATGACCCTTATGTGTGACCTTATAGGATACATTCTATTGGGCTTTGAACTATTTGACTAGCCCAAAGATCATTTATCATATCTAGCAACAGATAATGACACCCCAAAAGAATGAACTAATTATTTCCATAATAATGATCCATGATATATCTAGTAATTGCACTTGACGAAGACATAAATCCTTCAATATCATCTTTAACATTTTCCTTTGCAGGACTTTTTTCTCCTTTTCAAGGCCTTTTTTGTTTGCTTCTGTTGATTTTTCTCCAACCGGGAAATTAATAGTATTATAATTAATAGTATTAAAAGAAAATATTCATTAGATGTTTTATATATGAACATTTAACTTCTTGCTTGCTTTTCCTATGTTTCTGTACATCTTGCTTGCTTTTTCCATTCTCTTCAGATTTTGCATAATTCTGATGGTTGATTCTTTGTACTTCATGTACATGTGAGATAGTATTATCAAATCTTAATATATCAACAGTATTTATTTAATTTTTCCAATTTGAACATACTTTGGATTATTCTCTATGTCTAAATGTATTTTTTCCATCTTCCCCTTTAAAGTGTTTATTTTTTTAATTGATCATCTGCTAGTTGTATTTTCCTTGTTGGCTTCACTTGATCATCAGCTATGGGCTTTCTGATAAACCATTTGAAATATTTTTCAATTTATAATTGTAAATAAACAAATATGAAAATGAACATAAAGGGTACAGAAAATGAACATTTCATATATCTTACTTTGGTTAAGAAGGGATTTTATCATCAGTATTCTTCTCTGGATCTTTTTGCTAATCTGATTTAACAGCTTCCAGCTTGCTGAAATTAATATTAAGTAATACTATTAACATAAATGAACATAAATAGTACACAAAATGAACATTTATTTATACAAATTTGAACATTCTTTTAATTGTATTTTTTATCAAGTATATATCAAAAAAAGTCATGAATTAATATTGAGTATACCTTTGATCTTATTTGTCCTCTTTAGATGTATTTGCATCCTGTTTGTGCTCACTGAATATTATTTAAATTTCATTAATTAGAATGTGTACTATCAAAAATGAACAAAAATTGTATGGGAAATGAACATTTAAGTATACAAAAATGAACATTGTTTATGTATCATATATGAAGTACATATCAAAAAAGTAATGAATTAATATTGAGAATACCTTTGATCCCCATCCTGTTTGTCATCTTTTGCATCTTGTTTGTCTTCTTTAGAGGTATCCTGTTTGTCATCTTTTGAATCATGTTTGTCCTTACTAAATATTATTTGCTTTTCATTGATTAGAATGTGGACTATCAAGAAGAAAAAATTATTTTAGATTGAACATTCTATAAAATAATTGGTGTTAAACATGCACTGGCTTCACTGATTCAGATTGATTCCTAATCTCACTTGTGGTATGAGTAGCGGGTACATCCTCACTTTGTTCGCTAAAAAATTAGAATTATTGTTATAATATGATATTCAAGTATGAACTAATTTATAAAATGATGAGAACTAGAATATTTGGTATAAAGTTTTTATACCTTATTAGCTAATTTGTCTTTGATGGTCTTGATTTTGACATTACAAATTTCACTTGAACCTTTTATTTTTACTAAAATTTTAAGAATTACCTAATAAGTTTGATATATATACATAATGCACAATGATTGCATATAAAAATAATTATGTTCATTATATACTTACTTGACATACTTGTTGTTCAAAGTGTATCTTTGATAACTACAACCCAATTCATTTTTTCCTATAATCTTCTTTGGAGTTAATGGTTCAGATCTCCAAATTGAAGCAAGTGTGTCACTTTAGATGGTATATCACTACAATATAGATTGGTTGTGGGATATTAGTTTTAATGCATACAACTGAAATGAATATTATCAATATTATATATGTGCATCATGTTTAAAAGAAATGAATATTTGTTATTTAGGCATATAAACATATATGCATACTAAAATGAAGTAATAGAAACATATATTTAAAAATGAACATTACTATATATATAAATGAATATTTTGAATTTCATAAATGATCTAAAGATTTCATAGGAATGAAACATATCTGCATACCTAAATAATTATTTATGAATTTCATAAATGTGTATAACGTCTCATGAAAATGAACATTTCTATTTTCGATATAAACTCAATTAAACAAATGAATATATAATACTCAGTAAATGAACATATAATACTTAGTATATGAACATATATTACCTTGGAAGTTTAACATCTATACCACAAGACTCTTTTATTGCATTTAAAAGAACTAGATCTACAAGGTGACTTTTGTTCGCGGTTTTTTTTTTTTTTTTAGTTTTTCTACTCTTGTTTGAATAGGTTGATCATCATTGTTTCAGGGTTTTCTGGTGTCCTACGGGAGAGTTACAATTCCGGGACTGGTACCCTTGCGCCTGTACCTGCAAAACAATGGAGACTCCAGGTGGTGGGAGCTCCGCCTTCGACGATCAAGTTAGTACTTGTATGTGGAGTAAAAAGGTGCGGAAAGTAAAGGATGATATGGTTCCTCTAAGGGAGGAATGATCAAGAAGTGCAATTAATCGCTAAGTTAGGTCTAGCAATCAGAAAGCGCGAGTGTTTAGGTTTCTCTAGGAGAAAGTAATTAATTCTGAATAATATCTTAATAATGGAGGCTTAATTACTGTATTTATAGCCTCGGGATGCGTGCCCAATACTAGGTTTAGGTCAACCTAGGACTGATTGGGCCTTTCTCGGAAACCGGGCCTTGGTGGCTGTTCTCCTGGTGGGCAGATAGCAGGCCACGTGGCGTGGCACGATTGGTCCATGCTGGACTGATTGCTGCTTGACACATGTCAGGTCCTTGTTGGTCCATGTGGCGAACACATGGCAGGACCTGATTGGTCCACGTGGCAGACAGTGATTGGGCGGGGAAAATCCCCTAATCATTTGCCCCTCACAAGTGGCACGTGACTGGTCACATGTCACCTGTGACAGGTGTCGGCCTGCAACAGGCGACGGCCTGTTACAGGTGTCGGCCTGTGATAGGCCGAGAGTTTTTCCCGCCTTATTTCAAATTTGGAAGTGACCCTTCGTATTCTCATTTTACCCTATATAAGGGCATGTTGACCAAGTCTTTTGTTCACATTTTGCGAACTTTGCAAGAGAACTCTCGGACCCTTGAACTTCAGCTCTGATTTTCTAGACGACTGATTTACCAACCGCCTGCTTTTATTAGACGCCTGTTCGACCAAGCTTCTTCTCAGAACTTAAGTTTAAGGTAACCGTTTGTTTCTTTATCCTTTCTGTTTTTTTTTTTTTTTTTTTTTTTTTGAAAATGAGACCCCAAAAGCATCCGGCACGGCCTAGGTTAGCAATCAGTCGGTCACCGGGGACGGCTGAGTCTAGGACTAGGGGTGCCGACTGCCCTGCGGTACTTCAATCTTTGCGCAAGTCTCGGAATCCAACTGTCTTTGTATCTATGCAAGACAGTATGGCAAGAACCAAAAGAACAAAGAGGATTGAAAACTCTTATGGCTCTTCATTCTGGGTCCAGATTAGTGAGCTATCGGACCAGACGCCTGATACCGGTGGTACCCCAGGTGACTCTGTCACGGGGGGCTCTGAAGAGGGGGTTAAGATGGCCCCTTCTAATGCTTTTGTTGACATAGTTGGTCAGCAGTCGGCCCCTTCTGAAGAAGAGGGGTCGGCACCCTTAGGGAGAGGGGAGTCGGACTCTTCTGATAGTAAATCCGAATCCAGCTCTTCAAGCCATCTTTCTCCAAGTTCGGAAGAAAGGCATTCTCGCTTACATGAGGCGAGATTATCTCATTCGATTGAAACAGGGGTCGACTGGTCAGAACCATCCGCCTCCCATAGGGAGTTGAACACCCCTTATTACTGTCACGTCCCAAAAGGTCGAATCAAGGCCATGAAGGAGCGAATAGGGACTTTTCTAACGGACCATGTGATGGGTCTGAATTTTAATTTATTTGTGTCAGATGCTGATGATACAGTCGTCTGCTCTGTGGGGTCTAGTTACGGAAATGCCTGTTTTGGCTGCTATGAGGCGGCCATTAAGGCTGGACTCCGATTTCCCCTGCATCCGGCAGTTCAACAAATCCTCGACGGATACGAGGTGGGGCTTTGGCAGTTAGCTCCAAATTCCTGGTTCAACATCCTAGGCTATGTAGCCGGATATGAAATGCATGGAGTGAACCCTAATTTTGAGGCGTTCACCCATATGAATTATTTAAGCCGGACCCCCAAAGCAAGCGGTACCGGCTGGTACCAAATAACAAGCCACAAGGGCTATTTGATGACTAAGGGGAAGGAAAATAAGTGGAAAGATTGGAGAAACACTTTCTTCCTCATCTCCAGTCCTGATAAAATTTTGAACAAGCGATACAACAGGTGGAATAGGGATCCGCCTTTTCTTGCAGGCGGCCCTAGCATGCCGCCTGTTCCTCGTCGAGCAAGGGAAGAGATCCTTAACCGAGGACTCTTCAAAGTAGAGATTAGGGCCAACTCTACTACCGGGGTACGGGAGCAGGTACCTTTGAACTGCGTCCCTAAATTTAAATGGCTTTACGACGAGTATTTTTTAGCCGCCTGTGGCCTAAGCAGTTGTGCCCCCAGAGGTAGCCGGCCCCTTGTGCTTCTATATGCATCTTTTGATTTATTTTAAGTTTTTCTAACTCTTTGTTGCGCCTATTTGCATCCGAAGCTATGGACCACATTTCCGCATCCAAGAAGCCGGCCGCCCTTCTACAGACCTCCATTATGAGCCTCAAGCGACCATCATCTGATTCTCCTGCCAAGGAGACGCCCAAGGTGAGGTTCTGATATTTCAAGTTTTTCTTTGAAATCCTCTTTTTGCCAGTATTAACTTTCTATGCTTTTGCAGGCGAGCTCGTCTAAACCCTCTTCTTCCAAGCAGCCGGACTCAAAGGTTCAGAAACAGACAGCTGGGAGTACGTCTGGTTCTACCAGGAAGCAGGCGACTGAAAAACAGCCGCGCACCCCACAAAGTGGGGGAAAACAAACTCAAGTCCCAAGGGACAGCCGGCCTCCAAGAGGTATAACCGGCTCCCTCGGCCCTTGTTTAATTTTTCTTCCTTTGATATTCTTTCTTTTGTTCTAACTTATTGTTTTTTAAAAACAGGCGACCATCAAGAACCAAACTTGGTCAACATGGCCAAGTCTATGGTAAAAGCCATCCCTCTAGAGGAGAGGGATGCAGTCAAGGGAGTCGGCACCCTTGACCTTGACAGAATCATGGGTCTCCTCTCTGAGGTAGACTTAGTATTTTGAAATGTTGAGTGACTTTGCCTGCCGCCTATTTTTTGCAAATCTGACACCTGGTGTTCTTTTTCAGACTATGCTTCGTGTACACAGCCTCCGTAGGTCGATTGGTTCCAAAAACAAAAAGTTAAAAGCTGTCAAAGCCATGGCCGCCTCTGAATTTGACAAGGCAATGTTTCAAATTGCCCAAAATGAAATTTTGACAACTGATATTCTTTATTATCAAGCGGCTGCCACTTCGGAGGTCAAAGACAAGTTGGAGGCGGCCAATAAGCCGAACCAAGAGCTGAAGAAGACGGTCAAAAGCCTCTGGGACGAGTTGCAGCCACTTAAGAACATTGCCCATAAGGCTGAAAGTCTCTAGAAGTCTTTGGACAAGGTTAAGGAACGCTTAGAGAAGCAAGAGGCGGCCATCACTGAAGAGCTTAAGGCCAAGGCTGAGACCGAGAAGCTGGCTTTAGCTCAGGCCATGATGGAGGACTCGACCAATATTATGAAGATGACCTGGTCGTCCCTCTTCCCAAAAGCTGACTATGCCGAATGGGATTCCAAGTTCACCGCTTTTACTGAAGAGTATAATAGAAGAATCATGCAGCAGGCGGCTGACGAGGATGAAAGAGAGGAGGAGGAGGAGGCGGCCAGCTCCAACTCAGGCGAGGAGGAGGAGATGGTCGACCAGCCAACGGGGGCGGATGCTCCTAAGGATCCTGCCCCTGAAAATGAGTCAAACAAAGAGGATGCCTTGAAGGATCCGGCGCCCATAATTGAGCTCGATCAGACGGTAGTTGACTCCGAAGCCCCTCCTGATGTTTAAAGCTTTTATTTTTCAAACTTTTCTCCGGCCTGTGTGCCGTTTGTTCTTGTATCAAATTTACCCGGCCAGGGGGCCGGGGTTTATGACTATATTGCCGGTCTTTATGGCCGGCTGTTAATACTAATTTGGCGACTGTTCGGTCGTCTTTGATCAATGATTCTCCACCTTGTTTATGCTTATTTTTGACAAGTATTGAGGATCCTTGATATCCGCTTGAATGCCATACCGACTGTATAAGCTTGTCTTGAAATGATTTTTGATAAAATTTTTGCAAGGTGTAGTAGGCTAGGATGAAGGTTTTTCCAGGTGCCGACTACTCATGGTGCCGACTGCTTATGCCCCTGGGCGACTGGTTGTCTTTGTTCCAGAATTGGCGACCAGTTGTCCATGGACCCAGTCGGACTATCACGCATTTTTTAGCAAATACATTGGGTCTTCTAATGTTTACTTTGCAAATTAATATTTATGGGACGCCTTATTAGTCGTAGTAGCTTGGTGCCAACTAGTTCAACTATATTAGGCTTGCCTTAACTTAGGGCAGTTTCTTTGTTTTGGCGTTACCTAGGTGGTTGGACGCCTGATATATCAAGCTGCCTGTTTGAATTAATTGTGTTTATGAGTATAGCCACAATTAATTCTAATTTTTGATCAAGTAGGAAGTGTCCTAGGGCCCCTGTTTGCCAAAAAACAGTCGACTCTTGAACTTTTTGATTCCATACCTGGGGGAACGACTAGTTACCCACGTGGGTTTACCAGGCGCCGCCAATTTTGTTTGAGTAGTAGAGTAACCAGGCGGCGTAAGCCGGATGGTCCCCTTGATTCGCCAAGTGTTGCTTGGCTATTTACTCAAAAGGTGTTCACCTAGTAGGAGTAGTGGTTTGACAGTTCCTGTTTGCCAAAAATAGGCGGACTCATCATACCTTTTAGGTTCCATACTAAGTATGAGAGAGTGACTATGAGTAATCTTTGAGATTACCTAGTCGTCACCACTCCTGCTTGAGTAGTAGAGGTACTAGGCGGCGGAGGCCGGCTGATCCCCTTGATTCACCAATTTTTGTTGGCTAATAACACAAAAGATACCTCCTGTACTTATCCCAAGTAATACAGGCGGTTATCCGACTCGGATGTCAACTTCTAACACTTGCTTGGTTAGTGTTAGAGTTATCCTTGTCTCGAACGGCTACATGGTTGTCCTTGGGGATAGTCATTTAGGTGTCGTGTACTTAGTTTATAGAGCATTATTCCACCCAAAAGGGAGCTGCTCTCTGCGATGAATCTCATCCGGAGGGATGTCGCCGGACGCCTGCTATGATGTTCGGACAGGTCGTATTAGTTTAAAAGAGAGGATCAGTTGGCAAGGCGCCTGAGCTGATCATCCGGCCATAGGCCTCGTTTAGTTCATGGTGAACAAAGGCGCTAAGTTATCTTAAACTACAAGTATAGGAGAGTAGCCGACTGTAAAGTTACAGGCGGCATGCCCCTCTGAATCAGTACAAAGTGAAGAAAATGGAGAGTAGCCGATTGTTTGTCCAGTCGGCATGCCCCTCAATTGGTGCAAACTGGAGAGTAGCCGACTGCTAATGAAGCAGGCGACATGCCTCTCTATTTACAATATTAATGAAGCAAATTTGCAAGTCTTATTAGTTTCTCTCGGCAATTACATCATTCAAAAATAATACTTCTTTAAATTATCAACATTCCAAGTTCTAGGTAGGGGTTGGCCGTCTGGTGTTTCCAGGCGTTAGGTGCCGTCCATGACCTCTTTATAGATTGGGTAGGGTCCCTCCCAGTTGGGAGTTAATTTGCCCAATTCATTGGCCCGACCGATTGACTCCATCTTCCGTAGTACAAAGTCTCCCACTTTGAGTGGGCGCTTGTTTACCCTTTTGTTATATGCCCTTGTCATCCTCAGGCGGTAGATTTCACGGCGTAGGGCTGCATTGCCCCTACGTTTTGGGAGTGAATCCAATGCCAGGCGCATGGATTCCCAATTTGCTTCTTCGTCATACAACATTATACGAAGAGTCGGCTCATAGTGTTCAATTGGTAGAACAGCCTCTGCCTCATAAGTTAGGAGAAACGGAGTTTCTCTAATTGCCCCTTTTTCAGTCGTCCTGATGGCCCAGAGAACATGCGGTAGTTCGTCTGCCCGTAGGCCGCCTGCTCGTTCAATCTTCTTTTTGGTACCGTCTGAGATAATTTTATTGAAAGCTTCCACTTGGCCGTTTGCTAGTGGTCGGCCGACTGATGCAAAGCAGTGAGAGATACCTTGGTCTCCCAGCCAGTTTTTGAGAACTGGCGTCTCAAATTGGGGACCATTATCAAAAACCATAGACATAGGTACCCCAAATCGAGTGATGACATTCTTCCATATGAAGGAGATGACGTCCTTGGTCTTGATACCCTTAACTGCTTCTGCCTCCACCCACTTAGTGAAGTAGTCGACTGCAACCAAAATGTACCTCCTACCGCCTATTGCAGGCGTATAGGGCCCTAGGATATCCATGCCCCACTTAGCAAATGGTATAGGACTATGGACGGTCGTGAGGTCAATGGCCGGACGATGGATTAACCTGCCAAACCTTTGACACTTGTCACATTTTTTCACCATCTCCATGGCGTCTGCTTCCAAGGTAGGCCAAAAGTAACCTTGCCGCCTTGCTCTTTGAGCAAGCAACCTGCCGCCTACGTGAGAAGCGCAATACCCTGAATGTAGATCTTCTAAGACCTCTTGTCCTCTTTCTGGGGTAACACATTTTAGGAGGGGCTGAAGATAGCCCTTCTTAAAGAGCTCCCCTTTACACATCTCAAAGTTGGACGCTCGTTCAGTAGGGCCGCCTGGGAGTGATCACTCGGCAAGGTGCCGGTTGTTAAATAAGCTCGGATGTCATCCATCCAAGTTGAGCTTCTATCAAGGATTCCAATAGGTTCTTCCTCAATGCTTCGTTTCTCCATAACTTCCCAGAAAACAGTCCTAGGAGTGTCACAGGAGGCCGAGGATGCCAGTTTAGAG
This sequence comes from Chenopodium quinoa, assembly GCF_001683475.1. Classification (NCBI taxonomy): domain Eukaryota; kingdom Viridiplantae; phylum Streptophyta; class Magnoliopsida; order Caryophyllales; family Amaranthaceae; genus Chenopodium; species Chenopodium quinoa. Next base: position 817,083 of record NW_018743252.1, read on the forward strand.
AGGGCGTCCGCCTGGTTATTCTCGGACCTGGGTACTTGAGTTAGGTGAAATTCCTCAAGTGACCCGGCCGCCTGTCTTACCACCTGTAAATATTTAATCATGACCGGATGGGTGGCTTCATAATCACCATTGTATTGACTTACTATCAACTGTGAGTCTGAACAGGCGGCTATCTTCCTTGTCCCGGCCGCCTTGCACATGCGGATACCGGCCAGTAGAGCTTCATACTCTGCCTCGTTGTTCGAGGCTTAGAAGTTGAATCGTAGAGCATACTCATACTTGTCGCCTTCGGGCGAATGACATATGATGCCTGCACCGCAACCATTCGAAGTGGAGCTCCCGTCTACATAGACCTTCCAGACTTGGTCTAAAATTTTAGAATAAGAGGGCCGAGTCATTTCTACTATGAAATCAGCAAATGCTTGCCTCTTCACTGCTTTTCTTGGCTCGAATGTGATTTCAAGGCTCTGTATCTCTATTACCCACTTGATCATTCAGCCTGACGACTCCATGGTTGTCAGGGGCCGTTTGATCGGCTGATCTGTGTACACCACGACTGGATGCGCTAAAAAATAGGGCTTTAATTTTCTAACAGCCATAAAGAGGGCGAGGCCAAAATTTTCAACCAGGGGGTATCTTAACTCGACATTCTTCAAGACGTGACTGACAAAATAGACCGGGAGCTGGCAGTCGTCCCTCTCAGCAAGGAGGACGGCACTTAAAGCATGATCAGACACTGCTAGATACATATAGAGGACTTCTTTGGGCAAAGGGCTGACCAGCCTTGGTAAGGAGTGCAAATGTTCTTTCAGCTATCGGAAGGCCGCCTTAGCATCCGGCCCCCATTCAAACATAGATTTCTTTTTTATTACTTGAAAGAAGTAGAGGCATTTGGCGCCTGCCCAGCTGAGAAATCTCCCAGGGCCGCCAGACAACCTGTTAATTTCTGGACCTCTCGGACAGTGTGGGGCGACTACATGTCTATGACCGCCTGTACCTTCTCGAGGTTAGCCTCTATGCCCCTTTGATTGATAAGAAATCCGAGGAACTTCCCAAACTCAACTCCAAAAACACACTTCTTAGGATTGAGCATGACATGGTGCCGCCTGAGTGTGGTGAATGTTTCTCGGAGGTCGGCTAAATGGTCCGTCTGGAGTTTGGATTTCACAATCATATCATCTATGTACGCCTCCACATTCCTCCCAATTTGGTCAAAGAAGACCGTGTTTATCATTCTCTGGAAGGTGGCCAAGGTGTTCTTCAAACCAAATGGCATGACCGTATAACAGTATAATCCCTGATCTGTGACAAAGGCTGTTTTCTCTTGGTCCTTCTTCCACAAGGGAATCTAATGGAAGCCAGAGTAGGCGTCCATAAAACTCATTAAAGCGTGGCCGGCTGTAAAGTTGACCAGACTGTCGATCTTAGGCAATGGATAACTATCTTTGGGGCACGCCTTGTTCAAGTCTGTGTAGTCCACACAGATGCGTCAGGTACCATTCGGCTTTTTCACTAGCACAATGTTTGCAACCCAGTTAGGGAAATAACATTGCCGAATGAACCCTGCATCCAATAACTTTTTAACTTCGGCAGCAGCCGCCTGGCTTCTTTCTTCGCCATGGTTCCTTTTCTTTTGTCTGACCGGCTTCTTTTTCGGATCCACAGCCAGCTTATGTACTGCCAAGTCTGGACTTATACCTGGCATCTCATGTACCTCAAATGCGAAGATATCCTTGAATTCCTTCAAGAGTTGGTGAAAATCATCACCAAGCGCAGCAAGAGCAGTCGTCCCAACTTTAATAGTTCGGTTAGGACGTGAGTCGTCCAGGACGACGTCCACATGCTCATCAGTCGGCTGAGGGCGGAACTCGTCTGACCGCTCCTCGGCCAGTGATTGCTATCGTTTTTCTTTTCTCTCGACCTCCAGATGGGTGGCCTTTCTTTTCTTGCCGGTTGCTATTGGGGCAGGCTCGGCTCCCTTGATTTGCTCAAGGCAGTATTCTCTCCACTAGGGCCAGATGCCACCACGGGGGGCTTGATATCAGAGAGATAACATTCTCTGGCCATCTTCTAGTCTCCCCTTAGGGAGCCGACTGTTCCATCATCCCTCTCAAACTTGAGGAGCATGAGAGACGGAATGATAACAGCTTTTGAATTGTTCAGAGTGGGTCGCCCTAAGACCATATTGTAGGCCGACAGTTCTTCGACCACCAAAAATCGGACCACCATGTGACGTCCCTCCCCTTTCTCACCAAGGCGGACAGGTAGATACACTCGTCCAACTGGGTGGACGACTCCTCCTCCGAATCCTACTAAAGGATGGGAGACAGGATGCATGCTCTCAGTATTGTACTGAGATTAGTCAAGCATCGATAACTGATGAGGTCAGATGAGCTTCCGGTATCAATAAGTATTCGACCAACCCTTTGGTTGGCCACCTTGCATTCAATTACAATAGGGTCGTCATGCGGCCCCCTAACATCTCCCCAATCTTCCTTAGTGATTACAACCTCAAGAAATGAACTTTTGGAGATCCGTCCTTGCTCGACGAAGTTAACATCCAGACGCTTGATGTTGTCTTTGTTGGCCCGGATAGTAGGGCCACCTCCTGCGAAGCCGCCTGCTATGGTATAAATGGGCGCTTTGTCGGTGTCAGTGCTGTCGGCTTACTGTTGCTTCCTTTTGGCCGCCTGTTTCTATTTGGGGGTGGATTCCCCTTGGACTTCTTGACGTAGGAGTCAAGATCTCCTTTGTCTGCCAGGCGGTCTAGAAGGCGCTTGAGGATGATACATTCATTGGTTTCATGACCAATGTCCTTATGGTAGTGACAGTATTTACTTTGGTTCCGGTTGCTGACAGAACCCTTCATGGCAGTCGGCTTCTCAATAGAGAGTCGGTCTTTTATTTCATTCAGGATGGCATGGCTATCCTTGTTAAACTCATACTTGTGGGAGTATGGTTTAAATTTCTTCTTCTTCTTCTGGGACGGCTATTCAGAGGAGTCAGCTGCCCAGACTTCTTTTCTCTTTTTCTCTTCTTTATTGGCTGACTGCTTTGGCCGGTGTTCTCCTTTTTCGGACTTTTTGTGGTCCGACTTCTTTCCAACATTACAGAGGTCAGTTGCCTGAATGTAGGCGTCCGCCTCCATCATTGCTTCTTGGAGGGTGGTCACCCTCTTTTTGACGAGGTCGAATTTGAAGTTCAACCCGTCCTTCAGCCCTTTGAAAAACTCTGTATAGGCTACTTCATCAGGTATTCCTTGTATCTGACTTCTCATCAGATTGAACCTTTTGATGTAAGAGCGCAGTCCCTCCTTCTCTCCCTGCTGTATGGCCCCCAAATCAAGGGTGGTCTTCTTAGCAGGAATGTTCATTGTGAAGTTTGATGTGAACAAGTAGGCGAGGGTCTTAAAATTGTTAATACACCCGGCCGGCAAGTTGCCAAACCATTGCTCGGCGACTCCCTTCAGTGTGGCCGGGAAACATTTGCACCATGTGGCGTCATCCAATCCTTGGAGGTACATTAGGTTGGTGTATGCCATCATGTGATCTTCTGGGTTGGTAGTGCCATCATATGCCCCTACCAACACATTTTTTACTTTGGTCGGCTGGGCGGCCTCTATTATTTCCTTAGAGAAGACGGATTGCTGTTCTCCAAGTTTGAGCAACCTAAGTTGCCAGTCCAAAGGCTGGACATTCCTTGCCGCCTGTCCTCCAAAAAGAGTAGGTTGCATGAAATATTGGGATTGTGGGACGTATGGTTAAGGGACATACGGCGATGCCTGGTGCTTCTGGGAAGCAGGACGAGAAGAGGCGCCGGGCGTCTGGCTCTCGTAATTTGATTTTGAATACCTCATGGAGGTATTATGTAGGCTGTCTTGGAAATCAGAAGTAGAGGCTGACTCTGACAGTAGGTCATTCTTCTTCTGCTTAAGCAACTTTCGAGCATCAGAGTATGTTCTCTTTGACCCGTCCGGCTGAACATAACGGATGGGCTTTCTCTTCCCTGGGGAGGGAAAGTGGTACTTAGTTAGGTCGATCACTGGTTCCTCCCTTGCCCTAAGCTTGGGGTAAGGAGTCGCCTCCCGATCCTTTACAAGCTTCTTCCTCTCAGATTGGGAGGGTCTTCTGGCCGACTGTTCCTTTGGTGGAACAGTCGTCCTTTTGTTGATTAGATCCTGGATCTCCCCCTTGAAACTATTCTATTGATGGGGGCAGATCCCTCGGCCGCCTGTTGATGATCAAGCGGCTGGCCGGCTGGTTATTAGATCCAGTAAGGCAGTCTTCTCGTTCCATCCTTTTGGAGGGACGGGTGCGTCGAGCTCTTAAGGTCCCGTCAGAGGCCGTATGAGTCTCGACTTCAATTTCATTGTCAGTGTCCTGGTCCGTCTGAACCAAGGGATCATTCATGGGACGCTTGTCACTTAGAATCGGTACAGACTGTGATTCCATCTCGAAAGTACTCTCCCCACAGACGGCGCCAAAATGTTTTGGGGTTTTCTGGTGTCCTGCGATTGAGTTACAATTCCGGGACTGGTACCCTTGCGCCTGTACTTGCAAAACAACGGAGACTCCGGGTGGTGGGAGCTCCGCCTCCAACGATCAAGTTAGTACTTGTTTGTGGAGTAAAAAGGTGCGGAAAGTAAAGGGTGATCTGGTTCCTCTAGGGGAGGAGTGATCAGGAAGTGCAGTTAATCGCTAAGTCAGGTCTAGCAATTAGAAAGCGCGGATGTTTAGGTTTCTCTAAGCGAGAGTAATTAATTCTGAATAATATCTTAAATGGAGGCTTAATTTCTGTATTTATAGCCTCAGGATGCGTGCCCAATACTAGGTTTAGGTCAACCTAGGGCTGATTGGGCCTTTCTCGGAAACCGGGCCTTGGTGGCCGTTCTCCTGGTGGGCAGATAGCAGGCCACGTGGCGTGGCGCGATTGGTCCATGCTGGACTGATTGCTGCTTGACACGTGTCAGATCCTTGTTGGTCTATGTGGCGACACATGGCAGGACCTGATTGGTCCACGTGGCAGACAGTGATTGGGCGGGGAAAATCCCCTAATCAATCATCATCTCTGTTTTTTTAACAATTTGTTAATGTTTTTGCAAATAAATCCATTATTTAACTAATAATTTTACATTTATTTGAAATGGAACTTACATTTCTTCAGAATCTGTCTTCTCCGAAGTAATCTTCTCTGAAATGTTCATCTCCGAAGTGTTCTTCTCCGTTTCGATTCTACAAAGATAGCACCAAATATAGTAGATTTTAGTCATTTTTGCACAAAAAATAAGTGTAATCATAGTAGATTATGTTTCAGAACATAAAAGCGCAAATTAAAATTGAAAATCTAGGGTTTGTACACAAAATTGTACTAAATGAACAAATTTCTTACTCTTTTTTCTTGGAATGTTCTTGCGATTGAAGAACTTCATCGCCAATGTCAGACATTTGTAGTAATTTTGACGCAGTTTGCAGTATTTTTGAAGCAATTGGTAGTGATGTTGTTGCGATTTTTTGTTTTGTAGAGAGAGAAATTGATGACGAAAAGTTTCTGGATTTGAAATGGCGGTTTTGTATTTTTTTTTTATGTATAAATATGTGGGGTAGGGCGGTTAATTGCAGTAACCGTGGTTAGTTGGAAGTTACTGAAGGTAAATGTGGTTAGTGGGGTTAAAGGGTATATGGTAATTTAGGGGGGGGGGGGGGGGTAGGGAGCTATGCTTAAAGGGGGGTGTAGCCATTAAGAATTATATAAGATATGCCACTTGAATCATAGTGTTATATTGGCCCAATAATAAGGATTGATGACCAAAATTTTGGTTCTGGTCCTTTTGCTCAATTCAAGTAATGTAGTACTCTATAGAATATAAGGGTAACTCTAACTACTATTAAGGTAATTTGATCCGTTTTACAATAAGGCAAAAGTTAATGACTGTTCGAGGCGTCGAATAAGATAATTAAGACTAAAACTATTAAACTAAAATTAATACTAAATACACCGATCGACGCGTGAATTTGTCATGCATTTCCAAATTATTTAGGTAATATTTTAATTGTTTATTTAACGCTCCGAGAGCGTTCATTAGCAAAATCATTACGATTAACTTGATAAAAGTTCACTTTAATCGAGAATTTGTATTGGACATATGTTGCATCCGGCTCCGCGACCTTTGGGTGTGTGTATATACAGGCTACTACATCTGTCAAATTAATTCTCTCCATCCCTCCGAATCTTGTTCCTCCGACCATCACCGAATTCATGATCTCCTCCTGTTAATAGATCACATCAACTTCAGATCTTGTTCAATCCTTCATCATCTCAGGTACATTTTCAATTTCACTTTTACAATCTTGCATTTGATTTGGGTCTTCAACAATTCTGTAGCTCAATTTTGTTGCCAACAATTTATTACTGATCAAACAATACGCAATAATGAATTCAAATTACGGAAAGAATGGTATGAACAGCTTTGATTTCGATCTGGGTATTGGATCAAATCGTCCTAAATCACTAAATGATCAGAAAAACAAACCCAATTCATCTTATTCATATATGTCATCTGCAAATTCTTCGTTTACGCAATCTAAACCCGGAACCACAATGCCGTCATGGCAGCCTGGAAAGCCTTCATGGACTCATCAACCCGCACCGAGTAACACCGGGGTTGCTCGGTCCGAGTTGGGTGGTCCAAGTTCAATGGTGGGGGATATATTTGGGAAGAGTTGGAACTCTCCTGCACCTGCTGCCACTGGGCAGAGTGTTAACATTGGGGTTGTGAATAAGAACCCTAATTTGTTTGGAGATTTGGTGGGTGCTGCCTTGGGGCAGAACAAAAGTAGTAGTAATGTTCCTTTGAAGAGTGCTGCTCCTGTTAAGAGCTCGTTTTCGATGGGGGGCATGGCAGATTCGTTGCCAAAAACGAATAATGGTAGTGTAGGGAAGAATGGTGGTGGTGTCGGTGGTGCTGGTTTGGGTTCTTCCTCCCAGGGCTTTGGAAGTTTTGGAGGTGCAACCAATAGTGGTAATAGTGTTTATGGGAATACTGGTGTGAACAAGAGCTCGGGTATCGGTGGTGCTTCGGTAAGGGGTGGGGGTGGTGGGATTGGAATGGGAACGAATTCGAATAAAGACCCATTTGGTTCTTTGGTTGATTTTTCGTCGAAGCCAATGGGTGGTGGTAGTCTTAATGCGTCTTCTAAAGCTACTGCTTCTTCCTCTTCAGAGGATTTTGGTTTTGGGGATTTCCAAAATGCGTCGAAATCAAATACATCTGCGTTCCCGTCTGGAAACAGCAACTCCTGGGGATCTAATTCAGGTTCAATTCCACAAATGGATAGTTTTGCCCCTCAGAAGAATCCTGCACCTGTACAATCTAGTGGCGATTCATTTGACATGTTTTTTTCACCATCAGTCACTTCCGGTTTTAGTGGTGGTGCTGCAGCACCAGATAATGCTCCTAGTGGACAAGAGTTTTCAGGTGGGGATGATTGGGGTTTTGCCTCAGATTATGATGGAGGACATGATGGGAGCAGTATTACTGAGATTGAAGGGCTTCCGCCGCCTCCTGTTGGTGTTTCAGCTTCTACTGCAAAGTCTAAAGGCCTGGATAACTATAAACAGGGGCAGTTTGCTGATGCGATTAAGTGGCTTTCTTGGGCTGAAATTCTTCAAGAGAAAGCTGGTGAGGCTTCTGGAACTGTGGAGGTCTTGACTTGTAGGGCTTCATGCTACAAGGAAGTTGGGGAGTACAAGAAGGCTGTTGCTGATTGTACCAAGGTACAATTTTCTCCTTCAACTTGTTTTAGATCATATATTATATATGTAATGTTTTTCTCAATTTTACTTTCCTATATGTCTGAGAATGGCTTTAGTTATTCAGTTTCTCATCGCATTGTGAATCTTTTGGTCTGGAATGTCAGATTAATGGAAATATCTTGTAGTGAATTAGCAAGTGTTATATAGGCATACCAATCATATATAGGGTGATAATGACACAAGAACCCTGTACATGTTTGAATACTCAGGAAAATTGTTTAGACTTCTGATCTGAAATTAAAATTAGAGCAAGAGGTTGTTCACTATCTTGCAGTCTAAAGTGATCATCCTTATTATCCTCAAGAATGGTTTTGTAAGACTTATGCTAACTCTATGAAGCTTTTAAATGGACCATCAGGTAGAACTCATCCAGAAAAGCTTTACATTTAGGAAATTTTGTTAGAGAAAACCTTTTAAAGCAACTTTTTTGTCAGGAAAAACCTTATAAATTTTTTTTGGCAACTTAAAACCTGATTGTAATTTTTTTTGTTACAGACAACCAACACTCAGTTTCCGGCATTGACTTGGTCTTTTCCGGTGTTGACCTCCCTTGTGCAGGTCACATGCCTATTTTTTTACTAATCCCACCCCATTTCTTCTAATTTCTCTCTAAGTTCTCTCTTTCTCACTCTCTTTTTAGATTCCCACCATGTTTAAACCCTTATTCTCTCTCTTTTCTTCAAAAACACATTTCTGCCCAAATTATACTTCAAAATTATATCAAACAAACAGTCCCAAATTATACTACAAAATAGAATTCAATTCCATAATCAAACAAAAACCCATTAAAATTAGATCAAATTCTACCCAAAAAAAAAAAAAATTAAAAAAAAAAGAGCAAAACCTGGTAACGCCAAGGTAGATGGAACTACGTTTACCAGCAATAGAAGGCGGCATTTTACTAATCCTATCTTTAGCAGTAGACCCTCCTCTTTCTCTCTTTACTTTCTTCATTCAGATGTTGTCAAAGAATAAAAATGCAATATCGGTCGCGATCGCGGAAACGGTCACATTGATGCGGTAACGGAAATAATGCGTTAATCGCGGACTGTGTCACGGTCATCGCGGTAGAATTTTTGTTTTAGATTTTTTGAAGTATTAATTTATTTTTTAATAATAAAATTATTTCTTAAAACAAATTTTCAAATATACATTAATTTTCTTTGTCTAATACCTAGAAAATTAGAATATTATATTATTTATACAATAATATAAAATGGAGTAATAGAAACTGAAAACTAAAGTAAGTTTTACAAATAGTTAAAGTGTCAAAAAGAATGACCTCAGCTAGGATTAACAAAAAATGAGTCACGTGATTCCATTTATTTGTACAAGTATCTTGTCAAAGAAAAATAAAGAGAATGGTGAGGTCAACACTTTAATTTTTTAAAAAAAATTTGATGAGCAACATTTTATTTTATCAAGAACCGTCAGATTGTTGCCAGCTGTCCCACTATTCCCACCCATGACCCATCTTCACTTACCCCCGCCTTTCACCTTTACCCTCTTTCACTCTATCGAGCAGCCGGCAAGTCGGCACCAATGGATTTTGCCATGAAAATCTGATAAACCAACAAATCTAAGTTATTACTTGGGCGATCCGGTGGTTATCTGCCGGATGTCGCGGTCAAAACTCGGTCTTTTCTAAAAGGCCGTTACAAAACGGCAAATCTCGTAATGGTAGCCTGAAATTCCGTTACAAAACGTCCGCATCGCAACGTATCGGCCGCGATTTTATACTATGGATGTAGTTAGCGCAAATTTAAAAAAAGGGGCAAGAAACCCTAATTTTTTTTTTTTAATTTCTCTAATTTGATGAGTTGGCCACAAATTACACAACAATCTAATAGTTTCCTTGGTCAAAATCAATTTCCAAAAACAATAATTGCAATAAAATTAAACTACCTTGCTTGAAAGATCTTAAATTGAGAGAGAACAACTTGATGAGAGAGAAGATGTTGTAAAACAAGAGTGAGGAAGAGGTAAGTTAGAGGGAAATTAGAAGAAAATGGGTGAGAGTAGTAAAAAAAGAGGCACATGACATGCACAAGGGGGGTCAACGCCGGAAAATAGCAAGTCAATGCCGGAAACTGAGTGTTGGTTGTCTTTAACAAAAAAAAATTTACAATCTGGTTTTAAGTTGCCAAAATTTTTTTATAAGGTTTCTCCTGACAAAAAGTTGGTTTAAAAGGTTTTTTCTGACAAAATTTCCTTACATTTAAAAACCCGCAGCCTCTCATTCAATGTGTCTGTGTGTGTTGTGAAAGGTTTAAAAAATATCCTTAAGAATATAAACTATGCATGATGATCAGACTCTCACTCTAAAGCTTGAGATATTATCTAAATCTATTTACAATTAATCTATGGAGTAGAGTTTGACTTCAAACTCATGAAAAAGGTTAATATGGGGTTTCAGGAAGGGAATTGTACACACTACACAATTGTTTAGAGTGCACGGTGTCTATTACAACTAAGTTTATTAGCCAGTGAAAATAATTGTTGTAGTTGCAATCATGATAATGTTTAGGGAGTCAAAGAAGTGGTATCTCACCGGTTTTGCAACCATCACAATGTAGAAGTTAAAGTTTTGAATAATTCTAGAATCTAGGATCATTATTATAATACAGTTCTAACTCCGAAGTGTGTTTAAACATTCTTCATATATTGTACTTAAAGCTGAAAACTATAATTTGAGTCCATAATGTGAATTTCATGACAATCAATTTATATAGTTGCTTTAATAACAAAGTACTATGTACAATCAATAATGGCTAATTGACTTATAAAGTAATTTTAATGCCATAATTGCTGTTTATGTAATTTTAAGAAAAAAATTTGAGGATTGACATGTTGTATATGGGATGACCTTCATTTGATTACTTAATTACAGTTTTCATACAAAAATGCAAAGCTATTGTGAGTGTGCTGTTTGGTAGGAAAGCAGCAATGATAGATTTAGTGCAAATTTTGATTATGCCATTTTCTTAAATTTAATTCCTTCAGAAAAGTAATTCTCTATCCAATTTGTTCTTGTTAACTTAGGAATTACCTTATACAACATAAACCTGTAAATAGCCAAGAATTGTCTAATATTCACAAATAAAAGATTAGGGACTTTAAGTATAAAGGATATGGTTGAAGAATTCATATGGTCCTCATAGAGAAATGAAAAGTAACCCCTAATATGAGAGATTATCTCATAAAGTACAAGTACCTACAGGATTAGCCCTATTTTGAAGAACAAAGAAACAGATTCTTAAATCTAAGAACCTTTTCCGCAGTTGGAATGGAAGCAGCATTTATCTATTGTTTTGAAACCTCAGGTTTTAGTGAAAAAAAAGTGAATGATGTTCCTGAAAACCAGGACACTCTTACTCTGAATGCATTTTGAGTAGACTTCTCAAGGGTAGGAAGTTCATTTTGCAATTGTCCTCATGTCATAATGTCACATGTTAATCTTTTCATGGAGAAAAAATTGAATGCTGCTAGCGTTCCTTGGATAGCTTTAAAACTGAATAAATTTCATTGATGGAAGCTTCATCTTAATTTGTTTAGTTTTAAAGGTGGATTAAGAAACTGTACCTACACGTTGTGGCTTAGGGTTCTGATTTTTGGTTGACTTAGGACTTAAGGTGGCTTGAGGTTTGATGTGGTTTGAAGCAAGTAGATCCAGTAATACATTCCTATGTTTGATGGTATAGCAAGTTATTAAAGGATTCTTGGTCTAGGTTGGGGAAGCTTTCAAGGGATCAGATGTTCAGAACTTAAGATAGAAGTTGATTTGCAAACCTGGTGAAAATGGAGGATTGGCTTTTGGTTGTTTGGCAGTATTGTGACATTATGGCTATAGCCTATAGGCCTATAGTAACTATTATAAATGTTGAAATTTTCCAATAATGAGTGGTTTATACCATCCTATTAGTAATTGATAGGATTTCTAAAGTAGACTAATTTTATAATTTGAATGGAAAATAAAGATAAGTAGAGTATAGTTTTTCCTGATATCTTGGTGTTTGTGTTATCTTTCACTTTAGATTTTAAACGGGTTAATCTGATTTATTATGTTTTGTCTGATTGATTGTTTTGGGGTGTCAATAGCTTGGATTTTGAATTAATTACTAGCTAGTTACTCTATGTTACTTATTTGTTTGGTCTTCTTGCTTGTCATTGTTGTTAAGGTAGTTGGCATATATTTGTTGCTTACGTTATGCTGATTATATTGAGATGATGCTGTCTAAGAAGAAAAACAAGTGTAAAAATTGGAAAGAGAAAAGATGATTAGGGGAGATACCAACCTGCAAATGGAAAAAATGGTTTTAAGGAATCACATGTTCAGATTATATCATTAGAGCTTTTCTTGTAAATTTATAAAATAAGTCATCTCTAAGGTTGAACAAAATTTTCTTGTTTTGGATAATGGAAATAATCAGCCAACTTGGCTTTATAAATCCAAGCAACACACCTTATGACTCTTACTCCTCGTAGAAAGCAAAATAAATAACTGCTATAAGTAACTGTTTAGAACACATATTGAGATAACTTCCATAACCAACTGTGTTAATCTAATTGTTACCTTATTTTCATAAAATTCACATCATGCTTATCCAAAGCAGTTGCTGCTGCTTGCTTTGTTTATCTAAGATTCTAACTTGTGAAGGGAAAACACAACTCCACCAAACGCTGATGTTTGGATCTGAACTAGTGACCAAGTTGCTATTCCTTGATAAATTGAATTAAGCTCATGATTGTTGTATGCCTCTCCTATACAGATGATGGTAACAGTAATCTCATAATTTCATCCAGAAGTAGCCTTCATCTTTTAAGTTAACCAAACCGGGAAAAAAAACAGAAAAAAAAAAATTTAGATTTAGATTTATCACATGATCTTGCATCCTCCTCTTTAGCTATAGTGCTATACAGCTTTTTGTACTCCTGTCGTGTTACGGTGTAGCAATTTGGGAAGAATCTTGCACAGCCGTACCACTCATTTATTACACCTTTACTGGTTTACATTTTTTTATCACACTTTTTTTTGTAATGGTGCTTTACTTCATGATAAACCATTTTAGAAGCTATATCAATGAGGTGTTTTTTTTTTTTTGCTATTGGTTGATTATCCTTGAGTCTAATTACTTGACAGTCTTGAGACAAAAAAATGTATATATTTTTAAAATTTTTAAATTCTCTGTAGCCAACCTTTTAAAAGCTATGTTTTAATTCACTTGCTTTCCCTATTTCTATACTCATTTGGAGGATCAAATATCCAATAAAGGCTGAAAGCGTTGTGCAAAGTGCAAACAGAAAGATTTTTTTTGTGTTATCATGTTCATCTTTCAAAACCAAAAGAAAATTCTTTTTGATGCAAAGTTTCATCGCAGTTTATTCTGAAATAGCAATATTATAACATTAAAAATCACAGATCATAGCATCTTCTCTTGAAGTGTATTAGACATGCATAGTTTCCCTTTTTTTAACTAAGGAAATGGGATAGTTATGGGGAATATATTGGCTGAAGGATTGCATTCTTGTAGTGACTAGCTACCTAGATACCAATTGGGCTGTGTGCTATTGCTTTTATATGTCTCACACTTATCACGTCTAACTAAAACTCTTTGCTTATATTCCTGACAGTTGTAGTCCCATGCTTATCATCTCTTGCATGCAATTTTGGAAATAGTGTTGGAGAGAATTACTTGTTCTTGCATTATGATATGGCATCTCATCTGTAGCCTACTACTATGTATGCTAGAATAATTTCTCTTATTTTATTATGTAAGCTGACATAAATTTTGTTGGCGGTCTTTGATGTTTATGGATAATCTGTTTTTTTGTTTGATTGGTTAGACATTGGTCTTTCTGTATTGAATTTCTAATTTGGCTTCTCCAGTGAAGAGAGCTGTGTGTTTCTCTTTTGCCTTAAGCATATGAGGTCCTTCGTAGTTTTAATATGTGCTTCGGATTGGTATTTTCCTCCTTAGTGGTTTAATTTTGGTGGGTCCCCTTGTTTTCCGTCTTTGATGAAATTATTTTGTCATTTGAAAAAGAAATAACTTTAGTTTGTTCAGGACCAAAACATGATAGTCTTTTGTCTGACTAGCGGCTGCTACAACATTGAGTACTTTATCTATCTTATGAGTCTTATAAGTTCCTTCTAGAAGAATAAGGGAGAAGGATTACTTACATTGTCAACAACACCAATAAAGTCTTAGTCCTAAATTGATTTGGGGTCGACTAACATGAATCGTCATAAGGAACCGTCCGAAAAGGAAAAAGAGCATAGCAAGATAAGCGGTTGAATAAAACTTTGAAAAAAAAAAAGTGCGTAAAGTGAGAAATAAAGAGTATACAATTAGAGTTTTAAAAGAGGTAAGAGGATAAAACAAGAGGAAAAACATGTTTGTAAAAAAATATAAAGATTTGAGAAAGCTTTAGTAAGGATTACTTACTCTGTCCCCTAAAAAATTTCATTTCAATCAAATATCATCCCTAATTCCCATTTTACCTTTATCTTTCTATTTTTTCTTTTTTTTTGAGGAATTTATCTGCTTTTTATACACTTTTAATCAATCATATGACATTATCTTCCTATATTATTCACTTCTATTCAACAAAACTCCACTACAATTTTTTTTTTCTCACCGTAAATCAACCAAACCCCCCTATCTTATTTTTTTATTCACCTTCTAAGAATTGAGTGCAATAAGAAAATGTGACGTTTAATTAGGGACGGGGGGAGTAGTTTAATTGGTAGCCAAGACATCACATAAAGGAAATCTTTTTAGTTTTGAGCTTCCGTTGCAGTCATTATTGCATTAAAGTTGTGATTTGCTGAGCATGTCAAGGCGCAAATTTTCAAGTTAATTCAGCGTTATGGCTAACTGGTTTCATTGCAATTTTGATTTGGAACAATTTATCAAGAGCTTACTGGTCACTTCCACTGTTTTGTGATACAGGTCCTGGATCGTGACGGAGAAAATGTTTCTGTGCTGGTACAACGTGCACTCCTTTACGAGAGCATGGAGAAATATAGGCTTGGAGCAGATGACCTTAGAACTGTTATGAAACTTGATCCATCAAACAGGGTTGCAAGAAGTACCATCCATCGTTTGAACAAATTGGCTGATTAGAGAAGTGTTACAGATTTTATAGCTTACTCATTTGGTAGTAAGTTTTTATACCTATATGTTCATAGGGTTGTGACTATAATGTGCTATCCCCAAGGGGTGTAATACATCAAAAATGTCGCCCAGCAATGCATAACTTGCCTGGATCAGTTTCACGTGTATAATACTGTGATTTGCTGTATTGTTCAGTTGTTTTTCGTTTTGTTGCAGCTTCATTTCTTTGTGGGTTTGTACTTCCTCATACTGTTCAGATGTTAACTGATAAGAGTAATTTTGCTTACTACATTGATATTTACATTCAGATTTATATTCTCTATGGCTTTTGTTTAATCAATGGCGCGAGGTCCCCACACGCGATATGTTTATGATCTAGATTCAGCCTCCTAGGTTGATATGGGGCATAATCAGATCTTAGATTTTCAGTCAGATTCTTGTACAGTTAGTGAAATGCATCCGACAATAAGTGTTGCCAAATTTGACAAATTGTTTAAGGATAGAATTCATTTTAATTTAAGAACTGTGTGTAATGACTTATGGGAGGCAATTAAGAGGAAAAGTGGATATTTTTCAAGCCTTCTCCCTTAACCCACTTTTTTGATGGAGTAAATTGCTGTAAGAGTAGCTTTTTACTTGCTTCCTGTTAAGATGAAGTCAATGACTTACCCACTGATAGGCGACTTGGGTGTCTGGGTGCATTTATTCCGAATATATTTCATTACTATTGATTTAACAACTGTGTATTTGATAGGGTATCTATATGAAAACAGTGTTTATGTTATTTGTAGCTTTTGTATTCCATCCGTTGCTAATTGATTGGCCCATAGCCATATGTTACCATATTAAGTTTTGGTTGAGTGGAATTGATAAGAAATAAAAGTGGTGAAGCCCAAATTAATATTTCATATTTGTGAGAGTGAAGTTGTCACAATATTTGTGAGAGTCAAGTTGTGAATAGTGTAACCTCTGACGTTTTGTTTGTTTCATTATCTTTTTAACACATCTATGTTATTCTATGTCGAGTTCCTAATAGTGGTTGAATGGAATGGAAATGATAGAAACAAAAGTGGTTCTCTCAAGCGCCCATTCCTAATAATCCTCTTTACTATCTTACCCCTCAAACCTAATACTCCATTTGTATTTAAATAAGTGCATCATTTTTTTCATATGGAAATTCTCATATGTATTGTATTATTTCTCTCTTATCTATCAACCCCACATACTTGTTATTTTTTAAAATAAAAATTTGAAGAAATTTGGCAATAGCCCCTTACTATTTTTTTTTTTTTTTTTTTTTTCACCAACTACTTTTTAAACATCAAATTTTCCCACTAAATTGCTCAAAACCCCTTGTATGATATCACTATGGGCCCAACCCATGGATTTTTTTTTATTCACCCTATGTTATTCAATTTCTTAATTGCAAATTCAAATTATATAAACAAAACACAAAATTAAATACCTAATCTCCTAAATTAGATACCTAATTTCCTCAATTAGGGCTAATTATAAGATAGAGTACGAATTCACAATATAGGTTTTCAATTAAAATTGGAGCCTTGCTATTTAGTGATTAATTTACGAAAATGGGGCTCATTTGCATCAAATTCATATAATATGTCTTCGATTAGTACCAAAATTGATATAATCGTTAAGAAAATATTATTAATTATTGTTATGAATCATTACGATTAATATGTCAATTTGGGGGGTTTTCTTAACTTTAATTGTACTTTTTTTTCTAAAATATGAGTTATAATCATAGATTGAGCATATATATATTTATTCATTTTAAACTTAATTGATGTAAATTATGCTTAATTTAGAAAATCATCTCAATTTAAAAAATTTCTCAAATTTGGGATAAATCCTAAAGGAATAACAGATTATAATTGATACATATTTAGTGACTTGACTATCTTTTGTGAGCTTGGATTATATGTCGAATCTATTACCATATGCTTTTTCCTAACCCAATTTTAATGTTTTATTGAAGAAAGATGCAATTGAACATGAGAATTGAAGGAAGAGAAGGCACAATGATGTCAGACAAATGTTTAATAAACGCCGAGCCACAATAAATTACTGTGTAGCAGGCTTTGTTTGGAAACAAAAGTATCCAAATATTTACTCCACACGTGTCAGCCAAACTTTCCTTTTTTTTTATTTTATTACAGCCATTTCTCTTTCCTCTTTATTTCTCACCCAACTTTCTCTCTCTTCTGCTCTCATCCTCTTTCTGTTCTTAGCTCAATTTCTCTCTCTTTTGGGCTCAATTTTTCACCATTACAAATTCGATTTCTCAATTTTCTAGGTTTTAATCTACTTTTCGATTTCTATTTTTAATTTTTTGCATTTTTCTTTTAATTATTGAAGTTTGTTGAAGTTCCAAACGTATCAATGAAGAAGATTAGTACAAATCCACCACATGCAAATATGTTTTCTGAAGTGCTTTACGTTGCTTAATATCAGTAACATTTATGTGATTTTGCTATTGTTGAACTTTGATTTCTATTCTTGATTGCGTTTCTTTTGTCGTTTTTCAATACCTTTTTACTTGTAAATTGTGCAATGAAGAAGGCTAGTAATCTAGCTTCAAATAAATGATGGAGATCTATTATGCATTAAGTTATTTAAGTTTTGCGTATTATAATTTAGTTTCAAACAAATGGAGATCTAAGTTTAATTTTGCGAAATGCTGATGTATAGTAAAATATGGGTCACTTTTATAGTAATATGGGTCACTTTGTGAAAATATGGGTTACTTTTGAAATAAAAACAAAAAACTGATGAGATTTTGGATAATTTTTGTGAACATATGGGTCACTTTTGTTAAAAGAAAAAAGGGTCACTTTTGTGAAAATATAGGTAACTTAAGAAAGAAAAAAAAAACCACTCTGTATTACTGTTTACACGCGTGAAATGTTCGACGTACAATAAAATTATTTTAAATCGGGGGCATGCAAAAGTTTTTGATGATGTCATATAAGAGGGTTTGGGCAATCTAGTGGAAATTTTTTATGTTAATAAATATAATTGCTGGTAAAATAAAATAAAAAATATTGTAGGTAGTAATTTCTAAAACGACAACAATAGTAGGTGGTTATTGTCAAAATTCTTATATATTATCTTTGTCTCACCATAAAAACCTCATTCGTTTGAATAAAACATTCCCGCGTTAAATAAACTTTTATCAACTGATTATATACACTACCTTTTTTTTATTCATTTTATTTCAGTTGTCTACCTTCTACATACAATTGTTGTACTTATTTAAAATCGAAAGGAGTAATAATATTTACCTCTCTCTACTCACTCTTTCTCTCTATCTCTCAATCATTCACCTTTTTATTACATCCATCAACCTTTTAATATATCCACTTTTTCCTTATATTTTATATGTTTTACCGTCTCTCCTCTTCACCTTAATTGATGTGCAAATAGTATGTTAAGAATATTATGTAACATTCTTCTTCAAAAAAAAAAAAAAAAAAAAAAAAAAAAAAAAAAAAAAACCATTACATAACAAAGATAGTGTCAAATAACAACTAGAAACCAAATACTTTCCCCATTTTTTTTAGAAAAAATAGGTAAAAATAATCCCAACTTTGGGGTGTAATAAAAGCGAATACACCCCAAAATTCGGATTATTTAAAATAATCGAAAGTTGGGATTAATTAAAGCGAATACGTGAAAGTTGGGATTATTTTTACTAATTTTTCCCTTTTTATTTTTATTTTTTTATTGAGACGTTCTATAATCACATTTGCTAATGCAAAATTTTAAAAATAACAATCTCTATTTATCAACATTGCAAAATTGTAAAAAGTGGATATTAATAAAATTACATTGAGACGATTTAAACAAGATGTCACATGACACTACTAGAAATAGGGCAATTTACGACGGACGTGTTCGACACGAAAATCCGCCGGAAAAAACGTGATTTCAGAGGGATTTAAGTTCCTTTGGAACTTTCCGACGAAATTAGATTATCCGTTGGTAGCTTCCGACGGAATTATACAACATTCCGACGGATTATATAAAAAAAAGGGGTTTTAAAAACACGAAACCCTGCGCTTTCTCCTCTCCACGCCTCTTTTCTCTTTCTCTCTCCTCTCTTCTTTCCTCTTCCCCTCTTTCTCCTTCCTTTCCTTCACCTTCCTTCTCCTTCCATGGCGGCTCGGCGCCCCTACTCCTCTTTCCTCTCCCTCTCCTTCTCCTTCCTTCTCCTTCCATGGCGGCTCGCGCCCCTACTCCTCTTTCCTCTCCCTCTCCCTCTCCTTCTCCTTCCTCTCCTTCCTTTCCTCTTCCCCTCTTTCTCTTTCCTCTTCCCCTCTTTCTTTTCATTTTCGATTTGTTTTATTTGGGTTTCAATTCAAATTAAATTCAAGATTTTCATGTCAAATTCGACCATGAAAACTCTAGATCTAGAGTTTTCATGGTCGAATTTGACCTTGAAAACCCAATTTCAACGGTTTTTTTGGTCAAAATTAAGGTATGTGTCTTTTTTTTCTTCTTAATTAACTTGTTTATTTTTCTGATTTTTTTGAAAATTTATGGTGTTGTTGAATTATGGATTTTTTTTTTTTGGTTGGTTTCGGTGGTTGTTTTGGGTGGTTTCGGTGAGGTGGGTGGTGGGTTTGGGGAGGTGGTGGGAGGTGGGTTTCGAGGAGGTGGTTTCGGTGGGTTTTGGGGAAGTGGGTTTCGAGGTGGTGGTTTCTGGGTTTCGGGGAGGTGGGTTTCGAGGTGGTGGTTTCGGGGAGGTGGGTATGGTGAGGTGGGTTAAGTTGGGGAGGTGGAGAGGCGGGTTAAGGTGGTATGGGGGCTGCTGGGGGGGGGGGGTTCTGTGTGGGTGGTGGTTTGGGTGTGTGTGTGGGGGGGGGGGGGTGGGTAGTGGTCCGGGTTGGTGGTGGTGGGTGGTGTGGGCTGGTGGCGGGGGTGGGTATGAGTGGGGCTGTTTTTTTTTTTTTTTGTTTTTTTATTGACTTTTCCGACGGAATTTTCCGTTGGAATATACCTTTTCCGACAGAAATTTCCGTCGGAATATCTCCAATTCCAACGGAAATTTCCTTCGGAAAACTGCGACGGAATTTCAACAAAAGTCAAAAAAAGTGCCGACAGAAATAAATCCGTCGGAAGTTCCGTCGAAATGGACCTTTCCAACGGAAATTCCCTCGGAATATAGCCAAATTCCTAGAAAATTTAATGCGACGGTGCCTTCCGACGGAATTGTCATTTCCGACAGGAATTTCAGGGTATTCCGAGGGATTATTTTCGTCGTTGATTAGCAGTTTTCTAGTAGTGTGACTATATTAATTTTATCGCCACAAAAGATAATCAAAATATAGTTTATAAATAGTGCAAAAGTCAAATAGTGTCAACTAAAAGAACAAGGAAGTAAGTTATTGCCTAAAGTTATGTATCATGATTATTGGCCACCCGTTCACATGGACAAATACCAGGGGTTGTGAGCATAATTTACAAGAGCGGCTTGAGAGGTCTTGCGAACAAAGGAAGTAACTTATTGCCTAAAGTTATGTATCATGTATTAATTTATTGATTGTATAGACATGAAATAAATAATTTAATTCAAGTAATTGATTTTTATATTATGTAATTGTTTGTTGATTAATTAATCTTTTCTTTATTGATTAATCTTTTTTTTTATTGATTTATAAAAAAATATCTTTATTCCAATTCTGAAGACAAAGCAGCCTAGCTCTACTCTTTTTTAGGCGGACACTAGGTTATCCCCGTGCGATGCATGATTTAAATAAATCTTTCTTGTAATTTATGTTCTGTTGCATTACATTATATGAAAATTAGAATTAGATATAAAAGTAATTCAAATTACATTTAAGGAAAGTAAAAAAAATTGAAACCACGATCAAACGCCAAACAAATTAGGTATGTGAAACTATAATTTAGGAGAGAAACTTGGTTAATTGAAATTTATATAGGCACTCATGCATTGAAGTCAAAAGTGTAGATTAAAAATTAAAATAAAAAATCCATTAATAATTGATGACATCACACATATAATTAGAGGGAAATTTTTTAATGTGAGAATGACATGTAGGACAGTTTGAAGGTTAATGATGTCATCAATGTTTTGTTTTAGTAATACTTAATAGACTACATACTCTCCCATTTACTTATATAAGGCGGGCTTATATTAATTTTATCGTAAGACGGTCAATTTAAGGGTCACTTTAACAATTTTTATGGTAACTTTATTTTTAATCCCTAGCTTTAAGGATAACTTTTAGTTTATAATGAGCTTGATTGTATTTTAATGTATAATTTCTAATGGATACATGCTATAAAGGTTAATATGATTAATCTTATACTTCCTCCGTTCTTTTTTACTTGACCTGCTTTGACTTTTTCACTATTCACCATCTCTACTTTGAACGTCTTTTGTGAATAATATGTAAGGAAAAATATATTAATGTGGGGTCTTTTTAAATTCGTCTCAACAAGTACTATTGTAATATATAACTTATAAAAATTTTACTTAAAAAGAATTAAAGTTATTGATCGTTAAAGTTTTGCATTGGCAAGCATGATAAAAGAAACAGGTCAAGTAAAAAAGAACAGAGGAAGTACATTATAAGTGTTTTTTAAGGATAGAATTTATGTTAGGAAAATGATAACTTTAGAAATATATAAGGACAACTTTAAATAATTTAAAGAGTAACTTTAAACCGTCTTACAATAACTTAATGACAATCCGTCTTAATCAAGAATTTGTGTTGTAATTTAAAAGTATCTTTATTTATCTCATATCTCAATCTCATAGTACTTCCTCCGTTCTTTTAATACTGAACCCATAAGGGTCGGGCACAAAACTTTTGGTAGTGGGAAAAGAAAGAGAGAGAAAGATAAAAGTACAAAATTGCTCATGTAATTGTAAACATAAACTGAAGAATCAAGTAATAAAAAGTAAGGGTATATAAGGTATTTGTAGTGTGAACATAAATATTTGTTTTCCTAAAATAGATATGGTGCAATATTTGTTAAACTTCAAATGGTGTAATATTTAAAAACGGAGGAATTACATTTTATTATTTATAATCTCTCCCACATTATTCTTTATCATATCATATGTCTCTTTGCTCATGTAATCCCCAATTTGCCAATTTATCTATCTATGTTTTTTATATTTGAACTATCTATTTCATAGTATCCAATTTTACTAGAAACCCCATTTGAATTTCCCTTTAAAAATAAATGAATAGTATATTACTATCTCCAAACCAAGCTCTTAGAAATATATGCCATTCAAACTGGGTAATTCACTAATTCATCAATTGCAACCGATTATCGTACTTACTATACAAATAAGAAAATTAATATATCTGATTTAATTTGCAAATAACTTGAATAAATTTATTTGGATTATTTTGCTTCTTGGATAAAATGAGCAAATATGTCAAGCATCAATCCTATAATTTAAGGTTTATCCCATTTTTCTTCTAAAATCGTCCATAAAAAATCGTACCATACCATAAGTGTAGATAGAAAGCCACAATTTTACTTCTCAGCTCACAAATATTGCTCTAGGTTATGTCACTTCTCTTAATCATCAATTCTACTCAACCAAACTTATTTAATTAAAATATGACTATAGGGCATAAACAATTAGGGACAGAGAGAGTAAGATAGAGGATATCTGTTATTTGCGAGAATGAACAAACTAGCCTCGGTCTAAGCTAAGTGTATGGTGATGAGGATGCTGATGCTCAGAGTAATACTATGATACACTTAATAAATAGAGATTTTTTTTAGACAATTATTGTCCAAACATTTAAAAAAAACTCACTACTGTTATGAAATATTGTGTGGATATCCATTATCCTCCTTTTATCATTTCGGAATATTCTAGATCTAGGGTTTATTATTATCTAAGCAAACCCTTGTTATATTGTATGTATATATATCCCCCACTCTATGGAATAAGAGAGACTGATTTATTCTCTCCCCAATTTCTCTCCTATCTCTCTTTATTTTCTCTTCCATATTTAATACGTTATCAGCACCATTCTCTAACCAATCGGAAAATTTATAAGATCAATCTTTGGAGACGTGATTAATTGCTACTGCTTGAAAAGTGAAGAAATAAGATAAGTAATCAATTATTATCAAGGTTAGATATCAATCCTCACCGAGAGTAAATATAGGGATGTAACCATGTAAGTCCTTAATTTTCTTGTTGATATGCCAATTTGCTGCTGACAAACCATGACTGATGCATAATCTATTGTTTTATTGAATTGACTAAATATCTTGTTATACATATAATTTCATGATTATTATACCTAAATATTTCTATTGTATTAATTGATTCTTATTCTCAACGTATTGAGATTAAATATATTAATTATATATGACTAGAGTAGTTAATTCTCATATATTTTGATTTAACCTTTATTAAGGAAATTAGTTTACTGTTGTTAATGATTAATGGTTATCATTGATACTCTTTTATAATAAATCATTATATATGCTTTATTAGATGATGGTTGATATGTTGTACAAGGATTTAATGACTCTGTTTTTTTTTTTTTTAATTACTTCGAAAACGTAAAGTAGTTAATTCTCATATATTTTGATTTTTAACCTCTATTAAGCCTCTTGTTTATTAGAGATAAGAATTGCTAAAGTCAACTGTACTCTATATTTAGCTTGTTATGCAAAAATATTATAGAATTATATTGTTAAGATTAAGTAAAGGCTTCTTTTTATGTGAGACAATACTTCTAAACGTTAGTTCAACCCAAAGCCCAAGATAATGACTCGGAAATCAATTCTAATTTGCATCCTTAGTATTGACCAACTATCTATTTTTTACTATGTATTGATTGATGATAAACATAAAGCTAATTGCTTAACTAGTCAAGTGGTTACACTTCCTATTTTCTTGGTTTGTTGGGTAGCTACATATAGATAGATATAGCTTGTATATATCTCTAATATCTAGCACTGACTTTGTAAATTATCTTTAGAGTTTGTTATTTTTCCTTAGGTTTCGTTATACTCTTATAAGCCTAATTAAGGCCACATACTTATTAATAGAATAATTCAATTCTACTCTTATACTATGTTCATCTACAATTTTAATTGCTAATCTTTATTGGTTTTATTGAGGAATGAAATTGCATGATACCTAATACTAGTCATATTCGTATCCGTATTATTGTATTTATGACTATAAATCCATGATATTTGCACATCGATGAAAAATGGAAAAACTAGTAATTTTGAGAATAACTAATGGCTACATCAAGATTAATTATGTTGTATTTATGTAAGCATGTATGTATGCATATGAAGTTCTATAGCAATTTTGGCCAACCTTAACATCATATATATATCAAACGGTCTTGGAATACATTGCATTGGGTTATTTTTTTTTTTTTTTTTTTTGCAAAATACAACTATGTTAGTGTGTATATATATATATATATATATATATATATATATATATATATATATATATATATATATATATATATATATATATATATATATATGTATGTATGTATGCAATTTCATGTAGGGTAGTCATTAATAATCAAGATTGTTGTATATATCATGAATTTACTCACCCAGTGTAGGATCAATCCCTTATTTCTTGTGTCCATGCAATTGTTTGTTATGTAATGTGTATTTGTGAGCTAGGATCAGTTTAGTCTGTGGCAATAATATATAAGAAGTTGACAATGCATTGCTCAGTTTTATATATAGTCCAGTGATCTTATTAATTGATTAATGCATGCCTTCAATTTGACCCTTCTAATTTTGCTTATATGACTCGCATTAAACTAAAGCAAACAGACGAAAAATGTCAATAATTATGTTTAATTGTGTATTACTAATCTTGTTATGAGTTTTTATTTTTGCAAGCCTTCCTTCTGTACATGTAACTAACCTTATTCATTATTGAATAAGTAACAACTTTTTCAAGATGCCGTAATGATTTATGATAAAAAAAAAAAAAAAAGAGTATGCTATCTTCACTTATATCTATTTGATAGATCTTTTGTTATGTATTGTTTATATGTTTGGCTTTATCTTTGATGATCAATATCTAAGTGCTCATATAGTCCTTTGTGATGGCTCTTTCTCATTAGTTCGATATTATATATGATATTAAACTATAGAGTTGCATAACTAGACCTAAATGCATAAGGAAAGCTATCACACAAATATGTATATCTTTTATCACACCCTAGTAATGTAACAGGGAAGGAAAAGAGCATGTGAGGCATATGATTGGCTTGTATAAACTATCACAAAGTAATAAAAATATAGGTTAAAATGGTTGATTAATTCAACCCTAAATATACTCATTCAATTCCCTGAAGTGAATGTGAGATTGATTGATGGTAAGGATACAATTATCTAAGCATGTTATTGCTAAAAGGAACACGTTACTTGATACATGACATTGCCAATAGAATTTATGGCTTAAAAGGTGTAGAGATTTTAAAGGTTGTTGGATTGATCCCATACCCCCATATGCAAGGATTAGGGGGAGATAGTAATTATTTCATTATTTTATGTAATCCTTGCACATATATAATAAAAAATATATTGATGGTCAGTTTGGTACATACATTAACTTAAATATTAACGTTTTATTTAATAGAAGTTGCCACATGTTAATTAATATATTTCAAAATGATACCATCCTGAAGATGGATATGAATAGATGTCATTAGCTATATACCAAATGTAAATGCTCTAATTAAAACTAATGTCCCAGAAGAACAACAAACATCAATTTCTAATGAACCTAAAGCACGCCTGAAGCGTGGTATTTCAATAGGTTCTAAAATAAAATATAAGAATCTTAAATCAGGAAAAGAGCAATTATTGACAATAGCAAATTTGAGGAAGTAATGCATTTTGATAGATCTTTATAAGAGATTATATTTAGTAAAATGGATATGTACCATGATTATATAGAGTACTCTATAAGAGTATAGAATTATCTAACAAGCTTAGCATGTATCAAGATTATAGTCAAAGCTCCAGCAGAGTATAAAATCTTGGATCAAGTATTAGTTGATTGTCTAGCTAATAATATAAAGAAACACATGTTAGTGTTCTAATATCACATCATATTATGTCTCATAAAGTGATCACCAGTGTTGGAAAACTAACCATGATATAAATTTAGATAAACGATTGGATGTGATAATTAAATTAGGCCATCCGGGTTCAATAAATACCCGTTATGGAAACCTGAAGTTCATTTGATAATGTGCTAACACTCTCTTAATGTTAGATATATGAAATGAATTGAATGGCAAGACATAACATTGAGATTGAACTATATTTGGATTGTGATTTTTAATAATTTGTGTTGAAGAAAATTTTAAGAGATAATATATTCATTTTGAATAAATTTTCATACGAAAGAGTAATAGGTGACTAGAAGTTCACCAGAATAACTTATATGTTGTCACATGTTGGTGACCAGAAGCTCACCAAATACAAGTTGTATGTGGAAATTCTGAATATTTAATTAGTATCATACTATCAAGGTTTCTAGTGATCTAGAAGATCATCACCTAGTAGAATTACAATCAAGTTTATATTTGTATAACAATTCTATTGATTGGGGCTATTGTATGTCAGCACATAAGAAATAGGAAAAGAAGAAAATTCAACTGCACAACATATGTCTCCCCATTGATATTGAATTATTGATCTCCTGAAGAAAACAAATTATGAAAAATATAATAATAAATACATATGCGTTATGCAATGCATAGCTAATGAAGAAATGATTTTTCTTTAAAATTGCTCTCTAGAAGAGATAAAAGCCTGTTAAATTTAATTCTCCTGAGAGATAAGTTTTCTTGATTATGATCCTCCCATGAAATGAATTTTATTGCAAATTTGTATAATAAGTTGGTATAGAATTAGACGCCCCTATAAATAAGATATTTTATCAACTTAGGGGGAAAAGAATTAGCAAAAGTTGGAAAAATCGGAAAATATATAATTGATGATCCCTATAAAGGTTGTTTGAAAAGTTATATGCCAACTTTTGTCTATATATTATCAAGATATGTTGCACATTTATGATTTGATTTGTATTTAGTAATAACTCATGTTACATAGCGTTGAAGATACTTTTTGGTCTTATTATGTGTATACATTGAGATAAAATCTTGTCAATTATACTTGAATCACTACACCTGAAGTGTAGGTTGTATGACCGGTTCCAAAATAAAGATATCTCTAATGGATATGATATATGGAAAGATAGTGCAATTAACACTAATAGCGTAATTGTATATAAATACCATAGTGTATGAAATACCCTAAAAGTGGTATAGATATCTGAATTATTACAATAGATGGCCTATGATGTAAGGAAGTTATGATGGTACTAATAAGAAATGTATTCAGATATCATAGTAAAATAGCATGCGAAATGTACGTTAAAGGAATATTATGATACCGGTACACAAGGAAACCGATAAATAATATGCATATGCATGATAGAATGGACTGGTGAATAAGGGATCTGAAATATATATGTCCATTTTGATGTCGACATAATGATAATGATCAAAAGTTTATCATGGACCAGAAGTCCAATGAAATATGAATTTTTAAATCCACACTGTGCAGTGTCTTGCTTTATTTTGAGTCTTATGTCCATGTACATGTGTGAGTCATAAGTTAATGGATTATTCATTATTGCATATGTCAGAAGTTGTTAGATGCATTACTCATTGTATATTTTGTTTAATATGTTATCATGTTTTCTATATCTCATATTGCATGAAATTAGTACTATACACCCGGGTGCACCATGCACATGGTGCACCTGGGTGAAATTGTTGCTGCGTGACATGCGTGATCTGTTTTTTAAAAAAAAATCATGTGTTTCCGTAATTTAAGGGATTGTGAAGAACATTCCATATTATTTGTTTCCAAAATTACTCCATCTACATTCTTCCATTATTTTCAAATATTTTAGAGAGAGAAAATTAGAGAGAAGTTTAGAGAGAGAAATTATCAGCGATTTACAGAGAATTTCAGAGCAATTTTCTCAATTTTAATGGCGTATCAATCAGAACTTCGACATGATTCTGATGCTAGATTTGTTGATGATAACTATGGTGATGATAATGATGATGATAATGGAGGTGAATTTGAAGATATCGTAAACAGAGACGAAGGTAATTTTTGTTGAATTTTTGTTTTGATTATTTATTTGTGGATATATGAATTGTGAAATTATTAAAAATTAGGTTGAATTTGATTTTAGATTTAGATGATTGATTGTTCAATTGATTGTAATTTTTTTTTAATATAGGTTTTTTTTTGTAAATATATATAATTGCTGGACGTTGAAGATGAAGTTCTTTTTATATTTGGACATGTTCTTTATTTTATTGATTTGTTATGTTCATAGTGTATATGTTCTTTTTATGATACATGTTCTTTTTCATATGATTTATGTTCTTTTTGTGAGACATGTTCTTTTTTTTCATGTTCTTTTCATGATACATGTTCTTTTTTTATGATACATGTTCTTTTTATGATACATGTTCTTTTTTTTCATGTTCTTTTCATGATACATGTTCTTTTTTTATGATACATGTTCTTTTTCATATGAGTTATGTTCTTTTTTATGATACATGTTCTTTTTTTTAATATTCATGTTCTTTTTATGATACATGTTCTTTTTTTCATGTTCTTTTCATGATACATGTTCTTTTTTTATGATACATGTTCTTTTTATGATACATGTTCTTTTTCATATGAGTTATGTTCTTTTTTATGATACATGTTCTTTTTTTAAAATATTTCATGTTCTTTTTTTTTTATATATTTTTGGTGATATAATTGTTGGACGTTGAATATGAGGTTCTTTTTATATTTTGTCATGTTCTTTATTTTATTTATTTGTTCATGTTCACAGTGTATATGTTTTTTTTATGATACATGTTCTTTTTCATATGAGTTATGTTCTTTTTATGATACATGTTTTTTTTTTCATGTTCTTTTCATAATACATGTTCTTTTTTATGATACATGTTCTTTTTATGATACATGTTCTTTTTCATATGAGTTATGTTCTTTTTATGATATATGTTCTTTTTTTAATATTCATGTTCTTTTGTATGCAGATGTTCTTTTCATATGAGTTATGTTCTTTTTTTAATATTCATGTTCTTTTTATTATTTTAGGCTTTACTGAGGCAAAGGAATCTGAACTTTATCTCAAAAAAGTCAAGTCTGATGATGAGGCATATGAGTTGTACAATAATTATGCATTTAAACATGGATTTGGTACACGTAAGGCGAAAAAGAATTTTAGAGAAGATAAGGCTACTATTCGCCAACGATTTTGTGTTTGTTCTTATGCTGGTTTTAAGAAAGAAAGAAAGCCAGGTGATGAACCAAAAGTGTATCAGAAGAGAAACTTTCGCACAGGATGCAAAGCAATGATTCAATTTGATGTTGAATTAGATTCTGGTTTGTTTGTTGTTGTCAAACATCTCATGGATCATAATCATAGCAGAGTTCCAGTTTCAAAAAGACATTTGATTAGGTCTCATAGGAAGGTATGATCTTTTTATGATACATGATCTTTAATATTTTAGGATGTTCTTTATTATATATAAGTATGTTCTTTGTGAAAACATTATGTTCATTAATGTTCTTTTTCGTATAATGTAATGTTCTTTATGCATTTTCAGTGTGTTCTTTTTAATAATTTTAATGTTCTTTTTCAGTAACAGTGATGTTCAATTTATTTTCATAATTGTTCTTTTTAGTTTGCATCATGTTTATTAATGTTTATATTGATACTGATGTTCTTTTCTGAAATATTGATTTTAACATGTTCTTTTTTTCTTAACTATTTATAGATCAGTCAAGAACAATTTGGTATGCTTAATAGTTTAACTGAGAATGGTATACGTGTTGCTGATGCTGTTCGAGTTTTAAAAAATCAAGCTGGTGGTGAGAAAAATTTGGGATTTCTTTGCAGCGATGCTTATGATGCTTTAGCTTCAGAGAAGAGGAAGAAGTTTGATGGTTGTGATACTAAGCAACTACTCAGTTATTTTAAAGAACGCAAATCAAATGAGTATGACTTCTACTATGATTTTGATGTTGATGATAAAGGTCATTTGCAATCTTTCTTCTTTCGAGACAATGGGATGAAGGTTGATTATGATGCTTTTGGGGATTTATTGGTTCATGATACAACATATCGTACAAATAAATATGCTATGATTTGTGGTCCATTTGTTGGTATGAATCATCACAATAAAAATGTTATGTTTGGCATTGGATTTTTGATTAATGAGAAGTGGGAGTCATTTGTGTGGTTGTTCACTACCTTTTTGAAATCGATGGGTGGTAAACATCCCGTTACAATCATGACTGATCAGGCCCAAGCTATGGCCAAGGCTATTAGAATTGTCTTCCCAAATTCTCGGCATCGATTATGTACTTGGCATATCAAAGAGAATTCAAAGAAAAATATCAAAGGACTGAGGGCAAAAAAAGGGTTTAATGAATTGTTTGACATAGTCCTAAAATACACAGATACTATTCAGGAGTTTGAGCACTATTGGTCTAGGTAATATTCTTTTGATGTTATGATTTTATTTTGATTTTATGATTTATATTTTCACATGTTCTTTTTTGTATAATGTAATGTTCATTATGCATTTATAGTATGTTCTTTTTAATAATTTTAATGTTCTTTTTCAGAAATAGTGATGTTCATTATATTTTCACAATTGATCCTGATGTTCTTTTTCAGAAATATTGATGTTCACATGCTCTTTTTGTATAATGTAATGTACAATGTACTGTTTAATATGTTTTTTTTGGCAATTACTATTGTTCATTATATCTTTACAGTATGTTCTTTTAGTAAGAATTATGTTCATTAATGTTTTTCCAAATTTCAGCATGCTTACAAAATATGATTGCAAGAATAATAGTTGGATCAACAACTTGTATAACATCAGAGACATGTGGTGCCCTGCATACTGTAAGGACTATTTTAGTGGTGGTATTTTATCTTCTCAGAGAAGTGAAACTACAAACAGGTCTGTTTCCCGTAGACTTCATATCACTCATGGGCTTTGTGAGTTTTACAATTCTTTCATTGAGGTTGTTGATGAATGGAGGAGTAAAGAAAGCAGAAATGATTATGACAGCATAACTGGCAATCGTCATTTAGTGTGGGCAGATATTGGTTTGTTAGAGCATGCTCGAAACATTTACACAATTCAAGTGTATATACTATTTGAGGATAATTTTGTGAGTGGTGTTCCTTGCACAGCAAAGATAATAGGAATTCAACATCCTCTTTATGAGTATCATGTTGGGCATACAAAGAGGGATTTGATCATGCACACTGTTTCTTTTGATGAATCATTGGTTTCAGTTGATTGTGCATGCAAATATTTTAGTGAGGTTGGACTACTATGAAAGCATTCATTGCGTGTTCTTCATTTGAACAACATCACCTACATCCCAAAGAGGTATATTATGAAGAGATGGACAAAGGCTGCAATGTGTACTCGGGTTGATGATAATGTTGTAGCTGAATCGGGAGTTACACCTTCAAATGTGTGGAGATTACATATTATTAGGAATTTTATAAGGCTTCCTGATCGTGCACAAATTGATTTAAAGTCGCGAACTGTCATTGAGGAAGCTATTGATGAGTGCACCAACAAAATTGATATTCTTCTAAGGAAAGATGAAAGTGAAAATCAAGAGTCTTCAAATACTGATTGTCAGTCAACTGTAACACAAGATCAAGGAGATGGTAATTTGTTGGAACCACAAGGAGTAAATGAAGAATGTGTTCCTCAAACTGAAGATGTGAATGGTAAACAAAAAGCTGTAGTTCAAGTAGAAATTAAAGATCCTATCAAGAGAAGAAAGAAGGGGCAAAGAAACACTAGACCTAAGAGTACACAAGAAAAGATAACCAACAAGCTAAAGGGTCAAAAAATCAAGTCATGGAAAAGGAAAACAACAAGAGGTGTTTCAAAATTGAAACAAAAAGCTCAAACTACGATTAAGGTACAGATTTGAGAACTCACAATACCATGTTCTTTTTACTTTACTTTATGTTCTTTTATATATATGTTCTTTTTACTTTACTTTATGTTCTTTTATATATATGTTCTTTTTACTTTATTTTATGTTCTTTTATATATATGTTCTTTTTACTTTACTTTATGTTCTTTTTTACAAAATTAAAAGTTTATATGTTCTTTTTAAATATATGTTCTTTTTACCTTACTTTATGTTCTTTTTTACAAAATTAAAAGTTTATATGTTCATTTCAAATTAATATATGTTCTTTTTAAATATATGTTCTTTTTACCTTACTTTATGTTCTTTTTCACAAAATTAAAAGTTTATATGTTTATTTCACATTAATATATGTTCTTTTTATATATATGTTCTTTTTACCTTACTCTATGTTCTTTTTTACAAAATTAAAAGTTTAAGTTTTCATTTCACATTAATATATGTTCTTTTTATGTATATGTTCTTTACATATCTTAACTTTCTTTTTCCATTAATATATATACTGCTTAACTTATTTTATTTTATTTTTTTTTTCATTTGTTGTGTTATAGGAATTTATGGTTGTACCAAAAGGAAACATATTGGCACATTCAAATGAGTTTGGAGGATCATTAGAGTATTTTGAACCTGATGAGTATTTTGGAGTTCATGTACTTCCTTTTGAACCTTGTCATTAGTAAGAAAATTTAGATTTAATGTTAGTTTTACTTTTTTTTTTATATATTTTGTAGTAGATTCAGCATATTAAAGGTTTTTTGAACTTATATGATTTCTTATATAGCATATTATGCACACTTGTATTCATTTCAAATCAAATAAACAATAGTCATTGATTAAAAAGAACATGTCATTGATTAAAAAGAACATGTTCTTTAGTCAAAAGAACATATCATAAATTGTAAAAGAACATTACTTATATAATAGGAATATGTTTTTTGCAAAAAAAAGAACCAAGTCATATAAATACATATAAATAATTGAAAAAATAATAAACTGCTGCTATTACGTTAATGTTTCAACATCCAAATAAACCTGAAATTTTAAATGTTCCCTAATTCTTTGAAATGTTTTTTGGCACGAGCACACATTTCTGGTTTCTTCATGTTGAGATCAGTGGTGATAAGCTCATATGTGTACCTCAATCTTAGCTTCTTCAATGCATCAAACTGTAAAAAGTGAATGAATAAATTACAACTCAGTCAATAAAAACAAAGCACAAATTCATTTATAGATAGACAAATCTTACATTATTAGCTTTGAGACCACAAGTCCATTTTTTCTTCCCAAAATATGTTTCCATGTGTCTCATTGCATACACACCACAATCAATATTGTTTTTCTCAGTCCTCCATGGCATTTGAACTAACTTCACAGGGTAATTGGACATGTTCTCCCCTATTTTAATATCTTTGCTTTGCAAGTATAACCCAAGAGCATCTCTCTATTAAAAAAGATTATAAGTTATTATCATAAAGAACATAAAAAAAAAAAACATAACGGTTGACTAAAAAGAACATACGACACTGAATTCTTACTAATTTTTCAGGATAGTCAAAATATTTATTCTCCATTGGGATTCCATCTGCAAGTGGTCTGTTGTCAAGTATATCTACTGTCTTTGTCCTAGTGTTGATGACAACAACATAGAAATGTACAGATACGTACACAGGGAAGAAGAACTGAAACATTTAAAAAGAACATGTCATCGAAGAAAAAGAACATAAGTATTAAATAAAGAACATGTTATTGTCTACAAAAGAACATAACTAGTAAATAAAGAACATGTTATCTATAAACAAAAAGAACAAACTACAACAAATTAAAATGAACATAAGTGGTAAATAAAGAACATGTTACCTAAAAGAAATAGCATACTATAGCTTATGAAGAAAAAAATTTCAACTTACCAATTGATATCCATCTGAAGAAAAAGAACATTCATGGTACAATAAAGAACATTTCACTAAAAAGAACATCCATAATATATAAAAGAACATGCACACTGAAAAAGAACGTTCATGATACATAAAAAGAACATCCAGAATATATAAAAAAACATGTGATTAAAAAGAACATGTTCTTTAGTTAAAAGAACATAAGTATTAAATAAAAAACATGTCATTGACTACAAAAGAACATAACTAGTAAATAAAGAACATGTTATTTATAAACAAAAAGAACAAGCTACAACAAACTAAAATGAACATAAGTGGTAAATAAAGAACATGTTACTTAAAAAAAATAGCATACTATAGCATATGAATAAAAAAATTTCAACTTACCAATTGATATTCTTCTGCAGATTCTATTTTGTTACTTTCATTGAGCCAAAAATGCATAGTCTCAAAAAATTTGTCAATCCTATATCTAGGTGTTGGTGATTGACTATCATCAGCATATGACTCATTCATGCATAGTTGATTCTTTAAAAAAAAAAAATCATATAAAAAAAATTTGAACACAATAATTAAAAAATAAAGGAATAAAAAGAACATATTTCACTAAAAAGAACATATCTCACTAAAAAGATCATCAGGAATTATGTTACTCACAAAGGCATTGTTTGCAAAGAAAATCCTTTTTTTATCATCAACAGAATTCCTTGAATTGAGGATTAATGCCCAAGCATCAATAATATCAGTGTATAAATACACATTGCCCCCAAGTGTTCTGAATATTTCTCTTGTCAAATTTGTATGCCCATCATCATACATCCATTCACTAGGAAAACAATATGAAATTGTATAAGTTAAATATAAACAAGAGAAAATGATAGTATATACTGCTCTTTAATATGTACCAAACTTACTCGTCATCGAGTTCTGGGGCATATGCATACTCTAATATAGCATGCTCAAACTCTTTTGTTCCTTCTATCATATGAGAATATTTTACAAGGTAAGGTGACTTGTAAATATATGCCTCCTTTCTAACCCTTTTGACAGCTTTAGGGGATCCACTATAAAAAAAATAAAAAAAAAATAAAAAAATTGCAAACTATCATAAGTTAAAGAACATTCATATATATTAACAAAAAAAAAAGAACATTTAATATTTTTTATACAAAAAAAAAAACATTTAATATAAATTATAAAGAACATTTGCCACAATCAAAATGAACATGCTTACTGAAAAGTTTAATAATACTATTAAAAAGATCATCCACTTAAAAGTTTATTTATAACATGCACACTGAAAAAAACATTCATGATACATATCTAAAGAACATTTATAACATTGAAAAAGAACAACAACTAAAAAGAACATTCATAATACATAAAAAGAACATTTCACTAAAAAGAACATCCATAATATATAAAAGAACATGCACACTGAAAAAGAACATTCATGATACATAAAAAGAACATTTCACTAAAAAAATCATCTATAATATATAAAAGAATATGCAAACTACAGAAGAACATTCATGAAACATAAAAAGAACATGCACACTGAAAAAGAACATTTCATAATACATAAAAGTTCATCATACAAAAAAAGTCTTTACCAATCTTCAACCAGAGTTTCTTTTCCTTTTTTCAAATTCTTCTTAGTTATCTCCATTGACTCAATTTTCTTCTTCTCTTTTTCTTCATCTTTTTCCAGAATTTGTGTTTCAACCCTTTCTTTTGCAATTGTTTTCTCTGCCTTTTCTTCCCTTTGTTCATTTTGTCCTTCTTCCATGCTTTTGTCATTCACCCTTATAACACTCAAAAAGAATATAAGAACATATATAAAGTAAATAAAAGAACATACAATACTTACTCAAATAAAAAACATAATTTAATAGATAAAAGAACATAATTAATAAAAAAAAGAACATGCTTATAAATAAAAGAACATGAATGTACTTTCACAAGAGTCAAAGAACAAACAATACCAAACAAAAAGAACATGCATATAAATAAAAGAACATGAATGTTCTTTCAAAAGTGAAAAGAACATACAAAAGTTAAATAAAAAACATATTCTTTCAAGAGTCAAAGAACAAACAATACCAAACTAAAGAACATTTTTATTAAACAAAAACAACATATAAAGTCAAACTAAATAACATATTCTTTAAATAGTCAAAGAACAAACAATATCAAACTAAAGAACATATTTATTAAACAAAAAGAACATACTTATAAATAAAAGAACATGAATGTTCTTTCACAAGTGAAAAGAACATACAAAAGTCAAATAAAGAACATAAACCTGTTCATCATAATAATATTACACATTAATAATTCAAATAATACATTTCTGAATAAACAAATTGCATAATTAAAAGTCAGTATTTGAGTCAGTTAGTTACCCCATCGTTTGATTACTCATGACTTGGTCCATTGCATTGGACTCCAATTGTTGCTCGGTGAAGTGTGAATCATATTGAGAAATGTCATCAAAAGCCTGATCACCCATATTGATTGTACTTGACATGCTTAACCCAAGTGTAAGCATTAGGTCACATGATGATTCAGGCAATGTGGTGGTTGGAGTAATGACATTAAATACAATTGGTTCAAGTGTGGATGATTGAGTTCTCTCCTCCTGAACTCCAGTATCTTCAACACTCATATTGTCACCAAATTCCTTGGTGTTTTCCTAAAAACCATCCATCTTGATAACATTATCTACCATTTCACCAAACCAGTCAGAGGCAAAGAAATCAGTGTCCTGACTAAGAATAGAAGTCCCTTCTTCTCGCTGTGTAGGTATATTTTTCTGATTTTCTTGGGAAAATTTGATTCCAGAACATTTTGCCCACATTGTACTCACATTTAATAATGTGGTGTCTACATCAAGTGTGTTACCATGGAACCTCTCCCCTAATTTTAAAACATTTGAGAGGTTCACAAACCCTTCAGCAATTCTCTCTGTTGCCTGACGAAGCAATAGAGTATATTCCTAAAAGATGATGAAGTATATCATGCATACATTAGCAGAAGAATATATTGAATATATTCAACAAAGTATAGAACATGCGATGAAAACGAAAAGTTTATATTGTACCTGCAAATTTGTAGGTTGATGCTGATGTTGTTGTTGCTCTTGATGCTCATGTTGTTGATGTTGTTGTTCATGTTGTTGCTCTTCTTGTGGTTGTTGCTGCTGCTGTGGTTTTTGTTGTTGTTGTTGTTCCTGCTGCTGCTGTTGTTGTTGTTGCTTCTGCTGTTGTTGTTGTTGCTGTTGCTGTTGTTGATGTCCTTCAACATCTTCAATGGCTAAGACTTGGCTAATTTCTGGGGCTTTGATTCTATCCAAAACTGTGCCAATCCCAAAGCCATTTGTTACCTCAAGATTAACCCTTTCCTTGATCATATCACCATTCCACTCTTTGACAAGAGGAATTTCTCTTGGAAAACTTGATGTACCCCGTTTAAGGCGATCAAAGTAGCAAATCTACATAATTAAAGAATGAAACAAATGATAATCTACAAATACATTCATAATAATTAAAAAGAACATAAAATTAAAAAAAACATCCACAATTTATAAAAAGAACATCCAAATATTTAAAAAGAACATCCATAATGAAAGTTAAAAAGAACATCAATCTAAAAAAAGAACATCCATAATGAGAGTTAAAAAGAACATCAAACTAAAAACAATCATCCAAAATATATATAAAGAACATCCATAATGAAAGTTAAAAAGAACATTAAACTAAAAAAGAACATCTAGAATGTGAGTTAAAAAGAACATCCATAATGAGAACATCTATAATGAGAGTTAAAAAGAACATCCATAACGAGAGTTAAAAAGAACATTAAACTAAAAAAGAACATCCAGAATTTATAAAAAGAACATTCAGAATATATAAAAAGAACATCCAGAATGAGAGTTAAAAAGAACATCAAACTAAAAAAGAACATCTAAAATATATAAAAAGAACATTTAAAATATAACTTAAAAAGATCATCAAACTAAAAAGAACATCAAGAAAATATAAAAAGGAACATCCAACATTTATTAAAAGAACATCTAGTACATAAATAATGAAATAAATGATAAACTACAAACTTATTATAAATAATAAAAACTACATATGAAAGTACAAAAAAGTACATATGTACATTAAGAATATTTACTGTAACAAATGGCAATGGTCCAAGAAAGAATCTTTTTCTATCTCCCTTCCAGTAAATAGTCATCTCCTTCAAGCTCTCTACTGTATAGGAAGACCAGTCAAATTTTGATATTTTGTTGGTGTCAGCTGCTGTGTACATGAACCTATCATAAAAAAGCAACAACTAATAAGATAAAGAACATGATTGTATAAAAAGAACACAAACTTTATAGAAAAAGAACATAAACATTAGAGAAAAAGAACACTAACATTAGAGAAAAGAACACTATATTTTTACCTATAAAAAGGCTGTGTGTTAGACACAGACTTGATGCAGGAATTCACTACAATAAGTAAGAAACTCCTCTTCCAATTATCATCAAGGGGAGTGTCTGGATTACCTAACTTTCCAGCTAAATCTGTTAAGTTTGGAATACTCCCATCACTATATGCTTTCACTTCTTTCATCACCTCAAGTAAAACTTCATCCTCAAGGGCAGCATCTTTTATCTCTTCACCTCCAATTGGTAAACCATATACCAGGTGGGCATCAATGGGTTGTATATCAATTTTCTTATTTTTATCACATAAGAAATAGAGACCATCAACTTCCAAGTTCTCCACAAGTGTGGCTGAATACTTAGGGGTGCCCTTTGGCATATCAAGATGCAAGAAACCGCCAAACCCCATATTTTCAATGGCTTGCAACTTGTCCTCCTGTTTTGTGCTCTGCAAAGTTTTTACCAAATTTTGTAAAGGCTTAACAATGTGCCTTTGCTTCAACTCTAAATCCTTTATTTGTACTATAGCCACTTTTTGTTCATCTTCCTTATCATCCTTTGTTTTCATTCTCTTGTTTTTTGGTTTTGGCACACTTACTATTGTAGATTCAGCCTTTGATTGTGAAATTGATTATGAAACACCAACTTCATGTTTCTCCATAACTCGGAACATAGGCTCTCCCAATGGTGCCCTCCTTTTCCTTAATACAATTTTTCTTCCACCACTTTCCTCCACTATACCTTCTTCTACAACTTTATCAGTAGCTGGTTTCCTAGCTGGTTTAGCTGGTGCAGTCTTCCTGATATTTTTTATACAAAAAAATAAAACATTTAATATAAATTATAAAGAACATTTATCACAATCAAAATGAACATGCTTACTGAAAAGTTTAATAATACTATTAAAAATATCATCCCACTTAAAAGTTTATTTATAACATGCACACTGAAAAAAACATTCCATGATACATATCTAAAGAACATTTATAACATTGAAAAAGAACAACAACTAAAAAGAACATCCATAATACATAAAAAGAACATTTCACTAAAAAGAACATCCATAATATATAAAAGAACATGCACACTGAAAAAGAACATTCTTGATACATAAAAAGAACATTTCACTAAAAAAAATCATTTATGATATGTAAAAGAACATGCAAACTAAAAAAGAACATTCATGAAACATAAAAAGAACATGCACACTGAAAAAGAACATTTCATAATACATAAAAAGAACATTTCACTAAAAAGATCATCCATAATATATAAAAGAACATACAAACTACAAAATAACATTCATGAAACATAAAAAGAACATGCACACTGAAAAAGAACATCAATACTTTTTCTTGGTAGCAATTTGTTTGAAACGATAATCTTTCTTCTTTTTTCCTTTGCCTTTCAATTCTTGGGGTTGTGAAGGATCTTCAGTCTTGACTTCTTTTGGTTCTTCTTCTTCATCCCTTCATTTATTTTTTCAAATTATGTATTAATTTAAATAATAAAAGAACAAGAACATACCCAAATCTTAAAAAGAACATTATTGAAATTATGTTAACCAAAAAGAACATCAAAATATATAAAATTTTAGTGACCCTACCAACCAGATCTACAATTTATAATAAAGTTTAAATGCCATTGAATTTTTCAATAACCAAAAAAGGACCAGAACAACATGAATATTCTAGATAATGATACTTTAACTTACTTGGGAATATCCTGTACCATAGTTTCTATGGATCTTAGGATTTGGGGGTCCACAATTGGTTCCATATCATCATGTTTCTTTTTACTCACATTTCCTTTTACATTAAACAATTCACAAAGAGGTAGAGATTCCTCATCCTGTTCTTGTAATTTACTGTAAAATAATTACAAAACAACAACATGAAACCAACTGAAAATTCAATAATTTCAAAACCAATATAAAAATCGAAAAATTGACAAGTTAAAAAATAACCTTTCTTGGTTTTCCTCCAATTGTTGTTCTTCTTTCTCCTCCAATTGTTGTTCTTCTTTCTCCTCCAATTGTTCTTTTGGAACATCTTGTACTTCTTTGCTTTAATCATTTAAAAACCCAAAATGAACAAAATTAAACATTTTAAACACCAAATTATTGACGAAAAACTGATTGCATGTACAAAATTATTACTTACACTTCACTAGAATCCACCATTTGTTCAAATTTGAAAGTTTAATTGTTGAAATTAGAACAATTAATCCTAGATTTTCACTTTGAATATGACGGTTTTACGGTTTTAATTTAAAAAATAGAAAAAAGATAGAGAGAAAAGATCTAGAGAGAGAGAGAAAATATCTAGAGAGAGAAAAGATTACTTGTGAAATGATTTAACTCACAATAATTACCAAAAAAGGTGGGCCATGTGTCAGTTATTTTCCGAAAAAAAAGTAACCCACCTTTCCATTTCTCGCGTTCTTTTTAACCAACTCTTTATGTTCTTTTATTAACCCATGTTCTTTACAATCCTTCTTAATGTTCTTTCCGCCTTTTTAACTTCGCTAGGGGTCTGCGTTTTATGTTTTAGCGTATGTCGTTTTGATCATGGTGCACCCGGGTGCACCAACCAATAATTACATATTGCATGCATTAGTTTCTGTACAATAATTGTGGTGTATGTGAATGTTCATTCAAAGTATAGTAAGGCATATTTACAACTTTGATGGAAAATTAGAAAGACATATTTATATTCCAACGGGCTTATAATTATGATGAAATTATATATGACGTTGATCTAATATTATTTATGAATCATGTAAGAAAAGTTCCCGAAGAACTTATATGCAACGTATTTATGCCCTACAAATTTTATATCTTGAATATTGCAATTATTATCAAAATCTTGAATAGTCTGTGTGACTACATCATTGACATCTCAACCTAAAGTTTGAGCATATGAAAGTTAGTGAGATTTTCTTTTTGTATTTACAAGAGAGCTATCGTGTCAATTATGAAACGTTTATGAATAGTCTAGAGTTTATTGAGATTTGCTTTTTGTAGTTGCAAGAGAGCTATCGTGTCAATAAAGAGTATCAATGGAATACTTATGTGTGAGAATGTTTTCTTATGGTCCAGAAGAACCATGATTAGCGTATCTAATTACATGTGTTATATTATAATTCAGATGAGATTGAAGAACGACATTAATAATATCAAGTTTTGTCATCAAATTATTATTAATAAATGTTTGATCAAATAATGATCATCGATTTCTATTATTCACGACCTCCAGAAGAAGGCCTAACCGCATAAGTTTAACTTTTAAATAACTTTATTCAAATAGAGGTTTGGAATGATGTAGAGATAAATACATGTATGGTGAAATGAAGACAGTTCACATGTTCACTTGAAGACTTGAAGATGCAATTTCAGTTTAGGAGGATCGAAGACCAACGATTGATATTTTACTACATATTAGAAGATATCCAACTATATTGGATTCATTGTTGCGGCACTAGAAGATCTCAAATTATGTATTTATCAGGAGGAGAAAATACGCGCTGCACTCTTTTTCCCTAGACCATGGTTTTGTCCCACATTAGGTTTTCCTGGTAAGGTTTTTTATGAGGCGGCATCTCGAGCATATTACGAAGAATGTTGTACTCTTTTTCCTTCATTAGGTTTTTATCCCACAGAGTTTTTCCTAATAAGGTTTTAACGAGGCACACTCTTGATAATGGACATCCAAGGGGGAGTGTTATGAAATATTGTGCGGATATCCATTATCCTCCTTTTATCATTTCGGAATATTCTAGATCTAGGGTTTATTATTATCTAAGTAAACCCTTGTTATATTGTATGTATATATATCCCCCACTCTATGGAATAAGAGAGACTGATTTATTCTCTCCCCAATTTCTCTCCTATCTCTCTTTATTTTCTCTTCCATATTTAACAACTACCTCTTTTTTATAATAATTGACACGTTAAACTTTTTTCACTATTCACAACCTAGCTTTGACTATAGATATTTAGTAACGTATGAAAATAGATTTTATCTTGAAATATGTTGTTACATACAGTACTGTAGGAATTAAAACAAAGTTTAATAATAACTTCTTAATTACTTTTACTAATATTTATTTGTATATATATTTATATGTATTTATGGTCAAACGAGGTCATTGGAAGGTGGGCCAAGTTTTACTGTATCTAGGGGTGTTCAAAAATTGGTCTGGATCGAAAAATGGACCAGACCAAATTAATCGGTCCGGTCTCTGGGTCGAGAAATTTGTTTTTTCGGTCTTCGGTCCGGTCCAAAACCCTATAAAAACCGGTCTTGGATCGGACCAGTTTTTTGCTTAAAATTATACATAAAACCTTTAATAATAATTAAGATTATCCTTAGCAAGCTTGGAAAACTTTAGTCGTATGAGCTATTTTATACCAAACATATAAAAAAAGACGTTAAAATAATGTTTTTCTTTTAATTTTTTCGAGTTTTCCATAAATTATTTAAAATTTAGGAAATTTTTTTTATAAAAATTCTAAAACCGGTCCAAACTGGCCCGGTCTGGGTTTTGGACCGATTTTTACGGTTCGGTCCTAGCTTAATCGGTCCGGTCTTCGGTTCTTGAAATTCAATTTTTCAGTCTTCGGTCATGAACATCCCTAACTGTATCAATAAGGCCTGATACATGAATACAACCTTGTTTAGTTTCTATTTTTACTCATTTCAGAAAAAAAAGAAAAAAAAAAGTTATGATCAGAAAAAATAAATTCAGATCAGATCAAATTAGAAAAAATAAGATCTGATCATATTATCGTTTAAAATTTAATTTTTTATCGCTAAATATCTTTAATTTCATAATGAAAAAATTTATGAAAATTATATACTAACAATATACACATTATATTCTTTCAAAAAAAAAATATACACATTATTAAGAATCTAACAAGACCCCACTTAATATATTTTTTCTTTATAAATTATCGTAAACTTAAGATTAATGTTTGATCAAATCAGACAATTAAATCAAATTAGATCAAACCATATTAAATAAGTTTAGATAAGCAAACATAAGGTGAACTAAACAAGCCTTTACTCTGACCGATGGACTATTAAAGACAAGGATATTTAGTTTACGACTTGACGTTAAAAACGCAGCCAAGTTGAACAATAACACAACAACTTGGGCAGTACCCGTGTGACTTGCTCATTATTTTACCCAATAAATAAATTTCGTATTAATGTTTTCGTATTATTGCCTCCTCTAGGCTCTAGTAGTCACTTCTATCTTCGTTATTTAGCAGTCTCAGCTTTCTTTATAAATAACCAAACCTCTCACCTTTTATCCCCCTCTTTCTCATATCTACTTTTGCAAAGCCAACCTTAAAAAAAAGTAGTTGAATGTTGAAGATTAGGTGTTGAACATAATGTGCGGTGGCGCTATTATCTCCGACCTCATCGCCGCCAAGCGCGGTCGCAATCTCACCACTCACGATCTCTGGTCCGAGCTCGATGCCGACCTTCTTTCCTCTTTTCCTCCTAAATCTAAATCATCGCCCCCTTCTCAACCAACGCTTACCCCTCAAAGAGGTATGTTTTTTTTTTATTTTTTTTATTTCCTCCAAAGAGTATATTTGTATATATTGTTTATTGTATTTTTGTAGTTTTACTTTTGTTTTGTAACATAAAATTAAGGTCTCCATAAACTAAAAGATAGTTTGTATTGCACCAAAAAAATAAAATAAAAAATAAAGATGGTTTGTGAGTTCATTATAAAACTATGCGTTGATGATGGATTTTATTAATTTTGTTTTGGTTATATGGATTTAATTTTCTTTCCTACTTTTATTTTGGTTTATATTGATAGTTAATTAATTTTGTGGTAAAATTTTCAAACATTTCCCGATAATTATTATTATAATATAAGTATAATGCTAGTTCGTATTAACTTTATATAAACATTAAATCTAGGAAAGTTTGTGTGAAAGGACATTTTAAGTGATCGATTTTGTTTAAAAGGATCTTTTAAGTGAAAATTTGTGAAAAATGACCTTTTAAGTTGTATTATAGTGTGGGCTTTTTTTAAAAAAATTACGTGACTCATGAGATTCAACTCCGGAGCTCCGCCGTTGACCACCCGAAAAAGTTAGTCTAGTACCCCTCACAGAAAAAAAATATTGTGAGGAATACTAGGCTAATTTTTTCGGGTGGTCAACGGCGGAGCTCCGAGGTTAAATCTCATGAGTCACGTGATTTTTAAAAAAAAAGCCCACATGTTTTTTTAAAAAATATGAAAGGGGGAAAATTGAAAAAGGGGTAATTCAAAAATAAGGGAAATTTGGGAGAAAATAAAAATATGTGGGCTTTTTTTTAGAAGTCATGTAACCCCCACGTGAGAGTCAACGTCGGAGCTCCGCTGTTGACCACCCGGAAAACCTAGCCTAGTATCCTCTTACAACATAATATAAACTTAAAAGATCCTTTTTTACAACTTTTCACTTAAAAGGTCCTTTTAAACAAAATCGTTCACTTAAAATGTCCTTTTACACAAATCATCCTTAAATCTATTTTTATGAAATGGTTTCCGTATAAATTAAAGCATTCCCGTATAATAAGTTAAT
The DNA here is from genome assembly GCF_001683475.1 of Chenopodium quinoa. NCBI lineage: Eukaryota > Viridiplantae > Streptophyta > Magnoliopsida > Caryophyllales > Amaranthaceae > Chenopodium > Chenopodium quinoa. The sequence continues at coordinate 862,056 of NW_018743252.1, forward strand.
GTTCTTCATTTATTAAATTTGTCCATTCCCGTATAATATGTATACGTCAAATATTTTCCTTTTTAGATACTCTTATAATAATTCGTTTTAGGTGCAAATTACACAAGAAATTACGTTAAATATTTATTTTTTTGGGTGCAAATTACGTTAAATTAATAATGTTTTAATTATTAATTTATTTTGGCGCAAAAAAATACAGTATTTCAACATGATGTCGACACAACTTTCGATAGCCGAGATGAAACAGTACATGCCATTGAGCTGATAAGATAACAAAATACATTATCATTATTATCATTATCATTACCATTATTGGTTTTTTGTTTTTTGTACAACAAACAAAGAGAGAGTACTTTAATATGTTTGCTTCTTGTTCAAAGTTCATACATTGATGCATGAATTTCAATTCGTGTCAGGTGATAGAACTAAAGAATCAACAAAACCATTAATCAACCAAATTATACTCACTTCGTATAAATAAATGAAGAATTGATGATCATATTATGTATAGAAATGGACAAATTTAATTTATTAATATGAATCTGACATAAGATGTTGTCATGTAGATCACTTTGTCATGAATTTGTTAGGTTCGCCGTTTGATGGGGTGAAAACTCATCAGGAAGATGTCAACCGAGCAGAGCGAGTTGCAAACCCGAGTCAGACTCCGCGAACTCGGAAGAATGTATACCGAGGAATAAGACGGCGCCCGTGGGGTAAATGGGCGGCCGAGATCCGAGACCCGCGTAAAGGCGTTCGGGTCTGGCTCGGCACTTTCAACTCCCCTGAAGAAGCTGCCCGTGCTTATGATGCCGCCGCGAAGAAGATTCGCGGCGACAAGGCCAAGCTCAACTTCCCAGACACCCCACCACTACCACCGTCTCCATTGCTGACGGCACCGTTGGAGGAGATCTTCCTACCTGTTGCAAAGAGGCAGCGCATATCGGATTTCACCGAGTCGTCAACCCTTAGCAATGAGTCGACTCAGATGCCAATGATGAGTATGGGATTCTACGGAGATGGGGTGGACCATCTTACTTCAGAAGAGGATTTTGTGAATGGGATGAATAATAATGACCTGAGTCAGCAAATATTAGACCTTGAATCTTTGCTTGGGCTGGACCACGGGGTTGAACTCGCTGAGTCGGACTCAACGAGTTTGCCCTGGGTCATGGACGAGTTCCCTATGATTAATGGTTATGATTAATACAACAATAAATTTGTGTTATGATTTAGATGCCACTTTACTTTAATTAATGTCACGTATAAACGTTAATGTAATGTTTTAAGACCTTTTAGTTTGATAATTTCTACTTTGTACATAAAGTTAGTAGTATCTTAGCTTGTGATAATTGCTTCTTTGCCCAAATTAAACTAATACTCCTTTGTTTGGAATTAATTATCATGTTAGTGCTCAAGATTATATTATTAACGGGATCTTATAACTGAATTGAAGTTAGCGTTAATGCTAAATAAAACAGCAACTTTTGTGAATAAAAAAAAAATGTAATATGCATGTTTCAGTAATTTTGTTTCGAGTAATTGCATGCATGTGTAAAGATATGTACTCCGTGTTACAGAGTCACAAACTTTCATATGTAGCTGGCCACACGATGTGACCAACTATAATTTTTTTTTTAAAAAATAAAATAAAATCTTACACCACAAGTCTTTTCTCTCTCCTCTTCTCTTCTTCTCCAAGCCAGTCTCAGACCACACATTTCCAACAATCGTACCCCTGCTCCACCCAATTTTTCTCTCCTCTTTGCCAAAAAGAACGGGCAATGCATAAAAAGTTGTTGCCGTTTGTAATGCCGATATCAAATGAGTTGGAAAAGAATTACTTGGACTCTTCGATATATCCAGATTTTAAGATTCAAGCCATCAAATGCTGATATGCACCCGCTGCACCTTGCTAATTTTGACCCTGTCCACAATCTTTCTTCTTCGACTATATCAGTTCTTGCTGATGGCCGATTTTTTGCTGTTAATTGGCGTGGGTTTTGCGGGTTGTGAGGTAGGTGGGATGTGTGAGATAGAAGAAGGTTGTTGCGGTGGTCAGGCGCGATGGAGAAGCTGCTGTGAGGTGCGAAGGTGCTGGCTGCTACAACTTGTTTTGATTGGGGTTTTTTGTTGTTGGTTGTTTTGATTTGAAGCAGGGTATTAGGGTTGAAGGTTGGAGAGAATTTTGTTTTGGGTTACTTGGTCATGGGTTATTAGATCGGTCAGAGGTTACTAGGTCGGTCGGGGGTTACTTGGTTAGGGGTTACTAGGTCGGTCAGCGATTACTAGATTGGTGATCAGGGGTTACTAGGTCAGTCAGGAGTTACTAAGTCGGTCAAAAATTACTCAGTTAGCAATTACTAGACGAGTGAGAAGTTGCTTGATCAGGGGTTATTTGTGTGTTAGCTGGTCACACGGTATGATCAGTCACACACAAAACCTGTTGTTACAAAGTTGCTTTAAAAAATAGGGGGCAGCTATCAATTTGTGTTTGATTTTGTTTTGAGTTAATTGAAGCAAACGGCTTTTGTCAGTTCGTACACCTGTCCACACAATGATTTTTGGCCAACATAGTTAGTCTTATCTTTTTTTTTTTTTTTTTTTTGAAAGAAAGTTAGTCTTATCTTTATTTTTCTTATGTTTTTTATTTTTTATTTTTTTGTAAAAAACATATAAGAAAAATCTTTGAGCTTATCTTGCTCTTAATTTTACAAAATAAAAATTGAAAATAAAATGTAAAGTATTATCAATTTGTCAACTAAAATGTGACTTGTTAACTTACCAGATTATCCCATGTGCGATGCACAGTTTTAATAAAAAAATCATAGTATAGAACTCGTATATACAATGAATCTTTTTAATTTTGTCATAAATTCATTGGAAGGAGATTTTTTGAAAGAAATATAGTTTGAATATTTCAGGAAACTTCTGGACGTTTGAATATTAATGTTAAGGACTTGAGGAGAGGGAATGATAGATCTTTAAATCAAAAGAAAAGAATACAGTTGCTATTCAATTTACTATACTTCGGTTTTCAAGATTAAAGTTATTGAAAGAACTTAATTAGCTTGTTTACGAAGTATCATACAAAAGAAAAAAAAATCCTTTAAAAAAAAATTATAACTATCACAAAATAATGACATCATCAATGGTTTTAGGCGAGAAAAAATTTCATATAAAGCGACATCTATACAGTTTTGAAGAGAAATGATGTCACCAATGTTTTATTTTAGTAATAGTTAATATATTTCACTATTGTATTAGTCTTTGCATGTACGATGAACCCATCCATTGACAACTATTTCTATGAATGAGTAAGTGAATATATTTGTGTGAAAATAAAAAAAATTATCTTAGAGGCATGTTTATGACCAGGGGCGGAGCTAGAAGGGGACGAGTGGGGACACTTGTCCCCCCATTTTCAAAAAAAAATTAAAAAAAAAAAATTTAAAAAAAAAAACAAAAAAACGCAATTACAGAGTGCTCTGTGCGACATTTGCAGCCAAACCCTAAGTCTTTCAATTTTTAATTTCTCTCTCTTCGATTCGCCCTCACCTCGCCAGAGTCGCCTGACGCTGTCCACCGTTCTCCGGCAGTTCGCAGCAGTGAGGCCAATGACGAGGTTCGACAGATGACAGCGCACAGCGGACAACCTTCAATTCCGTTCGACAGTCACCAAAATTAAAAAACCAAAGTCCTGTCTGTCGCTCGGTCGCTGCCTGCCAAACCCCTCATCGTCGTCGGTCGTCCGTCAGTCGCCAGTCGCCGCCTCGGTCATCTTCTGGTTTTCGCTGCATCTAAAGGTATGTCTTAACTCTTAAATATATTAATTTGTTCTTCTAATTGAAAATTTGAAATCCCCAATTTGCAATTTTAATTGTTAACCCAATAACCCTTTCTTTCTCCCCATACTTTACTTATTTTCTGAGGCTATATATTCTGAAAAGGGTATCGGAATTTGTGTCAAATATTGAAGGGGATTTGTTTTGGTCTTTAAATGGGGTTGGTGCTCCTGATTTGATCTTTATTTATGTGCCTGAAGGGTGCCGAGTTGATGCCCCTTTAAATTTGAGGTCTTTCTCACTGAAAGGGAGTGATGCCGAGTCGAATATGTTGCCGGTTTCGAACCCGAGAGTATTGGTGTTGATAGAAGGGAGGAGAGGTGGGTATAGTTGAGGTGTTTTTAGGTGGAGATGGTAACAAGTGTTATTGGACTAATTATGTTCTTGAGGTGATCATCGGTGAAGGAGCAACATTTAGCCATTTTTATGTACAAACACAATCTTTGGGAGCTGCCCATATTAAATGGACTTCCATTAGGCAAGTATATTTGGTTCTGCTTTTATTATGTTTTTGTTGATTAAGTGTCATTATGTGCAACACTTTAGATTTTGTGATATCCTTTGCTTATAATCCTGTTAGTGCATTATCATGTGATTGCTTATACTTCTATTCTTGTTGGTGCTTTGGTATATCAGGATTAAATACATTATAATGCAACTGTCTTCGCTTTTATATTATATCCATAATTTGTCCCCCCAATTTGAAAATCCTGGCTCCGCCAGTGTTTATGACGACCGGTCTCTTTGGCTGAAAAATAACTAATGTAACCTAAGAAAACATATGAACTATATGAATGCCATCTAGACCAGGTTTTTCAGTAACAGGTCATAGATTTTAACAAGAAAAAGTTTGGTGAATTGGTATCTAAGAGACTGGTTGGAGTTTATAGGCGGCTGGTCTCTTTGTTATAAGCTTTTTTTTCTTTTTAGATGGAATGGGGTACAAGCCGTACAGTGGTACCTCTATATACTCATGGATCTGCCGACTCATACCGATTATATATTGTATAAAATAAAGTTTCTTGTGATTTTTTTACAGGCTTATATTTAGGTTAAGTGGCTCCTTCTCTGTTTAGATCCCCAAAATTAAAATTTGATTTTATTTTTAAGGTAAGCAGGGTCCACACAACCCTTCTTATCATAGGAGGAATATGTGGGTGGGAGTGCCCGAGGTGTGACTCTATCCCAGGTCTAAGCTACAGAAACGGGGAGTGGCTCCATTGAGCTATCACTCCCAAACATCAAAATTAAAATTTGATGTATCGTACATAGATTTTTTTTTTAATATAAAAAAGATTGATTTGTAAATAAACCGTCAAACGACATCTACAATTGCATAAGTTGTTAATCGTGATTATATTGGTGATCTTATAATAATTAAATCTTATAATCCTGATTTTAAGACTAAATTTCGTTGCTTGGGGAAGACTCAACTACTCAAATAGGTGATATATGGTCAAAATCTGTCCCAACATTTTGACTCAATTTAATCTCTCTACGTTGTGAAATATTCACATAATCCACTTCCACCGTAATTAGTTGTATACACAAATAAAATAAATAAATAAATAAAAACATAAATACAGTACTAGTCTCAATACATGTTTGTTTCCGGAATAGATTCATAAACTAAAAACGGAAGAGCTACGATTTTTCAACTTGCATCTTTACTCCCTACCCAATATTTGTTCAGTCACAACTTACAAAGTTACAAGACTATAACTATTGGAAATGCTCTAAGTACTAAAAAGTACATAATCATCTCAGGAATTCGCGCCGAGTAATTTCATTGCAGTGCGAAATCAACATCACTACGATCATATCATAACGTACAAGAAATAAACATTAGCTAAGATCACGAAATAATATATACGTGATAGTACTTAATTGACAATTGACATACAACTGAATTTACACAATTTGCGCAATTGCTCAATTTGATATTAATAGAACTTCCTTTAATCAGGTTGTTAGAAAAGAGAACAAAATTGGTGACCCAACATATAAAAAATAAGAAAAAAACAAATCATGTATATTTAGGGGTGTCAATTCGGGTAAACAGGTCGGGTTTGAGTTGGGTTTATCAGTTTCGGGTTATAACGGGTCAGTTTATAACGTGTTGAAATGATTAGCGGGTCGATTTGGGTCGGTTATGAAAATCATTGGGTCAGTTCGGTTTGATTTTTTTTTTATTGCGCTTTCTATTCGGGTCGGGTCATAATCAGTTTGGGTTGAACCGGGTCAATTTGGAAACGGGTTTAGCCAGTTTAAAGTGGGTTTCGGTTCAAAACAGTTCGGGTCCTAATTGGGTCGGGTTGTAATTGGTTCGGGTCATAATCAGTTTGGGTTAAACTAGGTCGGTTTGAAAATGCTTTTCGGTTCAAAACAGATCGGGTGAAATCGGGTCCGGTCATAATCGGTTTGGATTGAAATTGGTCGGTTTGAAAATGGGTTTACCCAATTTAAAGCGGGTTTTAGTCCAAATCATATTGGGTTAAAATGGAGTCGGATCATTATCGAATTGAGTTAGTCAGATAATGGGTAGGAACCGGTCATATTATAATCAAGTTAAGTCATAAATAAGTTAGGTTTATCGAGTAGTGGGTTGAAAAGGATCAAATCATAAACATATTGGGTTGCGGATTGTAAACGACTAAGTCATAACAGGTTACCGGTCGTAAATAGTTCGGTCTCAATGCGTTACGGGTCGTAAAAGTTCAGTCTCAACGGGTTACGGATTGGAAACGGTTCGGTCTCAACGGGTTACAGGTTACAAATGGTTCGGTCACAACGGGGTACGGGTTGGACCGGTTCAGGTTTATCGGATTTTTGCTGGGTTTAAACGGTTTTCGGTTTAAAATGGGTCGGGTTACTATCGAGTTCAGACGTAATCGGTTCGGGTTGTTGTCAGTTTTGGGTTGTAACGGTTTGGCTTGATAACAAGTCGGGTTAGTAACGGTTCGCACAAATTCGGTTCAATTCAATTTCGAGTTAGAAAAAATTGGGTCGGATCGGTTTTCGGTTTCTAAAAAATGGGTTTTTAACGATTAAGTTCCTTTTCGAATCAGTTGAAAATAGTCGGGTTTAACGGTTCGGGTTAGAGACTGAAAGTTGTATGTATATCAGCTTATGGAAAGATGCATGAACCAAATGATTGAAAATTTTATAGTGGAGCTTTCAGTATCAGCCACTAGTCCATATATTACGATAATTCGTCACGTATTAGTACTCAATCATTCATTTATATTAAATTATTGATTATTTTTCTTCCTATTTTTTATTCTGTTATTGAAAGAGATCATATTGTTGAGCGAATAGTGGTTGATTGTTAGATTCTTATTAAGCATATGTCAAAAAAAAAAATATATATTGAAGATGTTAACGTTTTCAATCCTGTTGTTGTAGTTGGTGAAAAATCTAATACTTCGTACAAATTCTCCTAGTCATGCTGTTTGATTACATTTGAAAGATTAACAACGGAATTCAATGTCCGTTTCTAAAATGATACTTCATTTGTTTTTATATACGCGCTTAGTTTTAAAATGCATTGTGGTTAATATATGGAAACTAATAAATTATTGTACAAATGGAGTTAAATAGAGATATATTTCTTTTTTTTTTTTTTTTTGACAAGTAAATAGAGATGTATTTGATGTTTGTGGGAGAGTGCAACAATAAAGAATTAATGCATACTGCATTATTAAAAGAGGTAAACACTAATAATGATCCAATGTGAAATTAGATTGTGTTGTAAATTGTAAGTATTCGATTATGGACAAATTGTCCTTCGATTAATGAAGACGCTATTCTTATTACCTCTTATAAAAAACACACATAAAAATAAAATAAAAATAATTAAATAAATAAAAGGTTTACCTTGATTTCCAACTTTTAATTAGAGAGATACAGCAATGGGTATGAAGTTGGATAAAGGGATACAATACCTATCTTTACATACTCAGTTCATACAAATGTCGTTGCTACCAAGCTCCTGGTTTAGGTTTTCAACCATGTAAATAACAGAAGCTATTACGATTTTACAATGAGAAGCTATTACGATTTTACAATGAAACTCTACTGTAGCAGAGATTTACAAGCTGACAAAAGGGGGTATTGCATAAGAGGATGGCATGTAGCTGATAGCATCCTCTGTATAATTTAGTTTACATGCTGGATGCTGTATGGCTGAATCACTAGCACCAAAATTTCGTAGTTGAATGGATCAGAAGAATCAACACCTTGCCTCCGCAAACCACTACAGCAAATTCAACTAAATGGAGTAACCTGGAATCACAAGCCGGCTTATTAAACGACGAACTTGAAGTCCCTTTTCAATCTCAATGACACTTTGACATCCATAGTAGCTTCTGATTTGTTTAAACTTCAGCTTCGCTGTGGTTGCTCATCTTGTAGTTTTAGTCTTAGGCGAGCTCACAATTCTGGTCAATTTGAGGTGAATCCAGATAAATTGATTTATCCTAATTAGCTGCTATGCTAGTTGATATATATGCTGTAACACAATTACACAAAAAAGAGCATAAGCGTCATGTTAATGAAGGGTATGGATTAGAAGGAAGCACACATTAAGTGGATACCTGAAATATGTATAGTATACACATGATCACAAGCCATACCGCCTTAGAACTTTACTCAAAGTTGGCATCACATTGTAGGCCTGGTAGGACCTTCTCAGATCAATAATAGAACCCACCTACAACACAATAGTAGCTACAAATTAAAACTTGTGGAAACATCCTGAAATGAACTGATGCATGAAAAATTGCAAAACAAACACTAAATAATACAGAATATGGAAATATGTAAAAATTAGCAAAATGATTAAAAAGTAGAAGGAATACTTCAGCAGGTCAGCTAGAATTTAGCTGAGAGAGAGAGAGAAGTACACAACATAAAATTTCGAAAGCCATCCTGTACCAGATTAATAATTGTTCACATTTTAGTCCTATAACATAAAGGCCAATTGTGTGAATTTCTTCTGCATGATTCACAGGTGTTCAACAAGTAGCACAGACATCATGATGCTGGTAGAAAATTAATGCATTTGTAAATCCAAATCTCACAACAAGCAAATCCATAGAAGTAAAAGGAAATGAAATGTATCAAACTTACAATGATAAGAACTGATGTAAATCCAATAGCATAACTCTCATTGATGCGTCGCAAGTGATGATCAAGTATACTTGAGCCAGTGGCTAAGATACTCAACAACATGCCTCCTATAAATTCAATTAAGAGATGATACACGTGAAAGGAGAGGATTACTAAACAAGAACACTGATAACTTACCCCAAAAACGTGTTGATGCTTGAATCTTAGTCAAATATTCAACAGTTGCCTTCCCTGGTTTTATGTTTGGAATCCTAGCACCAATCTTGTTCAAGTACTCGGCAATTTCCTTTGGCATGTTAGCCTGGAGAATTTTCAGTAAAATGGTTTACAGATGCAGCTGAATAAAAATATGTTCACTCTTTCATTAGTAATAGGTAGGTAGGAATTGACAAAATGCACAAGCAAGTCCTTCCATCATACATTGACCTTAACACTTCATTTTGGTCTGTTTCTAATGGTTCTTTACACTTTCAATTTATTCTATTTTTGGCAAACCCCTTTTACTACATTACTTACTCTTAACCCACAGTATTCATCAGTTCATCTTTTTCTTACACTCACCCACTTTTTTACATTCTATCTTACTTTAACCATCTTTTTCTTACATCCACCCATCCACTCAAATAACTTCTTAAAATTTGTGCAAATAATTATAATTAAGATCAAATGGAAAATGTTTGATAGAAATTTTGGAACATGATTAGCAAGAAAGCATAAAATCACAAGTCCAGAAATTAAAAGTAAGTTGGTATACTTACAATATCAAATATATTGAAAACGAAGACAAAGAATGCATAAATTGTGTAATAAACCCAGGGTGCTGCACCAATTGATGTTTCAGGGTTCAATATCTCTTTTACATGTTCCCAGAATTGTGAGCCGAGCAAGCTGCAAATAACACTTCATGTTAAAGCACTAACCTGTAAGCAATAAATCTTAAAAGAATTTATGACAAAAAGGAGCAAGGCACTGATCATATACAATAACTACAATTTCATCCGTTGTGTGATAAAAAAAAAGTGTCAACTGAAAAGAATAAAGAAAGTACATATTTTTATAAATGAATGCATATCTTTGGAACTGGAAAAGCAAATTTAGATTGTGCTTCTTTTCCTAATAGAATATGATCATGTGAATATAAAGATGCCAAGGAAAGTTAATGGAATAAAACCTACACTTAAGGCCTTAAGGGTGGTTTTTTATTATCTTTAATAAAATCCTATAAAGCAAGCATGGATGGTTGTGTAAATAAGTAAATGCTAGATGTAATTCTAATTGATAATTTATATAGTTATCACCAAAGTACTGGTTTTGGGAAAATGAAGAGCTGATCATGAATTGGGGCAGTGTAATTGGGCAAGCTATGACCAGGCCATAACCTTGAAAAAACAGCCTGATTATTGGACTGGGAGAAATGTTCTGGCCATAATCATTGCTTGAGACCTGACCAAATTTGATTAGCTCTAGTGCCGGGACATCGATATCTTAGGTTTTTGCATACCAAGAAATGGTAAAGTTGGTGGTGCCTTACACGAAGCCATTGTTGTAATTTACAAGACCAAAACACGTGCATACTCTATGTGGATGAACATGCGAATATCACATTGATATGTGTGTAATTTTTTTTTTAGGTACAACGAAAATTTAGGGAGCCTTTCTTTCAAGTCAGATACATACATACGTTAACATACACATTACAATGAACTAGATATATAAAAACAGGGCAGAGATTATGACCTTGCAAGTATACTAGGAAATGCCAAGAGATATGCTGTGGTGAGAACAGGCTGCATTCCAGATGGATTTATATTGAATGGAATGTATGGCTCCACCTCGGTAACAGGAGATGCATCTCTGTGCAAGAAATAAGATTAATTGTAAAGGCATATACTATAGACAGTTAGACACCATTCTTTTTTGTTTTTGTTAACACTTTACCTATATTTGAATATATTCCTTTACAGATAACTACTAACTTTAATCATTATTTCGTCAAAATATGCTCAAATACGTTTTTCCTAAAATGACTATTACAGTGAATAAAAGTAATACGGCTACGATGGTTTCGTAAAGGATATAATCTGAGGAGCAATGAAATCTCAGTCTACAATATTAAGTCCACATATTTGCTTGAACTATATCCTATCATGGGGGCAAATGCAGGTATTGCCTTCTTTTCTTCTTCTCCCCCCCCCCCCCCCCCCCATCACTTGGAAATATGCTGATTGTATATGGTATTTGTCTTTCAAACTATTAGAGAAACCACCTAATCAACTCCCTATAACAGAAACAGAAGTTACCTGGCTGTGGAAGCAAGCTTGAAACCATAGTACTGCAGCTTAACTTTCCTACAGCCTTGAGTCACAACAACTGCCCACATGGTCACAGCCATAAATATACCTAGTAAAGCAAGTGCATAAGGTGACCAATTTAAAGCACTTCCTGCAAAACAGCAAAGAAAAGAGCTTCAGTTTCACCACATACACTTCATTTTATGCCTGCATTGCCAAACTCGTCGCATTAATATAATTAGTTGATTAGGCAACATAATCCTTCTTCATGAACAGTGTGAGTCAAGCAAATAATGTCTAGAGAGAGTAGACTTTTGCACCAGAACATAAAATTTTCTATGATTTTCCATACCTGAAAACTGAGACAGCATCTTGTATAGTGTACTTGTGTAGCTGGTCAATATTCCAACACAGATAACCAGAGATGATCCTTGACCTGAAATATAGTCATAACTCAAAACTGAATAACTGTTTGGGTAACCTTGAATCAGCTCGATCACTAATTGCTTATGATAAAAGTGCAATATTGATGGGAATCCAAATGGTCAAAGCATTACTAAATAGTCAACTTCTAGATGACGTCTCTGCCAGAGCATAATTAAAATAATGTGCCTTGAGCCCATTAAATATCATTTGATCACCTAGCGGTTTGGATCAGCCTCTCTTGGCAAGTCAAGCTTTGTAACATTTGTGACTTGGATTGAAGACTATAAATGGGCTTCACAACAATTTTCAATTGCTTTTTAGAGCGACACAGTTTTTCCAAGCTCTTAAAGTAAGGGTTTACATGTTGGCCTTGTTGGGCACTTGGGCCCTTAATCATCTTAATTAGTTAAATTATGTGTATGGCCTGAATTCTAAAACATTGAATTTTGTATTAGGCCAAGGGTTCAGTCGATAAATTAGCTTATTTTCTATAGCTTGTAGGATTCCCAAGTCTTCTTGTAAGTTTGCTGTCAATGCTTTATTATTTAAGTCCCTTCTTAAATAACATAACCACCACCAGGGTCCACCACAGATGAGCACAATTGCTGCAAAAAATTTACACTCATTCTCAACCTTGATAAAGAATTCTAGAAGACAACCGCTAATAAAGAATCATCGATTGTAACTACAGCTACTACACTCATTCTCAACCTTGCTTTTCTTTAAGGTTGGGAAATGGAAATTAGGAATTCAAATATGGTACACAAGAGACTTACATCAAAGTCGTGCAAAAAAAGTGCTAAATGAATAGGTCAAAATCAAATAAATTTTAAATTGAAGGATAACTGACTAAAAGCATACCAAAACCAGCTTCTGAAATCTTATCACATATCCATGTCATTGTCATAGCACCGCAGACCAGCAAGAGAGATGTTATCATCACATGCTTAACCCTGGAAAGATTATGAATAAGAATAAGCAATTTTAATGTGACACTCATTGTTATACACCATAAACATAACTAAAACTCGTGTAATTCTCAGTTACGCCTCACCAACCAGCTTTAAGTACAAACTTCAGCCTAAGAAGGGTTAAGGGGATCAAATAAAAACTAGCCTTTTTTTTAGACAAAACTAAAATGCAAAAGGGCAACGATACCCAAACAAGAATATATGTTCCCATGCAAATGAAGTTTTTTTTTTTTTTTTTTTTTTTTAAATCAAAAACTTATTTACAAAAAGGGACATTCAAGTACTAGCGCAATACAATATTCAATTTTAACATACAAGGTACCATTGTGTTATGTGATCTTATGACCTTTTATTATTCAAAAAAGTTTAACACTTCAATAAAAGCTAATGACCAATATCTAGAAACGAATTTAAATGGGAAGTGTAAGGATCAATATTGAGTACCTATGACTGGCAGCATAGATGGAATACTGAAGTGAATGACAGGCAACTACCACAGCTTCCAATATGGCAAAGCCAAGAGAGGTCCACCATCTGAGATTTAATTAGGATAATCATCAAAGCTATCACTATATCTTAACAATAAAATATCAACCAAAGCAATATTAAGGACTAACTGTGCAGACACACATATAACCCTTGATCTTCTCATGGCCATCTAAGCCTTCTTTGCGCAGCTTAACCAAGGCAGGAACAACATAACAAAGTATCTGCATACAGTAGGCAAGCGTCACATCACTATGAATATGAAACAAGGGAATATTTACAAAAAAAAAATAGATGGAAAAACTGACAGGATTAAGAATTGCAGCCACATAAGGAAAAAAAAAATGGATATGAGCAAGAGCTAATGAACCACTCGATCATTCCATTTGAAGCAAAAATAATGAGTCCAGGAAGTAGACCATCAGGTCAAAATACACATCATTATGAGCACATAAAAGAATGAAAGAATTTACAAAAAGGTCCAGGACAGATGATAAAATATTAATCAGGACTGAAACAAAAACATAAGTGGAAGAAGTTCACATTTACATCATAAACAACTACTCCACCAATAGAGTATCCAACAACTCAACAAGTGTTTAGCTGCTAAAAAGAAAATTAGCAGTGGGTAAAACTCGTCAAACACAAATGTAGCAGCCCTCTAACCGCTCATGAGCAAGTGAAACACCCATAGAGTAGTAATTTGAATGAGTTTATCTCTACTTACCTCCTTTTCATCTTTATATATATATATCACGGCATCCTAACTAGTACTTCCTCCATTCTTTAATATTGCAACATAGGGGGAGTGCACAAGATTTCAAGGAAAAAGGAAGACAAAGACAAGCAAATTTACAAACTTTTCCACGTGATTGCAAGTACTAACTAAAAGCAACAAGTATTAATAAGTGATGGTATATTGAGTATTAGCAGTGTGAAAAGGGATGTTTGATTTCCTAAAATGGATATGTTGCAAATATTTGTAAAACATTAGACGAGGTAAAAGTTGCAATGTTAAAGGAACATATGAAAATATCATGTGCATTATTAGCTTATTTTCAATAACTTTAATATGTAATGTTTATTTGTTTATTTTTTGGCTAGATTGATTTACTCCCTCCATTACAAAATAATTGCCCCATTGAGTGGGCACATAGTTTTAGGCAAATTGTTTTAATTAATTAAAAAATATGCAAGTGGATATTTTTTATTAATTAAACATTCTGATATAGTAAAAGTGAGAGAGAGGGAGAGAGAGAAATAATAGAATATGTAGGTGAGGGGGACCATTATGGAATAGATAGATAATAAATAATAGTGATAGATTATGGGAAATAGGACATTTATTGGAACGAGTGCTTATGGGAACTGGTCAACTAGGGCATTTCTTAACTTTATTTTATCATTTTATTTAATTATTGTTATTCTTAATTTTTCACCGCCAACACCTTTATTCAACACCACTTACCATCAACAACTACAATAACTCCTTACCTGCAACCACACCAAAGCAGCCCCTATTGGGACCTTGCCACCACCAACAATAAAAAAATGACAGCAACACCTTATTCTGCACTACAATAGCCACATCAACAATGCAAAGGCAGCAGCATCATCTCATCATCATCATGTTATCTCAGCACTGCAGCGCAAAGTCGTTTTTGCTCTGAGTTTCATCTCCTTTTCCACAGACTTCACAGCATATGGTGAATTCAAGTGCCGAGATGGAGATATTCACCCTGCTTGGGGTAGGGTTTGGGAAAAAAACCCAACCATGATTAATTTGGGTGTTTGAGTTCGAATTTGGGGTTTAATCAGGTTAATTGATTGATCAATGGCATAACTACTATTTGCTTGCATTTTTGTGGATCTCTTGAGTGCTTGTTATATTGATTACCTAGTCATATGAGATAAGAGACCAAGGTTGACTTCATTTTATTGACTTGCTTGATTTCTCACGAGTAAAAAGTTAAGTGAGGATTTATGGATTGACATTGAGCCAATTACTTCTTTATATATTTGACGGCATGAGAGTGTCCAATTATGTGAATCAAGTAGTTGTGTTCCTATGGCTATTTTAGGGCCAATCATCTCAATTAGTTGCTTATCCACCTTTACCCTTTCTTCGACTCTTCATTTGCCAATTTACGAATTGGCTTTGTTTAGCCCCTTTCTCTAATCCTGCTTACCTTGTCTTTGTCATATTTGTTAGCTAATTTTACTCTTTTCCAGTTCACTTTAGAACTGGTAAATGACTGCTCCAACTTATCTTCATCTTATGTTATTATTCGATATACTTATTAATTTATGGAAGAATGCCCCTTGCTTATTACTTTCCTTATTTTATAAATTAGTTAGATTTTTTTTATTAGGGATAGTTTACCAATGACCAATTTGTCTTTCTTCAGCTAGAGATGGTGGAATAGGAATGGAAGTCAAAAAAAGAGGTTAGAAAACCAAAATGGAGAAAAGGAGCTAAGTCAATGAAATTCGAATGTCTAGAGAAATATATCTAGCTCTTGTATCGCAATAATAGTGTATTTTATGATTTTTGTAGGCTATTTTTTTTTAAGAATAGTCAATAAAAGGTTAAATAAAAGTATATTGGAGAAATCTTGCTTCATTTTATATTTTACCCAGGGAGGGGGAACATATCATCTAACAATGTCCAGTTTGATGACCAAGAATATATTATATACTCTGTGTGTGTGTGTGTGTGTTCCTCTCCCTGATTGTTTTAGTTTTGTCCCTGAAAATCCCCCATCTTCCAGTTGTCTCTCCTAAATTACCCTCCACTTTATTTTCCTAATCCATCTTCCTCTCCCTGATTGTTTTAGTTATGTCCCTGAAAATCCCCCATTTCCAGATGTGTCTCCTAATTTACCCTCCTTTTTACCTTCCAAATCCTCAATCCGTATTAATTATTATCACCCATACAAAGTTACTCCAAGGCCCCAGCCATGAGGTCAAGGTTCATAAATTCCAACTTCATGTTGCAGTTTTGAAGCTCTACCACTAAAGCATGCAGCTTGGACCCAAAGATATAGATGTTTCATGCCATAATTTCTATCTATCTTAAGTGGTCCAAGTGCATCTTGGACTGCAGTAAATATACACACAATAGCTAATAAGTCTCTAGCAAAACTTTTTGAACACTTCTTTGTTTCATTGTCTTCACAACCACTGTTTTAAAATAAGCTTCGTAGGTGATCAGAAATACTCAATTTCTCGGGAAAAAAATTAAAAAAAAAAAAAAAGTTGAATGATCCAGATTCTCAACTAGATTAAAGTGTATTCACCTAGGCATATAGAACGGCAGCCTGCATTACATAATTACCAAAATAAAAGGAATCAAGGCCTAGTAGATAGGTATCCGTGTTCTCTGGTAACATCCATATACCCCAATGACAAGTATAACACTCAAGATAGGTATCCGTGTTCTCTGGTAACATCCAGATACCCCAATGACAAGTATAAGACTCAAGATTGGGTTAGAGACGGACATTTTGGGAAAAAATTGCGTAGTTGCCCAACAAAAGTGTTTAAATGTCATATCAATGTCTGAGAATCTGACCATAGGCACTTGCAGCGAAATGTAGAGTTGGAGTGACATCTAACAAGAGGTATGACTAATTCCAAAGTTTTTAATGGCCTATTGACTAAGAAAAATGTCAATATTGATTCAAGCAGCAAAATAAATGAAGCTAATTACTGCAGTAAAGATCAGCCTTTGACTAGAGCTTTAAGCCATTGTTTCTTTAACCACCAGTCTGATGATAAATTTCATAAGTGGAAAAGAGAGAGAGAGAGAGAGGGGGGGGGGGGTTGTGAAGGTATTATGGCTTAATTTTCAGCTTTCACCAACTTGCATTCACTGCCAAACTACATTTCTAGAATCACAAATACGTTCACAAAGAGCATATGATTTTCTAATCTTGTAGTATACCATGCATGTCTCACCTGATATTGAAAAAAGAATATAAGCAAGTTGCAGATCTTACACACCTTAACACCACAATAGTCAAAGGAAGCCAGTGCACAGCTCACACAAAACATGGCACGTTTCAGGAAATAGCATATATAGGATATTTGTGGTGACGTGACAGGTATGCAGCGTTCCCACTTTTCCACATAGATACTTTTACTCAACTAGATCCAATCACCATAACTAGCAGATAATGCAATAACAACATGAGTACGAATGATCTCCATGGTTAACTCTTTCCATTATCTGTAGCTACTCAATCAAGATTTTAGTCATCAATCTGTACTAGATTTCTGTTGCAGGAATTGAGACCTCATATATAGGCAAACTCATCATGTATATGGAGGTGATGGAGTTTCTATCTCTATATCACTAGAATGACCCGAACTGCGAGGATCAGGATCAGATAATATTGATAGTCTTTCTCTTTTTGTGATAGTAAATAAGGATCAGCTTTTAGCAAGGTATGGAATGCATCATCATACATTAATATGCTTTCACAGGTACTAGTTTAGATCAAGTGACGGATTTCAGCCAAAGCTGCTCACTGATATTCTTTATTGCTAAAACAAAAAAGGAACTTATAATTTTTGTTTGCATTGTCTACTTATCACCTTACCACCCAGAAGATGAAAGTTACCTGTTTTAATCAACTTCAACAATCCTAGTATTCTACGGTCATTGTGAACTTTCATCATATATCAGTAATATCACCATGTACGCATATTAAAACTTTATGCAGCAGAAAACAGGTAAGAAGAACTGCAAACCGAGGAAAAAGCATGTGTTCATGCATAGTTCAGGAAAACCAACCTGCATAAGAATAGATGCTGCTATCTGCGGGCTAATTCCTAACTGGAAAAGAGACATCTTAAGTTCTGGACCGTAATCACCGAGTTCATCTGGAAAAAACACAATTAGTCACCACAAATCAGCACTGCTGATTTTGCAAGACTAGAGAAATTATAATACATTCGTCAACAGCAACACTATAGTCATTTGCCAGCAATACTTCTCAAAAGCAAAGCCTGGAGTAAAGTTAGGAGAAACAAAAGCTAATTTTTATCTCAAAATCAGCAGTGCTAAGTACGGATCCACATCAGAACTTTCATATTCTATCAATTAGGAGACAGCATTGAATTTCTTACTAAAGATCTCAATTGCTACTTCATAACTACAATGTAACCAATGTATACACTGTGTTTTGCAATGAAGACTCTTAGAGTCATAGGCATTGTTAGTTTCTAAAGAGAACAAATTACAGTTACGAAAACAGAATTTAAACATCAGAGATTGTTACCAAAGTGGCAGTTAAGACCTTATATCAGATATTTCGATAACTTATTCAGTGAAAGACATAACATATCAGAATTTAACGAAAATATTTATATATAAGGAAAGTGATAACCAATTCACATACCAGCAGCTCCGGAAACAAAGCTCAGGTAGGCTTGAGGTATCAGTCGTCTATCAAAACCAGGCACAGGGATAAAATATCCAACACGGCTAATAACTAACAAAGCAGCAGTAACAAACAACCTACGGCGAATCTCACTCTTGAAAAACGATTCAGCTGCTTCATTGATGACTGATCCAAACCGTAAAAAGTTCAGAAACCTATTCTTAAATGTTTTCTTTTCGGAAGGTAAACCATCCCCATCATTATCGATATAATTCAATGGAGTTGAAACTTCCGCATCGTCTAACTCTGACAATGGTACTTCTTGTGAAAATGGATGTATAGACATAGCCTCTACATATTGAAACCTTTGAGAAGATCGCAACAAGTTTCTATTCAGCTTAGAGATACAAGGAACACTCAAAGACATAGCATGTCTTTGGACATGTCTTTGCACACGTAGTAAACGAACATGAGTAGTAGTAGTGGAGGTTATTCGCCGTAATTTAAGACTAGGAACAACATATACACCTGTACAATGGAGATAGAATTGAGATCAGTTCCATACATCTCTATCATATAAATCATAAAGGAATTTCTAACGGTTTCATGTCCAAATTATGGACTACCAATAACGCCCTTCTTCCCTATTTTTAAATAACCTATATTCAAGTTAGGTGATAGTTAGGAGGAATAAAAAATTTATTGACTTCATATCTCTATTGCATAAGTGACGATACACAGAGATTTACATGCAAACATGCAATAATCTATAACTTAATATGAATCCAAAACCCTTCAAATTCTCTATTAATGCATGTTTTAACGAACGGGGTTATAGATTGATTACTATTATTAATTTGATAAAAAATTATCTATGCAATACACAAATTGGGCATTTGACATATTCCGATATCCTGTGCTTGCATATTACACAGATGGCACACACTGATATTTTTGGAACAATATTGCAAATGTTATATTGCCTTATGTTAATTAAAAGTAAAAAGAATATTAAAATTGTCTATTTTACAGAATTCTATTATCATTATTCTGAAATAGATAATCTAGAATCGGCAAAATCAATCATAAGAATCATAAGATTGCCATTTATCTTTTTTTTACACTAGTCTCTATTATATAAGCCAAATCATGGAGTGTTTTTAGTTCACCAACAATGCTTAAAACGTCCTTACTTTGTTGTACTCTCTACTTTTTAAAATTTTAACATTTCAAAATAAGGAAAATACAAGTTGTCGTACATGTATTTTCAAATCTGAAAAACATATCATGTATTCACGTACATCTAGAACTAGTTTTCTTAAAGCAAACAAGCAAATAATAATAAAAATAAAAAAACCCCTTCAATAAGCTATTTATTCATCTTCTAACACTTGATTGTAAGGCATGCTTCTAAATATATATCATGCTACAAATATTCATGCAATTTGATTCCATAATCATGCACTATCAAATTCCTGCAAATCTTATAGTTCACCATTCAGCCTCATTGATTACCATCATGGAATGTCTTTCAATTACAAAGGTATGCTTTCATTAACTATTGGAAGCATGTCTTACAATAAAAGGCATTTACTCTAAATGATAGTATAGGATTAGTCACAAATGACAATTAATTTAAAAAATCAATATGTTTGGTTGCTATCAATTGGCATATTTATATGATTGGACTTGCAATATGATATAGGCTAAATATATAGGACCACACACTATAGTACGTATCGAACCATTATTCTAAGGATAAATAGGCATAGTGTCGTGACAAAGCTACATTATCAAACTTGATAACACTCACAAAAGCGGCATATAAGCAAAGATGGCCATAAGATTTAGTGAGTGTGTGAGTAGTCGGCTATTTGCAAGGGAAAGAATAAGCCAACACACCTATTCAAGATTTTCCTTCATTCAATAATATATTTTCATCTAAGATATTTTCATAACTAGTCGGCTAGGGAAAATCATCTACTACCCCCATTACATATTATTTGCAGCTTTGGAAGGCCACACAGACTTCTACGCAAAATTTGTTTGTGAGTGTAAAATGAAGAGAAAGATATGGATGCTTGTGATAAGGAAAGAGATAGAGAGAAATGACAACCTAAAAAGGAAAGAAAACATTTGTTGCAAATAATATGTAGCATTCATTTTTGGCAAAAGTTGCAAATAATATGAAACAGAGGTAGTACTTTCGATAAAAAGGGTTTTGACTTTTGAATATATTATGTATTACCTCCGCTTTGCTAAGTGGTCAGTTACTATAGCTACACATAACAAGAAAAAGTAAAAATGGGGTCCATACATGTGGGTATTTTTGTATTAAGAAGGAGAAAAAGATTGAGAGTAAGAGATTTATTAAATAAAATGGGAGCCCACATAGCGGGCTTATGGATGATAAAAAATGAATAAAAAGTTATCATAACAAAATAAAGTAAAAGTGAATAGAACTTAGAAAAACGGGGGAAAATAGAAAGTGAGTAAAACTTAGGAAAACGAAGGTAGTACAAGATAAAAGCATAACAGAGAGTAAAAGAGAGTTAAGTCTTCCATTGCAATTTGATCATACGTCTGCATATCATTAGAGAAACTCAAATTGTGGTTCCACATTTGTGACTAATTTGATCCAGCTAGAAGATTCACGCATCAAAAGTTATTTCATGTTTTGTGTATCAGATTCAAGCTAATTATATACATGAGATCCTAATTTAGGATGATATTTCCCTGAATTGATTTCATTAAACCTAACATTAAACCCCTAATTTCTTTATATGCAACAACTAATTGAGAATGAGTATCATGTATGATTTAGTAAGAATTTGTATTTTATCATGATTTCTATATGCCATTCAACCAATGACTTTCTCCCTCGTAATGTGAATATATGTCAATTTAAAAAAAAAAAAAAAAATACTTCCTTCGTCCATTTTATGTTGACATATTTAATTTATCATGTTTGCCAACGCACAAGATTAACACTTAATATCTCTAATTATCAACAAGTAAAAAATTATAAAAAGTTGCTATTAAAAAATATAGACAATTTTAAACAAAATCCCACATGACTATGTTTTATCATAACTATAAAACACAAAATCTAGTCAAAATTAATTTTGTGAATAGAGTTAAAAGTCAAAACGTGTCAACTAAAAAAGAATAGAGGAAGTATTGCTTAAGTCATTTATTCATGTATATCAATCCAAAAGCAAATTATACACTAAAAAAGGAGAAAAAAAAAAAACAAAAAAGATATTAATAATTCATTTGTTTGGCAATACCTTAAGCATTAAGTGAGAAAAGTTTGGAGAAAGTTTAAGCATTAAAGTCTGAAATAAATTTAAACAACACTCATTCATTTCCTTTTTGCATTTGATATCATATTTTTCTAGGTAATTGCACGACTAAACAAAAGAAAATACTCTGTTACTTTCACCTTTTGGCAAATTTTGTAAGAACAAAAAAGGCATAGCAGAATGCATACTTCTTTCAAAACTGTAATATTATAATTTTGAATATACTTCACAACTTTGAATGCGAGATTCAATTAGCTCATAATTTTAGGCTAATAAAAAATTAAAAAAAGGTAAAAAATAAATAAAAGAATAATAAAATATAATTTTAAAAAAATAATAAAAAAAAAAAGCTCCATTTATCAAGCAGAGAAATGATAGATACAATAACATATGTTCAAATCTCATATCAAAAATACATTATATAATTTCATGGGGTGCAAATGTGCAACTGCTAATACTTCATCTCTAATTGGCAAAGGTTTAAGGGGTGTAAATGTGCAAGTGCTAATTACGTGTGACACTCTATGTTTCACAATAACTTGATTCTTTGTTGCAAAACTAGGACTAAGTCTCCTCAATTTTACCACAATTTCAGTTCAAGTTGATGGTTCATGGCAGCGAATAATAATAATTGTAAGGGTGGCATTGCACATTGCTTACTTACTATATTTTACACTCAGAACCACTAGCCATGTTATACGATAGGCTCTTTCCAAACAGTTCACAAAATGTTACAAATGATGCAAAACCATGAAGTTGTTGCAAGAAAGTCAAAGAGCTATCCTATGAACCAATCACGAACATCAGCAAATTCATAAACATCTCAATGGGGGTTGGGCGCACATATCATATTCCACATATATCATGTTTAATCAAACTCATAATGTTGCTAATATCAGTAACCCATCTTATTTCTTTTATGTAGCAAATTAGTAGTAATATATTACTCTCTTTTTTCCGTACAGAAAAGAATAATTCAAGAGGATGTGATTCAGAGAAAATGTGGATTATATAGGTCTTAGGACAAATTTTATGGAACAGAACATGGAAGAACTTCAAGGAGCAAAGTGAATATCAGCAAATTCCTCTGAAATTGGTTTTTCTACTTAAACAAATCAACATTCTATAGTGTCATCATTTATACTTCATTTCAATATAATCACACCATTCTAAATGGTACATAATTTAAGAAAGAGAAAAGAGAACGTTAAGGAGGCAACACGAAATTGAGAACAATACAGTCTTTCTCATACTATACCAACTAGATAATGAAATGGTGCAAGGAATGCGGTGCAATTATATTGAAACGAAGTAAGTATTTAATCAACTAGCAATCTCAGCATTTCAATATTTTAATACAAATTCAACAATTAAAATAAAATTCTGAAACAAATAAATAAGACCGTTGGTAGCGTTTCAATACGAATTCAAAATTAAAGTAAAAAATTCATACCGTTGGTAGCAGAACTAGCTCGAGGGAAATTCGAAGAAAGGTCCATTTCATAGTTTCGTCCTACAATAAAGGAAAATAAACAACAGCCAGCAATACATTAGCAACAAAATTTGATTCAATTATCAAATTAGGCTATAAAAATCACATTAAATTATATTCGTATAACAATATATCAACGAAAAATTGCATATAGCAAAAAAAAAAGATTGTTATAATCTTTCATAACTTCAGTAATTAATTTATTATAACCAGAAGAGTTCAATAAACTTAGAAGAACCCTAAATTGAATATACTGACAATTAAATTAACGATAAACCCTACACTGTTATGATTGATTAGAAAAACTTACCTCAGAAGCTGCTTCAATGGAGAGAAGAGAAAGCTAGAAGTTGCTTCAATGGAGAATTCAGAGTTCGCACTTCAATGGAGAGAAAGAGAGAGGAGTGCAGGGCAGAAGTGAAGCTCCAATGGAGAAAATTTATGAAAATTGTTGGAATATTTAAGTACACGCACGACTGTCTAATCTATATCATTTGTACAACGGCATACCATACCAAAAAGAGGCGTAACCTATGGGGTTTAAAAACCATGGGAAGGGGTGGACTTGGCTCATTCCATTCCTTTAGATATCAAATAAAAGGAGGAAGTAGTGAGAGATTTCATTTTAGAATTGAACCAAATACATGATATTAAGTATCAAGTTTCTACCACCTTAACCCCTCATTCCTGATTCCAAACCCATACCACTTTGCGAACCAAACGCCCCCTAAGTGTTGTGTAAGGCGGGTGTACTTAATTTTATTGTAAAACGGTCAGTTTGAGCGTAATTTTAACTATTTTAGGGTAACTTTAACCACTAAAAGGATAATTTTTAATCTGTCGTTGTTTGAATTTTATTTTAATGTGTAATTTTTTATAGATTCATAATTACACACTATAAAGCCTAATATGATTAATCAAATACATTATAAGTTTTTTGTAATATAAAATTTCTTATTAGAAAAATATAACTTTTGTAATATAAAGGGTAACTTTAAATAATTTTATGATAACTTAACCCGTCTTACAATAAATTAACTTGCATCCGCCTTTTTAGAGAATTTGTGATATCATACTTAGAAAACAATCCGAAGGAAATTGTTCGATTTGACTCCGCTAAAATGAAATCCGAATCTAAGTCTGAAAAATAAAAGTCCGACAATAGTTATATGGTGCACCGTGGTGCAACTAGAAATAGGTGCACCTCGTCTATAATATGAACATTTATTAAAAAATATGTGAATAACTTATGTTTTCGTCGAGTGCAATTACTAAAAATGGATCAATATTATAGAGATAATAAGTTCATTCTTTTGGGTCGTCATTATCTGTTGCTAGACGTATGCAAATTCTTGTATACATTCTGGTGCAGCTATTTCTAACTGAACCAGGGTTAAACGGCAACGTTTAATGTTGTCAGGATTCTCAATCCTTCCAAGCTCTCCTTCTCCTTCTCCTTGGGCTTCTCTTTCTTCTCTCTTCCTTTCTCTTAAACACACTCTAAAGCAATCTCTAATTTCAATAGCAAGAATTGCAACCAACATATCAAAACGAAATTCAGAAAAAATTATTTAGATCTAAAAAAATTGATGATAATAATATCCGAAACTAATTTTTTTTTTGTTTTTTTTAAAAAAAAAAATTCTTGTAATAGTGGATGATATAATTTTTCTTGATCTAATTAATGAAACCGAGCTCTCGAATTCCAATTTTGCAAAATTTGACTAAACATTTGATACTACGTTGGAAAGTAGAATGATGCTCCGACTTTTACTTACCAGAGAACAAATGGAGGGGGAGATGAGTTTTAAATTTATTTTATTTATATTTTATTTTTTTCTTAAGTAGGTATGTTTTACGTACTTCATGTTCATTTACCACTCTTATTTAGCTTAAATTTTCTTGGGCAAGAGAATAAGTGGAGAGGAAGGGAGGTAATGGGAGAAGCGATAGTGGTAGGACATGGTGAATTGGTGAGGATGAGGAGAGAGAAAATGATAGAATTTTATTATTATTATTTTCAATGATTTGTTTTTATTTTTAATTTTTTGGTAATTTATGAATCACATTTCCTAATAGTATGATTCTATTATAAAAGTCCCCAATTTATGTCATTTATGATGATATTAGATTAGATAGAACGTGGTTCAATGTTTGTTTATTTTCTCATGCCAAGAGAAGTTGTATAATGACGTAGCTCACCTTGTTTCAAGGGGGGATACGGTGATGAATTGTTCGTTTAGTTCATTTTCTCAAAGTATTGTAACCTTGGTGGAAATGGACATTTCCCCTTAATACATATATACACTATCTTTTCTTTCAAAAAAAAAATAGTAACTTAGTTGTAAATTCTCATATGTTTATAAATTAAAATGTATTTTATATATGAGTGCAAAGTAATTTTGTACAAGTAAATACAAAGTATGGAGTATTAAAGTTTGAACTTTTTTTTTAATAGAAGTTTGAACATTTTACTTACTTAAATTGAACACTAAAGCCTTTTTAATGAACATAATAGACATATTCGCTTATTACTTTTTAAATCAAAAAAATACTTGTATTAAGTTAAAACAAGTAATGCATATGCTTATTCGGCTAACGTTTCTCATATTAAGTGTAATGCCTTGTCATGCCAATCTTTAAATCGGACAGTGTAGTCACTAGTTAATAACTCCTCGTATAATATTTTCAAAAAAACTGGAAGATATAACATATGACTGTATATGTTGATAACTGGTTTGGATGGGGTGATAGATTTATTATAGCTAAACTTTAGAATTTGTAAACAATAATAATAGAATTTGACATACAAATGTTAAATGAACATAAAGTACTAATAAATAAACATCAAGTAATAAAAAAATGAATATAAAGGATCATGGAAATAAACCAATACGCATTGATTATGTTGAAAATTATTGAAAATGAACATGATATATAGATAATGAACAATATACATGAACAATTCGATTGAATGTAATTTATTAACATGTTTTGTCACTTTTTTGGGTGCCATTTATTATGTTCTTTTTTTTGTTGTTCGGATATGGATCGTTGGCATGCAACGCAGTTCCTACTCCGTAGACCCTCTTTTTTTCTCCAATTCATTATTTCATGTACTAATTCCTTCATCCATACAAAAATGATAGAGTGAGCCCTTGGATATAAAATACTTCTCCTTTAAACACGAACGCATCAAAACAACTATAGAATATGAACAATAAGCATAAGAATATGAACAATAAACATGAGAATATGAACAATAACCAACTAATAGTACATAAAGGAACAATAAGCATAAAAGTATGAATAATAAACATAAGAATATGAACAATAATAAGCATTAAAATAATGAACAAAAACATGTGAATTATAAGTATAAAAATATGAACAATAACCATTAGAATATGAACAAACAACATAATATGGATAATAAGGATAAGAATATGAACAGTGAACAATAAGACT
The DNA here is from genome assembly GCF_001683475.1 of Chenopodium quinoa. Taxonomy (NCBI): domain Eukaryota; kingdom Viridiplantae; phylum Streptophyta; class Magnoliopsida; order Caryophyllales; family Amaranthaceae; genus Chenopodium; species Chenopodium quinoa. The sequence continues at coordinate 888,857 of NW_018743252.1, forward strand.
ATGAACAAAAGACTTAAAATATGAACACCTAGTATAAAAATATGAATAATAAGAATAAGAATATGAACAAACAATATAATAATATGAACGAGTAGGAAAGTATGAAGAATAAGAATAAGAATAAGAAAAAATAAGCATGAAAACAACATACACTATTAATACAAACAATGAGCTTATAAACATGAACAATAAGAACAAAAATATGAACAAACATCATACCACTTGTAAAGGTAGAGATTGTTCTGAAGTTGTGCATATTCATCTTTGTGCTAAAAATGAACATTATAGAAAACATAATGAACATAAGGATCAAAGTTATTTAAACCGGGATTCTACTTTGAATCAAAAGGTGCTATCATAATCGAATCATAAAATCAAATCGTAGAGTCGTAAGATTCTACCGACATGCATAATCAAGACGTCATATCTAAATTTAATTAAATGTATTGAAATTATGAGTTTGAAACCTAATTATTGATAGAAAATAGTTGTTTACCCATTAAGCAACCAATAATTGACAATATATATTTATAAATAACTATATAGGCATGTTTAAACTTGTAAGGATTTCGCTAATTAAGAGAAATATGTAAAATCGGGTGGAATCGCAAATCGAATCATGTGACACATATGAATCGTAAAATCGTAAGATTCTAAGGATCAATAAAAAGTAATGAACATTAAGTTAAATAAATATGAACAATAATATATAGTTACTAAATAATCTTTAGTCAAATTATTTTCCCTTTTTTTTGTTGAACTTTTAGAAGATTGTTTAGTGTCTTGTTCAGAATTATTGTTAGATACATTTGAGTCGAAAATGAACATCAGTAAGGACAAAATAAACATCAGTAAGAATAAAATGAACATAATAATTGATTCATATTTATGAACATGAAGTTAAATAGATATGAAAAATAGCAATTTTAAGCTATTCATGATTTAAGTAACTCCTTAATTTCTAATTTTTGTAATCTTAATTTTCACTTGAATTACTTCTCTAACTTCTTTCACTAACTCATCCAATGTATTTGATCAACAATCGGACTGTTCATAGTTTTTTTTTTCGTTGTGTGTTGAACATTAGTGTAATTGGAATTTTAGGAGTTAGGGTTTTAAATTCATGTTCAATTTCACAAAATCAACAATTGTTTATCTACTAACTAATTTAAGCTTACATTTTCAACAGTTTTGAAGTATCTTCTGATTTTTTTTTTTTACATCTAACAAAGAATTTCATCCATGAAATTTGAAAATTTATGAGTACAATTACGTAGATTTAGTAAAATAACAATAAATTCAAAAAAATCAAGTAATGCTCACATATTATTAAAAAAAAAGGTAATGTTCACATGATTTTACGTTTATCTCTTGAATTTGTTTGAATTTGCAACAACCACGCCTCCACCATCACCGGCAGCAGGACCGATCAATAGCATCGCCGATTAGCAACAAGAACTTTGCAGCCGCTTCAATCGTCCACCGAATCAGCCCCAAATCGATGACCTTTAGAGCGGGCGCTTTTTAATAAAGCGTGGACGCTCTTTAATCTTCCAATTTCATCAATTTTGGGCAGAAGCAAGGAGCGTCCGCTCCAATGGGTATGAGTGGCCGCTCCGTTTTATCGGGTCCAAATGTAGGGGGTTAAATGAAATTAGATGGCTGTTGTTTTGGGGTTTTCTGATGTCCTGCGAGAGAGTTACAATTCCGAGACTGGAACCAGACGCCTGTACCTGCAAAACAAACGGATGCTCCGGATGATTGGAGATTCGCCTCCGACGGTCAAGTTAGTACTTGATTAAGGAGTAATTAATGCGGAAATTAAAGTGATTGGGTCTCTCTAGGTGAGAGTGTTTAATGTGTGTAATTTGCCTAATCTCCCTTAATGAGGATTAAGGGAGGTATTTATAACCTCGGGAAACGTGCCAATCTAGGTTTAGGTTAACCGTGGGCTGATTGGGCTTCCCTCGGAAGTTGGGCCTAGGTGGCCGGCTTCTCCATTAGGCATGGAGTATGCCATGTGTCATGACATAATAAGTCCAGGGTGGACGAATAAGCGTGTGCCACGTGGCAAGCCCTAAGAGGTCCAACTGGGGGACACTTGGCAGGACCTGATTGGCCCACGTGGTGCATTCCGATTGGTGGGAGCAAAATCCCCTAATCATTTGCCCCTCACAGGTGGCACGTGACTGGTCACGTGTTACCTGTGACAGGTGTCGCCCTGCAACAGGCGACGGCCTGCTACAGGTGTCACTCGGCGAGAGGCCGAGAGATTCTCCCGCCAAAATTTTGAATTCTGGAAGTGACCCTTCGCCTTCTCACTTCGCCTATATAAAGGAGTGTTGACTTCGGTCATTTTCACACTTGAAAACTTTGTGAGAGAAAATTCGGACCCTTGAACTTGCTCTGACATTTTGGACCCTTTCTGCCTACCGCCTGCTCTGACAAGCCGACTGCAAAGGATTTTCAGAACTTCATCAATCGTCACTCGTTCAGGTAACCGTCGGTTCTCTTACTCTTAATTTTCTCTTTACTTTATTCTTTTTTGAAATGGCACCACGGAAGCACACGACACGACCTAGGTTAGTGATCAGCCGGTCACCGGGGACGGCTGAATCTAGGACTAGGAGTGTCGCCTGCCCTTTTCTGGACCCATCTTTGCCCTTTATACAAAGTCCGACTGTATCTGTGTCTATGCAGAGCATGATGGCCAGAACAAAAAAGACTGTCAGGATCTCAAACTCAGACGGCTCCTCCCACAGGGTGCCGATTAGTGAAACATCTGACCAGGCGCCAGATGTGGAAGTGAAACAAAGCGGCTTGAAAGCCGGCAGTTCTGAGGGAGGAGTCAAAGTGACCCCTTCCCATTTTATAGTTGACAATTCTACATTCTCTCCTGCTCCTTTTAAAGGAGAGGAGGCGGGCCCCTCCGGGAGAGGGGAGGAGTCGTCCTCTTCGGACTCGTCAGAGGACGAATCCGAGTCTAGCTCTTCTGGCCATGCTTCTATGGACACAGAAGAGAAAAACAGTCGCCTACAAGAGGCGAGGCTTTCTCACGCAGTTGAGAAGGGGGACGATTGGGCGGAGCCATCCGCCTCTCACCGAGAGCAAAATACCCCCTACTACTGCACGGTACCTCGGGGCCGGATCACGGCCATGCAAGAGAAAGTGGGGAACTTTATCGCAAACCACACAATGGGCCCCGGCTTTTTAGTGTTCGTGCCGGATCCAGAAGACACAGTCGTCTGGCCGGCTGGTACCAGTTATGATGGCGCCTACTTTGGCTGCTACGAGGCGGCCAACAAGGCTGGGCTGCGCTTCCCACTACATCCGGCTGTTCAGCGGATCTTGGATGGGTATGAGTTGGGGTTATGGCAGTTAGCCCCGAACTCCTGGGTCAACGTACTCGGCTATGTGGCCGGGTGCAAACTGCACGGGGTGAAGCCGAACTTCGAGGCTTTCGCCCACATGAACTACCTCAGCCGGACCCATAAGGCAGGCGGTACCGCCTGGTATCAATTGACGAGCCACAGGGGCTACCTCATGACAAGAGGTAAAGCAAACAAATGGAAGGACTGGTGGAGCACCTTCCTTATCATTGAGAGTTCAGACACAGAGCTGAACAAGCGCTTCAACAGGTGGAACAGAAATCCGCCCCTTCTTGCAGGCGGCCGCAGCATGCCGCCTGTTCCCCCCAAGGCTAAGAAAGAGATCCTAGATAAAGGACTCTTCAAAGTAGAGTCGAAGGTGAACTCTACTTCAGGGGTACGAGAGCAAGTACCCCTGCACTGCGTCCCGAGCTTCAAATGGCTCTACGACGAGTACTTTTTGGCCGCCTGTGGCCTCAGCAGTCGGTGGTCAAGAGGTAGCCGGCCTGTCGAATACTCTGTTGTTCCGTGCATTTCTTGTTATGACTTTTATTAGCTTTGCTATTTGTTTTTGCAGCGGACGCCATGAGCAAAATTACCGCCTCCAAGACTGCGGCGGCCATGTTGCGGGCCTCCATCATGCAACAGTCTTCAACCGACTCCCCCAACAAATGGGCACCCTTGGTGGGCTTCGAACCTTTCATCCTCTTTTTGGAGTTGTGTTTATGCATATACTGACTCTTTCTTCTTTTTTAGACGGGCGCTCCAAGAGCTTCTTCTTCCCAACAGCCGGACCCCAAGGCCCGGAGGACGACTGTTGCGAGTTCTCCTGGTTCTGCCAGGAAACATGCGGCGGCTGAGAAACAACCGGCCACTTCTTCTAAAACTCCAGCTGGGCCACCTAGAAGTATGAAATTGTCCTTGTAAATTTTAGACTTGCTCCCTTCTTTACTAGGTCTAATCCGTTTGTTTATGCTTGATGCAGCCGGCCCTCAGGAGCCTGACTTGGTCGAAGTGGCCAATTCTATGATCAAGGCCGTACCTCCAGCTGAAAGGGAGGCGGTCAGGGGTGTCAGCACCCTTGACCTAGACGGGATTGCAAGGGTCCTTGCTGAGGTATACTTAGCATATTTTTGAGTATTTGAATTCCAGGACGCCTGTTTTCTTTTTTGTTTGGAAACTGACGCCTGTTCCCCTTTTTACTTAGGCCCTGCTCCGAGTGAACAACCTTCGCAAGCCGCTTGACCGGAAGAACAAAGAGGTAAAGGCTGCAAAAGCTATGGCCGCCTCTGACTGTGATAAGGCAATGTTTCAAATTGCCCAAAATGAAGTTCTGACAATTGATATTCTTTATTATCAGGCGCAGGCTACCGCCGCTATCCGGGCTCAGTTAGAGGCGGCCCAGAAGAGGAATAGCGAGCTAGAGGCGACCATCAACAACCTCAAGACCGAGCTGAGACCTCTTCTCCAAAAGATGTCCTCATACGAAACCTTGGAGAAATCCTTGGCGAGCGTAAAGGAACGCCTGGTGACCCAGGAGAAGAGTCTTACTCAGGAGCTCTCGGAAAAGGCCGAGCAAGAAAAGAAAGAGCTGGTCCGGGAGATGATGGAAGACTCTGCTCAAATCCAGCGCATGACTTGGGGCCGCCTCTTCCCCAATGCCGACTTTGCCTCCTGGGAAAAAACGTACCACCAGTGTTCTGATAGATATAATCAAGAGATCCTGGCGGCTGCTGAGGAAGAGGCGTTGGAGGAGGAGGAGCAGCCGGTAGTGGCGCTTGTGCCGCTTGGGGGTAATGCATCGAAGAAGGATGCAGCTGAAGCCGAGTCCAGCAAAAAGAGTGCTGACCAGGCGGCAGCTGCTAATATTGAAGATATGCCCCCTTCATAAGCTTTATGTCTTCTTTCCCCGGCCAGGGGGCCACGGTGGATAAATGGGTGTGATTTGATGGAATCAATCGTGAAGCACCAAAGTCGGATATTTTTGGTGTATGACTATCATCTAGTAAAATATTTGAAGATTTGATGTCTCGATGAATTATTGGTATTGAATGTATATATGCTAGTGCATTGGCCAAGTCCATGGCAATTTGCAAGCAATTGCTCCATGAATACCAAGAAGCACCATCTATATTGTGAATGTGATCATGTAACGTGCCATTGGAAATAAACTCGTAGACTAACAATGGGACTTCAACCTCCAAACAACAACCTAGAAGTCGTACCACATTTGGATGTTTTGTTCGTGCTAGGAGGATCAACTCATTAATAAATTGTTCAATTTGACCCTCATCCATGAACTTTGATCTCTTAACAGCAACAATTTGATTATTCGGTAATAATCCCTTGTAAACTGTACCATAGCCACCTCGACCAATGATCCTTTCTTCCTTGAAGTTCTTGGTGGCCACCATCAACTCATCAATAGTAAAGACCTTTACTTGCTCCATTTTATCATGCGTATTGGGGGTTATTAGTTGATTCAACAACAAACCTCCATTTTTTTGAAAGAACAACTCTTTCATTTTTGAAATCCTTCTTCTCTTCCCGGCAAAGACCATCCAAATGAGTGCCGTTTGTTTGTATTTACCCGGCCAGGGGGCCGGGGCTCTGAATATTTTGTCGGTCTTTAATGACCGGCTTCCTTTTAATGAATATTTTTGTTTTGCTTCAAATTTGTTTAAGTATTGAATATTCTGATATCCAATTGTACACTATACCGACTGTTTTACATGGCCGATAGTTGCAGACAGGTACGGATAGTTAGTCACGCCGCCTATGCCCCTGGACGACTGGTTGTCTGTTTCCAGGCTAGACGATCAGTCGGCCATTTATCCAATCGGTATTCGAACCATTTTAAAGACTGGATCCCCTTTAGGCAGGCGGTCCTGTCATTTGTAAAATTAACCAAGTAGGAAAGTGGTTTCCTACTTGTCATGTTTTTAGGCTAGAGACTTTAGGCCGTCTAGGCCGACTGTTCCCCGCCATATTTAATCTAGTGTGAACAGGTGCTGTATGAACACCTTTTTAGTTTCATACTAAATTTTTAAGGAGTGACCAAGTAAACATGATTGTTACCTAGTCGCCAAGTAACTGAGTAGTAGAGGTATCAAGCGTTGGGTACCGGTTGTTCCCCTTTATTCGCCAATGTTTGTTGGCTATTAACTCATAAAATACCAACTGTTCTTATCCCAAGTAGTTCAGTCGGTCGGTTGACCCGGATGGTTACTGCGAACACTTGCTTGACGTGATTAGTCAGTTAAGTGAGAGATATCCTTGTCCGGGAAACGGCTACGTGGTTGTCTTGGTTAGACAGTCGTATAGGTGCCGTGTAATGATTTTATAGAACAATGTTCCACCCAAAAAGGGAGCTGCTCTCTGCGACGAATTTCATCCGGATGGATGCCGTCGGACGCCTGCTATAACGTTGGGACAGGTCGAATTGAATTTTTATATTTTGATCAGTTGGCTTGGCGCCTGGTCTGATCATTTTAGCTATGAGCCTTTGATAGTTCTTGGTGAACTGTATTATGGGAGTGTAGCCGGTTGAGTGAAACAAGCGGCGTGCCCCTTTTAAGAAAATTAAACATGGAGAGTAGCCGACTGTTTGTCAGTAGGCATGCCTCTCTTAAGTAAAAATGAAAACTGAGTATGGAGAGTAGCCGACTGTTTGTTAGTAGGCGTGCCCCTCTTAGTACAAAATTGAATATTAAGTATGCAAACTTTTATTAAGTAGCCCTTGACTATTTACATCATTCAAAAGAAATATTTCTTAAGATTATCTACATTCCAAGTTCGAGGCAACGGTTGGCCGTCTGGTGTTTCCAGACGGTAGGTACCGTCCCTGACCTCTTCACAGATTTAGTAGGGTCCTTCCCAGTTGGGAGTTAGTTTGCCAGACTCATTAGCCCTTCCAACTGCTTCCATTTTTCTAAGTACAAAGTCCCCCACTTTGAGTGGACGCCTGTGTACTTTTTTGTTGTATGATCTAGTCATTCTCAGGCGGTAAATTTCATGGCGCAAGACAGCATTGCCCCTCCTTTCAGGAAGTGAGTCTAATGCCAGGCGCATGGCTTCCCAGTTTGCCTCTTCGTCATATAGCATTACTCGAAGAGTCGGCTCGTAGTGTTCTATTGGAAGAACAGCTTCCGCACCATAAGTTAGGAGGAATGGAGTTTCTCCAGTCGCCCCTTTTTCAGTCGTCCTAATGGCCCAGAGAACATGTGGTAATTCAACCGCCCATAGGCCGCCTGCTCGTTCAATCTTTTTCTTGAGACCGTCTGAGATGATTTTATTAAAGGCTTCTACCTGGGCGTTTGCTTGTGGACGACCGACAGATGCAAAGTAGTGTGCAATTCCTTGGTCACCCAACCAGCTTTTGAGAACAGGCGTCTCAAATTGGGGACCATTATCAAAAACCATAGACATGGGAACCCCGAACCGAGTGATGACATTTTTCCAAATGAATGAAATTACATCCTTCGTCTTGATTCCCTTTAAAGCCTCCGCCTCTACCCATTTAGTGAAGTAGTCGACGGCAACAAGTATGTACCTCCTTCCGCCTGTAGCAGGCGTATATGGACCCAGAATATCCATGCCCACTTAGCAAACGGTAGTGGGCTATGAATGGTAGTGAGGTCAGTAGCTGGACGGTGAATTAGTTTGCCAAACCTTTGGCACTTGTCACATTTTTTCACCATCTCCATCGCATCTGCTTCTAAAGTAGGCCAAAAGTAGCCCTGCCGCCTTGCCCGTTGAGCAAGCGTCCTACCGCCTATATGGGAAGCACAGTAACCAGAGTGAAGATCGTCTACTATCTCTCGCCCCTTTTCTAGAGTAACACACTTTAAGAAGGGTTGAAGGTACCCCCTTTTGTGAAGTTCTCCCTTTATTATTTCAAAACTGGTTGCTCGTTTTTTCAATGCTGCCGCCTGTTGATGATCATACGGCAGGGTACCATTTGTCAGATATGCCCTGATTGGATCCATCCAGGTTGAGCTTCTGTCTAAGATTCCAATAGGGTCTTCCTTAATTCTTCTCCTCTCCATTACTTCCCAAAAAACAGTTCGAGGAGTATCACAGGAGGCGGATGATGCTAATTTTGAAAGTGCATCCGCCTGGTTGTTTTCTGATATCGGCACTTGGGTCAGATGGAAATCCTCAAGGGAGCCGACTGCTTGTCGGACCGCCTGTAAATACTTTATCATGGCCGGATGGGTTGCTTCGTATTCGCCATTGTACTGACTCACTATCAATTGTGAATTGGAACAGGCGTCTATTTTTCTTGCCCCTGCCGCCTTGCACATGCGGATTCCGGCTAGTAAAGCTTCATATTCTGCCTCATTGTTTGAGGCCTGAAAACTGAAGCGTAGAGCATACTCGTACCTGTCACCCTCTGGCGACTGACATATGACGCCTGCTCCACAACCATTTGAAGTAGAGCTTCCATCCACATATACCTTCCAGACTTGGTCTGGAACTTGAGAGTCAGGAGGACGAGTCATCTCAACAATAAAGTCAGCAAAGGCTTGCCCCTTCACTGCTTTTCTAGGCTCGAAGGTAACTTCGAGGCTCTGTATTTCTATGGCCCATTTGATCATTCGGCCTGACGACTCCATGATGGTCAGTGGCCGCTTGATAGGTTGGTCTGTATACACGACGACTGCATGTGCCAAAAAGCAGGGCTTCAATTTTTTAACAGCCATGAAGAGTGCAAGACCAAATTTCTCCACTAAGGGATACCCCAACTCGGCATTTTTCAGTACATGACTGACAAAGTAGACCGGGAGCTGACAGCCGTCTCTTTCAGCAAGGAGAACAGCGCTTAACGCATGATCAGAGACGACCAGGTACATGTAGAGTACTTCTTTGGGCAAAGGGCTGACCAGCCTCGGCAAGGAATGCAAGTGAACTTTCAATTTCTGGAAGGCCGCCTCAGCATCCGGCCCCCATTCAAACCTTGCCTTTTTTCTTAATTGCCTGGAAAAAGTATAGGCATTTGTCGCCTGATCGGCTTAGAAATCTTCCCAAGGCCGCCAGACAACCTGTTAACTTCTGAACCTCTCGGATGGTACGAGGCGACTGCATGTCGATGACCGCCTGCACCTTCTCAGGGTTCGCCTCTATTCCTCTCTGATTGATAAGGAATCCGAGAACTTTCCCAGACTCAACTCCAAAGACACATTTCTTGGGATTGAGCATGACATGGTGCCGCCTGAGTGTGGCGAAAGTTTCTCGGAGGTCCGACAGATGATCTTTCTGAAGTTTAGACTTGACAATCATATCATCAATATATGCCTCGACATTTCTCCCAATCTGATCAAAGAACACAATGTTTATCATTCGCTGGAAAGTGGCTGGGGCATTCTTAAGACCAAACGGCATGACCGTGTAACAGTATAACCCCTGATCAGTGACGAAGGCCGTCTTCTCCTGATCTTTCTTCCATAAAGGAACTTGATGGAAACCAGAGTAGGCGTCTATAAAGCTCATCAAAGCATGGCCGGCTGTTGAGTCGACCAGGTTATCAATTTAGGCAGAGGGTAACTGTCTTTGGGGCACGCCTTGTTTAAGTCTGTGTAGTCTACACACATTCGCCAGGTGCCATTCAGCTTTTTAACAAGCACCACATTTGCAACCCAGTCTGGGAAGTAACATTGCCGAATGAACCCTGCATCAAGTAATTTTTTAACTTCGGCGGCTGCCGCCTGACTTCTTTCTTCGCCATGGTTCCGCTTCTTCTGCCGTACCGGCTTCTTTTTCGGATCCACAACCAGTTTATGTACTGCCAGATCGGGACTAATGCCTGGCATTTCATGGACTTCGAATGCAAAGATGTCCTTGTATTCTTTCAATAGTTTGTGAAAGTCGTCACCCAGGTCCCTTAGAGCAGTCGTCCCAACCTTGATTGTTCTGTCAGGACGCGAGTCGTCTAAGATCAGGTCCGTATGCTCACCAGTTGGCTGAGGGCGGAATTCATCCGACCGCTCCTCTGCCAATGATTGCTATTTTCTGTCTTTTCTTGCGGCCCCTGTCTGGGATGCCTTTCTCTTCTTGCCACCTACTTCTTGAACAGGCGCACTCTCCTTGACATTGTCAAGGTCTATTTTTCCACCACTCGACCCAGTGGCCATAACAGTGGGCTTGACATCCGAGAGATAGCACTCTCGGGCCATCCTCTGATCTCCCCTTAGGGACCCGACTGTTCCATTATCCCTCTCAAACTTGAGCAACATAAGAGATGGGATTATAACAGCCTTGGAATTATTCAGGGTTGGTCGTCCCAGAATCATGTTGTAGGCCGAGAGTTCTTCTACTACCAGGAACCGGACTACCATGTGTCGTCCTTCCCCTTTTTCGCCCAGGCGGATGGGTAAATCCACTCGTCCCACTAGGTGGACGACTCCTCCTCCAAACCCTACTAAAGGGTGGGATGCCGGATGTATGCAATCAGTCTGATATTTTAGTTTCGATAGACATTTGCTACTGATGAGATCTGAGGAGCTTCCGGTATCTATAAGGATTCGGCCAACTCTCTGGTTGGCCACTTTACATTCAGTAACGATAGGGTCGTCATGCGGCCCCCTTACCCCTCCTAGATCTTCTTCAGTGATGACAATCTCAGGAAATGAATATTTGGAGGGCCGTTCTTGGTGAACGGAATTTACATCTAACCGTCTGATATTGTCTTTGTTGCCCCTAATAGTGGGGCCGCCTCCTGAGAAGCCGCCTGCAATGGTGTAGACGACTGCATCATCTGTATCGGAGCTGTCGGGCTGTTGATTCTTTTTGGTCGACTGCTTTTTCGAGGAAGTGTTCCCCGTAGATTTCTTGACATAAGTGTCAAGATCACCTTGCTCAGCCAGGCGGTCCAGATACCGCATGAGACTGATGCATTCATTGGTGTGATGACCAACATCTTCATGATAATCACAGAATTTTTCTTGGTTCCGATTGTTTGCAGAACCCTTCATGGGGACCGGCTTCTCAATTGAGATCCGTCCCTTGATTTCCTTTAGGATAAATTGGCTATCCTTGTTAAACACATAATTTGGGGAGTATGGTTTGAATTCTTTTTTCTTCTTTTGGGACGGTTGTTTAGAGGAATCAGTTGCCCAGACCTCTTTTCTCTTCTCGTCTTTGTTTGACGACTGCTTCTGTCGTCCTTCTCTTTTGTCGGACCTTTTCCCGTCTGACTTTTTTACCGTACTATAAAGATCAGTCGCCTGTATATAGGCTTCCGCTTTAATCAAGGCCTCTTGAAGAGTCGCCACCCTTTGGACCAAATCAAATTTGAAGGTCGACCCGTCTTTGAGACCTCTAAAAAAGTCAGTATAGGCTACTTCATCCGGTAACCCTTGAATTTGTATTCTCATCAGGTTAAACCGCCTGATGTAAGAACGAAGCCCCTCCTTCTCGCCCTGCTGAATTGTTCCTAAATCAAGGGTCGTCTTCTTCGCAGGGATGTTCATGGCGAAGTTGGAGGTGAATAAGTAAGCAAGCGTCTTGAAGTTATTTACACAACCAGTCGGCAGGTTGCCGAACCATTGTTGTGCGATTCCTTTGAGAGTCGCTGGGAAACACTTGCACCAAGTGGGATCATCCAACCCTTGAAGGTACATCAGGTTGGTGAATGCCATCAGATGGTCTTCTAGGTTAGTAGTGCCATCATAGGCGCCTACTAATACATTTTTCACTTTGGTCGGCTGAGCGGCTTCAGTAATTTCCTTGGAGAAGGCCGACGGCTGTTCACCAAGTCTAAGCAACCGTAGCTGCCAGTCCATAGGTTGGACATTTTTTGCTGCATGTCCACCAAACGGAGGTGGCTGTAAAAAATACTGTTGTTGCGGTACAAACGGTAAGTTTGGTACCGCCTGGTCGCTATGAAAGCCGGACTGACGGGAGGTGCTGCCTGACTGACTCTCATGATACGACTGAGTATGCCTCATCGATGTATTTCGCAGACTGTCTTGGAAGTTTGAAGTAGAGGCCGACTCTGACAATCGGTCACTCTTCTTCTGCTCTAGCAGTAGCCGAGCGTCTGTGTATGTTTTCCTCGACCCGTCCGCCTGAATATGACGAACATGTTTCCTATTTCCTGGAGTAGGAAAACGGTATTTTGTGAAATCAAAGGCAGGTGGCTCCCACTTCCTAGATTTAGGATGAGGGGTCGCCTCTCGCCCTTGAACTGGCTTCCTCTTCCGTGAAGTGGAGGGTTTCTTAGCCGACTGCTCCTTGTCCAGAGCAGGTGGCTTCTTGTTGATCAACTCTTGAATTTCTCCCTTGAAGTCCCTCATGAAGGTCATGAGTTCGTTCCTTGTGATGGGAGCAGACCCATCAGTCGGCTGCTGCCGAATAGGCGGTGCGCCTGCTGGCTCGCTTCCAGTTTGAAGATGTTCCCGTTCCCTCCTTTCGGTATGACGGGTACGTCGGGCCCTTAGGGTCCCTTCTAAAGCTGTGTGAGCTTCAACTTCAAATTCATTCTCAGTATCGTGGTCCGACTGAACTAGAGGATCGTCCAGGGGACGTCTCTCTTCAGGAGCCGGTACAAACGTGGGTGCCATCTCAGAAGTACTCTCCCCACAGACGGCGCCAAAATGTTTCGGGGTTTTCTGATGTCCTGTGGGAGAGTTACAATTCCGAGACTGGAACCGGATGCCTGTACCTGCAAAACAAACGGATGCTCCGGATGATTGGAGATCCGCCTCCGACGGTCAAGTTAGTACTTGATTAAGGAGTAATTAATGCGGAAATTAAAGTGATTGGGTCTTCTAGATGAGAGTGTTTAATGTGTGTAATTTGCCTAATCTCCCTTAATGAGGATTAAGGGAGGTATTTATAACCTCGGGAAACGTGCCAATCTAGGTTTAGGTTAACCTTGGGCTGATTGGGCTTCCCTCGGAAGTTGGGCCTAGGTGGCTGGCTTCTCCATTAGGCATGGAGTATGCCATGTGTCATGACATAATAAGTCCAGGGTGGACGAATAAGCGTGTGCCACGTGGCAAGCCCTAAGAGGTCCAACTGGGGGACACTTGGCAGGACCTGATTGGCCCACGTGGCGCATTCCGATTGGTGGGAGCAAAATCCCCTAATCAGCTGCGATTAAATCATTCAAATTGACTGCCGAGATTGATGACTATTGATGATGAGTGGTGAGGATGGATTCAAGAGCAACCAAATGGATGATGCGTGGTGAGAAGGAGGGAATGAATGAAGAAGAAAATCGGGGTCTGATGGGGATTTTATTTTATTTTCCTTTTTATTTATTTTATTTCTATTTCCTTTTCTTTTCATTTTTTTTTTCATTTATTTTCTTTATATCTTTTCTATTTATTTAATTTTTAATATAAATACCCTTTTTTGAGGGTTAATAATCTATCAACTTTTTTTAGCCCTAATTAGAGAGTTAGATTAGAATTGAGAGAGACGATTAGCTTAGATCTAGAGAGAGAAAGTGTGGTATTCTTTAATTCCTCCATTGTTAAACTTCAAATTATTTCAATCCAACCTTTTGATTAGTAATTTCTCTCTCTTATCTCTTTCTATTTTGTTTATTGCTTTATATTTTGATTGTCATATTTATTTGTTGTTTAGTGTTGTTGCTTGTTTTGTTCATCCTAGTTTGTGAATGATGATTTGCTTTGTGGTGTTATTGTTTTAATGGCTTCTCTTCCTTCTCTAGGCTAGATTTCTAGCTAGGGGAAGGGGGTGAAGAACATGGATTGATGTTGACTAGATGATGATGGATGATTGATTATTATGCCTTGAATTGATGATTTGTGCTATTAATTGCTTGGGATTATTGAGTGCACGTTTAATTCCCTAATTTGAATTGTTGCCTATTTTTCTTGAACAATTGCATGGAAATGAATTGTTTATGTAGAATTTATTATTCCTTGGCTTTTTAATTTTGATTTCCATCATTATTTTGATACGTTGGCCATGTTTGGAACCCCCGTACCACTTGCGCTTGTTTTTACTACGTGAAACCATGGTTAATCGTGTTAGTTAGTTATTTTTTAGTGTTTAAACCTCAAAAATACCAAAAATATACCCCTTGGCTCTTGTGTTCATGAATTTTATGATTGATTTGCTTCGGTTTTCCGTGGAGATATGACCCTTACTTCCCACTATATTCATATATTTTGGTAGTTAGGATTAATTTGATAGGAGAACTTTTAACGATGATTTCTACGCCGATCAACTCTACTTGGGAGAAAGGAATGAACAAGGTTTATGAGTTTTCCTAAAACTCATTGGTGACTCCTTATTGGTTACTTATAAAAAAAGTAATGACGGACTAAATTCTAATTCAAGGTCTCCCAAAAAGTTAGGAATTCAAATCCTAACACGCCCTAAAAGGTGTAAAGTCCTAGGCTTCTAATGGGCCAAGGGCATAGAGGAATTGGGATCCCCAACGACGGGCTACAGTCCTCACAGTGGCGACTCCACTGGAGACTTAGACGTTACAAAATTAGTTTTTGGTTATGGTTCAAGGTTGCCCACTTAGGTTACATATGAGTTGTAATGAAAGACTAACTTGGATAATCTCTAATTAGAGAGCGAGACTCGAACGCATAATATCTTCCTTTTTAACAAAAGTAAAAACCAAATAAGCAACATTACATCATGCACACTTTAACCAACGGGGATTGGGTCATTGACTAGGGGTTGCCAACACTAGGCTTCTATCCCGAAATCAATAACAATCATCCCACCCATATCACCAACAAAATGTTGGGAGAATCATCCCATGGGTCAACACGTTGAGTGATTGATTCATGCATCATTATTAAGATATGGTACCTTTGGACACCAAAGCCTTGACCATAGAATGACATTATATGCTTTAAAAGCTTTATTCCTTATGTTTATGTGCTTATGTGACTACATGAATATATGTTTATATGCTACATGTCTAATTTAATTAACTCCAACTATCTAAGTTGCGTGCCCCCTCCGAGCGCAAGTTTTGTAGTTGCGCGCGACTTTTCCGCGTAACTCTGATTCTTGTGCGCGCCCATTGCTTAATGTGACTTTGACTTGTTGCGAGCAATGTTATACGGAGAGAACAATACTACCGCTTTAAGGTTAATCGTTAAGTAGATGCTAATAATATCTCTTTGGATGACAATGTTTTCTAACTTAGTTGCTTTTACTTTATTCGTCTTTCCTTTTTTTAAAAAAAAAATAATTCCAAAAACATGTCTTTTATCGTTCTCTTATTTTGTTTTCGAAAAAAAAAAATAGAAAAAATGCATGTGGCAGGCGGTACACTCAAAGTTGCACTCTCCACCTTAGCGTAAGACGGAAAATTGCGCGCGATACTGTTCTCGATTATAATGATTCATTTATGTACTTTTTAATCGAACTAATGGAATTACCTCTGTTGAGGTAAGTATTGCTCTTTACAAACAAGTTAAATACTCTATCTTGTTCTAGAGTATTAGGGGGCTGCCCCTCGAGTTAACGGTTTCAAAGATTGATAACCTTGCTAACGTAAAACAAAACAATAAGGAAGCTTTCCCAAAAGAAGTAAAACAAGTTAGAATGCTCAATGAAATGAGTAGATAAACAATCTTCAATACATTCTACGTGATAAACTACACTATCGCTTGGCTACTAAGCCAAGGGAAACTACGAAAGCTAAAAAGAAAGCTTCAGAGAAATGAAATGCTTGTTGTTGATTGATGTGCTGATGTCTTTCCTTTGATCCTTGTGCTTCTATTCATAGGAAAAAGGGAGCGGTTATGGCCGACTCTCATAACTGTTTTACGGTTATGCTTCTTGGCGCCAACACTTTTTCAAAAATTAAAATCATCCATTAGCCTCCTAAACCGGCCTCTATGTATTGGGCCTTTATGTGATATCGGCCCAATTCCTTTTATGTCTGGACCAGTTTAGCCAAAGACCTTTTATGGACTCTAAAAACCGTTTACATTCGGTCGAAGTCAAGAACGTCAAACAAAAGTTAAAAATCTAATTTTTGGGTGTAACAAATGCCCCCCTAATTTGGGTGGTTGATGGCGTTTGAAACCAACCAAATTATAACTTTTCAGGCATAAATATAAAGCATTATGTATGTCTAACTCTGTAAATATCAAAGAACATAGAATGTAAACATTACTTAATATTTTATAAAGATAAAATAATTACAAAAGAAGAGCATTTCAAAACTTATAAGTTTTGAATTTTTTAAATGTGTATGCTCTTTTAAAGGACTTAAGGCTAAATATATACAACGATATACTTATTGAGATGCCTCTAATATCCTGGGTCATCTTGGATCACCGCTACATTATTTTGTAGCTCGGGATCATCGAGATAATCTTCGAATTAATCATCGCTAGGCTCTACAAGGAGCAAGATAATTCTATGATGTTTGAAAATCTCTTCGTACCATAATTGGCAAGCGCATTTGTACATCAGAGTGTGCATTTTCCCTTCTTTAACCCTAGTTACCTTGACTTCATAGTACATCTTGGAGTAAGGAATTGTCCTTGCCTCCAATTTTCCATCGAATGTGGGAGGAAAGATCGTTCTGATATCTCTGGCCCATCCTTTGCAAACCAAGGTGGCATTTGCCCTATCAACTTTCTCCTCCAAGTGAGGAAGTATGTAATTCTTTAAAAGATCAGCGTTTGCACTAACTTGAAAAGCGTTAGGCCCAGCAGGTCCTTTGTCATCTTCAAGGATGGTAGGTCTGTCCCCCCATCGCTTCATGATCCTCCTGTTGAGGCAATTTCTCTCCGAATCCTGTAGTTCCTCCTCCATTTAGAGCGTTTATCTAATGGTGATTTGGGCACTCAATTGGATACTCAATGGATCCATGGAGTATATTGTCGACATAGAACATACCAACTCCATTAACTTCCCCATTAGGCCCAACGTGTAACATCTGAATGGGATTTATAAGATTCTCCATAATAATTTCAAAGTTCAATTTTAGAAAGTGGTTGAAGAACTCGGACAAATTGGATTTCTTAGAGAGAGAAATTATGAGAGAAGCAAGAGAGAGAAATAAAATTGGCTTAATGAAGAAGGAAAATTTTGAGTGAAGTGACTATTCGTATATATAATCACTCTCGCGTCACTCTTTGACGGTTAAAATTCTCCATTACTTCAATACTTCGTGGTAAAACCACGTAACTCTCCACATTCTTGAAAGTCGTTTATCCAAAAAATCATATTAAGGGGAATGAATTTGAAATAAACCGTCACAGAAATTACATGGTAAATTTTACTTTCAAGTTAATAAATTACTGATCATTTAATTTTATTGGGAATTTAGAATTGTCTTTTCAATTAAATGTCAATAAATATAGCAGTCTGTCACTTGGTAAATCGTGAAAATAATTATATTTATTTGTAATCCCCCATATTTTTCTTAGTAAATAATAATTATATATTTTTATGTATACGAATATTTTTAATAATTTTATATTTATATAAATATTTTGGAAAGATTTGACAAAATAGAAACGACAACTTATATTTCAATAGCATTGTTACTCACTTTGGGCCATGACTACCATTCTAATTCTACAAAAAAAAAAAGAGCCCATACCCTCATTTTAATTAAGTAAACTTTTCTCAAAACCCTCGTATAACTATTCCTATTGCCTTCCCCTTATTACTCCTCCTCTACTGCTTCCCCTTCTCCATTCACGACTCACACACACAAAAAAAAAAAAAAAAAAAATTTCGCTGCACTGCTGCTGCCGCTACACTGCTGCCCTCGCCACCTGCTGCCACCACCAGTCGGTTTCCTTCATTTCCCCTTCTCTTTTATCTTTCTCTCTTTCTTGTTTTAATTTTTGTAAAGCTTTAATCTTTATATGAATTTTTCAATGATTAATAATTATTATGGTTTGATTATGTTTATGAGTAATAAAAGATTGCAAATTTATGAATTATACTTTATTTGATTTATGGAATAAAATTTCAGATTTGGTTTATGTGAGAATTGAAGGTTTAAATGTTGATTTTTCATGATTTTTAGGGTTTAACAACGTGTTGCTAAAGTTATTCAATTTAAGCATGATTTTGTTGTGATTTTGCTATGAATATGATGATGTTTAATTCAACAGCAAGTTCTAAATTTTTCGTAATTAATTTCTGAATTTCGTTCGTAATTTCCCTTAATCACGTTTTCATCACGTCTTGACTCTGGCTCGTCTGATTTTTGCAAAAAAATAGTGTTTTTCGTGGGTAAACAACGCTGTAATAAAAAATCACTACCTTTGGTAGTGTGCACTACGTTCTCGTGGCCAAATTCAGCCTCTAAAAATGATTTTTGGGCAGTTTTAGATTTTTAACGAAGGATTGATGTTATAAATAATTTTCAGATTATAATCCTACTTTAAAGTTGCTGAAATTTTATGCTATAAACTATGTTTTCATGATTTTAACATACAACCTTGTAATTGAACTTTGAATTATTAACTTTGACTATTGTGAGCAATTTAAAGGCATTAATTCAATAGTTTAAGGGGTTTTAAAGTAGTTTTGTATTGCTGTAAATTGCTTGTTTCTCAATCATATATGCCTAACAAACTGAGCTCATACTCGATAATTCATACTTAGCCAAAGTTTACATACTTTATTAGCATGCAAACACAACAATACTTGGCAATAATAAGCAAGATCATGCAAACTTAAAAAAATAAATGGCATAAATGAGGTAAAAACGCGAAATCACACTGCATTCTACCCCTCTTAAAAGGAAAGAGTTACGCCCTCGTAACTCACCTCATCAAATAACTCGGAATATTTCCTTCTCATCTCTTCTTCGGCCTCCCAAGTAGCCTCTTCGTACTCATGATTAGACCAAAGAAACTTCACTATCTTCACATCTTTGTTCCTAGTACTTCGCACTTTGTGATCTAGGATTTTCACTGGTCTTTCTTCATATGTCAAAGATTCATCTAGTTGGATCGTTTCTGGTTGCAACACATGGGTTTCACTAGGCACATACTTTTTCAATTGGGAAATGTGGAACACATCATGCATTTTCTCGAACTCCATTGGCAAAGCCAACTTATAAGCCACTTTTCCCACACGTTGTAGAATCTCATATGGCCCCACATACTTAGCACTTAGTTTCCCTTTCTTGCCAAATCGCATCACGCCTTTTGTTGGTGAGACCTTTAGAAAAACCTTGTCCCCAACATTAAACTCATCATCTCTTCTCTTCAAGTCGGCATAACTCTTTTGCCTATCTTGTGCCGCTTTAATTCTTGATTGAATCAATCTCACCTTACTCATCATATCCTCAATGAAATCTATTCCCAAAGTAACACGCTCACTGCAATCATTCCATAGCACACTGGGCTTCTGCACTTTCTTCCATACAATGCTTCAAAAGGTGCCATCTTGATACTCGTGTGGTAACTGTTGTTGTAGGAGAATTCAATCAAAGGTAAGTTATCCTCCCAACTCCCTTGAAAATCCAAGGCACAAGCTCGCAACATATCCTCCATGGTTTGGTTGGTTCTCTCAATCTGGCCATCCGTCGCAGGATGAAAGGCAGTGCTCATCTTCAAGGTAGTCCCAAGGTTTTCTTGCACCTTCTGCCAAAACTTAGACAGGAATCTCGAATCCCTGTCCGACACAATGTCCTTGGGAATTCCGTGTAAACGAACCACATTCTTCACATAAGTACTTGCCAATTGCTTCTTTTTCCAGGTCTCCTTGATTGGAATGAACATTGCTGACTTAGTAAGTCTATCTACAATCACCCAAATCGTGTCATTCCCACTGCGAGCATTTGGTAATCCTATCACAAAGTCCATGGAAATAGAATCCCATTTCCATCCTGGTACCTCCAATGGTTGTACTTTCCCCATGGATCTCTTGTGATCTATCTTCACCTTCTGGCATGTCAAACACTAAGACACGAACTCGGTAACTTCTCTCTTCATATTCGGCCACCAGTAGAACTCTTTCAAATCCTTATACAGCTTATCTCCCCCAGGGTGAACTGAGTAAGGTGTGTTATGGCTTTCCTCCATGATTCTTCTTTTTATATCCTCACACTCTGTGGTATGCACCATCTCTCCTTGTATCTCAGACTCCCATCCTCATGACTCTTGAATTCGGTCTCTACACCGCTAGTCACTCTATCCCTAATCCGCTGAAATGACTCATCCTCTCCTTGTTTTTCCTTAATCTCCTCAAATATGGATGGTTGAATCGTCAAGGCACTTAGTAATCCTTCTAACTCCCCTTGACTAACGACTTCAAGGTTCAGTCTCCTCATCTCCTCACACAATTCATCAGCCACAATCAAAGCATTAACATTATGACTCGACTTCCTACTAAGAGCATCTGCAACAACATTCGCCTTTCCCTCATGATACTTGATGTGTACATTGTAGTCTGTGAGGAACTCTAACCATCTACGTTGCCGCATATTCAAGTGATCTTGGGTGAAAATGTATTTCAAGCTTTTATGGTCTGTAAAGATCCTACAGGTGACACCGTAAAGATAATGTCTCCAAATCTTCAAGGCGAACACAACAACTGCAAGCTCCAGGTCGTGTGTAGGATAGTTAACCTCATGTGTCTTCAACTTTCTCGGTGCATAAGCGATCACTCTCCCATTCTGCTGCAGAACACATCCCAGACCATGCTTTGAAGCATCGCTGTATACCTCGAATCCGTCTTTCCCATCGGGCAACACTAGTACTGGTGCTGTGGTTAGTCGCTCTTTCAGGGTTTGAAAAGCTAATTCACAGCTGTTGTTCCACTCAAACTTAGTTTGCTTCTTCATAAGAGCGGTCATGGGTCTGGCTATTCTCGAAAAGTCTTTAACAAACCTTCTATAATACCCAGCTAATCCCAAGAAACTACGAACATCGGTCACATTCTTAGGAGTAGGCCACTCACTTACTGCCTTGATCTTTGCAGGATCTATTAATACACCCTCCTCAGAAATGTAGTGCCCTAGAAATGTAACCTTTTCTAACCAGAACTCACACTTTGAAAACTTGGCATACAGCTTGTTAGTTCTAAGAGTTTCCAAAATGGTTCTGAAATGTTGAGCATGTTCCTCCTCATTCCTCGAATACACCAATATGTCGTCAACTAACACAACCACAAGCTTATCTAAGTATTCATGAAACACTCGGTTCATCAAGTCCATGAATATGGCAGGTGCATTGGTTAGCCCAAATGGCATGACTGTAAACTCGTAGTGCCCATATCGAGTTCTAAAGGCTTTCTTTGGAATGTCCTTACCTACAACTTTCAACTGATGGTACCCTAACCTTAAATCGATCTTTGAAAACACACTCGCCCCCTTCAGCTGATCAAACAAGTCCTATCCTCGGTAAAGGGTACTTGTTCTTCACAGTCACGTTATTTAACTCTCTGTAATCAATACATAGCCTCAAACTCCCATCCTTCTTTCTCACAAACAAGACTGGTGCTCCCTAAGGTGATGCACTAGGCCTAATAAACCCCTTATCCAAAAACTCTTGCAATTGAACTTTCAGCTCACTCATCTCAACTGGTGCCATTCTATAGGGCGCTTTATAAATAGGTGCAGCTCCTGGAATTAAGTCAATGGTAAACTCAACTTCCCGTTTAGGTGGCATCCCCGAAATCTCATCCGGAAAAGACATCTAAAAATTCATTCACAATGGGTACATCCTCAATCCGCCTATTCTCACCCTTACTCAAATCCTTGGACACAACAAAAGTAAAATGGATACCCCTTACTCACCAACTTCTGAACCTTTAAAGCAGAAATGATCCCAATGCCCTTTGGCTTCCCAAAACGTCTATAGGACACTGTCTTACCCAAAGGATCACTCAGGTGCACTCTCTGTATCTCACAGTCTATCTTAGCCTTGTATAAGCTTAGCCAGTCCATCCCCAAAATGACATCCAAGTCCCCCAAGTTAAACTTAATAAGATTCGATGGAAAAACAACCTCTCCTATTTTCAAAGGCAAGCCTTTGAATAACCTATTGCAATGAACAAGTTTGCCAGTGGGCAGACTGACTGACACATCGACATGACTCGACTCATATAAGTTTAATTTGCATACAACAGAAGTAGAGATGAAAGAGTAATAGTTTTGAGAAATTATGGATTTTGGGTTAAGTTTCGGGGACAAAACTTCTTTTAAGAGGGGTAGATTGTAATCCCCCATATTTTTCTTAGTAAATAATAATTATATATTTTTATGTATACGAATATTTTTAATAATTTTATATTTATATAAGTGTTTGGAAAGATTTGACAAAATAGAAACGATAACTTATATTTCAATAGCATAGTTACTCACTTTGGGCCATGACTACTATTCTAATTCTACAAAAAAAAAAAAGAGCCCATACCCTCATTTTAATTAAGTAAACTTTTCTCAAAAGCCTTGTATAACTATTCCTATTGCCTTTCCCCTTATTACTCCTCCTCTACTGCTTCCCCTTCTCCATTCACAACTCACACACACAAAAAAAAAAAAAAAAAATTTCGCTGCACTGCTGCCACCTCCAGCTGGTTTCCGTCATTTCCCCTTCTCTTTTATCTTTCTCTCTTTTCTTGTTTTAATTTCTTTAAAGCTTTAATCTTTATATGAATTTTTCAATGATTAATAATTATTATGGTATGTTTATGAGTAATAAAAGATTGCAAATTTATGAATTATACTTTATTTGATTTATGGAATAAAATTTCAGATTTGGTTTACGTGAGAATTGAAGGTTTAAATGTTGATATTTCATGATTTTTAGGGTTTAACAACGTGTTGCTAAAGTTATTCAATTTAAGCATGATTTTGTTGTGATTTTGCTATGAATATGATGGTGTTTAATTCAACAGCAAGTTCTAAATTTTTCGTAATTAATTTCTGAATTTCGTTCGTAATTTCCCTTAATCACGTTTTAATCACGTCTTGACTCTGACTCATCTGATTTTTACAAAAAAATAGTATTTTTCGTGTGTAAATGACGCTCTAATCAAAACTCACTAGCTTTGGTAGTGAGCACCACCTTCTCGTGGCCAAATTCAGCCTCTAAATATGATTTTTGGGCAGTTTTAGATTTTTAACGAAGGATTGGTGTTATAAATAAATTTTCAGATTATAATCCTACTTTAAAGTTGCTGAAATTTTTTGCTATAAGCTATATTTTCATGATTTTAACATACAAACTTGTAATTGAACTTTGAATTATTAACTTTGACTATTGTGAGCAATTTAAAGGCATTAATTCAATAGTTTAAGGGGTTTTAATGTAGTTTGGTATTGCTATAAATTATGTTGCTTGGGTATTAATTGAGCTATTGTTGTTTTGGTTAGGAGAGGACTTCGTAGAAGGTGACTTCTAGTCTTAAGGTGACCAACCAATTCGTGTACTCAAGGTACGTATAAGAATACTAGGAACCTTGATTTTAGGAGCATGTTTAGGGACTTGGAAAAACCTAGAATCATGCTAGGGAACTTGTGGATTGGTTGAAATTGTTTGGTAATGAGTTGATTGATGATAAATGTGATGATTGGTTTAATTTATGTACGAGAAATTTGCATTGATTTTCCTTATGAGCATTATTAATGCAATAATTTGCAAAGTGAGCTTAGAGGCAAGATACAAGGATATATGGAATGAATTATTTTGGTTACTTGTTCATTTATATTGAAATGGAATGAGTAAAGGAAGAATTAAAGTCTTATAAGATGAGGTTGAGAATTTGAGGTGCCTTATGCACTTAGAATGTTTATACACCGAGGTAGTTAAAGGATGTAATAATAAATATTGTTTGTCACTAATAAATTAAGAATTGAATTGGAAACTTGAATGGTTTGAATGATTGATGTATGATTGGTTGTGTTGTTTTGCATTTGAGTCATCACCAAGTTTAAACTGGTAAATCACGTAAAGTGCAAGAAGGATGAGCAATAAAACACTGGATTTGTGCACATCTAGAGTAATGACAAACAAGGGTTGGGGTTCACGGGGTATTAGCCGTGTACTTTTTCAGAGGCCGTCTGATCTATGAGTCTCTTGTTTTTAAATACTTTTAAAATTATAATGAGTTAGATGAGATCTCATACTAACTATGGCCACGGAGTCGCGCCCGTCTGCCATTGGATGTTTATTAATGTCTTCTGAAAGGAGGCATAGGGTTTTCTTTTATTAATGTTCCGAAATGGGGCATAGGGGGACAACCTGGTCAATTTCTTAATCCAACCAAATTAATGAAATGATCAATGCTATTTAGTGATAACTTAGTAATGATTAACAATTGAGTCATGTGTTCGAGTCAATGATTATATTGTGAGTGTACAAAATGCTTGTTAGTAACATGCTAGGGCTCTTTACTATATTTCGTAGCTTGTATGTACTCAGCGTTGCTGATTGCATGCTTTTGTATGTTTCTTCTTGGTCATGGCCTTCGCCCTTCAATGATCCTGTAATGATCCAATTCTTACACTTGTAAAATTGGGGAGCAGATTAATCACAGGTTTTTACACAAGCTGAACTTGCATCAAGGTGATGGGATTTTGAGTGGAGCGTTGGTTAATCTCTTAGCTTATTTCATTTCATAAATTGATTTTGTTTTGGCACTAATTCTATTTACTTCCTATTTTACTGGGTTTTGAATAAGGGCCTTTATGGTTCCAACTTGTAAGACTAAATTTGGTTTTGACTTTTAGTTTTGAAACTTATAATCTTTTAAAAAACTAAGTTAGTTTTCCACTGCTAATTTCTGAAACTAGCCTTAACGTTTGAACACGTGGCGGTAGCACGCTAGTAATTCTCTTAAAGGTTATTAAAAGTATTTACAGGTGAATACATGTTATTACAGGTTATTACAGGATATTACAGGTTAATGCAGGTTTTAAAAAAAAGAGAATTATTGGGGTGTTACATTATTACCCATATATTTTAATTTCTAGAAAAATAAAAAATATATTTGTGTGGGTACAATTATAATAATTCAATTGCATTGCTCGACCAGATGAACAAAATATTCATAACTTGTATTGAACGTATATATAATTAGACAATATAGAAATTAAATTTTAAAGAGTTAAGACATGAACAAAAACATGTTTAAGTACTTAGTTTTAAAGGAACTAAGAACATGCAACACATCATGTTTAAGCACTTAACTCCTTAAACAAAAGTTAGTTTGATTAGACAAAAGAAATCGAACCAAATAAACCATCCTAAGTGTGATTGGGGCTTTTGGTTCTTTTATGTGCCGGTTTGAACATATCAGAGGATAAATCAGAGCTATCTCTTTGCTCTATTATCACCATCCTACCCAAGCTTCTCGGTGGAGACCTCTTTGCTTTCCTTTGTCGCTTCTTCTTTGAAGGTTCACCTTCATTCTCTCCAGCGCTTGTGCTTTCTCTTCCTCTTTACTAGCTCATCTATTAGAACCAAATCGGGGTTAAAGTCGAAACATGCATTGCAAAATCTAGCTTGGCGTTAAAATTCAACATCCTCTACCTTTTTAGCATCCTTCTCCATCTCATCCCACTTCTCTAAAGTTAACACCTTCAGCTCTTGGCTGTTCTCATCTCCCGAACAAAGCTTTTCTACCTCAGGGAACTCCGTAGATAGTTCATCTATATCTAGATTAACTTTTGTTGTCCCCTTGGGATGAGACTCGGCTGTGCTAGAAGTTGGACTCTCCATAGCTATAGTAAAGGAAAGATTTTTAGGAAGATTTTATGAAGTAGATTTTAAGACAAAAGATTTTTTTTGAGAGAAAAGATACACCTTGCATATTTTCAGTAAAAAGTGATTTAATGATCTCTACCTGTATTTATAAGTTGAAATAAATATTTTGATCACTTTAAAGATTATATGATTTTCGAAAATTACCTAGCAATTACCTCATAAAAAGCTATCAATAGTGTTATTTGATAAGCCTTGTCGAAGGGTAATTTAGTAATTTCTTACTTTCATCGCTTGATTTCCAATTGCCAAATCGAGCCTTAAAACACTTCATTTAAGGTTGCGCATCTCAATTCCAATTTGAAAAATCAATTTGTTTTTAACAGGCTCTACCAAACCATTTGTATCGTTTTATGTCTGAACGAAAATCAAACGGCTTAATTTAACTAACTTTCCAACGCTTGGAAAAGCCATAAAAACCTTCAAGGCATCCTTCACCCTATCTCATCACCAATTTACTATCTGATATTCCAAACTTTTAATCCTCGATTCATTGAACTTTACGAAGTATAAAATGACTTCCCTTCCTTTGCAAGAAGTGCTCAAATCCTTTCTAGTAAAAGAATATTCAATTAAGGCTCATGAATTATGTGAGTTGATAAGAAAATACCCTCAAAACTTCATATCTGACTTCCTTTGGCATATTTCATCTTCAACCCGCATCCTGAAAGGCACAACCTCAATAGGGCTAGCGTTTCACTTTAATCTTTCATCTTCTGATGTTCTGCAAGATTTCTGAAATGAAATTCAGCCTAATTTAACCAAGTGTAACCTTGGTAAAGGTTCACCCCGCCTTGCTGCATTAAATGAATTACATCCAAACGACAATTGGGTTTTAAGCCAAAATCCAATTAAAGGTTAGGTGCTAGACTTGACAGCTAGGGGGTGGTTTATACGGCTTTCCAAATTCCATTCCTTATGGGAGAAGAAGATAATTTTCGGCTTCCTTAGACTGGCGACATATGGTAAGATTCCATTCAACGGGTCGTTGACATGTGCTCTCATATCGCTTTGGGACCCTGTAATAAACTGTTTCATTCTACGCCAAGGTTGCATGACTATTACTCTTGGTGATATGGCCTTCCTTACTGGTCTATCACCTTATGATGATGAAGGCCAACAAGTTAGAGTGTTTAGCTTGATTGAAGGTGCTCGACCTTTATACAACAAAAGTCACAACCTTCTGAAGCAGATATTGGTAACATCCAAAAGTAGCAAGGTCGGCTTCAATGCCTATATCTCATACTTCGAATCATCATCGTATTCCTCTAAGGTATCGCAGGAGGAAGAGGTATTATTTATATTATTTGCTCTTACTCACTTAATGATATACAAATCTGGTGGCATTTCTACACTGTTATTGCCACTTGTAGTGAACATTTCCCATAGTAAATCTTTTGTGGCGCTAGGTCCAGTCTTGTTTAAGCAATTTTACAGATGTCTATTTAGATGTAGGGAAGCTCTAAATGAAGGTTAGAGCTTAGAAAATGTGGGTGGTCCATTGTGGTTGGTCACCTGTTGGGGTCACCTCTATACCACTTTATGTATGTAGAAAACTGAGGAGGAAGTCAAGAAAGAGATGGCAGATGAGATAGCTTTATACTCATATAAACTTGACTGCAGGGAGAAAACTTTGAAAGAGGACTGTTATTCATATGCAGAGATATGCTTTAACTATTTTGACTATACAAAAGTTCCTAAACCCAATCTTGTTATTGAGCGCGGGGAAATTAGGTCGTTGACTAACCTCCTCACGGCCAAACAAAATTTATTATAATCCTAAACTAACCCCTAAACAAGTCTAGTGGTAAGTTCGGAGTCGAACCACAAGGAACGGTAATGTTGGATTGTTCTCGATCTAATGCTTAAGCTACGCCGAAGTCGGTTTATGGATAGTGGACACTACAACTACACTAACACACATATAAAGATCAAGATATTACAAAGTCTACTAGGGGCAAAGATCCACTTTGAACAATTAACAAGTCAATGGGAATCGATTTGATAATCAATCATGCAAAGAAAGAATTAAAATGGGAATTAATTACCATCAAGAGCAATCTCTCAAATTCCTAGCCTAGATCCCTCATTGACTAGGTGCATAGAAGAAATTTACCCAAAATGCAATCAAATATATAAATTCTAATTCACAATCCCTTGTCAAACTAGAACTAACATGCAATTAAGTTTGCTATCTTGGGAGATCAATCCAATCTAAAACAAACAACATGCCATCATCAATTCAATCAATTTAATCACACAATTATCATCAAATTTATCTCAAATAACTCAATTAATCATAACAAAGCTTCACTCAACACCTAGTAGAAGGAAATCTACTCAAACATGATTAACAAAGCAATTAATAAAGCATAAAGAGAGAAGAGAGTAAGAAATGCTCATTAATATAAAATGGAGATCTTCAAATCATCAAATTCCTCCTTTGATTATCCAAAATCCATGAAAGCCATTGTTTCTCTCACTTTCTCTCTCCAAAATTTGAGAGTTTCTCTCTCTAAAAACCTAAAACTACTGAAAATATGAATTCCCCCTCTAAAATGAGCAAAAAAATCTATTTATACCCCTTACTAAATTGCCTAGGAAGCTCCGCAAAAGTCGAGCAGCGTGTAGAGGAGCGGGCGCTCCAATTTCGTGCACGGGCGCTCCTAGCTGCAGCAAAATATGGCAGAATCGTTCCAGAAAGTTTGGAGCGGGCGCTCCTCATAGGATGCGCGCCCGCTCCTATCGGACTGGGCAAACCGCTCAGCTTCAAATGAGCATATCTCCCTCGTTTTACAACGGAATTGGGCATATGACCTGTCTTTGGAAAGCTCTCAAGATAAGCTTTCATCTCCAATTGGAATTGTCTAAAAATGTTTTGTAGATCAAAAGATATAGGCGTTTGAAGTTCGATCATTGCAAATCAAGTGCACATTTCTTCATTACTTGTTCTTTTATGTTTTATATTTCTTCAATCTTGAGCAATGAACTTATCCAAGTGTTCCTAAACATAAGAATAAACCAATAAAGTTTAATATAATGCCATAAGCAACCAAAATATGCAAGAAAAGCCAAAATTGAGCAATAACGACATTTCACACGCAATCATGACAAATGTAATAAAACGTTATTAAAACCAAGTAAAAAGATATAAAAACTATGAAAAAATAACTAGAAAACTCTTAAAAATAGCGACATAAATGACACTTATCAGTTATACATTGTCTACTAGAGTTAGACTCTTTACCTGTTAGTCGGTATATGATGAGCCGGATAACCGGGATCCTAACAGTATTTGGGTCTTTGATGCAACCCTAGAATGGCTTAAAAGAGTAGGCATGAGGAAGACCTTTGAGAGGGATTCCCCATTTTGGTGTTTAGTATTAGCTTCTAAGGATTTACCTGCAGGAGAATCAGAACACTTTGGTTTTGAAGCCTACAATCCTTAAATGGTAGCCAGACAATTTGGTCTATGTCAATCTCTTGTTGTTCCTTTGTTCACCACATGTAACATTCCTTGGGACTCCCGGCCAAAATTTCATGAAGAAGATGTTTGGAAGAGTGACTCCCTCACATATCTTACAATCATTTTATAACCCAGGAAGTCAAGCATTGTGGTTTCCTTAAGTTATCTTGAGTGGTGGTATCATGGACCACTTCAAGCTCATGTTGTTGAAGATGCTAAGGCACACTTTGCTGTGAGTGTGGGCAACTATAAAGGTATGATTCCTTCTTAATGCTTTCTTCACCCACTTCTTACTCTTTCACTTACAATCTACTTTTCCGGTAAGAAGAAGACAGTTGTGTCTTCAATCAAAATGAAGGGCAAGACTACCTACCATAAGATTGATCGGTCATCTAAGATAGCCGCAGAGTTTAATTATGAACCTGTGGCCATAGATGACTCACACAGAAGTATCATTCATCCCCACGTTGATAGAGTTGGATTGAGAAAGATGGTATCTCTTTTGACCCTAAGTTCCTTACAGATTTCAAGGAGAAATAGGCATAGGAACATCCCTATGTCAAGACCCAGCACAAGATCACAATCTGCAATTAAAACAGAACCAGAGCTAGAAACTACTAATATCCCTCTTACCAGTAAGTGCATTAGCTCTAATTTGTCCAAGCTTCTTGTATCTTTTTACTCACTATGACTTCCTTCATATTAGGTCTGGCTCCCAATATTAAAAAGAAACGGAAGTCTCTAGACAGGACCACACCTCCCAACCATGTTTCGATTGACAGTGATGAAGAAGAGTTAGGAAATACAACAAACAGATCTCTTAGAGAAAACTGCTGCTTCTAGCCTGTTGTCATTAGAAATGTCACCACTTCGTGATCCCGCACCTTCCTCTCCAACAAATCAAGGACCTGATAATAAGAAGAGAAAAGGTAATGTTGATTCTACTAAGAACCAGAATGTTGTTTCATACAAATAGCCATTGGCGTGTAGTTCATCATCTGGTGGAGAACCTAGAGCTTCAAACATTGAAGGTGATGTGGGTACACAAACAAGTCCTTGTCGATCCAACCTCGAAGCTTCTGTTTCAAGAACAACTCCAGTTTCTTCTCATAAATCAAAGCAATCCAAAGTTCCTGTATCCAAACAAACAGACTAGCCTGCTCAAACTGTTGATGCTAATGTTAATTTTGATTCCCCCCTAGTTTCTAACCCATCGCTTGCGACTTCAGAGTCCACACCTGAGCTAAAACAACCTTCTATTGCTATTCAGGACAAGGTGGTGACCCTCCAAGATGACGCTGAACAAGGAAATAGTAACTTTGTTCCCAATCCAACTTTAGAACTTTTGCCTGAATCGACACAACCCTCTATGACTGTTCAAGAACAAGAGGTATAGACTCATGATGAAACTAAGCCAAAAATTACAGAGTCTATCCCTCTAATGGTGCAAAGCAACACCACAGATGTTCAGACAAGGGATGCTGAGCCTCAGACTTTATCATTCATTATTCTCTCTTTTTTTTTTTTGAGAATAATAATTTTTTCGAGTTTCTCTTTTCATATCATACTTTCCTATTTTTTCGTTTATAGAATAATCTCACGATTTTTTTTGCTCCCTCTTATTTTTTTTTTTTTTTTTTAAGGCAATCATCCCAAGTATGGTTCTTGGGATTTTCTTTTTAAACCATAGAAGAGTTAAATAAATTATATTCTTGAACCAGGGTTAATTAATTACAACATAAAGATGATGACCACGAAAATTGGCACGTTTTATGAATAGGAATAATGATGACGTTCTATTAGGGGGATGCGAACTTCTAATGACAAACCGTATAAGAGGTTGATACACATAAAAATCAGATTTTTGACTTTTGTTTGGCCTTCTTAACTTTGACCAAATGTAAAAGGTTTTTAGAGTCGATAAAAGGTCTTTGGGCTAAACTGGTCCAAACATAAAAGGAACTGGGTCGATATCACATAAAGGTCCAATACGTAGAGGCCGGTTTAAGAGGCTAATGGATGATTTTAATTTTTAAAGAAGTGTTGGCGCCAAGAAGCATAATAGTACAATAGTTATGCGAGTCAGCCATAACCGCTCCATTTCGCCTATAAATAGAAGCGCAATTATCAAAGGAAAGACATCAACAAATCAATCAACAACAAGCATTTCATTTCATTTAAGCTTTCTTCTTAGCTTTCATATAGTGTAGTTTATCACATAGAATGTATTGAAGATTGTTCATCTTTTCCAATTGTATGATCATGGAGGTAACCTCTCCTTCAACTTGTACAATTATAGACCTGACTCTATCCTTTAATTAATGGACTGCATTTGTATCTTTTGTCATATGTTTATCTACTCGTTTCTTTGAGCAATCTTACTTGTTTTACTTTTTTTGGGAAAGCTTCCTTATTGTTTTGATGTACGTTAGCAAGGTTATCAATCTTTGAAACCGGTAACTCGAGGGGCAGCCTCCTAATACTCTAGAACAAGATAGAGTATTTAACTTGTTGGTAAAGAGCAATACTTACCTCAACAAGTTTTTTGGTGACCACAGTGGGAGAACACTAAACTAAATCCATTTAACTTTGTTTATTTGGAAGTTTTTCCCATGGCTCATAAGCATTCAACACATAAAGGAATCACTCAGGAAGATGTTAATTCATCTAAACACAATCCTGAGACTATTTTAAGGGATCAACCATATCTAGAAAATCAACTGCCGATGGAACGTATGGGACATTCTTTCGAACCATTCGAGCCTTACACAAAGGCAAAATGAATTGATTTTAGAAGGAGTAGAAGGCCAATCTCCTACCAGACACTTACTTAACGAAATTCACAATTAATATTACAGCTTAATCTTGACTGAACGCTTCGGGTCGAACCCAATCGAACAACCGACCCGAGACAATAAATCAATCCAAAGGATTAGATGAGTCATCGGAGTATTACGAACAAGACGTCGGATATCGAGCTTAGAGCGTCGAGACCGAGCGTCGCAAGTCGAGTCGAATGTAGAATTCGACGAGATGTGAAATCAAACAAGCAACAAGTTCGAGCCTAGCCGTAGCCTCACATTGGCCTAGCTATGTGAGTGTTAGGCTAGGCGAGATCCCAAACTATGCGTGCCTAGCACATGCACACCACATGGCACAAGCATCGCAAGATGCGTGCATGCGGGTGGTGTGGCTGTGCATGGCTAGGTGTGCTAGCATAACAACCCTAGCCATCCCATCATGCTAGGCCACGCACCAAGCCCTTCGCTAGCTAGCAAGTATCGCAAGGCCAGCAGCATGCTAGGCTTGCTGGGTCTTGCTATCGCAAGCAACGCAGGCATGGTGCCTTACGTGCATGCTAGCGTGCTAGGGCCTGGTGCCTAGCTCATCGCAGCCTCGCATATCGCACAACACCACGTGCTGGGCATGCTTGGCTGTGCGTGTGTTGTTAGCAAGCAGCAGCCTTGCACAACAGCGCCTTGCAGCACACACCAAGCATCAGCGATGCATGCGTGCTGGCTGGCTGCGCATGTGTTGCGGGCTGGCTGGCGATGTGCTAGCTGGCTGGCAGGCTGCCATCCACCCAAGTGGAGGAGTGGTCCGGTTTTTTTGTGGGGACCAATGGTTGGTGTTTTGCCTTGGGGAGCAAGGTGGGTTGGTCCTCTCCCTTGGTGGTCCTCACCTTCTCCCTCTCCTCCCATCGCTACTTGTAGCTTGTTGATTGATTTAGCATTTTATTTTGTTTTAGATTAAAATAAAATAGGGGAAAATGCAAATCTCCCATATTTATTGAGAATGGGAAATCAAGGTTAATTTCCCTATAAATACCCAAGTTTTGGGATTTGGGAAGAACACTTGAGTGGAACTAAAAAGGCATCTCCTTAGTAAAGTGAGAAAACCTTAAGTTCGTAATACTCTAGTTTTTATTAGTCAAGTCCCAACTAACCTTCGAGACTAAGACCATTCGGGTCGGGTTTATGGGTACGAGCCGTTGGAGACTGTCGCGCTTACGAGGTTTAGTTTTTCAAGTAAGAGCTCGGATTCGAGCGAAGCACGCGTGAAGGGTAAGAATGTCTTTTCTCTTTCTCTCTTTTATGTTGTTAATTATGTGATTAAATGTTTAGTTGCTTTAATTAGTGAGCGGGTCTTGGGCGGATTTCTCTTCCGCGTAGAGTCGGACTCTACAAAACCCAACAGTGGTATCAGAGCCGCGCTCATTTTAATTATTATAACTAATAATTAATTGAGGTGATTTAAAATGGATTTAAATTCTGGTTTTGCTTTCTAATTAGATTAGAAGCTCATTTTAATTAGTTTTAATCTCGTATTTTTCTAATTTTGGCCTACGAACCCAGATTTCGACTCAAAAATAGTGATTTTTGGGTGGAATCGATGTTCTAAATCGTTTTTTATTCTCTTTGAGGACTGTCCAGAAGCCAAAATCCATCCAAAAACATGTTTTTCGAGGGGTTTTTCGTTATTGACGAAAATTTTTAAATCTTTAAACCTTGATTAATTATGAGTTTTAAAAGGTAGATTAAATGTATGGTTGCATCACTAATATACTGCAATTATAAACCTTATTAAGCATGTTTATGAAGTCATAATTGGTGCTTAATTTGGTGAGTTCATTTTTCACAAAAACTTGAAACTTTCACATTTTTGCAAATAAATTGCTTCAAGTGTAATTGTTTATGGCGAACTTGTATTTTTGAAGTCCCTAATATTTTAAAGATCCAATCTTTAATTGTTTATTTGGTTGGAACTTTGATTGCTAAATTCCATGTTGAACTAATTTTTGGATTTAATCATTTTAAGTTGATTAAAGTCCTAAAAGTTCAAAATTTGTTATTGAAATTTAATTAATCTTCATATTCGAAGATGTAATTTTTCAATTATACACAAGTTATTGTTGGAAAATTTTCATTGGATGAAAGGATTTTTTTTTTCCAACTACTTAATTTTGTCAAATCTCATTATTAATTTATATTTGATTAAATTAATTATGAGCGTAGCCCTTCAATTTTGTAGCATCAAGATAGACCTAAATTGTTTTAAAGAATGGTTCTTGAATAATTTAGGCTTGTGCACTATTAAAATTGAATCTAATTAAGTTAGACTTATCTTATTTTTCATTTTGCTCTAAATTGATTCTAAAATAAATTTAGAATTAATTTTATGTCACACATATATCGGGATTAAAATCCCAAAATAATAGCATGCAAATCGAGGTAAAATCACCCAAGCACCACCAAGGCTAGCCGGGCTGCTCACGCAGCCCACATGTGGCTGCCTTGGTGCGCATGGAGGTGCTCTCATCTCGAAATGGATGCGGCTGTGTGGCGGGCTAGGAGTGCACAGGGGGCGTGCTTGATGCTTGTGGTGCGTGGCTGCTAGAGATGCCCGCAAGTGCTGCTGGGCAGCAAGGCAGCGAGCCCTAGCAGGCCCAGCCACACCTGCCAGCATGCATGCTAGCATGCGAAGCTTGCTGTGATGCGTGCTGGTGCCAGCAGGCTAGACGTGCCTTGCTAGGCAGGCTGCCTACGCCCAAGCACACCCCAGCCGCAGCTATAAGGCCTAGCAAGCCTAGCCCCATGGCTAGGATGCTAGGCACTCGGTTTTGAGTAGGCTGATTTTATGATGCATGGGCTATGTGTTTTGCGAAATTTTGCTGTTTTAATTATTTTACTTAATTTTTTTTAACGAGGCTAGGCCTCGATTCCTCCGGCACTTGCAAAAAAAATTTTGACAAAATTTGGGTTGACTGGATTAATTAAGTTGGATGCGGAATTTAGTGGGAGCTTCGTTAATTGCATGAACTAATTGCGTCTTAATCACATAAAATATTTAACAACTTTGACTAGTTTTAATTAGGCGCGTTAATTGGATTAACCACCTAAGTTAGTTACTAGTTTGCGCGTGTTATGCATTGTTACTTGTTTATCGTTGTAAAATGCATGGGCCATTCACATATAGTGAATGGATGAATGGAATGTATATTGTTTTACAGGTTTTGTGAAAATGGAAACTAGTGGGGCCCGACTAGGATAGTAAATACGGACTGCCCGTTATGTATTTTTGTAAATCTAAATACGGTCTGCGTACCGTCGCGTATTTTTGTACCTTAATATTTAGATTATTCCTAGTCGTAGTAGCTAGTAGATGCTTTGTTGGCGGAGATGTCTCGAAGACGGCGTTTCTATGAAGACAAGCCAAGATGGTGCATCAAAGAACCTTGAAGATTTAAAGATTTCAAGGGGTCATGCTAGTTGCTAAATGCATCTTATGCTTATGATTTATATATATATTTTGTTTATATATGATTGAATTGTATGATAGATGCATGCTTAGGATTTCAAATGTTGCGATGATTAATTAAGTTCACTTAAATCAACCAACATAGAAACCCTAGGTCCCTAAAAATATTGAGCCAAATTTGCCATTCCAAGAACGACACTTACCAAACTAATGCGCGTGGTGATGGGCTACGCCAAAGCGAGGCATCATCGCTTCCCTAGGAACGTAAGGCATACTAGGTATACAAGTCGTCTTGGTTAAGCTCAATGATATCGGTAAGGAGTTCTTAGATGTCGTGGCAATGGAGATAAAATGTCAAGGAAGCATTATATGCAACGTTTTATCGAACCAAGAGTAGCTTGGAGCTATTAGCAATTGGATTGCTTACCCTAAAATATTAAGTGTTAAGACAAGCCAAAGCATGCTTAATCACTTTTTGATTTGTTTTTTAGGATCTTGGAATCGTTTTATTCTCGCCTAAAAAGGACTAATGTTAATGCGTGGATAAAATGCTCAATAAGATTGAAAATTTGCATGAACGCTTTAAATTTCAAACTTATTGGTTCATGAATGGTTTTTCATTTCAAATTCTTTCAATTGTAGAAACATGTCTGCAAATAACTCAACCAACCAGTTTTCATTACGCTTAATTCTCAACAAGGAGAAGTTGAGTGGGCCAAATTTTCTTGATTGGCAAAGGAACTTGCGTATTATTCTCATGCAAGAGCAAAAGGAATACGTCCTTGATGAGGAAATGCCCGATACTCCCAATAAGGAGGTCACCCAGGTTGCCCTTAATCGATGGCAAAGTGCCAATCGGGATGTCAAGTGCATCATGTTGGCCACTATGTCTCTGGACCTTCAAAAGACTTTCTTTGAAAAGGAGACAGCTTTTGAGATCATTTCTGAACTTCAGAATATGTTTCAAGAGCAGGCCCGAGCTGAAAGGTTCGAAACCCATAGGCAGATCCTTGAGAACAAGCTCAAGAAAGGAGAGCCAGTCGGCCCACATGTTCTTAAAATGATTGGATTATTTGAGAACATGGAAAGGCTTGATGCTGGGTATTCGACCAAGATGGCAATTGACATCATTCTCCACTCGCTGCAAAAAGGTTATGATTAGTTCAAGATGAACTATAATATGCACAGCATGGAGAAAAATCTCACCGAGCTTCATGGTATGTTGAAGCAGGCCAAGCAAACCCTCAAGGATGAGGGAAAGCATGACATGTTCATGGTGAGAAAGGGCAAGCCATTTAAGCACTCGGGCCAGAAGAGAAGATTTAAAGGGAAAATGAAGAAGAATTTTCCGCCTAAGTCATGTGCTGCTAAGAGTGGCAAGGACAAGAAGGTAGCCTCTTCCAAATTCGATTCCGAATGTTTCCATTACAAGAAGAAGGGACATTAAAAGCGGGATTGCCTCAAATTCAAGGAAGATAAGAAGAACGGAAATGTTGCTTCTTCATTAGGTATATTTGTTATAGACTTAAACTTCGCTAGCAAAACATCATGGGTATTATATACCGGATGTGGCTCACACCTTTGTTCCAATGCTCATGGACTAAGGATAAATAGGAGGCTAGAGAAGGGAGAGGTCAAGCTTCGAGTCGGCAATGGAGCAAGGATGTCTGCTGTATCCGTTGGAACTCTCAATTTGTCTTTGCCCTTTGTGCTTGTTTTGGAACTTGAAAATTATCATGTTCTAAGAGTTACAAAAAACATTATTTCAATTTCGTCGTTGGACGCCAAGGGGTTTGAATTTCGAATTAAGAACAATAGTTCATTTTATTTCGATAATGTTTTATATGGTAAGGCATATTCAGAAAATGATCTTTATGTGCTTTCTCTAGACAAACAAGTTTATAACATTGATGATACCGCTAAAAGAGCTAAGACCATTGAGTCGAATCAAACCTACTTGTGGCATTGTTGTCTTGGCCACATTAATATCAAACGCATCAAGAAACTTCTTCAAGTAGGTGTTCTTGACTCATTCGACTTAGAGTCGTTTGAAAATTGCGAAGGATGTCTATTAGGCAAGATGATAAAGCAGCAATTCTCCAAGTTGGGAGAAAGGACAAGTGACTTATTGGGTCTAATACATACGGATGTATGTGGACCAATGAGTACACCCGTAAGGCATGGCTATAGATATTTCATTACCTTCACGGACGACTATAGTAGATATGGTTATGTCTACCTTATGTCGAACAAATCTGAATATTTTGAGAAATTCAAAAGAGTTTCAGAGTGAAGTTGAAAATCAACTTGGCAACAAAATCAAAGCACTTCGATCGGATCGAGGTGGCGAGAATTTGAACCATGAATTCGACGATCACTTGAAAGAAAATGGCATTCTTTCAGAGTTGACACCTCCCGGAACTCCACAATGAAACGGCGTGTCCGACGGAAAAATCAAACCTTGTTAGACATGGTTCGATCAATGATGGGTCTTAGTGAACTTCCTATCTCTTTCTGGGGACACGCACTTCTAACTGCGGCACTAACACTGAACCGTGCTTTGTCAAAAGCTGTCGAAAAGACTCCATATGAATTATTGACGAAGAAACCTTCACGGCTGTCTTTTCTTAAGATTAGGGGTTGCGAAGCATATGTCGAGATTAATTTCTGACAAACTTCACCCAAAATTTGACAAGTGTTTCTTTATGGGCTACCTAAAAGAAACCAAGGGTATTACTTCTACAAAAAATCCGAGAACAAAGTGTTTGTTGCTCATGATGGTGTCTTTTTAGAGAAGGAACACCTTTCCCAAATGACAAGTGGGAGGAAAATCGAACTCGACAAAGTTCAAGAGGTCGAACAACAAAGTCAACCTGACAAAACTAACAATTAAAGTGCTTTAGAAGAAGCTAATGACATTGGTTAGAGTCAAACCCACAATGCAAATGCTCAACCTATTACCCTGCGTAGGTCGCAACGGCCAAGATCTCAACCAGACAGATACCTTGGTATTGTCTTAACCGAAGATCAAGACATCCTAGTTATGGATGAAGATGAGCCAGCGATATACAAACAAGCTATGACAAGCCCCGACTCTGCAAAATGGCAAGAGGCCATGAAATCCGAGATAGACTCCATGTCTGAAAATCAAGTCTGGGACTTGGTTAATTTGCCCGAAGGTTATACACCTATCGGTTGCAAATGGATTTTCAAGTTGAAAACAGACAAAGATGGAAATGTATTTATATATAAAGCTAGACTGGTGGCAAAAGGTTACAGGAAAATTCACAGAGTTGATTATGATGAAACCTTTTCGGCAGACGCAATGCTTAAGTCCGTCCGGATTATCCTAGCGGTTGCTGTATATTACGATTGTGAAATATGGCAAATGGATGTCAAAACCGCCTTCCTTAATGGGATTTTGGAAGAAACTGTGTATATGACATAGCCGGAAGGTTTTGTTGATCCAAGCAATGCTGGGAAAGTATGCAAGCTTAAGAAGTCTATTTATGGACTAAAGCAGGCAAGCAGAAGTTGAAATCTGCGATTCGATGAAGCTATTAGTAAGTTTGGTTTTATCAAGAATCCAGATGAGTCTTGTGTTTACGAGAAGGTCAATGGGAGTGACATCGCATTCCTAGTTTTATATGTCGATGACATATTACTCATTGGAAACAACACTAAATTGTAAGAGTCCGTAAAGGGCTGGCTTAAGAAGTGCTTTTCAATAAAGGACTTAGGAGATGCATAGTACATATTGGGCATCAAGATCTATAGGGATAGATCTAAGAGGATGATTGGATTGAGCCAAAGTACTTATATTGATAAGGTACTGGCACGATTCAACATGGAAGGGGACAAGAGAGGGCACCTACCTATGTCCTATGGCATAACTCTCAGCAAGAAGCAGTGTCCACAGACACCTGATAAGCGAGAGAGGATGAGTCAGATTCCATATGCTTCGCTTATTGGATTGATCATGTATGCCATGATATGTACTAGGCCGGATGTATCGTATGCCTTGAGTGCTACGAGCCGATACCAATCAGACCCAAGAGAGGCGCATTGGACTGCGGCCAAGAATATCCTAAAGTACCTGAAAAGGAACAAGGATAAGTTCCTAGTCTATGGTGGTTGTAAT
Source organism: Chenopodium quinoa (assembly GCF_001683475.1). NCBI lineage: Eukaryota > Viridiplantae > Streptophyta > Magnoliopsida > Caryophyllales > Amaranthaceae > Chenopodium > Chenopodium quinoa. Next base: position 928,787 of record NW_018743252.1, read on the forward strand.
GATTTGGTTGCTGAAGGTTATACTAACGCGAGCTTCCAAACTGACGGAGATGACTCCAAATCGCAGTCAGGGTACATATTCTGCCTTATTGGAGGAACGTTTAGTTGGAAGAGTTCTAAGCAATGCACCACTGCAGATTCTACAACTGAAGCCGAATACTTGGCAACTTCAGAAGCAGCTAAGGAGGCAGTTTGGATTCGTAAGTTCATTAGTGAACTTGGTGTTGTACCCTCTATCAAGGGTCTAATAGACCTCTATTGTGATAACAATGCAGCTATTGCTCAGCCCAGGGAGCCAAGGGAACATCAGAATGTCAAACATGTCAAGTGGCGATTTCACATGATAAGGGAATGGAAATCCGAGGGTGAAATCTGAATTTGTAAGATTGGAATGGACGATAATGTAGCCGATCCTTTGACTCTTAGAACATGTTTGCAATTGTGTTAAAATATTTTATGGATCAAAAGACATGGCAGTTTGAGTGCAAGGGTGTCGATTTTAGGGCAAGGTTTAATATTTTGATGATAACTTCTTCGTTTTAACTCGGAATTGGGCTTATAATATACTGTTGGAAAACTATTTGAAAGGGGTATCCAGATGTAGTGACATTTTATGGATATATTGTGGTTAAATGCTCTTGTTGGCTCAGTTTTCAACAATGTAAGATCCGCTAGATCTAATCATTGCATTTGACGCATTTGGGTCCATTATTAATCAAGTTTAAACATATATGAGCATGTTTTAGGCCTAATTAATAATTGGACTAGGCTCTAAGATAACTTGGTCTCAAATATGGGTTTTAACTACTTCATAATGCATTTCGCAGACCATAAACAATTCAACTTAGATCTAGCAAGAAGAACAAGTTTTTGTAACATCATCGCAATTCCTGTTAGGACAAGAGGCCAAAAGTAGATGTCTACAGTTAGCCCCCAATTTGATCAGGTCTAGAATAGACGATGATCAAAGTAGTGTTGAGAATGTCAAAACTGTCCTCGATTCGCTAAATGTTCAAGACAAGTAGCTACTAAAACCAGAAAATGTATTTTCTGGATTTAGTGCACTAAATGTTTGCAATTGGAACAAAGGTGTGAGCCACATCCGGTATCTAATACCCATGATGTTTTGCTAGCAAAGTTTAAGTCTATAACAAAAATACCTGATATAGAAGCAACGGTGCCGTTCTTCTTATCTTCCTTGAATTTGAGGCAATATCGCTTCCAATGTCCCTTCTTCTTGCAATAGAAACATTCAGAATCGAATTTAGAAGAGGCTACCTTCATGTCCTTGCCGCTCTTGGTAGCGCTTGACTTAGGCGGAAAAGTATTCTTCCTTTTCCCTTTAAAGCCTTTCTTCTTGCCTGAGCGATTGAATGGCTTGCCCTTTTTAATCATGAGCATGTCATGCTTCCCCTCATCCTTGAGCGTTTGCTCGACTTTCTTTAACATCCCATGAAGTTCAGTGAGGATTTTCTCCATGTTGTGCATATTATAGTTCATCTTGAACTGATCATAGTTTGTGCAAAAAATGGAGAATAATGTCAATTGCCATCTCGGTTGAATACCCAGCGTCAAGCCTTTCCATGTTCTCAAATAATCCGATCATTTTAAGTACATGTGGGCTGATTGGCTCTCCTTTCTTGAGCTTTCTCTCAAGGATCTGCTTGTGGGTTTCGAACCTACCAGTTCGGGCCTGCTCTTGGAACATGTTCTGAATTAGAAATGATCTCAAAATCCGTCTCCTTTTCAAAGAAAGTCTTTTAGAGGTCCAGAGACATCGTGGCCAACATGGTGCACTTGACATCCCGATTGGCAGTTTGCCATCGGCTAAGGGCAGCCTGAGTGACTTCCTCATTGGGAGCGTCGGGCATTTCCTCATTAAGGACGTATTCCTTTTGCTCTTGCATGAGAACTATATGCAAGTTCCTTTGCCAATCAAGAAAATTTGGCCCACTCAACTTCTCCTTGTCGAGAATTGAGCGTAAAGAAAATTGGTTGTGTGAGTTATTTGCAGACATGATTCTACAATTGAAAGAATTTGAGATGAAAAACCATTCATAAAACCAATAAGTTGAAATTTAAAGCATGCATGTAAATTTTCAATCTTATTGAGCGTTTTATCCACGCATTAATATTTGTCCCTTTTAGGCGAGAATAAAATGATTACAAGATCCCAAAAATCATAAAGTGATTAAGCATGCTTTGGATTATCTTAACACTTAATATTTTAAGGTAAGAAATCCAATTGCTAATAGCTCTAAGCTACTCTTTGTTCGATAAAATGTCGCATCTAATGCTTCCTTGACGTTTTATCTCCAATGCCACAACATCTTAGGACTCCTTACTGATATCGTTGAGCTTAACTAAGACCAACTTGTATACCTAGTATACCTTAAGTTCCTAGGGAAGTAGTGATGCCTTGCTTTGGCGTAGCCCATCACTACGCACATTAGTTCGGTAAGTTTTGTTCTTGGAATGGAAAATTTCGCTCAATATTATAGGGACCTAGGGCTTCTATGTTGGTTGATTTAAGTGAACTTCGCAACTTTCGAAATCCTAAACATGCATCTAGCATACCATCCATTAATATATAAACATAATTATTTATAGAAAACATAAGTAAAAGATGCATTTGGTAACTAGCATGACCCCTTGAGTCTTCGAGTCTTCAAGGGTCTTCGATGCATCCTCTTGGCTTGTCTTCTTAGAAACGCCGTCTTCGAGACATCTCCACCAAACATGCAACTACTACTAATTACGACTAGGACTAATTTAAATATAAAGGTACAAAAATACGCAACGGTACGCAGACCGTATTTAGATTTACAAAAATTACATAACGGATCGCAGTCCGTATTTACTATCCTAATCGGGCCCCACTAGTTGCCATTTTCACAAAACCTGTGATAAAATATACATTCCATTCACCATTCACTATATGTGAATGGCCCATGCATTTTACAACGAAAAACAAGTAAGAAAGCATAACACGCGCAAACTGGTAACTAACTTAGGTGGTTAATCCAATTAACGCGCCTAATTAAAATTAGTCAAAGTTATTAACCAATTATGTGATTAAACGCAATAAAATTAGCTCAAGTAATTAACGAAGCTCCCACTAAATTACGCATCCAACTTAATTAATCCAATTAATTAAGCCGGTTAACCCAAATTTTGCCAAAATATTTTGTAAGTGTCTGTAAAACCGAGGTCTAGCCCGTTAAAATAATAAAATAATTAAAACGGCAAAAAAATCTCAAAACACATAGCCCAATGATGCCCAAGTGCCTAGCACCAAGCCCGGGGCTGGGTGTGCTAGGCACCAAAGCACGGCTATTGCCCTCGCACACCCCTTGCTGTGCCAAGCACGTGGGAGTGGCTGACATCATCACTCTCGCGTTATTCTGGCCGCATCAGCGTGCTTGCGTGCGAGGAAGACGTGGCCTCAAAGGCCCTAGAGTGTGCTGGGTTGTGTTGCCCAAGGCCGCACACTGCAGCAGTCCACGCACCCACATCGCAGAGCACCGAGCTTGCACCAAGCGTGCACAAAGCTCGCACACACACACCATGTCGCAACACCAAGCGTGCACCTAGCTCGAGCACACCACACAGCAGCGCACCTTCGAGGCATGAGCAGCCCACACACGCACCTTAGCAGCCACATGTGGGTTGCGTGAGCAGCCCAGCTAGCCGAAGGGTGTGCTTGGGCGATCTTTGCCTCGATTTGCGTGCTCTTAGCTCGGGGTTTTAATCCCGATTTGTGTGTGATATTAAGATTAATTCTAAATTTATTTTAGAACCAATTTTGAGCAAAAATTAAAATAAATCAAGTCCAACTTAAATAAATTCAATTTTAGTGCACAAACCAAAATCAATTCAAGAACCATTCTTTACATTATTTTTGGTTCATCTTGATGCTAAAAAAATTGAAGGGCTATACTCACAATGAATTTAACCAAACATAAATTAATAATGAGATTTGACAAAATTAAAGGGGTTGGAAAAATGAACACAATCATCAAATGAAAAATTTCCAACAATAACTTGTGCAAACTTGAAAAATTATATCTTCCAATATGAAGATTAATTAAATTTCATCACAAGTTTTGAACTTTTAAGACTTTAATCAACTCAAATATGATTAAATTCAAAATTAGTTCAACATGGAATTTAGAAAATTAAGTTCCAACCAAATAAACAATTAAAGATTGGATCATTAACACTTTTAGGGACTTCAAAATTACAATTTCACCATAGACATTCACACTTGAAGCAATTAATTTGCAAAGATGTGAAATTACAAGTTTATGTGAAAAATGAACTCACCAAATTAAGCACCAAATATGACTTCATAAACATGATTAATAAAGGTTATTATTACAGTAGATTAATGATGTAATCATACACATAACCTAACATTAACATGCCATAATTAATCAAGGTTTAAAGATTTAAAATTTTTCGTCTAAAACAAAAAAAACCCTCGAAAAACATGTTTCTAGGTGGATTTTGGCTTCAAGACAGTCTTCAAAGAGGATCAAAAACAATTTAGACCATTGATTCCACCCAAAATTCACTATTTTTGGGTCGAAATCTGGGTTCTTGAGCCAAAATTGGTATAATTACAAGATTTAAACTAAGTAAAACGAGCTTCTAATCTAATTAGAAAGCAAAACAAGAAAATTACATCCATTTTAAATCACCATAATTAATTATTAGTTACAATAATTAAATGAGCGCGACTCCGATACCCCTGTTGGGTTTCGTAGTGTCCGACACTACGCGGAATGAAACCCTCCCAAAATCCGCACACAAATTAAAGTAACTAAACATGCATATTAATTAATAAAAATCACATAATTAATTAACAAGGAGAGAGGAAGAAGAAAAGACGATCTTACCCTTGACGCATGCTTCGCTCTTTCTAAGAGCTCGTACTTGAAAGCGTTAGCTCCGCAAATGTGTAAGACTCCAACGACTCTCACCCTCAAGACCTGACTCGTACGGTCCCTACCCTGAAGATTAGTCGGGGCTAGACCAAGAAAACTTAGAGTATTAAAATTAAGGTTTTCTCTTCTTTGAGATCCCTTAAAATTCACAACTCAAGTGTCCCTTCCCAATCCCAAATGATGGGTATTTACAGGGAAGGGAGCCTTGAATTCCAGTCTCCCATCAATGTGGGAGAGTTGGTAAAAATGCACTTTATTCAATTTATTTTAATTCAAAAATCAAATTGAAAATGCAAGTGAATCAACAAACGCCAAGTGTCAAGAGGTGAGCAAGGAGGTTAAGTGAGGACCACAAGGGGGGACCAAACTCCCTTTGCTCCCTAAGTAATCCACCAAACCCGGGTGCCCACCATGCATGAGCTAGCCACGCACATGCTGGCTGGTAGCATGCCTTGGCTGCCTAGCATCATGGCTGGGCCTGCCAGCCAACCCGCACAAGCCTACGCTCAGCCAGCAGGCCACGCACGCCATGCGGGCTGCTGCTACTGCTGTGTTGCTTATGCTTGTGCTAGGCGCTTGACAAGCGCACTTTAGGGCGCGCTTTAGGGCATATTTTAGGATGATTTTGGATGTATTTGGGGCCGCTTTGGCCGATTATTACCTTGTTATGCTTACGTTCCCCATATTACGTGCTTCACGGGTTTTCGGTTTGTTTTTGATGTGTTTTCAGGTAATATCAACCGAGTTTAATCGGATCCCGAGACCTTGATGCGTAACTGAGCTAGCCTTGACCGGAGTCCGAGGAGTTAAGGAAGTTCAAGTGCCGTGCATTGATTACATAGCACAGGCAGCACGGCCGTGTTGCCATAGGCACACCCGTGCTGGCCTATAAGCAAGCAACCCCAGGCAAGGCAGCACGGCCATGCAAGCCAATAGCACGGCCGTGTCAGTATCCACGCACCCGCACGGCCGTGCAGGCCATTAGCACGGCCGTGCCAGATGTTGCCCGTGCCCGTGTCAGCTTCAGTATGAGCCCCGTGCTAGAGCATATTCAGCACGGCCGTGCCAGGAAGCTGCACGGCCGTGTCATTTTTAGCACGGCCGTGCCAGGAAGCTGCACGGCCGTGCCATATATAGCACGGCCGTGCCAACTTGAAGAAGAAACCCGGTTTACTTACTGACAAGCTAGCACGGCCGTGCCAAATACAGCACGGCCGTGCTGATCCAGGGTTAACTGCGCGCTTGACTTCTCCGAATTAGAAGACGTATATAAGGCCCGATTTTAGGAGGATTAAAAGACAGTTTGAGAGATAGTTTTGAGAGCCTTTGTAGAGAGTTATTGGAGAACGTTCTTAGTATTAGAGATTCATTAGTTTTCTTAGAGAATTTCCTAGAGATTTTAGCTTTCTTGGATTGATTTGAAGCAAGATTCGCGAAGGTTCTTTGTATTATTCATTGACGACGGATATCAAAGTTCTGAACTTTTCCATTGATTCGCATCAATACAATTGGTATTATTCATTCTTGTTTATTAATCAAGCTTTATTATTCCTTAATCAGAATTCATGTTTATATCTATTATGCTTTTGGAATTCATTATTGCTTTGATTATGAATATGTGTGAGTAGTCTCCTAGCTAGGGTTTCGGGATGAAACCCGGCCTAGGTAATCTATGTAATTAAGGATTGATTTTGATAAACAGATTGTGATTAAATTGATTATATGCGATTGCATGTTAATTCATTATAATAGGAGTAGCTAACCTAGAATCTTGAATTTGATTGCATGATATTCTTGATTTGAACAAGAGATTGTGAATTGAGTATTTCATTATTGAATGTGGTTTGATTATGTATCGAGTAATGTTAAGTGCATGAGAAATCCAAGCTTAGTATTGCCCGTTGTCTTCCTATCACATGATTTTGATCAGACTTATAGTCTTTGCATATCCCGTTTGTCTCTGTGATTCCTTGTTGCTTAGTTACCAATGGTTAGGCGGATTCCCGTTCTCCCTAGTGTCTTAGTTTATTGATTTATTCCATCTTATTAGTATTATTTTAGAACACCATTTTCCATTGATTTCGAACTAGCTTAGGTTTAAGATTGATTTGCAATTACTCTCGTTCCTCGTGGACCGAACCTTTATTTGCCATTGTACTTGGTTATAGGGTGTTCGTATAAGTATTGTTTGATTGAGAGTTAGATTGTAGCGACTGATTTAACCCTTGTCAGCGCTGCCCAGCACGCAAGCACGCATAGCCCATATGCATGCTTAGCTTGCGGCATAGCCATGCGATGCGGTTGGTTCCCTATGCTAGCCTAGCCTTCGCATGGCTAGGCCAATGCGAAGCTACGACTTAGCTTGAACTTGTCCTTTTCCTGATTTCTCGTCTCGGTGAATTTTAAATTCGACTCGACTTACGACGCTCGATTTCGACGCTCTAAGCTCGATATCCGACGTCTTTGTACGTAATACTCTAATGACTCATCTAATTCTTCGGATTGATTCGTCGCCTTGGATCGGTTACTCGATTGGGGTGTGACCTGAAGGGTTCAGTCAACATTAAGCTGTAATATTAATTATACATTAATATTACTGATCGGAAGCGGCCTCCACCTAGGCATTCTGATCACTTGACCTCACTGAATAATTAGCTTTCTAATAATTCCGATCCGAACCCTCTATCAGAATAATACACTTGTTGGAAGGACACCATTCCTTTTAGTTTATCACTAACCTGGCTGGAAAAACGAAAGTGTTTTCTCCTCTTCTGAAACTCAAACAAGGAGAAGAGTTTAAGTGGGATCCTGAACATTAAGAAGCCTTCAAACAAATTAAGAGGAAGTTGGATACTCCACCAGTATTAATTCCTCCCCAACAAAATGGAAAGCCGTTAAGGTTGTATCTTTCAGCTACAAAAGATTCAATTGCAAGCATGTTAACCCAAGAGAATGAACAAGCAATTTTCTATCTATGTAGAGTCTTACATGATACAAAAACCAGATCCACTTATGCTAAGAAATGGTGTTTGAGTTTTTATGATGCTTCTATTAAACTTAATCATTATTGTATGGATTTTTCAGTGGAAATTATCTTACCAACAGATGTGCTCAAATACCTATTAAATCATCCTTTCAACAAAGGAAGGTTGTGTAAATGAAGTATGCATCTATCACAATTCGAGCTGACTTATGTGCCTCAAAAGGCTGTGAAAGGACATGTGCTGGTTGATTTCTTGGCTGACTATCCACCTATGGAGAATGTTATGGTCTAAGAAGAAAAACCATGGACTATGTAGGAGAGAGTTAGCTGGAGCTAGAATTGTAATTTATTCACCTTCTAGAGTAGTGACGAAGATGGCGATCACTTTTTCAACTCAATGCACAAATAATAGAGTAGAGTTTGAAGCCTTAGTGATCGGTTTAAGGACTCTGAAAGATAAAGGAGTTACAAGGGTTAAGGTGTTAGGCGATTTGCAATGGGTGATAGCCCATGTAAACAAAGAATGCAAAGGAATTTTACCTTTGGCGATGACCTTTTCATCCATTGTTCAAGATCTTATCAATGCTTTGGAATATATTCAAGTCTCCCATATCCCGAGAGAAGAAAACAGAGAAGCTGACTTTTTGGCACAATAAGCATCGCTGCCTGATTGGAAGGTTTCGATGAATCAGTTATCTATATAAACACGTACAAATTGAAACCTTTAGATGAAAGAATAAAGGAAGAAGTGCACAAGTACAGTATCCTTGTTCAAGACATAGATTAGAGAGAGGAAATTAAGGAGTACTTGAAAGACCCTTCAAAAGGAAAAGTTCCAGCAAAAGCTAGGCTAGCAGCTACCAAATACTTTCTTATCGGGAGTAAGCTGTATAGGAAAGATCCTCAAGGTGTTTTACTAAGGTGTGTTAGCACAAAGAAAGTGTTAACCATTTTAGCTGAGGTTCATCATGGAATTTGTGGGTCACACCAAGCAGGGACTAAGATGAGGTGGTTAATCCATCACATGGGATTTTATTGGCCTTCAGTTAGACAAGATTGTTTGCAGTATGCAAAAGGTTGTAAACAAAGTCAACGCTTTAGACCAATAAATAAGACACCAACGAATTGCACCCCATTATCAAGCCATTGCTTTTTAGAGGTTGGGCAATGGATGCAATTGGGCCTATTAAACCTCCCTTGTCGGCTCACCATGAGTATATCCTAATAGCTACAAATTACTTTACAAAGTGGATTGAAGTCTAAGCTTTCAAAAGCTTAAATGCAAGGGCAGTAAACTTGTTCTTAGAAGAGAAAATCTTTACAAGATACGGGATTCTAGAATCCATAACCGTAGATCAAGCAACCATGTTTACAAGACATGAATTCAATTCTTATCTGAAGGAATTTGAGATCTAAAAGATTCATACAACCCCTTATTTTACTCAGGCAAATGGATAGGCTGAAGCCACTAATAAAGTAATTTCTAAAGGGATTGCTAAGATGGTGGATGAAAATCCTAAAAATTGGCATATTGTCCTTCACTATGCTACTTGGGCATATAGAACGTTAATGAGAGATCCAATAGGAACTACTCCTTACCAACTAGTGTATGGGAATGAACCTATTGTACCAGCAGAGTTAAGCGCTAAGTCTACCAGAATAGCTAAACAGATGGGTATAAGCCAGGATAACTATCAACAATCTATGTCCATTGAATTGATAGATGTTGAGGGTGAAAGACTCCAAGCACTAGCTAAAACCAAAGCCCAGAAAAGACAAGTATCAAAATCTTATAACAAAAAGGTAAGACATAAAATCTTTTTGGAAGGGGATTAAGTGTAGAAGATGAAATTTCCTGAACATGACTATAAATATCATATCTTCGGTAAATGGTCTTCCAAATGGGAAGGTCCATTTAGAGTTCACAAAGTCGTGTATAGGAATGCCTACTTACTACAAGGGTTAGATGAGGAAATGTTTCTAAGGGCACGTAATGGAAAGTTCTTAAAACAATAAAACCCAAGTATATGGGAACAGTATAATAGTTTGCAACAATAACACCCATCATCAGAGGCTTTTGATAAATGAAACGTATTGTTTACAAACAAAGGGACTTTTTAGCCATTGCTTTGTGTTTAACCTCAGAAAGAAGAACCTTGCATTTATTCATCATCATCATTTGATTACCATGGTGATCAAACTGAGACAGATTTTCTTAAACTATTGAAGCACTCTCAGATATCTGGCGCTTCAATTATTTCTTCTCTCTTCTTCAATTTAGGAGCTTTTGTTCTTCCAAAGCTCTCTTGGCCTAAAGTTTCTTCTCTTCCTTCATAAGCTCGTCGATCTCCGTTTGCAAGTGGTCCATCTCCACATCTAGCTCTAGGTCTTTCTTCTTCAAAAGATCTCGTTGCTGAAAAACTTGGGACACTTGTTGGGATATATTGGAGATCATTAAAGGAGGAAGAGATGATCTTTTGTTGGCCAGTTCAATAGCACATGCTTGAAAGGCGACGGATAAGTCCTCCCACACAACAGAATCATTATTTCCCAGTAAATTAACTTGAGTCATAAGTTCCAAAGATAGCTTAACTTGTTCACTTGACGCTTCTTGCAAGTTTATTCTCTCACAACAATCTAGGAATTCATCAAGAAGTTTGATCTCTGGAGATGTAGACACTAGGACATATATGTTCAACAGTAAAGCGTTAGTCAAGTAAAGACTAAATAAGCATGATAACTTTACAAGGCTAGAATGCTTATTTTCATCTGATGCTTGCACTGTTAAAGTCTTGTTGTTTTAAATTCCTCGATTAAAAGTTGTCAATGCTGAAAAACAACAAAGCATATTAGACACCAATAGAGATGCAGAAAAGGAAGACTTCTGCCATTTACCTAAATCAAGAGATGCATTCTTTTCCATAATAGCTTCATCACAAAGACTTGATTTTGCAATATCAGTCTTGATTTAAGTGAACTTAATTAATCACCGCAACATTTGAAATCCTAAACATGCATCTATCGTACCATTCATTCATATATAAACACAATTATATATAAGACATAAGTAAAAGATGCATTTGGCAACTAGCATGACCCCTTGAGTCTTCAAATCTTCAAGGGTTTTCGATGCATCCTCTTGGCTCATGCTCTTAGAAACGCCGTCTTCGAGACATTTCCACCAAATATGCAACTACTAGTTACTATAACTAGGATTAATCTAAATATTAAGGTATAAACACAAGTAGAAAACAGTTAATGGGAAGCCCTAAATGGGGAGTGGTTCTTAAAATCCGCTTTGAAATCCCTACACAAACCCACCCAAAAAAAAAAAAAACATCAGACCTTAAATGGCAAGTGGTTTGGGTTGAACCGCTACCAAAAGAGCCAAATTTGCCATTCCAAGAATGACACTTGTCGAGCTAATGCGCGTGGTGATGGGCTACGCCAAAGCGAGGCATCACCGCTTCACTAGGAACGTAAGGTATACCAGGTATACAAGTCGTCTTGGTTAAGCTCAACGATATCAGTAAGGAGTCCTTAGATGTTGTGGAAATGGTGATAAGATGTCAAGGAAGCATTAGATGCAACGTTTTATCGAACCAAGAGTAGCTTGGAGCTATTAGCAATTGGATTGCTTACCCGAAAATATTAAGTGTTAAGACAAGCCAAAGCATGCTTAATCACTTTCTGATTTTTGGGATCTTGGAATCGTTTTATTCTCGCCTAAAAGGGACAAATTTTAATGCGTGGATAAGACGCGTAATAAGATTGAAAGTTTGCATGTATACTTTGAATTTCAAACTTATTATGTTATGAACTTGATAAATGGTTATACTTTGCACTTATATTTGTGGAATTCTAAATCAAATTATATTTTTTTCAATGATTGGTAAAGGAAATCTTTTGAGAATGGTTCTCAAAGAATGGAAACGCATTTCTAATATACAACCTCTCATAATTGACTCTTATGACTTAAGTCCGAAAGGACGGTTGGACATCATGTATTCAAAATACTGGGTAGTTTTGATGGACATGAAATATTGAGTTGAAAAACTCAAATTGTCAATAGTTGACAACCAACATATCTTTTCGCTTCATACACAAATGAATTGGACTCATTGATGTAGCAATTCAAGTACAAATTGAAGGAAAAGATGGAACTTTGTTTTACGGCGCATTAGATGCTTAATTATGCCTAACAAAGTGTAAAAGTCAAGGCACTTAAGGAAATGGTTCTTAAATTTATGAGATGGTGTATGATAAGAAATATAGGAAACGAGGAACAAAGGAAAGGAATAAGATTCCTTTTCTACCCATGAGTTCATGTTATTATGGTCAACTTAGCAATTCGTTATCTTCATAAGTATTGGATACTGCTTGAGTGTTCCACTTTGAAAGTGACCTCAAACCGTTGAAGACAAGCTAAGTTATTGACTTACAAGCTTAGAATGTAGCAAGTAGTGCTACATCAGTTGTAATGTCATTTGTTTTGTTTAAAGTCCTTTTAAGCCAAGGCTGGAACGAATAATGGTTATTGTGTTCCATAATCAGCAAACGATCTGTTTACACACAGAAAGACTCACATTCAAAGTAAAAGAGCAATAGTTGTGCTTTTTATTTGAATGGCATGGTTGTCTGAGCCATGAGTCAAGAATGCTAGATTATAAACAAACATTTTCCTAACATGAAAACTCACAAGGTTCAAGTCATGGACATGATTTGTGTTCCAAACATCTTTAGCAATGTCACATCGACAAGAATGTACTCAAGGCTCTATTAGATAGAGTCTTGATAGTTGATCGATTCGAAATCGTTCTAAGACAAGCAAGTCTTACTTGTTGAAATTGACAAAGAAAGGAGCTATTGTGCTTTGTATAAAAAATTGACTCCAAAAGCTAAAGAGGATTCCATTACTTCAACGTCTCAGAAGAATTTGAAAGAATGTGGCTACATTCATCAAATGTGAACAAACTAGCCTTTGAGTAGCTCAAATGTTCTAGGAAGTATAGAATCGACTTGGCAAGATATCAAAACATCTAGATTAGATTGAGCAATGTTTGCTTGAGCCAAGAGTGATCATATCAAACTTATGAAATTGAAATTTCATAATGAGCTCCACAAAGAATATAGTATGTCTTGACGGAGACCTCGATTCCATTTGGAAATGACTCAAATGATGGTGGATCACATCCCTTCCTATAAAGTTCTTAAAGATTTGCACAAATGACTAGTGTTACACTAAACAGAAAAATTGTCGAAGCTATGAAAGGACACCATATTCAGTTATGGATAGAAATAGTTTCTAGCGTCTTTTCAAGTATATGTCTAGGGCTCTTAGCTCAGTGGGAGTTCATTGGCTCAGTGGGAGCTAAGTGGCTCAATAAGGGCTAAGGTAGCTCGAGAAGGAGCTAACTGTTTATTTCACACTTTTACCCAAAGGCAGTATACATGTTTCTTTGTAAGTATTCAAGTGAGAGTACGGGCATTACTTCCACAACCTAATTGAGAACATAGTATTTGTTGCTCTAAGTGGTGTCTTTCTGGAAAGTAACACATTTTCAAAACGACAAGTGGGAGGAAAATGAACTCGATGACCATCGAGATTAGCAACAAACTAGAACTGAGAATCTCCAAAGATTTTAGAAGGGCTTCATGAAAAATACTTGATCAAGAATACTCAAAGGACTTTACAAGTGCCTTAAATGAGAATTCAATACTCACAAAACTTTAGAAGTGGTGGAGTAAGATCAATATAATCAAAGGGCTTTAAAAGCACCTTGAAACTCAGTGTTTTATGCAATTATTACCATTGGATGGTAAGGGAATAGTGTCTTGTAAATTAGTTACGACAAATCCTAATTTTGAATAATGGTTAAAGGCCATAAAATCTGAAATGGACTCCATGTTTGATAATCATGTTTGAAACTTGATTAATTTGCATGAAGGGTGAAAGACCCATCAATCACAAATAAGTTTCAAGGAGAAAACTAACAAATGTGGAAATGTATATGCATACATAGCTGGATTAGTTGAAAAGGATATTCACAGCGTTGATAAAACCTATTCACTAATCGGAATGCTTAAGTCTTTTCATGATTATTCTAGCAAAATTGCGCATATGAAATATGGAAAAATAGATAACGAAACCGCCTTCCTAAAATTGGATTTTGGAAGAGACTATGGCAATAGTTTAAGGGTTTTGAGAATCTAAATAATGCTAGATTTGAAAGTAAGCTCAAGAAATCCATTGTGGGATTAAGCGAAGCATTGCATATAGGAATTGGAACATGTATTCTCATAAAGTTAATAAAAGGTTTGGCTTATGGAGAATCATAGAAATTCTTATGAACAAGAAGTTTAGTGGGAGCATGAGTCAATCTTGTATGGTCCAACAAGAAGTTTACGAACTCAATTGTGAAATGACTGTCAAATGCTAAATGCTTAGATTTGAAAGGATTTTCGACAATGGACAAAGCAAAAGGCGATACTTAGTACATAGTGGGAATTAAGATCTATTGGATAGACTTAATGAAATTTACCGTGTTGAACATGAAGGACTTTGAAAGGCTTTCAACCCATATGTATAAAACTAAGTAAATGTTTGAACTAAGTATAAGCTAGGCTAATACTAAATCAAACAAGAAAGACTCTAGGAGAGACTTTCAACCGTATCATATAGAAAACAGTTTAGCAAGACTCGGTGAAATTGGAAGAGCTAAAAGGTCACATGAATGGAATAAATTGGGAATAATTCTGCTATTGAAACCATCATGTGTGCTATTATATGGAGTCGTCACTCAAATTACATGCTTAGAGCATGAGAAGTATCAAATACCAATCAATTTAAATCTAAGTAATGGATCGTTAAATTATGATCAAGAACATCCAAAGTACTTGGATAAGTAGAAGGGATGAGTTCTTGACGTATGGAAACAATTGTAATTTGAGAATTGATGTTGCAAGCACATCCTTAGCAAGGATTAGATCCTTAATAAAGAATTCGCTTATAAGCACGAGCTAGACTGCGTCGTGGCTTGAAAAATGGTAACATGGACGCGCATCCACAAATAATGTGCAAAAATTCAAGGTAAATTTTCATTATCACAACTAGGGTCTCCCAAATCATTGTGAGCCGTTTGGAATGAAATCCGAGCAAAGCACCATCAAAAAGTCTACTGAAATATATGTTGAGAATATTGTTGCCTGGAAGGCAATAATAGAAAAAAGTGTTCAATGGAAAGTTTGTTGTCGAACGTTGATGATTGTAGGTTGTCGAGTTGAAAGATCTCAAGTCATGAAAATGAGTGAGAGCCATCACTTGGACAATAATCCTAAATCACATATGATCCATAACACTCTCAAAATTTTATCATCTTATTATGAAATTGTTCGATAATGAAGATGCTAAGATTTGCAAAATAATAATAACTAAACCTATGCAATAAGTGAACGACAACATTCACCAGAATTGCATGAAAGAAATCAAGCATATTAAATATGGGTATGATTTCTATAAATGTTTTATGAAGAGTGTTACTCTTGAAACATTTGGGGAAAACCATTTATCATTAGATGAAACATTGAAAGGTTTCATAGTGGAATAATAATTTTTACAAATAAATTCCACAAACTATTTAATTGTGGTTTAGAATTAAATAATGAATCCATTCGATTTATGAGAATATTCAAAACAGGGTATCAAGATATTGTCTTGGATAAAGAAACACCTGTTAAGTGAACACTGAATATGTAAATCGAAAATTATCCCTAATAAAGGTCATTTAAATGATGGACGATTAATGACCACATGAGATTAGTGTGTAGTATGATTTATAGCACCGTTTCTTGTGCTACGAGGACATGATAGTCATAAATCATTTGCACAGGTACTAGTTTGGAACTGTACCGGATTGACCTATGAGAGTACTTTAAGAGATTTAAAATCGTCATAGGTATATTTCTCATTATAGCTATCAGAACCTTTTTCCTCGACCATGAGTATTGTAAGTTCTCTTGTTTGAGTAGTAGTCCGTTTTGATGTTGTCAAACATCAGCCGTAAATGGGGATTATAACGGCAACACTCGGGCGGCTAGGTCCTCTTAGTAAGGGAAGCTCACAGTACAAGACTGGGAATGTCCCCCTATTATTAACAATAGGGAATATGTCTTTGTTGTTTACAAGGCCTCTCGAACAACGAGACTGTGAAAATGCATGGCCGTGCTCGGGTGGATTTTAGAAATCATCTGCTTATTGACAGTCGAACTCGGAAATCGAGAAACACTTCTGGACGCAATAAGGATGATGAAGAATCTTACTTTATAGTTCATGAAAAGACATTAAGTGACATAGGAAATGGGCTATACACTAACTGCACACTTGTTCGGAAGGACAAGTGGGAGATTGAAAGGAATGGTGTCCTTCCAACAAGTGTATTATTCCGATAGAGGGTTCAACATTATTAGAAAGCTAATTCTTCAGTATGGTCAAGTGATCCAAATGCCTAGGTGGAGGTCGCTTCCGATCAGGAATATTAATGTATAATTAATATTACAGCTTAATCTTGACTGAACCCTTTGGGTCACACCCAATCGAGTAACCAATCCGAGTCGACGAATCAATCCGAAGGATTAGATGAGTCATTAGAGTATTATGAACAAAGACATCAGATGTTGAGCTTAGAGCGTCCAAACTGAGCGTCGCAAGTCGAGTCGAGTTTGGAATTCGACGAGACGTAGAATCAAGCAAGCGACAAGTACAAGCCAAGCCGTAACCTCGCATTAGCCTAGCCATGCGAGTGCTAGGCTAAGCGAGAGCACCAACCGCATGCATGCTAGCGTGGTGGGCATCGCACCCAGCCACACGCATAGCCGCAGCTAGGCTGCGCTTAGCTAAAAGCATCGCAAGCATGGTGCTTTGCGTATACATGCTATTCGTGCTTGCTAGCATGCTAGGGCCTAGCGTCCAGCTCTTCACAGCTTTGCACCAAGTAGCGCACTTGCACAGCACACGCATCGCAGCAGCGTGCTGTGTGTGCGTGTATGTGAGCTGTGCGTGCTTGCTAGCCAAGCAGCACTAGCCATCGCAGCGTGCTGAGCGTGCTTGCTAGTGAGCAGCACCAAGCACCACGCCACTTGCACACCAGCACGCACTAAGCAGCAGCAGCAGCATCGCATGCGTATGATGGCCAGCTGCGTGCTGGTTGGCTGGGCTGCCCAGCCTTGGTGTTAGGCGCCAGCTGGCAGCCAAGGCAGGCTTCCAGCCAACCAAGTGGTGTGGTCAAGCATGGGGTCTTGGCGGGGACCAATTCTTGGTGGCTTTGCTTGGTGAACAAGGAGTATTGGTCCCCCCTTTGGTGGTCCTCACCAACCTACTCCCTCCATGTGACACTTGGAGCTTGTTGATTGCTTTGCATTTTAATTTGTTTTTTAATTAGAATAAATTGGTGAAAAAATGCAATTCTCCCACATTGATGGGAGAAGGGAGATCAAGTCTCCTTTCCTCATAAATACCCAAGTTTTGGGTTTAGGAAAAATCACTTGAGTTGAACTTAATAAGGCATCTCCCTTTAGGTGAGAAAACCTTTAAGTTTGTAATACTCTAGTCTTTTCTTGGTCTAGCCTCGACTAACCTTCGGGGTAGAGGCCGTTCGGGTCGGGTCTCGAGGGTGGACTCGTCGGATGCTCTCGCACTTGCTGAGCTAAGGATTTGAAGTTTGAGCTTTATAAGAGCGAAGCACGCGTCGAGGGTAAGAATGTCATTTCCCTTTCTCTTTCTTTTGTCGTTTAATTATGTGATTGCATGCTTAGTTGCTTTAATTAGAAGGCGGGTCTTGGGCGGGTTTCTCTTCCGCGTAGTGTTGGACGCTACGAAACCCAACATTGAGAACGTACACTTAAAACCTTTTCTGCCAAGCATTCAAATAATGAACAAAAGTCTAAAATGTTTGTTTTTTTTGTCCTTTTAATAGAAATTCACTTTAAGAAAGTTTGTTGATGAATAATGTCAATAAATTCACGAACAATCATTAATGGAATGTCACGATTTGTATTGACTTCAACAAGGTATTCATCTAAGGATTTTACTTTAGGTGAACTATTTTGAAAAAGGTAGAAGAGAAAGAAAAGGAAAATTGGATTGAAAATTTTCATCAAATTTTTAGAAATATTAATTAACCTGAATACACTCCTTAAAATGATTAATATACTCAAATGTGGTATTTGTTGATCATTTAGATTACAATAGAGATTTTTTTTTTTGATTCTCATATTGCTTATCTTTGAAGGATAATTACTATTGGTTTAAAAATAATGGTTGCCTCCGACGTAAATGGGAAGCGGTTCAAATCGCTGCCCGGTTTTTTTTAAAAAAGTGGGATCTTTATAAAAAATGAAACCCTTCCCTGGTTTTAATTCCCCGCTTCATCTCTTTCAGTGTTTCACTCCTCCTGTTCATTTCGCACTCCCCTTTTACTCTCAAACACCGGCACTCCACCACCACCACCATTGTTACTGCTTCACTTAACCCCACCACCACCACCATCACCAAGTCGTTGCTTCAAACATCACACCACCGCCACACCTAACATTGCTACTACTGCTGCTGCTGCATTGGGTATTGACTCGGCGCGACCACCGCAGCCACCATCGCCGCCTCCACTACAGTCGCCTGCATTGGGTGTTGCTGCTGCTACGTAGTCCCTGCTGCCCCTTTCACCTTGCATTCTCTCAATCCACTGTTGCATCTACTTCACACGGCACCACCACCACACCTCTCCCTCTCACCCCATATTCCTTCTCTTTGTCCCTCTCAAATTAGGGTGAGTTCATGCTGAATTTTACTTCCTTATCTATATTTTCTCAACAATTTCCCAAATTTTAGGGTTTCAATTTTAGTTAACCCAATTTTATCTTAATTATTTTATTAATTATTTGTATCCATAATATTAATTGTTACCTTAATTGTTTAAATGTTATATGTTCTTTGAATTTGAGTAGCGATTTTTCTGAATAGAATAGTTATTAGTTAACTAGTTAGTTTGTTTAATTTGGTTATTAAAATATAATGTAGTAGGATTTTTGGCAATTTTAATGGATGAATAGATAATTTAAATATCGGCAAATCCTAGTTTATTGGTAATGCATTATATGAATTAATGAATGGATTGTAAGTAAGCTTAGTTTGCTTGTAGGTAGTCTAATTAGCATTATATGAATGAATGAACTTGTGTATTATTGAATGTCAAACAAATGCAAATTATTGAATGCTTGCATCGTCATTTGTTTAGATGCCCGTTCGAGCCTTTCTTAGTAGGAAAAAGTCTTGAATAGTTCCCGGTTGGGACTGTTCTTGGACGTTTAATCTCACTTAGGTAGTGAATGTATGTCTCTATTTCGATTTTAAGGAATACCTCGGCTTATCATTTTGTCACATGTTCTCTGGGTGCATATGTAGGTAAGTAATTACCTACATTGTGTACTTGGAGAACTAGGGGGAAATGCTGCTGGATTTTCCTTAAAATTGGAAAGTTGACATACATTCACTAGTGAGATTAGACGTTCAAGGATGGGTTAGGTTGGAGTGATAAGGACCTTTTGGGAGCATTCATTTTTACCCTATATGAACGATATATACTATGTACTTTGATTGACATAATATATGTTGCATTTATACATTATTTGTAATGTGTTGGTATGTTTAAAGGCAATTTAAAACATCGATGGATCGCGGTTGGATGTATGGTAGACGTGATACATTGGAATTCTTTAATGGGGTCCAAGAGTTTTGCAAGAGTGCTTCACAATATCAGCTCAGAACGGGTGTGAATGACCTTTATTGTCTTTGTGTCAATTGTAATAATGTCACAATTGGTCGATAATGTTGATACCATTGTGGATCATGTGGTATGTCATGGGTTTAGGCCTCAATATCATGTGTGGGTTTGGCACAGTGAAAAGGGATCGTATAGAGAGAATGTTGTTGGGAATGATACGCATGATAAAAGTGTCGAGATTCGTGTGGAAGAGGAATATGGGACTGATGATGGTGAAGATGGGGATGCGGAGGGGGATGAGATCGAGGACGGTGGTGGTGATCACTTGGATGAGATGATGCATGATGTTGAAGGTGAATTTGGTGACCGATCTGATGTATTTGAGTCATTATTAGAGGCTGCCAAAAAGCCTTTGTATCCTGGGTCCAATAAATACACCAAACTCTCAGCCGTGCTAACACTTTTTAACATTAAGTCAAAGCATAACTAGGGCGACACTAGTTTTACTTCTTTGTTGACTGCATTATGTGACATGTTGCCAGATGGGAATGAACTTCCTAACTCCTACTATTATGCAAAGAAACTCATGTGTCCATTTGGTTTGGAGTATAAGAAGATACATGCATGTCCTAATGATTGTGTTCTTTATCGAAATGAATATGAAGAGTTGGATGAGTGTCCACGTTGCGGTAAGTCGCGTTACAAGCGAAAGAGCTGCAATGCTAGTATGAAGGGAACTCATGCCAAGGTGTTATGGTATCTTCCCATCATTCCAAGGTTAAAGCGTCTATTTTCAATACCAAAAGATGCTAAGAACCTGAGATGGCATGTAGAGGGAAGAAAGAAAAACGGTTTGCTGAAGCATCTGGCTGACTCTCCGGATTGGAAGAACATCGATATGAAGTTTAGGGCATTTGGTGATGAAGTCAGAAATTTAAGGCTTGGGTTGTGCACGGACGATATGAATCCATTTGACACTCTTAGTACCCAACATAGCACATGGCTGGTACTTTTAGTGATCTACAACTTGCCTCCGTGGTTGTGCATGAAACGGAAATATGTAATGCTTTCACTTTTGATAAAGGGGCCAAGGCAACTTGGAAACAACATAGATGTTTACCTTGAGCCCCTTGTTGATGATTTGAGAAAGATGTGGGACGAAGGAGTTTCTGTTTTTGATGCCCATAAGAACGAGATGTTCCTATTGCGTGCAGCCCTTATGTGGACCATTAATGATTTTCCCGCATATGGCAACCTGTCCGGGTACAAGAACAAAGGGCATAAAGCATGTCCCATTTGTATCGATGACACACCAAACGTGTACCTTGATCACTATGGCAAAGATATGTTCGTGAGGACCCAAAGATCGCTAAGGCGCGATCACCCATATCGTAGGCAGAAAAAGGCCTTCAATGGGAAAGTGGAAGAGGGGGTTGTGCCTAGGCCATTGAGTGGAAAGAAGGTGTATGGTCGAGTGAAGGGTATACCAATTGTTTTTGATAAAACATCGAAACCTTTAGAACCCACATGCTCTCTTTAAAAAGGAATCAATCTTTTGGAAGTTTGTTTTTTTTTCAAATTTCGAAAATTCAGTTAACCGTGGAGTATATATATTGACGTTTTCTAAATATATGCAGTGCTCATTGGAGCTTTTTGGTGACTTGTGTTTCCAATAACACAATCTACCACTTTGATTCGGCTCGTGAGAATCCACCACGGAAGTTGCTAGTGAAGAACCTACTGAATAGGTCCATATTGCTTCCTATTGTTGAATGACCTCACCTAAGTCATTGAGTATTTATGTTTCTAACTTTGAACTTATTTTCCTAAAGTGTTACTCACCAATTAACCTCAACCTTCAAATGAAATGTAACCAGTGGTCTAGATTTGTTCTCACATAAGAAACTGATCTCACATAAGGAAAGGGTTCTCACATGATCCCATTTATATATGTATATGTATATGTATATATATATATATATAATATGTATATGTATATATATACATACATATGTATATATACATATGTATACATATATATACATATTATACATATATGTGTGTGTGTGTGTGTATATATATATATATAGAAATAGGATCATATGAGACAACCCCCCTTATGTGAGAACCCTATTAAGTGTGAGGACATATTACAACCATTGGATTAATTGCATCCAATGGCTACAATTTATCCCAATCAAATGTAATTTCAAAATACAATTTTCAGGCATTTTCTCTCTCCTCCTTCAATTTCTCTGCTCCCTTCTTACTGCTCTCTTCCTTTGCTTTGATTCTTCATCAATTCTGCTTCTAACTTCATTGATTCTTTGTCAAGGTAATTTTCGTTGATTTTAGTTTGATTTTCATTGATTTTAGTTTGATTTTCGTTGATTAAAGTTTGAATTTCATTTATTAAAGTTTGATTTTGTTGATTAAAGTTTATTTTCGTTGATTTTAGTTTGATTACTTAAGGTTTTTGTCAATTTTTTTTGCTGATTTTTGGTTCAATTTCCGTTCGGTTTTTTTTTCCGGGCGATTTCTATTCGAGTACTTATTAGTTGATTTTAGTTTTAATTTTGCTTCATTTGTTAATTTAGGGTTCTTTATAGTGTAATTCGAACTTTTATTTATAATTTCTAAGGTTATGAATGGTTATAGAGATTGATTTTGTCAATTTTGGTACTTGCATTTCACTAATTTATGCTAAAATTTTGATGCACACTAAGTGTTTGACAATATTCCCCAATGAATCCTATTATTTTATCAATTTCAAATGTAGTAAATATTTAATTGATGGTCTTCTTATTTAATATTCCCCAAGATTGTATTGAGTCTCGGCTTCTAGGTTCTAGGTGTTATGACATTTTCTAGGTACATATTTAGTATGTTTTGACTGATAATTATGGTCAGAAAGTGTTTACCAATGGTTTACAGTATACATTTTGTCATCGTAAATTTTGGAGTTTGAAGAAAGATGACTTGACTTGGACGAATATGTATGATCTCAATTGCAATGATATGTGTTTATTGTGTATTTCTAAGACTGGTAAATGGTTGGTATTAAATGGTAAACTTCTTGCATTACTTGATCCGAGTAAAAGTTTTTATAGACAATATCAAGGAGGTACTCGTTTTGATGGTCATGTTGTTAGCGCTTGGGATTGCAAGATGAGTTTGGTTTCAAGGGTTCTTGAATAAGTATGACTAGACGAGTCTAGTCTTTTGTGTGTACTCTTGCTCGAAAATAATCGTAGTTGGTTCAGGCAACATTTTACGGCTGGGTGTACCGATGAGTTGCTCTATTGGTAGTATTTACTCAGTTTTTGGAGTTTCAAATTGAGTATTACCAGTTTACTAATAGTCTTACTGTGTCTTTAATATTAGAAGTCGTAAGGAATTATGGATTAGTGATAGTTTCATTTATATGTCCTATATATAATATCCGTTTTAATGTAGAATTAAGATGTTCAGCCTTACCAACGTTGAGATTAATTTGCTTTATGTTTTGCATGGTTTCATTGCATTGGATTGATAAAAGATTATATTAAGATGTTCAGCCTTACCAACCCAATTTCAAAGGAAAGGTGAATGAAGTAAAAGAGAGAAATAACTCAAAAATAGTGATCAAGAAGTGAGGTTTAGAGTACCAAATTCATTCATGGATAATAGTGGCAAGTACCCTTGTTCTGAAAATGTGTCTTTCTTATCGATGATTTGGCAGAGTTCCAATTAGAGAATACTGATCAGGCAGAGCTTCCCTTTTTCAGAGATCATGTTGTTCTGAAACGTGCTTTGAGTCATCTTATTGGTTGAGTTGCTTTTGCTTTTTGAAGTTGTTGATCAATATTTAAGAGAAGAAATAGGGAAATTGATCTTTCATTTGTATGAGTGCTGCAGACACAGAACATGTAACATCTTCATAAATGAGTAAAGAAATATTTGTTCATTTGTCAATGAGCAAATAATTGATTGCTCATTTCACAAATGAGCAAAGAAATACTTGTTGATTTAATGAATGATTAAAGAAATGTTTGCTCATTTGACAAATGAGCAACTAACTATTTGCTCATTTGACAATTGTGCAAATAATTTTTTGCTCATTTATCAAATGAGCAAAAATGTGCAAATAATTTTTTGCTCATTTACTTTTTTCTCATTCGTTCAACTACCTTAGATCGAGTCTCATTTGCATTAGCACAAACTAAACAATTTTGATCATCAGAGCCTATCTAGCTTCATCAGAGCATTAATTTGTCAAATGAGCAAAAACATTCAATGCTCCTTTGTCAAACGAGCAAACTATTTAATGTTTATTATTCAAATGAGCAAATGATTCTTTCTTATTTTGTCAAATTAATGCGCATTTGTGAGTGTGTTTGAATGTTTTAAATACGTTAGCCTACTAGCTCAAGGGTAGAGCATTGTGCAAATGCACAAAAGATATGGGTTCGAATCCCACGTAGGTTCAATTATGTAATGTGGAGACACAAGTTTGTATGAGAGTTTAACTGTAACAAAGTTTATATAGTTATAAATCATTTCAAACCATTTTTTTGCTCATATAATTTAGTACGAATTTGATTTTTTTTTTAAAAATTAATTTTATTTATTGAGATAACATATGTAGGAATTGAACCTACATCCCCTATGCATTTGCATAGTGCTCTACCAATTGAGCTAATAGGTTTATCATATGATCAAAATTCATGAAAAAGAACCCATTTGCTACCATGCAACACTTCAAAAAAAAAAACTTAGCAACTTCAGCAAAAGCCTTGAAAAGTCAAATTCACCCACATTGAGATGAAGCATTATAGAATTCTCTTCCAAATGTCAAATTAAATTACTCTTTGAAGCCAATCATACTCAACAGTCAACACCAACATTATAGTCCCCCAAGCCCCAACATTACACACATCAACACAAACATAAAAAATAATTGTAATTTGCAGTAACATTCTATCAACTCTTGTCCAAACCTCTATCAAATAACTCCCCAAGCCCATAGCATGTAAATAACAAAACTACAACTAATTATTAAGGAAAACCTTAATGTACACCTAAAAATGGAATATATCCTAGCTGGGTTACATTGCCAAACCATTCTAGTTGGCCCCTTAATTCAGAGAGCTCATCAATGTAAGTTTCTTGACGACTTGTGACATAGCATAGGCTCCTAGGAAGAGATTACAGTTTTGAGATTGAATACAAGCTCAAGGAGCTAAGGCATCATCATCATTCTTGACATCCCACAAATCTACTTTTTCATAGTGACAAAGCTTCAAATCCTCAAGTGAAGAGAGACAATGTAATGCACCTGTTATGTCTCTCAGTCTCCCACAATCATTGATTATAAGTTGCCTTAGAGATGATGGAGATTCAGCCACTAATTTGGTCAATCATGGCATCCCTTAATCCAGCTTGTTGCTCATTAGATAAATGAGCGATGAATTGTTGCTCATTTGATAAATGAGCAAAGAATTAGTTGCTCATTTGATAAATGAGCAAAGAACTGTTTGCTCATTTTATAAATTAGTAAAGAACTGTTTGCTCATTTGATAAATGAGCAAATAATTGTTGCTCATTTTAATTCTTTTTGCTCATTTTATTTTTGTTCGCTCATTTTATTTTCACTATATTACTTTTCATATTTAGTTTGCTCATTTTAATTATGTTTGCTCATTGATAATAGAGTACCAAGTCACAAGATTTCTAACAAGCATTTTATCAAACACCTTGTATGCACTATCAGGATATTCATAAGTATCATAAAAATGCATTAATAACCCATTTTAAATCAAGTTTTAATTGCAACACAATTACAGAATTCATAACAAAAATTAATCAACTCAAAAATTATCAAAAATTTTACAAATTAAGAATATTCAATAGAAAATTTCACGAAAATCAGCTTTAATTAATGTAAAAGTAACATGCAATAGAAAATCTATAATGAAAATCCTAAATTGAGAGCACTCAACTCAAAAAATCTAGCAAAAATCATAATGTCAAACTCAAATAACCAAAATAAGAGCATTCAAATTCGAAATTTTCCAGAACACCAAAATTTGATGATTTGAACATCAAATTCGAAAATTTTGATGAAAATACTAAATTGAGATAAATCAATTCGAAAATTATAATGAAAAACCAAAATTAAGGGCATGATATTCGAAAATTAATTACCAAAATTATGTGTAAGTGAACAAGAGGAGAGAGAAATGATCGATCCTTGAAGCTTCAAACCATTGATGTTTTTCCTTCAACTTTGGAGAGAGAGAAATAAGTTGGGTAAATTTTTTCTGGAGAGAGAAAGAGGTTATGTGTGATGTTGGGTTTGGGTGGGTTTTGTTATGTTGCAAATTACATTAATCTCAGTTGATGGATTTAATACAATCTAATGGCTGAGATTTGTCCTCACATAAGGGATTGTTCTCACATAGAGGGTGGTTCTCACCGGATCAATGGGATCATGTGAGAACACATCCCTTATGTGAGAACCCCAACTTATGTGAGAACAAATCTAGACCTTCGAATTAAGGTCATCTGACGGCTCTTATTCAACCCGCCTCATTAAGGGTAAATGTGTAATTTCACAACTTGAATGACTACCCCCAATCTTCTCAAGTCTTCATTACATTTTCTCTCTCTTCCTTCATATTCTCTCTCTTCCTGCGAATTCATTTTTGGTACTGCATCGATCTTGCTTCTTCGCTCTTCATACACTTGATTCTTGACAATTAAGGTATTTGAGTTTTCTTTCTTTGATTATTGATTTTTTTTTATTTTGTTGAAATTAGGGTTTTTCTTCGTTTTTGGAAGACTTACAATCTGCGATTTTGTAGTTCGCTTTTTGTTTTTTAATCAATTATGGTTTCATTAATTATTGTTTGTGATTATGTTTTATTTCAATTGATTTTTTTTCTTGAATTGCTTTTTTCTCTTTTTTTTTAAATCACGAATTTCAATTTCACTAGTTTATCGTTAAATGCTTTTGTTAATTTAGGGTTCTTTATAGTGTAATTTGAATTTTTATTTATAATTTCTGAGGTTATAAATGGTTATAGAGATTGATTTTGTCAATTTTGGTACTTGCATTTCACTAATTTGTGCTTAAATTTTGATGCACACTAACTGTTTGACAATATTCCCCAATGAATCCTATTATTTTGTCAATTTCAAATGTAATACATATTTAATTGATGATCTTCTTATTTGGCGAAGATCAGTAGAATTATAATGAATCATGTACCTGACAATGTAGTCATAAAGGTAATTTGTGTGAATTGAAGTCTTTCATATTGTTTTTATCATTTGTTAACCATAATTTTAATCATATGAAAGTAGATAAAAATATGATAAAAGTAAATCAATCAGACTCTTAAGTGTCTTTCATACTTGTAAAATTTTAGACTTGCAAGGGTTTAGTAGTTAAATTAAAACATACCATAATAATTGGCTTCAGCTTGAGTATTAATAACCTTTACTTGTACAACTTATCTTGAGGGTATATATAGCTTTGGGTCTTCACAATTTAGTGTGGGCGCAAGTTGTACATAATAAGCCTCTAACTAAAGCACTGAATATAAGTGAGAGATAAAACTAGTAGTATTGCTTAATGAAGTTACTGAATGGTAATGCTACTACTGTTGATGTAGCTTCTAAGGAGCAACAAAAATTGTAAAAGTAGAGTTTCTGAAATGGTTAATAGTGAACAGGAAAGAAGGTGAAGTTGATTTCGATATTCAGAGGATGAGACTGTTAATAGGCATAATAATAATAATAATAATAATAATAATAATAATAATAATAATAATAATAATAATAATAATAATAATAATAATTATTATTATTATTATTATTATTATTATTATTATTATTATTATTATAATAATAATAATGATAATAATAATAATAATAATAATAATAATAATAATAATAATAAAAATTGATTTCGATATTCAGAGGATGAGACTGTTAATATTCTATGAAGTATCCTCATGCCAACAACAATTTGTGGGCTTGCATACTCTTGTTTGGCACCACTCTAGGCCTCTGGCACATGATTTCCTTTAATACTGCTCCTACAAATTGGGGCTAGACAACATATTCTTAATGAGGGCAGATGACATTCCCTTTCTTTCTAATGTGGAGGATCATACTTAATAATAAAAACTTGTCTCACTGCCAGTGTACAAAGAGGCATGCTTGAGGTGCTAAGGCACTAAATACATTTACAGATTATAATTGTTGTAATTTTTCCACAGTCAGACCTTTTATACATTGAGAGAAGATCAGTGGGAGAAAATTTATAGAGACTATATGTAGTGGTTTTATTAATTTTTCTTTACATTTTGGTAGAGACAAGCCTCTCAAAAAATGTCTTCTATCCTGTATCTTTTGTAAGTTTTGTATTCTAGGAATTAGAGGTTCTCTCCTCCCCCCCCCCCCCCAACACACATCCACTTACCCCACAACCCCTTTTACCACCTTTATTCCTATGTATGTGTATTATCTTGTAGATATGTCTTTTCACTAATGTTAATACTTGAATAAAAGATGAATATAAGGAAATAGAAAAGAAGACATGGACTGAATGGTACAGGGTTTTCTTTAAAATAATTAGGAGTATAGGGAGGAAAATATTGATCTCAAGTAGTCCTGTCCCTAAGGTAGGCATATGTCATGCACCGTGGAGTTTTCAGTTTCAGGTTTTCAAACACCAAACCTTGTATTAGTATCCTTCTCGATCCTCATCTAAATTTTCTTATAAAGTCTTCTCTATGTTTTGTATATGGCTTTCAATTTTGCATTATTTGACTTTTATGAGTGCAGAGTGCTATTTTTGATATCTTAAATTTTGATGTAACAAATTCTGGTGTACTGTATCTAGTTTCTGAACATTATCATAATCAATTTCAATTATTTGATTATTTGACAAATGAGCAAACAAATGGTTGCTCATTTCACAAATGAGCAAAAAAATGCTTGTTGATTAAAGAAATGTTTGCTCATTTGACAAATGAGCAACTAACTATTTGCTCATTTGACAAATGAGCAACTAAGTTTTTGCTCATTTGTTAAATTAGCAACTAAGTATTTGCTCATTTGACAAATGAGCAACTAAGTTTTTGCTCATTTGTTAAATTAGCAACTAAGTATTTGCTCATTTGACAAATGAGCAACTAACTATTTGCTCATTTGCTAAATGAGCAAAATATTGATTGCTCATTTCCCGAATTAAATGATCAAAGAAATGTTTGCTTATTTTACAAATGAGTAACTAATTATTTGATTATTTGACAAATGAGCAAAGTAATGGTTGCTCATTTTACAAAAATTTACCGGTTATAGATTTGCAAAACAATTCTTTGCTCATTTGTCAAATGAACAATTACTTTTAGCTCATTTGTCAAATGAGCAATTAATTTTTGCTCATTTGTCAAATGAGCAAAAAAATTCAATGCTCCTTTGTCAAATGAGCAAACTATTTAAAACTCATTTGTCAAATGAGCAAATGATTCTTGCTCATTTTGTCAAATTAATGCTCATTTGTAAGTGTGTTTGAATGTTTTAAATACGTTAGCCTACTAGCTCAAGGGTAGAGCATTGTGCAAATGCACAAAAGATGTGGGTTCGAATCCCACGTAGGTTTATTTATGTAATGTGGAGACACAAGTTTGTATGAGAGTTTAATTGTAACAAAGTTTATATAGTTATAAATCATTTCAAACCATTTTTTTTGCTCATATAATTTAGTACGAATTTGATTTTTTTTTTTTAATTAATTTTGTTTATAGAGATAACCTATTTAGGAATTGAACCTACATCCTCTATGCATTTGCATAGTGCTCTACCATTTGAGCTAATAGGTTTATCATATATTTTAAATCATTTTCTATGTTATAAATTTTTAATCAGCTCATTTGATAAATCAACAAAGAATTGTTTGCTCATTTGATAAAATGAACAAAGAATTATTTGCTCATTTGACAAATGAGCAACTATCCATATGATATTCATAAGACTATGATGCCAAAATAGCATAGGCCATATATATACTCCAACTAGACACATTAACTGATGAGAGGCAGGAAAATTAAAACCAACTAGGTGTTTGTTCTTGTAGTTGTAACTGGTGTTTGCCCCTTAGCTGGAACTTTGGCCACCATAAAGCGCAACTCGTTGGCGATTTCTGTGAAGTTCGGCCTCTGTAGTGGGTCTACAGCCCAGCATCTCTCCATCAGTGATCTCCACTCTGGGTCACAATTCACAGGAACAGGTGGTCTCAAGGTGTTGCTCATTTGATAAATGAGCAAAGAATTGTTGCTCATTTGATAAATGAGCAAGAATTGTTGCTCATTTGATAAATGAGCAAGAATTGTTGCTCATTTTGATAAATGAGCAAAGAAATTGTTTGCACATTTGATAAAAGAGCAAGAAATTGTTTGCTCATTTGATAAATGAGCAAAGAATTGTTGCTCATTTGATACATGAACAAAGAATCGTTGCTCATCACATATTATCAAAACAAGCAGCGAAGTACCTATGAGTTTTGGACAAGAACATATTATCAAAGAAAAACTTTCACATTGATTTCAGAACAAAATAAGCTAAAGCCTCCTCCAATACAAGATAGATATGCCAGCTGCAAGTATCTGTGAGTTTTGGACAAGAACATCAATTACGGCAAGATACGGAGCTACAGTCAGGGTATTATTAATGAAGTGAACACGATTCTGAATCTTTTTCTCTGTAACAAAGCTGCGGAGCTCTGTTTCAAATTTAGTTTGTGCACTTATATCACTTCCTACTACTATTGCGTGAACAGGAGGCACCTACAACTTCTTTTCTTTAATAATCTGCAGGCTTTCCTGGAATGCGTGCAGAAATAGATCCTGACCTTTTCCTCGAGATACACCTGCAGGCACAGAAAGGGCACTGTTCGTAAACCAATTTACCTTAGATAACAGTCCCGTTGAACAAAAAGAAGCATACACTCATCCTAAATCAAAACAACACCTATGCACTTCAAGAGAGCTCCTTGCCTTTTATATTTACTTTCATTCTAAACGTCTCAACAGTTGCTATTATATAGCTAGTTCATATAGATAATAGCAGAGCATGAAAAAAAAAAGGGAAACCTAGTCACATATTATCAAAGAATTGATTGCTCATTTGATAAAAGAGCAAGAAATTGTTTGCTCATTTGATAAATGAGCAAAGAATTGTTGCTCATTTGATACATGAGCAAAGAATCGTTGCTCATCACATATTATCAAAACAAGCAGCGAAAGAAACTTATACGTTACATATTATCAAACCAACTTCTGTTTTTAGCACTCATTTTACATGGAAAACATCTAATTCTACCAACTACATTCTCCTTAAGCCGAGTAATCATTTGATCGGCATTAATAGTTCCTTGTTCAATTCCATGTGATATCATTCCTCAAACGACAAATGCAATATTGGGCTTCAGCTAGACAGCTAAAGCCGCAAAGACAACCTGTTTCTGAAATTTTGTCAAATTCTGGGTTCTTTGAATATATCTCAGAATGCTAAAATAGCTCCTAATAGGAGCAGAGTTATTAAGCCAATTATAAATCTGCTTCAAAAAAGGCATTGCTAACCAAAAACACACTTGTCATGATCACACATAACCAATTTCTACAATCTGACCCGAGTCTTGAGTCTCATACACATTGCTAACCAAAACAGAATATGTGCTTAGGCACTGATAATTTGTTCCACACAAACTCAGCCAGTTTCCTCAATTTAACCCTCCAAACAACCTGAATCAGCCACCTCCATCTCACACGAACCAACAATACTTATAAATTTAGAACATAAGCATAAATAATAATTCAAAGCATGTCAAGGAAACAACAAATATTAATTCGAATAGATACAACACAACGAGACTAGTATACAAAATATTAGTCGAAAATCGCCCAAAAAATCATCAAAATCTTTGAAAATCACTAGACGAAAAAGGTAATTTGGCACCGGTTCAAACCCCCCCTAAGGCACCGGTTTTGAACCGTTGGGGATTTGAGGGATGTCAAATCCTCAAAAATTTGGCACCGGTTCAAAACCGGTGCCAACTAAAGGCTTTGGCACCGGTTAACCGGTGCCAACTTCAAAGGCGCGATTTTTTTTATTATTATGAACACTATTGGCACCGGTTTTAAGCAAGAACCGGTGAAAAAAACCTCACTTTTGGCACCGGTTCTGGTCCAAATCGGTGCCAAAAATACCCCTAAAAAATAAAAATAAAAATAATAAATTTTTTTTTACATTTTTTTCACTTAAATTGATCTAAAAACATTAACATATATATAAAGTTACATATTTTCATTAAAAAAGGTTGTAATATTACAATTTTCGTCCAAAAAAAATTAAATAATATTACAACCTCGCAGCCCACCAAAACAGCAACACCAAATCACACCACTACTGTACATCACCCAAACCAGCAGCCCAACCAGTGCAGAGCAGGCACCAGTAGGTCCTTGAAGAACAGCAGTCAGACAGCACCAGCTGAGCAGAAAGCTTCAAGGATTAGCCCATAAAACCTAGCACTCAGCAACACAGAATCAGAGCAAAGCAAATCAGCAAAACTGCAACTGAAAAACTGACCAGACCAAACGCAAACAGCATCATAGCAATCTGAACCATAGCAGAACAGTCCCAGGGTCACAGAAACACAAACTGCACCAGAGCAAAGACACCAGCACAGTAGCCACCACATCAGAACCAAGCTCAGGAACGCAGAACAGCTACACAACAGGCCAGCAGAAAGACAGACCATAGCAAACCAGCAGGGACAGAAAAAACAGAAGCTCTGAGCAGGCACAGGAACAGTCAAACAACCCTAGCACACTGACTAGCTCAGCATCACAGTAGAACACAGCCTGCAGCAGCACACAATAGACAAAACAAGAGCTAGAGAAACAGCAACTCAACCCAGCAGATAGAAAAGACAAACAGGGCATGAATCAAAGCTGAACAGACACCAGAACACACGCCGAATCCAGAATTCAGCAAGGCACACAGAGAAGAAACATACAGAAAACCAGGCCAGCAAGAAAAACAGGGAAGAGCATGAATCAGGCCTTCCCTTTCCTATTTTACCTCCTGAATCTGTTGACGACATAGATAGGAAAGAACCCACAAACACCCCCTCCGACAATTTTCCTCCACATATCTGCAGGGATAGTAATATATTGTCACAATAACCACCTCGATGTCAAATTTATGCCTAAAAAATAATTCAATAAAGTACAACTTTGAATCCTGAGACTTTACCGTAGCAGTTATGCCACACAAAAACATGAACACGATAATTTAAAGCATCCCACCGAGAGCAGATACAGGCCCTACTGCTCTGAGCTGCACCAAATTACAGTTAATACAGCTTCTACCATAAAATATGAATACATTTAAATTTTGATTTATTTATGTTCATTTGCTCAAAATGAACACATATAGTTAATGTAATGAAACTCTCCATCAAAAAAGTCAAATTAAAAGCAACAGCAAGAACACAGATAAAGATATAATCAGGGGGGAAAAAAAACAAATCTGCCTTGGTCATGGATAATTCCAATCCTAAAGCAAATAGAAGGAACACAACACCAAATTGTGCAACAGTTTCAACCTATGCAGAAGAAAACATGTAAAAAAAAATACAGAACGATTAGATGACTGAAGAAACAAGTTCCCAAAATTTGGTAAAGCTAAACACATGTAAAAAGAGAAATTATCAATGGGAATGGATTAAAAGCTACACACAAAAAACATTCATCTATACAAGTCTCTCTTCTCAAAAGGTCACACTTTATGGTTCAAATTTCAATACACAAGTCATAGTAACAAATGTTGATACAATACTGTAATAGACTGGCTTTAGGTGGGGTAATTTGGGAAGTGTACTATTAAATCAGAATTATAAACCCAGAAAATCAGTCCATTACAAATAACCCTTCTCTCTCTCTCTCTCTCTCTCTCTCTCTCTCTCTCTCTCTCTCTCTCTCTCTCTCTCTCTCTCTCTCTCTCTTCTCTCACACACACACAATACGAAAAAAGAAATGTTCTATGTTCACTGTTGTACAATAAACTACATATTTCCTTCTCTACATGCTGTCTTTAAAATACTTCTGTGGATTTAATGACCTTGACGTAAAATATGATATTGAGGCGACCACAAAAGCTGAGGAAGAGCACGAAAAACTAAATATTTGTAAATCATACGAACAAATACTCACGACAAGTTATAAGCAGAGCACGTCATAGAATTTCTAATATATTTATAAAGAAACAAGGCAGTCTAACTTCACCTGAACCATTTCACTGATACAATTTAGACCTCCTGGCCCAATCATTGATCCCGCAAGGAGGTAGCCAACAATAACCTGCATTTCAGTTATGAGAGCTAAAAATATTGATAATACTACTCAGACAGCCATGAATTAGAGGTACACCACTTGAAACAACTCTATCACCACTTGGTTCCCATAGAGAAAGGACATAACATCATATTTGCTGTTTCAAATAACATCGCAGGAACTATATATTCTCACTCTTACATCATTTTATCAGCAATGCATTAAGTAAAGAAAAAATCCATCCAAGTATAATCTAAGAAACAAGATCAACTATCCCAGCTAAGCACATATAGCTATTTGTCACAGCCCACTAAGGCAAAATACAGAACCAGTACCACAATACTATTTTACCACTCCAATCGCATTACATGTATCCCTAATGTACAAATAGATCCACCACCAGACCAAAGTAATCTAGAGAGAGAAAATAAAAATAAAAATAAAACTAGAGAGAGAAAGCAAATCAAGTGGACAAACCAAGTAAAAATCAGTGATAACAAAAGCAAGTACATTTCCTCTCTGACATCTTCGATTCTAGACTTGAATCCCTACAAGTACATAGTAATAAAAGATCAATGATATATATGGGATTGATCACTAATCACGGTAGTAAAGCCAAGGGCCAATCCAATGGTTGAGTAGGCAATTGACATGATGGCAGCCAAGATAGAAAGCCATTTCATGTTGTGGAAATCAGGTATCTGAGACATTATGATCTGAACACATCCAAACAGCAGCATGTAAATGCCATCTCCATAAGAACAAGATGCTTGGTGCCCTTCTTTATGGTAGCAGTTTGATTTTTGAATAGATCTGTATCATTGATTTTATTCAAGTGGATCAGAGACTCGAAAGAGGATAGACTAGCTTGCTTAATTAGACTGATTTTTTAAAAAAAAAAAAATAAAAGAAAAAGAAAAAATATGGACCATTCTGTACCAATGAACTAACAATTAAGCTAATAAATATAAAACATTCTCCGTGGAGATGGCATTTACATGCTGCTGTTTAACCTCAAATAGATTGTAATCTCTGAGCTACAAGTCATTTGCTACTGCACAATCTTCTCTCTTAGAAATTACTTTCTTTCACCCAATAACCCAAGACTTATGTTAAGCATAGGATCTACTGAAAGTAATAAGTTAAATACCCCACAACTAAGTTCACACATTTGAACAACACTTTCGAAAAAATCAAACAAAGCGAAATAATATCTAAACATCAATCTCACCATATGATGCTGAGTAAGATATCGAACAGTGTCACGAACACCAGAAGATATAAGATTCGAGGTAAAACCTAAAAACACTTTGCACCCCACGGATTCCCTGTAAACAAGATCCCTCTCTTCCTTGCTGCAATCTTCATCGGGTGTCTCATTTACCAGCCGCCAATCTAACTTGAACAACATAAAATACACAAATGAACACAAAATGAAAACGAGCTGAACAACACCTAAAATTAATAAACAGCTTAAAACTCAAACTAACCATTTGATTTACAACATCGATAGCATCACCAAGATTAGATGCTTGGAAACCGGTCGAGACGAACGATTTCAAAAGCTTGGGATAGTTCACTCCTTGATTAAAATCATAACCCTCAATCTTAATACATTTCCCTTCAAGGGTTTCTGATTCCTTGAACACTACAGAACGAACCGACGCCATTATATCATTATTATCCATATCTCAACACCTAGTACAGTTTATTACCACAATTAAAATTAACAACGGTGCAGGGTAACTAAGAAAGAGCAGAACTTTAAAGAAAGAAAGAACACGGAGAAGGAGTGCATTACCTTGCCGCAGAAACCCTAACCTCCAATATTGTAGAAAGAGAGAAGGAGATCGAAAGAGAGAAGAAAGGAAAGGGAAAGTGGCGGTTATGGAGAAGGAGATCGAAGGAGAGAGACGGAGTGTTAGGAAAGTGCTGAGAGAAAGCTCCGAAGTCCCTTCAATGGAGAAATTCGAGTATGCTACAGTGGAGGAGAGAGAGAGGCAGATCAGATGAGAAGAGGAAAGAGCAAGGAAATGATGAAGAAGAAGACGCGCGTTATAAACCGGGCTTTTTTTTTAATGGCACCGGTTTAAACCGGTGCTAATTACTAAAGTTGGCACCGGTTTAAGGCGAACCGGTGCCAACTCTATTGCTTTCTTTGTTTTTTTTTTTTTAAGGTTGGCACCGTTTGAACCGGTGCTAATTGTTTCGGGGTTTTTTGATGTGTCCTACGGAAGAGTTACAATTCCAAGAATGCCCTTCACCGCTTGTACCTGCAAAACCACGAAGTCGCCGGTTGGTTGGAGCTCCGCCTCCAACGATCAAGTCAGTTACGTACAGGAGGAAAAGTGTGCGTAAATAGTGAAATTACTTCTCACGTAATGGGAGAATTCTGCAATTAATATTTCTCAAGACTGGTGTATGTATTTATGAATGCCTGTTAATGAGGGTCCTTCCACTATTTATAGTGGGGAGTCTTGGTTCCCCATTTAGGGTTCATTGGACACGTGTCAGCAGGGGATTGGAGCCCTGCTGACCAATGGCTGGGTGCCGCGTGTCACTTGGCCATAGGGCCACGTGTCTGGGGTGTTTTTTACCCCAAACATTTGCCCCTCTCAGGTGCTGACATAAATTTTTTTTTTTTTAATCTCTTCAGATTCTAACTGAAGAAAGAGGGAAAAGTAGAAGGGGAAGGGTCGTGACTCTTCGCCTTCTGGGACAAACCCTATAAATAGGAGAAGGCACCCTCGAGCTCTCATTTACAAACTTCGTGAAATTTCTTGAATTTGAGAGCATCCGGTATTTAAGAGTTGAGAGCAGACGGAAATTTAATAGTTGAGAGCAGCCGGTTTTCAGACCGCCTGCGTTGTTGCGAGCAAGCAAAGGATTTTCGTGAGGGTACCCAAGGGAACTCAGCCGGTTTTCAGACCGTCTGTATCTTTGCAAGCATCCCCAAGAAATTTCTTGAGGTTTCAACAAATTCTCCCTTCCTCTAGGTACCGTCTCTATTCCTTCTCGCTTTTCCATGTATTTCCGTTTGCGTATTTTGCTTGTGTTTTTATTTATTAGTCCCATAAGTAGATGGACCCTTTATACCCATACCCGGAACATAGTTGTGAACTCAGCCGGTCAATTAGTACGGCTGAGTCTAGAACTGGATCTGCCGCCTCTGATCTTTGGAATTTTCCCTTTTCAACGCCTATATCGACCGATTCCGTGTCTGTGCAGGACACGATGGCCAGGATTAGGGGAACAGCTATGGACCCCAATTATAGAGGCGGGAACTCAGACGAGTTGTCGCCTGAGAGACGAGCCCTGGACGAGGTGGCTAGAGACTCACCCGGGGGCATCCCCGCCACCCCAAACGATATCATTTTAGGCTCCTACAACGAGGAGACATCCCCTGCTCAGGAGGCTGAGCTGCTAGGATCCGTCAACGAGGATCCCAACTCCCCATCCGGCTCTGATGCCGGTCGTATCGAAAGCAGTAGCACTAGCTACTTGACCTCGTCTGAAGATAGCGAGGAGGCGGAGAGGCCTACTTGGCAAAGTAGAAACGACCCTCTCATGATTGTTGTGTCCACAAAGGACAGGGCCCTCATGCGGTCCTCCCTGACGGACTTTGTCACCAAGCGGCCTCTAGGAGGGGGCTACAAACTGTCAATACCGGGGGAGTTTGGAACGGTTGTATGGGAGGATGACCAACCCAATGCAGACAGCTGGTTTGGGTGCTATGAAGCGGCCTTCCTGGCCGGGCTCCGCTTCCCTCTTCACAACACAATCAAGGCCATACTTAGGGGATATGGCCTAGGCGTCTGGCAACTCACCCCTAATTCCTGGGTGAACATACTCGGGTATATCGCCGCCTACGAGATGCAGGATCTCAACCCCGGCTGGGAGGCGTTTTCCCATATGCACTATTTGAGTAGAAGCCCAGGCGGCTGGAGGGCCTGGTACACTTTGACGACTTATCCCCAATACTTGATGACGCTAGATAAGCCGTCTAAATGGTCGGACTGGAAAAACCGGTTTTATCTGGTTAAAGCTCCAACTGAAGAGGAGAATAGGGAGTTCCGGACCTACAACCGGAAACCAGAACTTTTAGGGCTGAAGTGCCGGTTGCCCCCAGTGCCAGAGAACGATAGGGAGGCTATACTGGACTCCGGATTCTTTGAGCTAGTCTCTTCCACTCTCTCAACCGGAGAGATAATAAGGGTGCCCAAAAACTGGGTGCCCAAACATGAATTCTTTAAGGACGAGTGCTTCTTGTCCGCCTGCGGGCTTAGCAGCATGTTCGAAAGACGTAGGTTACGAGCCTCATCCGGTTAATTTTATGCCGGCTAGCAATTTTCTTTTGATTGCAATTGCGATATTATTATGATCTTGACCGGATGCATTTGATTTGTGTTTTGCAGAAGAAGCAAAGAACATGTTGCCCACCGCCAAAACACCCGCTAAAAAAGCTTCAGACATCCGGAAGGAGAATCTGGAGAAGAAGCTTGCCGCTCAGGCGGCTAAAAAGGTTAGACCGCCTGACTCTTTCTTAACTTGTTTGTCGTGGTGCTATTTTTGCTATATCTTCACCTGACCGTTTGTGACTTCGTTTCAGGATGGGGGCAAAACCCCTCGCTTCCTACAAAAACAGATCCGGCCACGGCCGACTGTTGAGGGGCCTACACATAAGGTGCAGAAAACTGCTTCAACCGCCCGGACTACTATCGGCTGTAAAACAATAAAGACCCCAGGCGGGTCTAATGCTGAAATGGCCTCGAAAGAGGTCACCCCAATAAGGACCAAAACCGGTCCATCTTCTGCCAGGGGCCAGAGAGCTTCCCAACAAGGTATAAACCCTTTCAACCTCACGCTGCTTGACCTACCCATGCGGGTTAAGTTATATTCTCAGTCTCAGCCGGGAGATTCTCTAATCAGCCGGCTGTCCGTAGGCGGAGCATATGCAGCTTTCTCACCGTCAGTTTCTGGTGCAGATAATTCTCCACGCTGGCCGGATGCTACTCAGTATGCCCGGGCCATGCTGAAAGCCGTTCCCCGGGACGAGAAGGAGGCGATTCCTGGAATCAACACCTTCAATGCCGACCGTGTAATGGTCGAGCTGGCTGATGTAAGTTGAAGAGTGCCCACCCGGCATTTTATTTGTAGTATGCACATCCGGTTTTCTACTAACACCAGTTGTATTGTTGCAGGCACTGCTCCGCGTGGAGGGGCTCAAGAAGGCCTACATCCGCAAACAAGAGGAGGTAAGAAGAGCCAAACGTTCTGCGGATGACGCACATAACGTTGCCCACTATTCAATGATTGTGTATGACTTAGAAACTAAATCTATAATCATGCGACAGGCGGACCAGGTCAAGACCCTCCGAAAAGCCCTCACTGAGTCCAAGACCAAGGCGGACAACCTCAAGGTGGCCCTGGACAATGCTGAAGAGGAGCTCAAGATGCATGAAGAGCCCCTCAAAAGGCTGGATCAGGCGGAGAAGACTAGCTCCCGCATGCAGAAAGAAAATGACCGCCTGGTCAAAGAGGCGGCTGCTGCACAGGGCAATTTCCAGGCCACCCTTGAAGCTGAACAGAGCCGCTCATTGAGGAGAATGAGCAGGACTGCGAGAACCGGATGAAAAGGGCGTTCTCCATTATCCATCCGGGTACAGACTACAACGTCTGGGAGCTCGCCTACAAATACGCAGATCTTGCCATTCTGGCTGAGGAAGAGGGCAAGCCGGGGCCTGAACCCTATGAACAGTGGATTGAGGCGGAGTTCAAGCGGATGCAGGAGGAGGCGGTTGGCAACGAGGAGGCAGTCGAGGATGAGGTTGTTCCCGGCTCCGTTCCCACCACCGACCCATCTTATCCGGAAAGAAATCAGGCTCAGGCTGACCGGGTGACTGTGCAGCTAGAATAGCAACGACCTCCCGGCCTGCGTGCCGTGCATTATTTTGTAATAGCGCCGGAAGGGTCGGCTTATTCTGCTGTTGTTTTTTATTTTGAATATTGATATACATTTTCGCCGGCTGTGCCGGTTTTATTTGTAAACATTTCCACCAGCTGAGCCGGCTTTTGAATGAATTTCTTCTGCACTTTCTTTGCAAGAAATTAAAATTTTGCTTACTTTTTGCAAGTATATTTCCCCATGACCCCCAACCAGACTTTGCTTACTTTTTGCAAGTATATTTCCGCATGACCCCCAACCAGACTTTGCTTACTTTTTGCAAGTATATTTCCGCATGACCCCCAACCAGACTGGATGGGGTTAGGGTAATTGCCCCTGGATAGGAGGCTGGCAGAAGTGACATTGTGCCAGGCGGCTATCCATATGCCATATCACAAATATTAATAATTTAAGTAAGTGCTAACATTAGAATGAATGCCAGCCGGTTTCTACTGATTTGCCGACTGGTAATTTTGTAAAGG
Source organism: Chenopodium quinoa (assembly GCF_001683475.1). Taxonomy (NCBI): domain Eukaryota; kingdom Viridiplantae; phylum Streptophyta; class Magnoliopsida; order Caryophyllales; family Amaranthaceae; genus Chenopodium; species Chenopodium quinoa. Next base: position 969,308 of record NW_018743252.1, read on the forward strand.
CCTTTTCATAGGCTTAGGGTGTCCATTTGCTGATTGGGCTTTTGCAAGAACACCCTTACATAGGTTATGGCCTAAACCAAATGTCTGAGGCCTGCCTTCTCTTAGTGGATCAGGCGGCAACATTGAGTACCGGCTGTCTGTTTTGAGACCAGCCTTTGGTGGTACTTTTCTCAAAGAGTGAGCTGGCTGCATGTTTGGGAATGCTAGCCTGCGTTTCTTTGGTGCAATGGATTATTCAGGCGGCGAGGGCCGCCTGAAGTTTGATCACTAGAACAATTTTCCACCCAAATGGGAGATGCTCTCTTCGATTAATTTACCCGTATGGGTGTCACCGGATGATTCGTTAGTTCTCAGGGCCGCTTGTGATGAGCACAAGACATGGCGCATGGAAATTTTATAAGAAGATCCGCTTGTGGTAAACACAAGACATGGCGCATGTAAGCATAATATGTAGTAAATTTTACTCATTAATCATGCAGAAGTTTACAAAAGCTATACAATTTTTAGAAGTAGTACTTTTTGAGATTGTCTACATTCCAGTGTCTAGGCAGCTTTCTATCGTCTGGGGTTTCCAGGTGGTATGTACCGTCTCGTACTTCTTCAAAGATCCGGTAGGGTCCCTCCCAATTTGGGGTTAATTTGCCTTGTTCATTGGCCCTATCGGTTGCTTCCATTTTGCGAAGCACAAAATCTCCTACTTTCAAGGGTCGTTTATGAACCCGCTTGTTGTAGGCTCTTGTCATTCTTAGACGGTAGATCTCATGACGCAAGGCTGCGTTGCCCCTTCGTTCTGGGAGGGCATCCAGTGCAACCCGCATGGCTTCCCAGTTGGCCTCCTCATCATACAGCATGATGCGGAGGGTTGGCTCATAATGCTCAATGGGGAGTACTGCCTCGGTGCCGTATGTCATAAGAAATGGGGTTTCACCGATTGCCCCTTTTTCAGTTGTCCTGATGGCCCAAAGGACATGAGGTAATTCCTCTGCCCATAGTCCACCGGCTCTTTCCACTTTCTTCTTTATACCGTCTGAGATCAGCTTGTTGAAAGCCTCAACTTGCCCGTTTGCCTGAGGACGACCAATGGATGCAAAACAATGGGAGATTCCTTGGTTCCCCAACCAGCTCTTGAGCACAAGCGTTTCAAATTGTGGTCCGTTGTCAAAAACCATAGACACTGGAACCCCAAACCGGGTGATGACGTTTCTCCAGATGAAGGATATCACGTCCTTTGTTTTTATGCCTTTAACCGCCTCTGCTTCGACCCATTTTGTGAAGTAGTCCACTGCCACCAAAATGTAGCGGCGACCGCCTGATGCAGGCGCATAAGGACCCAGAATATCCATGTACCACTTTGCGAACGGAACTGGGCTATGGATGGCTGTTAGGTCAGTTGCCAGTCGATGTATCAACCGGGCAAACTTTTGGCATTTGTCACACCGTTTCACCAAACCCATGGCATCTGCCTCAAGAGTGGGCCAAAAGTACCCTTGTCGTCTGGTTCTTCTAACTAAGGTCCTGCCGCCTATGTGTGAGGCACAAAAACCCGCGTGCAGGTCCTCTAGGACTTCTCTTCCCCTTTCCGGGGTTACACACTTCAAAAACGGCTGTAGGTACCCCTTCCGGAGGAGCTCCCCTTGGTGCATAACAAAACTCAGAGCACGCTTCTTGAGTGCTACTGCTTCAGAAGGGACATCCGGTAGAGTACCGTCTGTCAAGTAAGCCCGGATGGGATCCATCCAGGTGGCACTTCGGTCTAGAATTCCAATGGGGTCATGATCAATGCTTCTTTTGTCAATGACTTCCCAAAAGACTGTCCTAGGTGCATCACAGGAGGTGGATGATGCCAATTTGGAAAGGGCATCCGCCTGATTATTCTCGGACCGGGGCACCTGACTTAGATGAAATTCGTCAAGTGACACAACCTCCTCTCTGACCGCCTGCAGATATTTGATCATAGCAGGATGGGTGGCCTCGTAGTCACCATGGTACTGGCTAACGATCAACTGAGAGTCTGAGCAGGCGCTAACTTTTCTTGCCCCTGCCGCCTTACACATGCGTATACCGGCTAGCAGAGCTTCATACTCTGCCTCATTATTTGAGGCTTGGAACTTGAACCGTAGTGCATATTCAAACTTATCCCCTTCCGGAGAATGGCATATAACGCCTGCACCACAACCGTTCACTGTAGAACTACCGTCTATAAATAACTTCCAAACCCGATCAGGATTCTCCGGTTGCACCGGTCTAGTCATCTCGACAATGAAGTCGGCAAACGCCTGACCTTTCACTACCTGCCTGGGTTCGAAAGTTATCTCAAGGCTTTGTATTTCAACAGCCCACTTGATCATTCTGCCGGATGACTCGATGGTGGTCATTGGGCGTTTGAGCGGCTGGTCTGTATATACAACCACCGGGTGAGCCAAAAAGTAAGGCTTCAACCACTTGACTGCTACAAACAGGGCCAACCCAAATTTTTCGATCATAGGGTACCGGAGCTCAGCATTTTTAAGAACATGGCTAATGAAATACACCGGGAGCTGGTTACCGTCTCTCTCACCAAGGAGGACGGCACTGAGGGAATGATCAGAGACGACTAGGTACATGTAGAGAACCTCCTGGGGTAGGGGGCTCACTAGCCTTGGCAAAGAGTGCAAGTGTTGCTTTAGCCTCTGGAATGCCACTTCCGCCTTTTCTCCCCACTCAAATCTGGACCTCTTCTGGATGGCCTGGAAGAAATAGAGGCACTTGTCGCCTGACCGGCTGAGGAATCTCCCCAACGCCGCCAGGCAACCGGTCAACTTCTGGACTTCTTTTACAGTGCGGGGAGACCGCATGTCGATGACCGCCTGTACTTTTTCTGGATTAACCTCTATGCCCTTTGGTTGATAAAAAATCCGAGGAACTTCCCAAACTCAACACCAAATACACACTTATTTGGGTTAAGCATGACCTGGTGCCGCCTGAGTGTGGTGAATGTTTCCCGGAGGTCCAGTAGGATATCCGTCTGTAGCTTGGATTTGACTATCATGTCATCAATGTACGCCTCTACATTCTTGCCAATCTGGTTGATGAAAACTGTGTTTATCATGCACTGGAATGTAGCCGGTGCATTCTTTAACCCAAACGGCATCACCTTGTAACAAAATAACCCCTGATCAGTGATGAAGGTCGTCTTTTCTTGATCTTTTTTCCATAGGGGTATTTGATGGAAACCTGAATAGGCATCCATGAAACTCATCAGAACATGACCGGATGTCGAGTCGACCAGACTGTCGATCTTTGGAAGCGGGTAACTGTCCTTGGGACATGCTCTGTTTAGATCTGTGTAGTCTACACACATCCGCCAGGTACCATTCGGCTTTTTCACGAGGACAACGTTTGCTACCCAATCCGTGTAGTAGCATTGTCGGATGAACCCAGCATCTAACAGTTTTTTGACCTCAGCCGCTGCCGCCTGAGATCTTTCTTCACCGTGATCCCTCTTTTTCTGCCTGACCGACTTCTTTTTAGGGTCCTCGGCGAGCTTGTGGACGGCTAAATCCGGGCTGACGCCTGTCATCTCTTCCACTTCAAAGGCAAAGATTTCTTTGAATTCCTTCAGAAGTTGAAGCAGGTCTACTCCCAACCGTTCAAAAGCAACCGTCCCTATCCTGACGGTTCTGTCTGGGCGGCTGTCGTCCAGGACGACATCGAGGCAGTCACCAGCCGGCTGAGGTCGTTGGTCATTTGACCTTTCCCCGGCTAGTGATTGCTATTTTTCTTGTTTGACGGGTTCTGTTTGGTCCGCCTTCCTTTTCCTACCGGCTTCCCTTGGAGCAGGGACTGCTGTATCACAATTATCAATGTCTATGGGCTTGTCGTCACCGGCTGCCCCCATAGTCGGTTTGACGTCAGAGATATAGCACTCCCTAGCCGTCCTCTGGTCCCCTTTTAGGGAACCGACTATACCATCATCCTTTTCAAATTTAACGAGCATGAGCGAGGGAACGATGACAGCCTTGGATTCATTGAGGGTCGGACGGCCAAAGATCATGTTGTAGGCGGCCAGCTCTTCTACAACTAAAAATTTAACAACCATGTGACGTCCTTCCCCCTTTTCACCCAGCCGGATGGGAAGATCTATGCTCCCTACCGGATGCACTACCCCTCCCCCAAAACCAACTAGTGGGTGAGGCGCCTGGTGCATGTTACTGGGTTTGTACTTGAGCTTGGTCAAACACTGATAGCTGATCAGGTCAGACGAGCTCCCGGTATCTATTAGGATCCGGCCAACCCTCTGATTGGCAACTTTACACTCGACGACTATGGGATCGTCGTGAGGCCGCCTGACCTTGCCTCGGTCCTTTTCAGAAATAAGGACCTCAGGAAAAGTGTCTTTCGACGCCTGGCTCTCATCCACTGAGTTGACCAGCTTCCTGATGTTATCTTTGGTGCCCCTAATGGTGGGACCCCCTCCGGCAAAACCGCCTGCTATGGTGAAGATAGTCTCTTCATCCGTCTCAGAGTTGGTGAGCACAGTTTTTGTCGTCTGCCCCTTCTTTGCCTAGGTGTTACTCTTGGCTTTGGGCAGATAGGACTTCAGAGCTCCCTCATCAGCCAGACGGTCTAATAGCCGCCTGAGGCTATAGCAACCATTAGTGTCGTGGCCGACATCCTCATGGTACTGGCAGTATTTACTCTTGTCCCGGTTGCTTACGAGACGTTTCATTGCAGCCGGTTTCTCGAGAGACATCCGGTCTTTGATCTCCGTGAGGATGGAGGAGCAGTCCTTTGTGAACTCGTACTTGGGAACGTACGGTTCAGATTTCCGTCTGAAATTCTGAGCCGGCTGACCAGGTCGGTCTGCCGCCCAGACCTCTTTTCTCTTCTTTTCTTCTTTTTTCGCCGGCTGTGGCTGTTGCCGGTTATCTTTCCTGTCGGATTTTTTGGAATCCGACGGCTGCTTTACAGCGCAAAGCTCCGTCGCCTGTATATAGGCTTCAGCTTCCATTAACACCTCTTGAAGGGTAGCTACCCTTTTCCGGACGAGGTCGAACTTAAAGGTCGACCCATCCTTCAGACCCTTAAAGAAGTCTGTGTAAGCAACTTCGTCAGACAGTCCTTGAATCTGAATTCTCATCAGATTGAACCGTCTGACATAGGACCGGAGCACTTCTCTGTCACCCTGCTGTATTGCCCCTAGGTCAAGGCTAGTCTTTTTGGCAGGGATATTCATTGAAAAATTTGACGTAAATAAGTACGCCGAAGTTCTGAAGTTGTTGATGCAGCCGGCTGGTAGATTACCAAACAACCGTTGGGCAATGCCCTTCAGGGTAGCCGGGAAGCATCGGCACTAGACGGCATCGTCCAACCCCTGTAGGTACATGAGGTTAGAGTAGGCCATTAGGTGGTCTTCTGGGTTGGAGGTACCATCGTAGGCCCCTACCAACACGTTTTTAACCTTAGCCGGCTGTGGCGCTTGGGTTATCTCGGGGGAGAACGATGTTGGCTGTTCTCCCAAATTTAGCAGGTGCAGCTGCCAATCCATGGGTTGGTACGGCTACTGCACATGCTTGCCAAAGAGGCCCGACTGGGTAAAAAGGGATCCACCCAACCCATTTGGCGGACCAAATAGCCAGCCTGGATCACTTGGGGTCCAGACCGGGCGGAGGGTTCGCCCGTCTGACTCCCTAGGCTTGTTCCCGTACGCCTGTTAGAGGTGTCACGGAAACTGTCTGGGAAGGTCGACGTTGAGGCCGACGTAGATGCTTGACTTCTCTTTTCTTGGAGGAACATCCGGGCATCAGAGAAAGTCTTCTTGGAACCATCTGGCTGTAATTGCCGGATGGGTTTTCTGAGTTCCGCTTGAGGGAAGCGGAGTCTGTTAGTATCGAACTTGAGGCCCTCCCCCTCCTTTAGCTTTGGGTGAGGGGTAGGGACCCGATCTTTGATCATCTTCTTCCCAGAAGAAGGCTTCTTGGCCGGCTGACTCTTTTTGGGAGTAGCTGACCGAATAAGGTTCTTGATCTCGCCCTTGAAACTATTCATGAAGGTCATGAGTTCGTTCCTGGTGACGGGAGCAGAGCCTTCTGCCGCCTGGGCAGCCCCAACCGGGTTGCCGGCTGGGTTGCCTGGAGCAGCCTGGTTGTTATCCCGTTCCTTCTTATCTTTGGAACGGGTGTGTTTTGTTCTGAAGGACCCGTCTGGGGCCACATAGGTGTTGACTTCATAGTCGTCACCACTTTCATGGTTCGTCTGGACCTCAGGCTCGGCCAACAGCCGCTTGTCCTGATCCGGTAGTACAGGGTTAGAAGTCATCTCAGAAGTACTCTCCCCACAGACGGCGCCAAATGTTTCGGGGTTTTTTGATGTGTCCTACGGGAGAGTTACAATTCCGAGAATGCCCTTCACCGCTTGTACCTGCAAAACCACGAAGTCTCCGGTTGGTTGGAGCTCCGCCTCCGACGATCAAGTCAGTTACGTACAGGATGAAAAGTGTGCGTAAATAGTGAAATTACTTCTCACGTAATGGGAGAATTCTGCAATTAATATTGCTCAAGACTGGTGTATGTATTTATGAATGCCCATTAATGAGGGCCCTTCCACTATTTATAGTGGGGAGTCTTGGTTCCCCATTTAGGGTTCATTGGACACGTGTCAGCAGGGGATTGGAGCCCTGCTGACCAATGGCTGGGTGCCACGTGTCACTTGGCCATAGGGCCACGTGTCTGGGGTATTTTTTACTCCAAACACTAATTAAATGAGTTAGCATCGGTTTTGGTTAGAACCGGTGCCAACTCCCTATTTTCCAATCCCGCCCATTTCTTTTGGCACCGGTTTTCAAGAACCGGTGCTAAAGGGGGGGTGCCTATTTGATTTTTTCTACTAGTGAATATTGGAGTATAAGTTACCGTTGCATTTCAAAACAAATTTCTGTACGAATTAATTGTTCTTCGCCAACCTCTATTCAAAATTTTCTTCAATTTGTTCTTCCGCCAAATTAGGGTTCGTATTTGCAAAAATTCTTATTAAATTGCCCAATTCAACTTATTTTATATAAGTTTATGTATAAAATTCGTTGAATTTGAGCAAAAATCAAAAGGAATCGATGTGATTTGCTTTGATTTGGAGCAATTACAATGGATTTTAGAGAAATTTGGTGGTTTTAAGAGAGAAGATGAAGGAAAGTGTGAAACGTGTTTGATGAGAGAGAAAATCAGATATTTTGGGTAAAATATGAAGTTGGGCAGCTGCATTATTTACAGTAATGCCATTACTTGTTCTCCGTTGATCTTAACCGTCTACTTTAATCTAATCCTACGGCTTAGATTTGTTCTCATATATTAGGAGTGTTCTCACATAAAGGATGGTTCTCACAGGATCCCGACCATATAGAAATAGGATCATATGAGACCACCCCCTTATGTGAGAACCCTATTATATGTGAGGAAATATTACAACCGTTGGTTAATTGCATCCAATGGCTATAATTTATCCCAATCAATTGTAATTTCAAATACAATTTTCCAGCGTTTTCTCTCTCCTCCTTCATTTGAAGTGCCATTTTTCTCTCTCCTCCTTCAATTTCTCTGCTCCCTACTTACTACTCTCTTCCTTTGCTTTGATTCTTCATCAATTCTGCTTCTAACTTCATTGATTCTTTGACAAGGTAATTTTCGTTGATTTTAGTTTGATTTTCGTTGATTAAAGTTTGATTTTTGTTGATTAAAGTTTGATTTTTCGTTGATTTTAGTTTGATTACTTAAGGTTTTTGTCAATTTTTTTGGGATTTTTGGCAATTTTCGAACTTATTAGTTGATTTTAGTTTGAATTTTGCTTCATTTGTTAATTAGGGTTCTTTATAGTGTAATTCGAACTTTTACTTATATTTTCTAAGGTTATGAATGGTTATAGAGATTGATTTTGTCAATTTTGGTAATTGCATTTCACTAATTTGTGCTTAAATTTTGTCATTTTACCATTTTTTTGTACGATTTATGTGTGGTTTTGTTGGGTGATTTTTGTGCCATTTTTTTTATTGTTGGTGTCGTTGTTGTTGTGTTCGACATTCAAGTAATGTAGATTGAATTAAGGATAATTGGTATTGTTTTCCTATTGAAAGAATTTCGTAAAATAGGGGAAACTCTCTATTAAGAATGACTGAGATTTGGATTGTTCTTTAGTTGAAGTCGGCTGGGTGCCCAAAGGGCGAGTAGTGTAGGTTGGATTGAGGGTGACTGATTTGGTTTTCCTGTATGGAAGAACTGAAATAATGTCTTAAAATATGGGAAACTCTCTTAAAGCTGATTTTTTCTATTGTTCTACAGCTGTAGTTGACCCTGTATGGAGGAATTGAAGCAATGTCTTAAAATACAGGAAATTCTCATTAAGCTCAGTTTTACAATTGTTTGGCAGTTGTAGTTTACTAGGTGCCTGGAGGGTGAGAAATGTAGGTTGGATTGAGGGAGATCAGATTGGTTTTCCTGTATAAAGGAATCGAAGGAATTTCCTAGTCAAAGCTTTTTTTTGGGGGTAGACTAATGCTAGGCTATAGCATGAGATATTACAAATTTATATATTGTGGTGTGTTTGATTTTTATGCCTTATAGGAAGTGTTTAGGAATTTCCATAACTGATAAGGGGGCATTTTTGAGTTTTTATACGCTATTTGCATACTCAATTTTGTATCAGTTAGTATGAGTGTAATCATGACAAATCTATGTCAAAACTAGAGTCTGTAAGGACATTCAAGGTTTTCAAAGATTATTTTTTTTGGTGGTTTGCTCTGTAGTCTGGTTCCGGGTATGTATCTGCCAAAGTTTCATATGTTGGTGATGTTCAAGAACATGATTTGAAAATCAAAGAGTGGGAGGCTAGAGTGCTACAAGAGGAAATGGCTGCTAGTCAGGGCATAACTATTAGAAGACGGCCTCCAATGGCTCCTCCTTCAGGTTATGATGGTCCATTTGTGGTTCAAGTACAGGACATCGCTAACACCCCTCGTAACATCTTGGAGGAGATTATATGGTACAAGGATGTTGAAGTTTCACAGGTATACTAATTTGTTAACTTCCTATCAATAGTGTTATAATTTAAGTGACCTCTTACAATTTTGCTCTTATTAGTTCAAGGAAAGACGACCTCTTGATGATTTAGAGAAGGCACTTGATGATGCTCCCCAAACAAGAGATTTTGTTGGCGCTTTAAGAGCAGCTTACCAACGGACAGGATTACCTGGTTTGATTGCTGAAGTTAAGAAGGCTTCGCCTAGTAGAGGCATTATAAGAGAGGACTTCAATACAGTATGGATCCTTGCTCATTTGTCAAATGAGCAAATGGTTCTTGCTCATTTTGTCAAATTCATGCTCATTTGTGAGTGTATTTGAATGTTTTAAATACGTTAACCTACTAGCTAGGGTAGAGCATTGTGCACATGCACAAAAGATGTGGGTTTGAATCCCACGTAGGTTCATTTATGTAAAGTGGAGACACAAGTTTGTATGAGAGTTTAATTGTAACAAAGTTTATATAGTTATAAATCATTTCAAACCAGTTTTTTGCTCATATAATTTAGTACAAATTTGGATTTTTTTTTTAATTAATTTTTTTTATAGAGATAACCTATGTAGGAATTGAACCTACATCCCCTATGCATTTGCATAGTGCTCTACCAATTAAGCTAATAGGTTTTATCATATATTTTAAATCATTTTCTATGTTATAAATTTTTAATCAGTTCATTTGACAAATCAACAAAGAATTGTTTGCTCATTTGATAAAATGAACAAAGAATTGTTGCTCATTTATCAAATGAGCAAAGATTTGTTTGCTCGTCTAATAAATGAGCAGAGAATTATGTGCCCATTTGATAAATGAGCAAGATTTTTTTGCTCATTTGACAAATGAGCAAGAATTATTTGCTCATTTGACAAAATGAGCAAAGAATAATTTGCTCATTTGAAAAATGAGCAAATATTTGCTTGCTCATTTGCATCATACACAAGCCAAATAAGACATATATTATGCATCATCTCTTATAAGAAAATCTTGTAATACTTGAGGGCTAAATAATAAGACAAATATTATGCACCAATTTATTCCTTGCCTTTGCTTATTTGTACAACCAACTAAGAATTAGTTTGATCATTTGACCAAAGCTCTTATCTTACACCACAACTCCACCCTCACCTTACACCACAACTCCACCCTCACCTTACCCAATCACACGCACAACAACAGCAATAACACCACAGCAGGCCACACATCCTAATATCTACGCCACCAACCATGCCCTGCTACTAGCAATTTTGCAGCCATCATTCCCAGCCAACACTAACTGCTGCTACAGTCCTCACACCCACGCCACACATTGCAGCACAGCAATTGCTCGTCTGATAAATGAGCAAAGAATTATGAGCTCATTTGATGTATTTCGCCCAAATTTACAACGAAAAGAAAACATAACAAGGCCCCTAGTTGTTTCAAGTAACTAGATTAGCACATCTGCATGTCAATTGAAGTGAGAACAACCACATGTCACCAGCAACTTTCTACTTCTCAAGCTAGAGGTGGTGATGTCAAAACTACTTTCTAAAATTGAGACAATTAATTAATTTTCTTAGAGGTTCTAATGTCTTTTCTATATGTTTAGCAACCCAGAAAAGCTATGAACCACCAAGTGAGCTCATAAATTAAAATAAAGACCACGTACTTATTACGAAACAGTGTCAAAATAAGCCATCTTTAGTATGGAAAAAGCTTTTGTACATTTACTGCCTGACCGAGATGATGAAACCAAACCAGAACAATTTTTTTCATAGCCAATAATCATAGGTCACGATCAAGAATTATTCACGAATTATATTTCTCTCCTCGGACTTATAGATTAGAAGAGGCCAAGCATTCAATCCTAAACCATACACTAGAAAGAAACAGTGCAAAACAAAACCATGATAGCATATAATATGAATTATAGACCTTTATAACCTTAGTTCTGCTTAAAGCTCATAATTTGTCAACCATGAGTTGACAATATGCATTGGACCCCTCTATAGAAGTTAAACAAAATGCAGAAAATTAGCAACTTAAATATTTTTGATATGATATATTTCATTTGCACAAAAGATTTACCGTAAGTGGGCTTCCCGATGGCTTTCCTGTCTGAGACACTGAAGCTCTCCTGCCTTGCTACCACTAACTAGATATTTACCATCAAGGGACCATGTTATGCATGAGTACCCAATTTGTGTGTCCTATACAAGTAAACCAAAGGAGCTTAAGTGATACTAATAAAGAAAGACATAAGCAAATAGGAGTATCAGACAAATGAAATACACACAATCAAACAACACCATTATTAAGACACAGAAGCTCAGTACTTCATTCACACATTCACAAACCTTTCTCCCCAAGTTTCTAAAATTTTGATAATAAAATCTTACTACTCATTTATCCTACACAAACATCTTTGTATAATGACGACAGACACAAGAACACAACACCATTAAGTTTGCCACAGTTGCATAATGTACATGTCATTCCCAAAGTTCATTTTCCGCATCAAAAGTATCCGAAGTATTACCTATGAACTCTTTCAAAACAAATTCATTGATAATAGAGTACCAAGTCACAAGATTTCTAACAAGCATTTTATCAAACACCTTATATGCACTATCAGGATATTCATAAGTGTCATAAAAATGTACCAATAACCCATTATAAACCAAGTTTTAATTGCAACATAATTACAAAAACAGTCACCTCCATCTCACACGAACCAACAACAATAGCACATGTTCCATTTCTACAAAAATAAAAAAATTAAACAAAAAATAATTTTCGTATGACTTGACAAAAAATTACCAAAACAAAAACATTTAATAGGAAATTTAACGAAAACTAACAAAGATTAACATGCAATATGAAAATGTTAACGAAAACCCTAAATTGAGAACACACAAAGTCAAAAATCAAGCAAAAATTAGAATATCAAACTCGAATAACCAAAATTAAGAGCATTCATATTCGAAATTTCAGAACACTAAAATCGAATGTTAGAACATTAAATTAAAAAATTTACTAAATTAAATTAAGATCACTCAATTTGAAAATTTTAAAGAAAATCTGAAAATAAAGAGCATGAAATTTGAAAATTACTAGCCAAAATTAAGAACATCACTTGTTTATTGTTCAATGAAGCTTGTTGATTCTTGTTGTTGCTGAAATCTGATATAAATTGAACGGATTTGTGCTCAAAATCCTTGAATCTCATTGAAATTGTGATTGGAGCTCGTAAGTTCTTCTGATGAGCAGTAAGTAGTTTTCTATAAAGGGGGAAAAGTTTGGTCTTATTACTATTTTGCCATTATAGAGGCGCATTTGATGTGAGTCGTTGATGACGTTTGATCTTAAGGCCTAGATTTGTTCTCATATACTAGTAGTGTTCTCACCGTCACCGGATTCCGACCCGGTATAGAAATAGGATCATATAGTTTATTCTCCCTTAATTAAAAGGTCTCAAAATCTTGTGTAACTATTTTTAGCAAATTGAACACAAAATAATAAAGAATACAATTATTATAAAGGATAATATATCATATTAGGAATAATATTATTATAGTTATATTATATAAATATTACACAAAAATAAAAAGATTTTGCTAAAAATGAGGTGACACATATTATTCCGAGACTAGGCTTCTACTGCATAATGAACCCCACCAAAAATACCCAAAAAGCATTGAAATCATAAAATATATGAACATTGTTGATTTAAAAGTGCAATATCTCAATGAAAGCCTTAAGAAAATAACTGAGATACAAGATAGTCAGATAGTTATCTAACATCAATCACAAGCTCTTGAAATCTCATGCTAGCCAAAAAAAATATCCCAACTACAATCAACCCACAAAAACAATCACGACTACCATAGCATGCAATCAGAACAATGAATTTCACAGTTTATCAATCAAATTCAAGACCCAAGTTAAAGAAATTATTATTCAACAACTAATCAATCAATTCACAGCAATATAAGGAACAATAATCATCAATCGATTCACAGCAATTCAAGGAACAATAACTTCAACAAATTAAGAATCAATTCACAAATATCTGAGGAACAATAATCTCGGAAAATAATCAATCAATTCACAGCAATTTCAGGAACAATAATCTCGGCAAATTATCAATCGATTTCACAGCAATTTAAGGAACAATAATTTCCGCAAATTATGAATAAATTCACTACTATATGTACAATTAAAACAACAATATGTTCTAGAAATCGAATTTAATTTGTACAATTATATACAATTAATCATAACGAATAAAACTACCGGTAAATTATCAGCAAACTTCCATTCTCAAAGGAACCTTCTCTCTCTCCTCAGTAATCAAACGAACAAGCTTTTTGAACGCAAAATGCAAGCAATTTGAGAAAACAATCCAACACAAAACCTCGTAGACGAAATCGAAAGCCGGATCATCAGGAAACGAAGAAGACGAAGACCAATCATCCCAATTAAAACCACCACCACCTCCTCCAAAACCGGAATTCCAGCCACTTCCGCCGCCAAAACCGCCGAAAAAACCGCTATCATCGCCGCCAAAAAATCCACCTTCATCTTCGCCGTCGGAAGGGGGAGATCGGCGGCGAGTGCGATGGCGGCGCTTGAGGAGAGTACGGCGCGCAGAGGTGCAAGAAGCGGAGCGAGATCTGACGGGAGGAGGAGCAACAGCGTCGGTAGGGAAGATAACGGAGGAAGTTCGAAGAGAGTCGGTGATTAAGAGTTGGTGAGAGAGAGAAATTGTGTCTGCCATTGCTGAAAGTGAAACCTCCATTGAAGAGAGAGAAAGAAAGAGAGGAAGCTGAAGGTTTTCAGAGAGAGATTGGGGAATTAGGAGGGTATTATTATGTTGTGGTTTATATGATGAAACGACGATATTTTTATAGTTGTGTGTCGGGGTGTGACGAGAACTTTGACACGTCTTTGATTTCCTTATTGATGGGGGAAAACGTGGGATTAAATTTTATTTACGGTAGGAATTTTGGTGAGTTTTATACAGAATAGGAAAAATTGTTTCTAATTATCCAAACTTTTGTTGGTTAAAAAAATAGGGAAATTTCTAGTGGTATACTCCATGTTTATTTTTTCCAGCAGTAGCACATTTTTTTTTTTTTGACTTCTTAGTGATATACCCTGGTTTTTTACTTCTTAATAGCTGTGATTAGTCTGTTAATTAAAGGTTAATAACCTACTTACTAAATGTTAATAGCAGTTTAGGTTAATAAAAAAATGAAAAGACTTATATACCCCCATTTAAATCCTTCCCTCCAACTGCCATAATTAACCCCTTCCCCTTCCATTTATGTTGATTAGACTTCTATTACATCACTCCGCATTCAAAATTTTTTTGCTCATTTGAATTGGCGAAGGGAAAAGCTAGGGTTTGCAAAGGATTTTCGTTAATTTCGCTGAATTAGAAAGGGAATTCTTGCATAATTCAGGTATATTACTACTGATCCTTTATTTCATGAATTGGCACATTTGTTGATGTAGTTTGATGTTCTGTTTTTCAATTTTTATTGAGATGTTGTATTTTTATGCGAAATTAGGTTACTTTCATCTACATTAGGTGTATGATTATGTTTGGACAATTAGTGGGTTAATCTTGGTAGTAAATTTGATGGCATGATCATGTTTGATTGATTGTTGTATCCTTGAATGTTTGTTGTTAAAAGTGTCAAGTTTATTGGTGCATGTTGTAAGTTTCTAGGTTTTTTTCCTTATTTTGTATGGGTGACAGTGATGAGGTTGTGTTAAGGTTTAATTATCTCGGTAAACATATTGATATGGATGTGAACTTAGATACATGTAATTTGATCGACTTGGTTATGGAATTTGAAGACACTGCTGTGACTATGGACAGTAAACATGTTATCATCAACCCTACCTTTAATTATGTTTACAACCAAAAGCATAACCCTCTATTAGATGATGTTCATTTATTTAGGATGTTTCAGACCCTGCCTCAGTCTGATGTATATGACATTTGGGTTGGGTTTGCCAAAAAACCAAGTCTTCTGAATAAAATGATCAAGAACTTAAGGATGTCCAAACTTGCACCACCTCAACTAGTTAATCAAGCTCCACCACCTCAAGCTAAACCACCTCAAGCTGAACCATCTCAAACTGAACCACCTCAAATTGAACCACCCCAAATTATTGCATCTTCAAATGTTGAACCAATTGCTTCTAAAATGATACCTAGGAGGACCAGTGATCCTGAACCTTAGCATTCCCTAAAAGACATATCCCTAAATGATGAGGTTCTTGGTAATGATGCATCTCCACTTAGGCATCCTGGTTTTGAAGAACCCTAGGAAGATAGAGATGAACCTAGACCTAAACAAACTGCTGCTAAGTATACCAAGGGTAGGAAAGAGTTTGAAATGACCATGGAGAGGATAGCAAAGTCACAGGCCAAATTTAGAAAGGGTAAGAAGAGCATTGCCATCAACCAACCTAGATTACCACCATCCCCTATCTCACCAAACACTGTGTTTAAGAGCTTACCCCTAAGAAGGAGCCCTATATTTTCACCTAATACAGTCACTGAGACACTTGTTTCTAATGCTGAACCATTGACAAAGGCATCTCAGACCTCTGTATTTGCAAGAAGGGTTCTTAGGACCACAACAATTAGAAAAGGGATAAGGGTTAGTTCTACTATGACTGAGAGAAGGATGCTTGGTGTATGTAGATTCTGGTGAGAATGTGAGTCAGGTGGAGGGCTCAAGTTCTGGTTTTAATGTGAGTTAGGTGGAGGGCTCAAGTTCTAGTTTAAGGGTGAGAAGAAGAATGGAGTTTGTTTTCGAGAGTGATGAATCTGGAGGTACAGAGTGTGATGGTGATTATAATCAGGCAGAAGAAGAGGAAGACTCTGATTGAGAAGTTGCACCGAAAGGTGATGTACATGCAGATGAGTTAGTGTAACTAAATAGAATTCCCAAAGTCAAGGACAACTGGAAACCAGGGAAATGGTTTGAATTTTTATATGATGAAGAAGATGATGATTACTTTAAGAGACTTTACAAGAATGGAGCGATGAATGAGGATGGTGATTTTGGTAAGATATCACTCAGACCATGGATGATTTTCACTGATAAGGCACATTCTAAGGACACTTTGAAGAACTATGCTGTCTAGGAAAAAGTTGTAATTAATGTGGAGTACGCAGAAAATAAAAGATACACTACAGTGTGCTACTCTGAGTGTTGTGACAAGAGGTTGCATGCAAGTAGACTTGCAGATGGCAGAACTTGGGCAATAAAGAAAATATGGCCCAATGTACACACTTGCAAGGGTTTAGAGACATACAACCCCATATGCAATGTGAAGTGGGATTCTCATAAAGTCATGAAAGACATTAGAGCTAACCCAGATTTTCCTGGGAAAGCATTAAATGAACTTCTATTCCAAAGATATGGCATCTACATGAGGCAGTCAACTTTATACAGGTTAAAGAGTGTAGTTGAGCAGTTGTTTAGAGGCCATGATGAGTCATACTCTCTTTTGCCAATGTATGCTCGGATGTGCATGGAAACAAATCCTGAAAGTAAATCTTTTTGTGCATGGCAAGAAACTGAGTCCTTCCCTAAACAGCTTCAATTTACTAGCATTTTCATTTCCTTCACTAGACAATGGAAAGGATTTCTCAGAGGTGTTAGACCTTTGATTGGTGTAGATGGTGAAGGAATTATGTCTTCGTCAAGTGCAATTACTAGATATATAATGGATCAAATTATGGAGATAATTAAGTTCGTCCATTTAAATCGTCGTTATATCATAGTTAGAGGTACTAACGCTCTTTGGACTAGTAAAATAGGCCAAAGCCCAATTGGACGGATCCTATAAGGTCACACAAAGGGCCTAGATCAAGCATAAGAGGACGAGGCCCATGATAGGCCTCATCACTCTAGGTGGCCGGCCATGAGGCTTGGTTTGGAGGGTTTTGGGCTTCCTAACCTAGTCTAATTATAATAGGATTATAAATAGACTAGGTGCCTAGGTTTTCACGAGAAACAGTTTTACTGTTAATTGAAACCCTAATTAGCAAACACGAAACCAACTCCCTCAAACTCCCTCTCTCTCTCACGGCTCTCTCCTCCTCTCGGCGCCGATGGTGTGCAGTGGTGGTGGTGATCATGCGTGGTGGTCAGTTGTCCATTAAAGGTGGTGATTGCGGTTTTCCCTTTCACTCGACTAATCTAGCATTGGTGGATGCTTGATCGAATCCCGTGGACTAAGTAGTGGAGTCACGCTTGGGGCTCTATTCTCTCGCTGATTTTTCAATTAATTTGCTATGTGAAAATCACGCTTCAAAGGTATAATTATATGATTCTTGTATCTTATGTTTGCGATCCTGTTTAGGTACGTATGAATATGATTCAAGAAATTCCGCTTATGATACCTATAATCCTACAATGGTATCAGTTAGCCTCTTTCATGAACACGCTTGATTATAATAATACGATTATTTGAAGTCCATGTTCATAATTTTATGATCAATTAAGAGGGAGAATTAATTTAATTATAGTTCAATTATTATATCAAATGTTATTTAACTCTTGGGATTGATTAAATGTGATTTAATAATGCTCAAAAAATCCTAGAGCGGACCGAATTCTTTCCCTAAATTGTTTGAAAATTTCGAACCCTAACCTAATTAATTTTCGGATTTTTCGAAAACCCTAGCCCTAAATTTTGATATTGTGCTTATTTTGGTTAAATTCGATTTATTTTCATGTTTCATAATTTTAATTAGATTGATTTATGCATAAAAGTGTTTTGTATATGATCATCAATTTAATTTTAAGAGTTAGAATTAATTTTGGAATTAATTTTATGATGAGCCCTAATTTTAAAATTAAATAGGCATTTAATTTTAATTATTGGACTGTTTTAATTTAATTTTAAAAAAGGTTGTTTTTATTAAATTAAAAAACAAAAAAGACATATTTAAAGTGGCCAGTAGCCACGATGGCTGCCGACCAGTGTCAGTCCAAGAGGGAGGGGAAGGTCTGGGGTGGCTGGGCAGCAGCCGTGCAAGCGTTGCTAGCTGCTGCCGCGGCTACGCTGTTGCTGTTGCTGTTTGCAACCGTGGCTGCTGAAAAGCAGCCAACCACCTTGGCTAGCCTTGGCTGGCCACGCACGGTGGCCTGCAGCCAACAGCAGTGCTGCTGCCGCTACTGCCTTACGATAGTGGGTGCTGGGAGGCGCCTAGCCACCATGGCTAGCCTCGATTGGCCAATGGCTGGTGGTTGCGGCGGATTTTCAAAAAATATATATATATATATATATTTAAGAAGAATTTTCAAAAATAAAATCAAATTTTATTTTGGGGGTAAAACCAAATTTCAAAAGTTGTTGATTTGGTGATTATCCATAATTAAAGTGGTTAATTTTGGATAAAATTTGTTAGGATATTTTCATCATATTCCAAAAGGATAATAATGTGATTATCCCATAATTAGATTTGGAAATAATTAATTTTAAAATTATTTGATTTGCTAGTAATTAGGATAAAATCTCCTAAATTAATTAGGATAATCATGGAAAATAAATATGATTTATCTTTCTATATTAAAATAAGATTTGATTCTATCTCATGCCAAATTTAAAATATATGATATTTTATAGATGGCAATGAATAATATATGATATTATGTAATTATGAATTTGAAATATGAGATATTTTAGGAATTGTGTTGCCTTAATTGTGAACATTTGATTTTGTAGTTTAGGCAAGCATGTTGAGTGATTTATTATATAGCACTTTTATATAATATATGATATTATGTTGTTATATATAGACTAGTATGGCCTATAGATTCTAAATACGATCTGCGCATCATGACGTATTTTTGTAATCTAAATATGGTATGCGTACCGTTAAGTATTTTTGTAACTTTTTATTTAAAGTAAATAGATTAGTTATTTAAATAGTTTAGTCCAAAGAAGCTCGTGAAGTGAAGGCCTAAAGGAGCAAGTTGGATGGAGATCCATGAAGGTTCAAGTGAGAGCATTTCAAGTCTAGTTTCTTAGGACTAATGGGTCATACTATGTCATGTTTTATTTATGCATTAGTAGATTATGCATGTTAGATTTTATATATGTTGTTGATGATGCGCTAGAGTTCACTATATTAATCACAACATAATAAATCTAGGTCCCGGTAATATTGATATTGCTTTTCCAATTAGATACCCAATAACCCTTCGATCGTAAGTGATGGGTCTGCCTCCGCAGGGTGTCACTTGTTATCTTAGGTAATTTGGGGTAAATCACGTTTGACACATTTAATTAGTTGTGCTCAACAAGGTTACCTGAAGCGTTTAGAGCCTTGAAGCAAAGGGTAATAATTAAACATGTAATGGTTAATTATTCAACCAAGAGTTACAAGAGTTGTAATCAGTAAAGAGTTTAATCACCTTGAAAATATAATTCTTGATGGTAGGGCCTTAGTCCGATCAACTATTACACAAATAAAGGATCTTGGAATCACTTAATTCAATTGGGATCATTTTATATTGAATAAAGTGCTTTAAAGTAACCTATTTAATTCGTTTACGGTACTTTAATTTTATTGAACATAATTATTAAACTTTGCCTTATTCTATCATAGATGAATAACAATTCTGAGAACACTACTTTACCACCAACAATGAGAACAAGGCTCAATTTTATCAACTTCAACGATTGGGAAAACGAACTTAGAAGTGTTCTAAGGAACGAAAGGCTTGAATTTCGACTTACCAATCGAGGGCAGATTCAGTCCAGGCATGACTCCAAAGAAATATTTGAGAAATTTTTCAGAATCCAAGAGAGTCATGTCTATCATATTATCTTCTATTCCGGAAGATTGGGCTAGAAGATTTATGGACTATGATCTTATTTCCTATTCAAGTGCTTACGTGATATTTGCAATGGAATAGTAAAGTCCCATGATGATGGGAAATTAGATGGAAATGTTGAGGAAATCATTAACATGGTTCCCGGAAACGACGACTCCTAGACTGGAAACATTAGGCATGAAAATTTCAAGATTACTGGTGAAATTATTACCAGAAATCTTATGCCATGACAGTCTGTACAAATTCATGTGGATATGATGGTTCAACTATTCAACTACATGAGTATGTTAGGGAAACCATTCCAGGATCATGAGGTTCATGATATAATTCTGCATTCACTGCATGATGGTTTTGACCTTGAGAAACTATCACATGATGATGATGATTCAGTAATCAAGTTGATTGATTTACTCAAAAATCATGCAGAGAATTACATGAAAGGAGAATGAGCCAGTGCTTCAACAAGGATGTCCCCACTACGATGAAGTGTGAGGTAAGAGTTACCTAATATTCTTGTTATAAACATTTTAACTTTCACTTAGGTATGTGATACCAAGTTGCAGTGCTAACATTATTCATGTTCTGCTGAAACTGCAAAGAAGTGAAGCTAGCAATGGAAATGGAGCTTGAAGGTGCACGAGAAGTGTTCTAGTGGCCACGGAAAGCTTCATAGTTTTATTTCTGATTATTTTATGATGATTTTAGACTATTTCCGGTTTTGATGAGATAATTTTTCAGTTTTTGTTTGAAATACTGATTGGTTTACTTGTCATGGGCAAGTGTTGATCTATGATAAGGTAATAAATTGTTTTCATATGCTAGCTATGAGTAAATTTATTTTATAATATTGATATAAGTAGATCACAAAAGCAAAAACAGATGAATCAAAACTAACCAAACTTATAACATAGTAAGGTTAGGTCACATTAACCAATTGCGCATCCAAAGATTTCAAATGGATGGACTCTTATCCTCATTTGATTAAGAATCATTTGAGAAATGCGAGTCATGCTTGTTAGGTAAGATGACCAAGTCACCTTTTAATTGAAAGGGTGAAAATGCTAATGACTTTTTGGAACTCATACATATGGATGTGTGTGGACCAATAAGTTCAAAAGGTAGAAAAGGATTTAACTACTCCATTACTTTTACTAACGATTTAAGTAAATATGGCTATATATACTTAATGAAGTAATAGTTGGGATTATTGAAAAGTTCAAGGAATTCCAGAATGAAGTACAAAATCAGCTTGAGAAAACAATTAAAGCACTACGATCTGATCGTTATGGTGAATATTTCACTCAAGAATTTGATAATCATCTAAGGGATTGTGGAATTATTTCACAATCAAAGGAATACCACAATTAAAAGTGTATTAGAAAGTAGGAATCAAACTTTTCTTGACATTGGTTCGATCCATGGTAAGCTTTACTGATGAGCAAATATCGTTATGAGGATATGCATTAGAAAACAGTTGTGAATATACTAAACAGAAACCCGTCCAAAGCAGTTGAGAAGACGCCATATGATTTATGGACTGAAAATGTTCCAAAGTTGTCTTTGCTCAAGATTAGGGGTTGTGAAACCTATGTAAAATGTATACAAGGCGACAACTAGGACCTAAATCAAATAAATATTTCTTCGTGGGTCATCCCATAGAAACAAAAGGGTATTACTTCTACAATCGCGCAGATAACAAAGTGTTTGTTGCTCGAGATGGTGTCTTTTTAGAAAGGAAACTCTTTCTACAAAGCCAAGAGGTAGTAAAGTGGTTCTCGAAGAAATTCGAGACGAGCAAAAAATGGATAATAGATGTGGATAACACCACATCAGAGGCGAGGGCATATAGTAAGCTAATTTATCAAATCATGTGTCGGAGCAAGCTAATTCAACTAGCGAGACTTATATCGTCCCACTTAAGTAAATAACTTTACAAAGTTGAAGAAAATATTTCTACTGTTGCTCATATCCATTGTAGACAGTTCAGAATAAAAAATGAATAGTTTGTTGAAATTCTGATAACTAAGGATTCCTAAATTTTCCTAATGGAATATATGGAACCCATAGCCTACAAGCAAGCTTTGGTGAGCACCAATTCAGGAAATGGCTTAAGGCCATAAAATCCATAATGGACTCCATGTTAGAAAAATGATGTGTTAGTCCTGATAGACTTGCAAATGGGGTCAAACCCATTGGTTGCTTTAATCTATTCGGATTCTTCTAGCGATTGCTGAAATTTTCGATTACGAAATTTGGCAGTTGGATATCAAAACCGCCTTCTTGAATGGGTTCTTGATGGAGGATGTGTATATTACACAACCTAAGGGTTTTAAAGATCCGGAAAATCCTAGAAAGTTTTGGCAAACTTCAGAAATCCATTTATGGATTGAAGCAAGCACCACGAAGTTGGAGCATTCGTTTTGACGAGGCAATCAAATAGTTTGGTTTCCTCAAAAAACGAAAAAAAATCTTGTGTATATAAGAAGTTTAGTGGGAGCAATCTAATTTTCTTAGTCTTGTATGTAGATGACATACTGATCATAGGGAACGACATACCAATGCTTGAGTCAGTCAAGTAATGGTAGGAGATTCCAAGTACATACTGGGAATTAAGATTCATCAAGAAAGGTATTGAAGGATGTGGAATAAGTTAAGAGATTTATGATGATAAGATTCTTGATAAGTTCGAGATGCAAGACTCTAAGAGAGGATTTCTTCCCATGTCTCATGGTATTACGCTCAGTAAAACTCAGTGCCCAGCTAAAAGAGTTGAGTCGTATGCCTAATGTACCTTATGCCTTTGTTGTAGGGGCCATTATATGCCATGATATATACAAAGCCAGGTGTTACATATGCCTTGAGCACTTGTAACAGGTTTCAAGCAAATTCAGAAGAAGTGCATTAGAAAGCTGCTAAGAACAAATCCTTGAGTACTTAAGAAGGACTAAAGGAATGTTTCTAGTTTAAGGTGGAAAAAGTGAATTGGTTGTCAAAGGATTATGCGGATGCAAGTTTCCAAACAGACAAAGATAACTTTAGATTTCGATCTGGATACATTTTCTGTCTGAATGGAGGAACAATGAGCTTGAAGAGTTCAAAGTAGAAGACTGTCGCAGACTCAATGTCAGAATATGAGTATTTAGCTACAGTAGAAGCAGTTAAGGAGGAAGTTTGGATCAAGTGTTCTTATGAAAAAATGGCCCCTTTGCCCAATCAAGGAGCCTGGGTCACATTACAAATATCACCTCATTCAAGAGATCATTGGCTAGCAGGATGTCAGGATATGCAAAGTTTCATTTGAGTGAAAATGTCACTTATTTATTTACTAAACCCCTTCCACAACCAAGGTATGAGAAAACATATCACATAAGTTTTGAGATTGAAACAAGTTATATAATTTAAGTTGTATATGTTTTGAGAAAACATATCACATAAGTAATACATTAACTTGCAGAAATATGTTTAATTAGAAATTTTCAAATCTCTTATTTAATGGTGGATTGATATTAAATAAAATTTCCAAAATAATTATGAATTGATGAGATCATTAAATATGTGATTTGGTGAATGAAACCCCACAGGTGAACTAAATTCATAAATTATTTAAGCTCCTAGTACGAAATCATTAAATTGGACATAAATGATTTCAAAGAATAAACTGGCATATAAGATTGATTGGATTCCGCAGTTTCATGGGCTATAGGGTCATAGAGATGCTCAATCAATCACATGGGTATGCATGAATGATGCATGATCGAACTATTGACCTACTTTGAAGTTCAAGTATAGAACTTCCGAATATATAAGTGGATTCCTTTGACATGAGTGGAACACTAATTTCATTCAATGATTGATTTAACTGTGATACATCTAAAAGTCATTTCGTAAAAGGGGACTATAAAAGATGTTTCCTGGTTACTTCAAAAGTTGATTGGGAGCTTTGGTTGCCACAAGTTTGGATTGAGTATATCCATTTAATTAGGAAATGTGTCATGGTTGCTTGAAGAGGGATAATTCAGAAAATACGTGGCCGCGTTCAAATGTATTACTCGGTAATCATTTGGTTTTGTAATTCTAACGCATATTTCAAGAAATGATTTATAGATTAATATGATCTCGACATGAGATGCAATCATATCATCAAATTAAAACATATTGACTTAAGGAATTTGAATATTGCACTATTGTCTCAGACAAGTGGGAGATTGAAGGGTTTATGTCTTCGTTAAGTGCAATTACTAGATATATAATGGATCAAATTATGGAGACGATTAAGTTCTTCCATTTGGGTCGTCCTTATATCATAGCTAGAGGCACTAACAATCTTTGGGCTAGTAAAATAGGCCAAAGCCCAATTAGACGGATCCTATAAGGTCACACAAAGGGCCTAGATCAAGCATAAGAGGACGAGGCCCATGATGGGCCTCATCACTCTAGGTGGTCGGCCATGAGGCTTTGTTTGGAGGTTTTTGGGCTTCCTAACCTAGTCTAATTATAATAGGATTATAATAGACTAGGTGCCTAGGTTTTCACGAGAAACAACTTTACTGTTAATTGAAACCCTAATTAGCAAACACGAAACCAACCCCCTTAAACTCCCTCTCTATCTCTCACGGCTCTCTCCTCCTCTCGGCGCCGCTGGTGTGCAATGGTGGTGGTTATCATGCGTGGTGGTCGGTTGTCCATTAAAGGTGGTGATCGTGGTTTTCCCTTTCACTCGACCAATCTAGCATTGGTGGACGCTTGATCGAATCTCGTGGACTAAGTAGAGGAGTCACGCTTGGGGCTCTATTCTTTCCCTGATTTGTCAATCAAGTTGCTACGTGGAAATCACGCTTCAAAGGTATAATTATGTGATTCTTGTGTGTTATGCATGCGATCTTGTTTTAGGTGCGTATGAATATGATTCCGCTTATAGTACCTATAATCCTACAGATGGAACACACCTCAAAGGTAATTATGAGGAATATTGCTTTCTGCGGTGGGAATAGATGGCAATAATGAGATTTTCCCCATAGCCTATGCCGTAGTCAACCAAGAAGACAAGGAATCATGGAGTTACTTCTTCTGGCATTTGCTGAACATTGTTAAAGATACATCAAGGAAGCATTGGACCATCATTTCTAATAGGCAAAAGGCTAGTAATTTCCCTTTGATTGTGTTTGTATTTCTTTTGTAATCAATATATATGAGAATACTAATGTTAAACTCATTGTTTTAGGGAGTTGAACTAGATTTAGAACAACTCTGGCCAGAAGCTGACAGAAGGTTCTGCTGTAGGCACCTCAGTAGGAATTACAAGAGGAAGTTTCCAGGCTCTTTGATGTATGTTCTGTTTTGGAGAGCTTGCAATGCAACTTCAGTTTTCACATTCAGGAAAGCTATAGAGGAGCTTAAGAAAGAGGGAGGCGAAGATGTGATGGCTTGGTTTGCAGACTTGGGAGAACAATCCAATTGGAGTAAGCATAAATTTGACCCTAATGTCTGCAATGACTCCAATACATCAAATTTTGTAGAAAGCTTTAACTCTACATTTGGAGTGAACAGGTGTAGGCTTGTATTAACTTTGCTAGAAGGTAATATGTGCATAACTTGCTTTGTTTACGTTATGATGTGAAAATTTTGTGGATACTTGTCTAACTTGGACAAAATATGCAGGAATAAGGAGGGTGTGTATGGTGAGAATTGCAACAAGGCTTGAGAATGCAAAGTCTTGGAAAGATGAAGACATCTGTCCCAAAATTGTGAAACTAGTGAAAGAGATAGGTAAGGCTAGCTCAAACTGTAGAGCTTTCAAGTCCAGGCCAGGAGAGTATGAAATCTTTGAGGGCAGATCTCACTTTCCTCTGAGCATAAACAAGAAGATTTGTTCATGTAGGGCATGGCAACTGACAGGGGTTCCATGCAGGCATGCCATTAGGGCCCTAATTGTAACAGTCTGGAAATTTCCTTCTTTTAAAATACTCATTTTACTCTAAATAAAACCCTTTTTAGGAAATAACCAAAATATTACCGCCATCGTGATAACGACTAAGGCTATTTTTCAAAATCACACAGTGAAAGTCTAAAAATAAAAACCAACTTTCAAAATAAAACTTGAGTTCACAACCTCAAAACAAAAGTAGAATTAAATCGTTCACAAGTTGGAACCAATTTAGTCATGGCCCTTTAAGAAAAAACCAACTCAAAATAAACATGACAAAGTTAGTCCAGAACAATAAACCATCAATTTAAAATATAAAACTAAGAAAGCATAACAAGTAACTCTCTGCACTCACTTCAAGTACCTATCACTTTCTCTTTATTTTAACCCCTCTACTTACCATACAAATGGGTCATAGTAGGGTCAATCAAAAGGAAAGCCAACACAAACACAAAAGTATGAATCAGCAAAAGCTGAGTACATATGTACCACACTAACATGAATATCCTAGCATCAATAAAAATAATTAAAACATGCTCACCATACAATCACAAGTCATCTTACCTTTGACTCATAACTAACAATATAAATTATTAAATAATAATTTGGATTACGCATTGAACGGGTTTCCTTCCTTGAAAATAGCCCATTTAAATATTGAGCTTCCAATCAGGGAGCTACCCCAATTGACACCTACTATGTCACACTTGTGATGGAATTCCAGCGCATTAATAATAAAAGAAAGTACAGCGTCCTGTACCCCTGTAGAAGCTATGGTTAAATATAAAACCCCATAAATCCCCCCATATGTTCATACTCCAGGTGTATACGTTCCAAGAGTTTTGGTGCGTATCCTCATACACTTTACGTGATTTACCAATTTAACATGTTATGACTCCAACTAATCAATCAAAAACAAACATAGCAACATTAATCTCATACTTCCAATTCATTCTTGAATTAATTAGTGAGCACATACTATTTATTTTAATTAAGGTTCCTTGCCTAGTTTTGTGCACAAAATTGCACGATTACTACCTTGGTGCATAAGATGCACTACTGAGCTTCCTTGACTCAAACTCATCTTATATGACTGAATAAATAAATAAACTAACTTCTTAACTCAACACCAATAATAATAAATGAGTGAGAAATAAATTCATGAATCATGCTTTATAATTCTAACTTTAGCTCTTCTAAACATACCTAAGCCTTGCTTATTAAATTCATGTTTTCTTGATACTTGAAAATAAAACATACTTTCATGATTCACACATATTCAACTTGTATCATGCTTCAAATAACATATTTACATGTTTGCATAATAATTCATGCTCAACCAACAACAATTCCAAGCATATAATCAACCAAGCATGCTACTATTTCATCACTTAAATCATACTTTACGATCCTAGCATGATACTACGCCACACAAATATTCTTGTGCACATACGTACCCTGAATAGTGCCTAAACTCGGCCACACTCGCTAGAAATCACCTAAAGCTTCCTACAAATAAGAATACATAACTATAATTAATTCACTATTCTCACAAATTTCCAGCAACTATAATACTCTTTAGACCTTACTAATTAACTCAATTTAATGCTATAAAAGCCATAAAACCTTTTCTTTAAGTGGGTACTTTAAATCCTTTCAAAAAGACTTAGTTTTTGTGACTTAAATAAAATTCCATCATACTTATTTAATATAAAACATCACTAATAGACTAGGAAATCATATTTAAATCATTAAAATCTTTTTCCCTTTTTATGGGGAATCAAACCCTAATACCATAATTAAAAAGTAGTGTGTATAATTAAATTTCAGCATTAATTTGAAGGCTTTAAACTCATTAGAAACATGTTTAAACCATTAATTTAACAATCACAACAACCTAAGATCAAACCCTAACCACAAACATTAAATTCCCTAATTCTAGGGTTTGTAAATTGGGGTTTTTGATTAAATTAAAATCTGAAAATTATAGAAATAATTTAACAACATCAAATACCCAAAATCATACCAAAACATAATCAAAAATCATGCTTGAAAATAATAAAACAACTAGTATTAAATTAGGAGAAAGAAAGAGTTTTATATATATATATATATAATAATACCGAACCGAAAAAATAGAGAAGGAGGAGAGAAGACGGGTGGCCGGCTGCTGCTGCTAGCCGCCGGTGGTCGGTGGTGGCGCCGGTGGCTGTTGGCCGTGAGGGGAAGAGAAGAGGGAGAGAGAGGCGTGGGAAAAAAGAGAGGAAAAAGGAGAGAGAAATAGGAGGAAAACTTTTGGGGTTTTTGTGAAATCTGACAATTATGATTTTAGAGTGTAAAATTCTCAAGGTTTTAAAGTATTTATACTCCTCTTTTAAAATAAAAACACTTATTTACAAAACTGTCATTACTAATCATCCCCCCCCCCCCTCTTAACTTCTCCTTTGGGGCCAACTCGTTGGGCTCTTAAGTGTTCATGAATTCCCAACAAGCTGATCCATCAATTTAATTAATGTTGACCCAAATTAAAAACACTTTATTGCCTCAGTTAATGGTTCATATTATTTTATACACACTTACTTAATATTTAAATAATTAAATTCTTTTAAAATGAAATGAATCATTTTAATTTATAAATAAAATACATAATTTATATATATATAAATATTATAAAAATACAGAGTATTACACTAATTGATGCAAAGTTAGACCCACATGACTTTGTCAGTTCCTGGTACTCTGTGAAGACATACAAACAAGCCTATAGTGTCAGCATTAACCCAAATCCTGACACAGAGCAATGGCCTGCTGATGAATCAGGCAGATGTATCATGCCTCCAAAGATGAAGAGGGGAATTAGAAGACCAAGTAGGAATAGAAAAAGGGAAGAAGGAGAAGAGAAACCAGGAAAAAGATCAAGAATAGTTAAATGCAGCAAGTGTGGTTGCTTTGGGCATAATAAGGAAACTTGCAAGGGAGGCTTAACTGATAAAGAGTTGAAGGCATCTAAGCTTGTTATCGTCCAGAACCCTAGAGTCAGAGACCAATCTAAGGCAGAAAAAGCAGCAAAGGCAGCAACATCTGAGGCTGCAACATCTTATCAGAAAGGAAAAGGTCTTGCAAAGACAAGGAAGAAAGGGAAGAAAGGAAGACCCCCAACTGAAGCTCCAACAGAATTGAATGCTTCACAGTTGCCTAGCTAACCAATAAACCTGTCTCAAGCTCACTCTGAGTCTCTAAGTTTCTAGTTAGTGGCAGCAATTTATGTACTTAACTTTGGTTTTTGGTACTTTAGCTTGGTTTTTGGAACTTTAGCTTGGTTTTTGGAACTTTAGTTTGCTTTTTGGTAATTAAGATTGGTTTTGGATACTTAAGTGTTTTTGCATTGTTGGCAAACATCTTCAAAAACCTCTGTATATGAAATTAGCCAACTGTGGCCTTTTTCAAAGTTGTGTTGTGAGTTCATCATGTTATGTTAGATTAATTACTTACTGAACACAGTATATAAAACACAAAGTATGCCATTTATTTTTCAACTGTCATTCATTAATCCAGAAATACAACCTTTAATTGCTTATAATCTATCAATTACATGACATGACTAAAAGGCAAATCACACCATTTTCATTTGAGAGCAACAAATAGTAAAATCAGGTACATGACAAGAGCAATCCTAACAACCATGTATATGTAGGCTGCAAATTCATATGCTCTATTTGTAAATACAGTAAATTCCTCAAAAAGCACTTTCAGATTAGCAGACTCATCAAGATTTGTTTCCCTTATTGTGTTTCCCATAATTTGATCTTCAGAAACCCACATGAACAAACCACAGTGCCTGCACTTGTAATATGTTCTCCCTAGGTTCGAAATGGAGTCAAAAACCCTAATATCAGCATGTCTTGGTGGATGGCAGTTACATTGGATGCGTCTGACCCACATGGACCTTCCATATCTGCTGCCAGAAGAAGAACCAATACCTGAAGAACCAGCCATGTCAAAGACATGGAGAAGAGAAGAAATGTAGCAATGGAGGATAAATGAAATGGAGAAGAGAAGAGGAAGTGGCGCATTTATAGGGAGGGAATAAGGTGAATGTTTTTGGTGGGAAATAACAGAAATTTTGAGAGGGAAAAGTTGGAGGGAAAGGGATTAAATGGGGGCATATTAGTCTTTTTCTTATTTTTAAACCTAAGCTGCTAGTAAACTAGGTTATTAACGTTTAATAACAGAGTAGTCACGACTGTTAAGAAGTCAAAAATTGGGATGTATCAGCAAGAAGTCAAAAAAAATGTGGTAGTGCTGGGAAAAGTCAAAACCTAAAGTGTACCAATGAGAATTTCCCAAAAAAATAATCCAATCTTGTTAAAAAAAAAAGAAAAAAAAAATAAGAGTAATAATAATCCAATCTTATCTATAAAAAAAATATATAATATTTTTTTTAGGGTTTCCCTTATCTCGAATTAATTACCATATCAAACTTGTCGAATATTTCAATGCACTCGTTTAACCTTATATTCTCTACTTTTGTAAGTAAAAAATTTGATATGTTAATTATTTTCCTAATGTTTCAAGATGATTTTTTTTTTAAAGAAAAAAGAAATTATTAGGAGAACCATAATTAATATTTTGTATGTTATGATTTAAATATGTTCAACAACTATTTACTATTTAATAGAAAAGGAAAAATACACTTTAATAATCACAACTATGAGCGATTTACCTCTAATTATCCCAACTAAGGTTTAATATCTAACAATCCCAACTATGAGGTCAGTTTTCCTCTAGTAGTCCCAACCGGTCAACACCAAGTCAACGACCTATTATAACAGGTGATTATGACACGTGTCAACACATAATTGGTGAAAAATAAACAAAAATATTAAAAACAATAAATAAAAAAACGTTATCAACCACCACCTCCCCTTCCCCACCATGAAACCCTAGGACCGACCCACAACCCACCAAAAAACGGTCGGCTACCTTCCCTAACCCCCGAAAATGACCGGTCGACCCTTCCTAACCCCCGAAACCACCCTAATCGGCCCACTCCCATACCCCAAACCACCCTCTCCTTCGAAATCAACCTCCTCAACTGTCAGAATCGCCCTTCCTCCCTTCCTCAACCCTCGAATTCGACCCCCTAGGCAGTTTCAAGGGTGTGGGAAAGGAGGGGAGCGACACTTCAATTTTTTTTCCTTTCCTTTTTAATTTTCTGGTGAAGGGGGAGGGGAGTGTTTTACGGGGATGGGGGTGGACCGGCTAGGTTGTTTTGGGAGTAAGGAGGGTCGGCCAACCATCTGTAGGGGGTTAGGGGAGGTCGCCAGCTAACTCTTGTTGGCCTGGGGTTGGGCCCTATGGTATCACGATGGGGGAAGGGGGAGGGGGTGGCAGGAAATGGGTTTTGGGGGTTTTTTTTTTATTTTGGAGCAATTACATGCTGATACATGGATGTTTAAAAAAAATTACCCTTTCAGCAAGTTATCGGTCATTGGGACTATTAGAGGCAAACTAACCCCATAGTTGGGATTATTAAAAGCGAATCACCCATAATTGGGATTTATTAAAGTGTATTTTTCCAAAATAAAATTATTATCTTAATCAAATAGAAAAACAATATAATTTTATAAATATGAAATTAAAGCTGTTAATTTTCTTAGGATCATTATATAATGGGAAAAAATAGTATAAATAAGCACTAATCATCTCATCTAAATTACCTATATTGTTATTGGATAAAGAAGCATAATAAATGAATAGTTAAGGTGGTAAGACTTGTTACATATTACTTATTGTCTTGAGTTCAATTCTTTGTATAAAGACACATGCACATATTTTGTATTAAGAACATTTTTTTAGTATATAAACGTTTTTTAATACATAAATTATTGATATACATGTTATATATTGTTAAAGTATTTATGCATTCAGTAACTAAGAAATTTAAGTATATGAAGTGTTTCATTTCCATCATAATAAAAGGACGTCGAAATAGTTAGTACACATAACAAAAACATATTATAATTTATAACTTAAATATGAAATATATCAAAAATATTTTTTTCATCTTCTAAACATAAATTAAATCTTAAATTAATATGCCATTTCATATTTCATAATCTCTATGTATATATACTTAACTAACTTCATCTTCTTCCACAATCCACCTCCCTCTTTTATCTTGACATGAACATCCGTCACAATGGTCATGATAACAATAATACAAAGATTAATAATTAATATTTTATAACAAAAGTTTCAACTACGAAACTAAGAGTATTTAGGATTTGAGGTTTGATGACTTTTTAATCGAAAGTTGGAAAATTATACAAATATGTATGTTCAAACATAACATAAAGATTATTTGAGGACAAAAAGAGTATATAAGCGGTCAAAACTAATAGGCGAATGATCTGAGTACGCAGGTACTAGAGATGTTCAAAAAACCCGTCCCAGTTAACCTGACCCGATGACTCGACAACCCGCAAGATACCTATCAAGAGTATACCATTACTCCCTTCTAAAAGTTTGTCTAAATTAAGAGTTGGAAAATTTGACAAAAATAATACAACCTTTGGTCCATTCTTTTTTAACTGTATAACCTTTTGATTATTTTTAATATTACAATATTTAGGAGGCGTTAATTTTAAACAACACATTACCAGTTAGTATCCTGTTTTTGCAGATTATCGTAACACGTGTCATTGTTTTATTGGTTTTGTCAATTTAATTAATTAATTAATTAATTATTATTATTATCATTATTAAAAAATATATATATACACAATCACCCAACTACCTCCTCTCCCCCTCCCCCACACACGTACGCAACCCCCCGAGACGGTACGGCCGGCGTTTAACTTCCCCAACGTCGGCCGCCCACTTTCCACCTCACCTTGACCTCCCCCTTCCCCGTCACGCCATCCAGCCATGCCAAACCCTAACCCCTTTCCTTCCCAACCACCACAATAATCACCTAATCCAAGCAGCCACCACGAAACCCATCCAAACACCACGAAACACAACCCTTCCCTTTCCCAGACCCCGATAACCACCACCCTCCCCTTCCCTTGCCCGAAAGCACCCCCATCTCCTTCCCCTACATCGAAAAAGCGTCCCTAACAAACCCCTGCATCGTCGTGGTGTTTGTGTCGCGGTGGGGATCGCATGTTGGCTGGTTCAGGGGGTTGGGGAGGGTATGGTCGCCGGGGAAGGGCGACTGCCATGGGGTTGTTGGGGTTAAGAGGGGGTTGTTTTTTTTTCCCCTTTTTTTAATCTAAAATTAATCATTTTAAAAAAATCAAATTTAATATTTAGACTAATTACCTGACGACACGTGTTATGGTTAACTGGTTTAAAAGGTTTCAGGTTTTTTGTCTTGTTTAAAATTGAAATCCCCTAAAGATTGTAATATTCAATAAATAATCAAAAAGTTGTATTATTAAAAAAAAATGGGCCAAACGTTGTATTATTTTTGGCAATTTTTCCACGAGAGATTTATGACATCAAGAAATGAAGAATAACCAATTAATACCCTTCTTCCCTATCTCTCCTTTCCCATCCATTAATACTACCACACTTTTCCTCGTCCCTTTCTTAGGTGTTTTCCCACCTTTTTTCCTTCCCTTCTCCGATGATCTCTCCATTGTGCCCTCCTGTTAGTCTGTCACCCTCGTCCTCTACATCTATCTCCCATTACCCTTATCCCAACATCGCAGCTGGTGGAGGTTAATCCGAGTCATTGTTATGAAATCATTAGTGTTTAAGATGGATTAAGGAGGAAAAACTAGAATAGATGGTGTTGATGAGGTGTCAAATGACTGGCTAATAAGTTCGTTTGAATTATTTTCAGAAATAATCACCAAAAATTGAGATTTTTCCCTTACAACAAATCAAAGCTTGAGATGATTTGATAAACGAGATAAATCTTGAAATTTATCATATCAAATATCAACGAATAAATAAAACTATAATACTACTACTACATTACGTGCAGCTTTAACATAAATTAAATTCCACAATTAAAGCAAACTTTGTACATGTTTTCTTAACACACAAAAAACTATTATTGGCACAAGCAAATTGAGGTTCATTAAAACTCTTCGATTTCAATTTAGCTCTATATGTTAATAGAATATCAACTACAACAGAGATTAAAAAACTACAAAATCAATGACCGCTGGTTACATTGACTGCAAAATCAACAACAATTTCCTGTTTGTGAATCTGCATAATCAACCCTAACACCACAGCAAAGTTTTTTCAATAGATGTGCATGTCAAAGGGGGAAAATTTTCGAAAAGGAGACACTGTAGACAGCACTGATTCATGATGATTGGTGGAGCTCCGAGTATAAGTTCTGAAATGAGATAAAAAATAAAAAAAAAAAAAATAAATAAAAGGATGTCCATTAGTACTAGCAAGATTCCAAGGGTAAAAACCAACAACAATAAGAAAGGTCAATATATACTTGGAGAACTAAGTTTCACTAGAAATTTCCATTTCTATTCCAAACCAACAAATAGTGGGTCTTAGAAACAATGTCAGACAAAAGTCTATTAAATAGGTTAAAGTTATAGTCAAAACCCATTGTAAAGAAAGTTCTTTATAAGGTATAAGTATAAGAGTCAAAATCATATATGCCAACATCACAAAATAGACACAAAACCATCTTAAAAAAGAAAATACCTAAGTAACTAATATGATAGCTAATATGTAGAAAATATGGGCAAATAAATGTCTGAAGCCTCATGGTGTTTACAAAGCTCACATAATGGCAGAGAAATAGAATAAATACAGCATAAGATAGCACTGACACAACATTTATCTTATCAAATCTACAATCAACAAATATAGCCAAAGTTTGTAAAAAGTGGATTAAGTTAAAAATGACGACCCATAGAAAACACTTCCAGCTTAGAAAAAAGTCTTATGTAAGGAAATAGGCAGCAAAAAGGTATATAACAAAGAGCAGCATAAAAGAAAAACTCTCAAAATCAGTTCAAAAAAATAGAACATCCCCTTGACACAGAACAGATCAAGGCATAATTCATGAGCAAAGAATATAAGAGGCAGGATAATAAAACAGGCATAAATCCAATTTCAGAGTACAATATGCTAATGGTAAGCTTATTAAACAAAAATAATCAAAAAGAAAATGCCACAAGCAGATATATGAAGAAACATATATCAAAGAAAAAGCATGAACCAACAAAAGGACATAGATAGAAGATGATAGCTAAATTCCCTGGCGTCATGAGATGATAAGAACATCAGCAGTAAGGAGCGCTGCCCAATTCTCCCAAGAGTGACGTGAAATTGCTTTCCCCAAATTCCGCTGCGTCTGGAGTAGCCAATGAAAATGGAAAACCCTAATCCGAGAAAGTCGGTAACTATAAGAGGGAAAAAATTCCCCATAGTTCACAGAAAGCGAAAACCTTAATTTTACACAACAAAGTCAAAAATTGGGGGGAACCCAGAATTCGAAAGGACTCCGAAGAAAAGAGACAATCAGGGAAAAAAAAGTCTCGAATCAATAGGAGTTAATCCAGGAAAAAAGGAGGGAGAAGGAAGGGTACTGTGATAGGGGTCAACAAGTACCTCAACAGGTGAGGGAAACGCTTTAATAAACAGATCCAGATCCATATTTTGGGATTTATGACTAAGAGCCATACCCCCAGATTTATGCAGAGTACTTGTACCTGAAAAATTCGAGAAGAAATACTAGCTGCTTTAGCAGCTTTGAGAAAAGTAACAACACCGGGACTTTCATACAGATATAGCATGAAGCCATGCAGGAAGATTAACTGGAAGAAGAAATGGTCAATTGATGGAAGCCATAGAAGATTTTCTATGTCAGAGGTATGAGATCTGGTGTGGAAGGGGTCTAAATGTCTAATGGATCTGGAGGTCATAGTTTCTAGAGAGAATTCTCTCATCTATGTCTCTCTCCGGGGAAGGGGCACTCGCCATTACCTTACACAGCCATATTCCAGCTAGGGGATGGCAAGAAACAGCAAGCCACCTTGTCACATAAAAGACCTACCGACAGCAGAAGTAGCAAGACATTGAAGCCTATAATACTGAACATAAAAATAAAAAACTACTTCCTCTGTTTTTTTTTAGTTGACACCATTTGACTTTTACACTATTCACAAACTACACTTTGACTAGATTTTGTGATTTATAGCTACGATAAAATATAGTCAAGTGGGATCTTGTTTGAATCGTCTCAATGTATATTTTATTAACATCCACTTTTTATAATTTAAAATGTCGAGAATTAGAGATATTAATCGTTAAAATAGTGCGTTGGCAAGCGTGATAATAGAATGGTGTCAACTAAATAAAAACGGAGGTAGTATAAAGGATGAGAAGGTGGACCTAGGGAGATGGCATGTGTCTCGAGTAGGGAAACAAGGAAATGAATAACAAACATAAAATTAAGGCTCATTTTAGTTTAGCAGATAACAATTGTAAGGGAAAAACACATAGTAACTTAGTTTCTCTATGTTTGGTTTCTAACCAGAAAAGATAGGGGAAAAAATACTAGAAAAAAAATAGAGGGGGATATGGATAGGAGAAAAGACCAAGAGAAGAAGCATGCAAAGAATAGCAGATGCAAAAAGAAATTTTTTTCCACAATTGGGAGAACTATGATACACCCGTCAAAAACCAAAAAGAGAGGGGGGGGGGTGTGTGGGCAATCACTTTACTGCAAAATGTTATCCTCATTCCCTCATTGGAGGATAAAAAGATACTACCTCCATGTCCAAGAGATGTATCCATTTTCCATTACAAAAAATTTCTACTTGATGTACCAAATTCTAATTTATTCTATTTTGAGTATGCAAAATGCAAATTGTACCCTGTTGCCCCACAGTATTGACAACTTTCTACTCAATCTAACTACATCTATACCTTATTTTCAATCGTCCATGACATGCAGTTCACAAAATGTTTTCTCTCAAAACTCACCCCACTTAGGAACTAAAAAAAGCAATTCATCCACAATCCACCACCTATTCTCTTTTTTACAAATTCTGATTATTCATTGAAAATACACTTATGACAATCAATAAATTGTCAATATATAATGATCGACACATTAAAAACAATTTAAGGAGAGGAAAGAAAACAAATTGGGAGAAGTGTGTGAGATATCAAAAATTATGATCTTTGAAATATTGATTTGTATTTCTTCTTTTTTTTTTTATACAATAATGCTGTAACTTTTTTAAAAAGTAGGCATGTAAAACTAGGATTAGTCCACATGCCATGCACGACATTAATCATTTTTATTTATTTAGTTATATTTTTGTTCTTTGGGTACATTTTGGTAAACGGATAGCCAAAAATTAGATTTTTGGGACCAGTCCCACATGAATCAAGACAAAAGACTATGAGTAGTACATGAGCTTGTAATAACATGACTAATTCTATTTCATGAATGTTGTCCACCAATTGAACTTCATAAA
Source organism: Chenopodium quinoa (assembly GCF_001683475.1). Taxonomy (NCBI): domain Eukaryota; kingdom Viridiplantae; phylum Streptophyta; class Magnoliopsida; order Caryophyllales; family Amaranthaceae; genus Chenopodium; species Chenopodium quinoa. The sequence goes on from NW_018743252.1 coordinate 1,006,606, forward strand.
TATTTTCATTTCAATATTTAAAAAATTCAGGAGTGGTAAACTGGTAAGACCTTATTAAAAGATTGAACTTTGAAACCAAAAATGAGGCAACAAACACTCTCCCTAAAATTCAACATGCTCTATGCAAATTCATTCCCTTGCATCAGGGTAGTAATTTGCAAACAAAGGGACCAGAATATGGTGATTTGAGACCAAATAAACTTTTGAAGCTTTACAACAGGTGTAAGCTGTTTGAAAGTGTGAGCAGCTGATCACAACAACTAAAGCAAAAGCTATGCAAGAACAATGTGTAGTAGAATCAAGATAAAATGACTTCAGTGATGAAGATGATTAGTTGCTGTTTTCTTCTTGCTTTATTCTTGGATAGTCAGAATTCCTCAAAGATTGGTTACAGTGATAATGAAACTGAAGTTGACTGAAACTGTCATCTTCTTTTCTATAAGGAACCTTTTTCTCTTTTTCAAAATTTGCCATATCAGTTTTTTGGTACCATATGTGACTGATGCATACATTTGATATGTAGTCTCTGCAACACAAAGACACTATCCAGCAGGGTTTGCTTTTGCATGCTGATGGAAAGAAGCACATAGCTAAAGAGCCTAAAGCCTAAGCCTTAGTTGCAAAACAGCAGCCTAATCTGCCTAATCCACCTGAGAAAGGGTCTGTAACCAATAAAGACTCTACAGAAAACATTACCAAAACTAAAGATCCAAATGACAAAGTAGTGAGGATGGCAAAGAGAATGGTCTTTCAAATGGGGCCTCATGACATGATAATTCTTCAGCTGAAAATGGGAAGGTTTATGTGAAAAAGAGATGAGAAAAAAAAAACGGATACGTCCAATGACATTTGAGAAATGCGCAAATGGAGTACTGAATGTTTTGTTACTCAAGCATAAACAGAGGAAACACCTAAGTCAAAGAAAGCCAGAAAAGAATTGGAGGTTGAAGGTACAGAGAAGAAAAAACCCAAAATGAAGATGAGGAAGGTGAGAGAGGTACCAACGGTACTGCATAAGATGGTTCTGTTACTCAAGCAGTGACAGAAAACACCGAAGAAGTCAAAGAAAGCCAGGAAAGAATTGGAGGTCAAAATGAAGCAGAGGAAGGTGAGAGAGGTACCACGAAAAGAAGGTTATGAACAAACTTAGATATGTATCAATACGAAAAGAAGGTTATAAACAAAAATAAAGAAACAAATACAAAAGCTTTCCTTAGGGCTTAAATCATCAAAACAGATACCTTGATAATTATCATAATCGTTACTAAATTAATCAACTTTATCTGAAATATTAAGATTTGCCTCGATGAGCAAATCTAGATTATCAACTATATGTGTTACTACAGTTTCAATACAAAGGTACTCAAGATTTGTTGCTTTGATGCTAATACATGAAGGTGCATGTTCATATTGATTTGCATTGTCACGTATTTCTAATGTCTTTAACGCCAAAACTCCATGGAGAGTTTCACCCTAACCATTACATTCTTTGATAAAGAGCTCTTCGTTGAGTAGACAATCTCGAGTAAAGTGGATGATCTCAAGGCTTGGTAATTAAAAAGTATTTAGTGTATCGTCTATTTTAAAACCAAGTAATTTCAAAATCACTAGCCTCTTACACCAAATCGGCTCCAAAAACTTATAACTTTGACGCAAATTAAAAATCAAGTTAAGCTCAAAACAATCACGTTTCTTTGTAGCATACAATCATGACACGAAATTATTTGGATCATCATCGCAAAAGAATTCGTATCAAAAACAATATAAATAAGATGTATCGTTCTAAACTAGAACCTAGATCACAAAATTAGTGTACTCCCTCGGTGTTTGAATAAGTGTTACAGTTTGACCAAACACACATGCCGAAACACGACTTTGACCATTAATCTATCTAATTATATGTTAGTAAAACGATAGGAAAATTGATATTATGAAAGTATACATTATAACAAATCTAACAATGTATTATACAATAACATTGTTTTTTATATATTAGTAAATTAATTAAGTCAAAACCATTAAGTGAATAGTAAAAAAAGTCAAACCGTAACACTTTATAATACACGGAGGGGGTACTAAATCTTTATCTCATTGCTCGGTAGTGGTAACAATCCCGTCTAAGGATCAAGCTCTATTATGGCATCTCTTTTTTACAATACGCTGGTCTTAAAGGCAACACACTTTGTAGGTAAGAAAGAAAGTATATGACACATCATTGAGTCATGCAGATTAATAGTGTAATATAAGTTTTCAAGGGGATACTCATGCAATTCATGTTTTGAATTTTAATTACAATAATTGATCAAAGCTTGTCCGAGGTGAAAAGATGGCAATATATAGAATGCTTATGATTGAATACTAACAAGAACTAGGTTCTTATTCAGAACAATGCATCCTTTTTACGATGTTTCCGATACGAATTCTCTTGCGATGATGATCTAAATAACTTCGAGCCATGGTTGACGCAGCAAAAATACGTGAATTTTTTGAGCTTAACTTGAATTTTAATTTGTCAAAGTTACAAGCTTTTAGAGCTGGTTTATTGTAAAAGGCTAGTGATTTTGAACTTACTAGGTGTTAAAATAGACGATAAGCCAAAATACTTTTCTGGAGATCATCACCAAGTAGAAGAGCTAAATGATGACGAATATATGAAGAGGTTGTTATCACCCAACTTTCGAAGAACTTTTTATCAAATTATGTAATGGTTAAGATGAAACATTCTCACGAAGAGTTTAACGTTAAAGACATTAGAAATACGTGACACTACAAATCAATACAAACATGCACCTTCTTGTATTAGCATCAAAGTGAGTGCAATAACGCATCTTACAGTTGATAATCTAGATTTGCTCACTGAGGCAAATCTTACTATTCAGATTAAGTTGATGATGCTAGTAACGATCATGATAATTATCAAGGTATTTGTTATCTTATAAACAAGGTTTCCGGGGTATGTACTTCACGGCCTATAACTAAGGTAAGTTTATACTCCTTATAACAATTTTCCATACATATTGGCTTAATTTTTGCGGATTTGACAGCAAAATGTTTATCACGATGCAATCTATTTATTATGAGAAAGAGCTACCAACCTTTAAAAACTTGACTCACTTAAGAGGTAAGGGGGATGCTTAAACTTATAAGCTACTAAAACTAGCTCCCAAGTCAAAATCTTTGATAATCTAGCAAGTATGTACACAGTAATTCTTTGGTTTTTTTGCCGTTTTAAAATATTTAAATTGGAAACTAATTGTGTCAAAAAAAGTTGTGTTTGTTTAAAAGATTGAATGGGTTGATGACTCCTTTAATTCTAAAGCCAAAGGTGAATGAAGCTGATTTCCTCAGTGCTTAAATCTGTGAGTGTCAGTATGCTTTCTTATTGAATTATTAAATAAAGATGTCTATATTGTGTATGGTTCATAACTGAAAAACAAATGAAGTGGTATTTTGGATCAGTTATTTTAAACTTTTTTCATAGCCACAGTCATTAAAAATACAGTCATGTAGAGAACTAAAGAACAATATCAGGCTAATAAAGCTTCAGTCCAACACTCGAGAAGTTTGTGAGCTATTCAAAACCAGACTTCAATAACCAGTAATTTATGATAAAGAATACGAAAAGCTGAAGAAGACAGACCAACTAAATAATTAAGCTACATAAAGCATGAGCACAAATTAGTCTTACAAAGTATGCAAATAACTAGAACAAACATGGAGCAGCATAATAACAATCTCAAGAACATACATAATAAACGAACATGGAACAACAAGATACAAAGCTAGATAGAATCCCATACCCCTCTTAAGGTACGGCAGTAATCTCCTTGTCCTCCACATCGGTGGCAGCCACACTAATCTCAGAAGAAAGGCCATTAGCAGCATCTTCTGTAGGAGGCTGAGCTTGCTCCTCCTCAGGCAATGGCTCCTCAACATAATCATTCTCGAAAGCATCAGCAGGCACCTCATAAATCCTAACCTGGGGCTTCGAGGGATCCTTAACAAGCACATACTTGCCCTCATTCAGCTTCATACACAAATCAACAATACTCTTAACAATTCCCCACATATTAGCCATGTTCAAATTAATCTGAGACGCGAAATCCCTAGGCTTATATCCAACAACACCGAGAATCACATGGTTAAAATGATCCCTGGGATGAACCCTCGAAACATACCCCAACTTCATCATATCAGCACCACCCAAAAGCGCCTGAGCAGTCCACTTAGCCATCTTATTAGAATTGTTCTTCAATTCAGTAGCCAAAACAGCACCTCTTTGAGTCTCCAATTTCTGCCTCCAATCAACCCCAGAATACTTAGGATCAAATTCATTCAAAGCATTCAGTGTCAAAAACTGCCTTTGATTATTACTCTCAAGCACACTCTGTAGCTCACACCTAGCAACCAAATACATATCATTATCAAGCTTCCACCTTCTATACCTATACCCAGCAGAAGCCACCTCTTCTCCCTCATTCGCAAACGGGTTCGGCTCCTCAAAGCTCACCTTCTTCCCCTCTTTAACCAAAACCTGCTGAGAGAAATTCTGGTTAATGTAAGCAGCCTCAACACTCAAAGAATGAGCGGAATTGATATCATCTTTCGACTCCGGTAACGGTTCCTGCGAAGTCTCATGAACAGACAACAAATCCAACTGAGACCCATCTCTCTTATCAAAGAACAGCTTATTCCCAACCCTCTGAACCACAATATCCCAACTGTAAACACTCCTCGGCGAGCACATAAGCGTCGACAATATCGCATCAGTAGCGAAAACAGTAGCCTTATCCTCATTAGCCAACCTCCTAATCACAGGATCATCAGTAGTTGTAACCTTGAAGAAGTTCCGATTCTTAAACCTCTCCAACCTACGCTCATTTTTCGGGGTAAGGCGGTCATACGTTCGATCATAAGACTCAAGCGCCCCGCAAAACAGAAGATCTTCTGGCTCAGGAACAGAGAAGGACAACTTGGAAAAAGTAGAGAAAGGAATCTGCTCAAGCATATTCCACTCAGGCTGAATTTCAACTGATGACTTAAACACCGCGGCTTCGCGGCGTTGATGCTGTCCACCACCAATGCGATGGTTATTATGGTAAAGCCGATCACGGCGAGCACGCTCCTTCTCAGCCTCACGTTTACGAGCTTCGACTTCTTCGTCTCGGCGTTGAGGGAGATGGCGAGACGGGTTGTTATGGTGGTGATGGAAGCGCCATTTAGGGCCGAATTTAGGGCGAGGAGGGGGTTTACCGTCGACAAGGCGGAAGGAGGAGTCTTCATCGGCGGCGAGTGTGGCGGCGAAGGAATCATCGCCGGTGAAATCGAAAACGGAGTCGTTGGCGTTGTTGCGACGGTTGGAGGGGTTGTTGAGGTTGCGAGTCCAATCGGCAATTCGGCCGAGTTTATCGGAGCGAGAAAAGGGGGCGAAAGGAACGTTGCTGGGGACGGTGGTGGTAGATGGGGTTGCGGCGGCGGCGGCGGTGGTGGTGGTGGTTTCTGGTGGGCCCCAGCCATCTGGGTTGAAGGGGACGAAGCCGACTTCGAAGGACACCATTGTTGTGTTTGTTGTTGGGAAGATGGGGAGAGAGAGAGAGTGGAGAAGAGGAGGTACAAAAATAGGAGAGAGAAAAACCCTAGAATTGTTTATCAACTTTGGTTCTCCTTTACTAGGGAGATTGGAAGTCCTAACCGAACCGGGAAACCGACCCAATTGGTTTACGAGTAGAGGTGTCAATTCATGTTTTTGGATCGGATTTAGTAATGTCGGGTTGAATTAGGTGTATTTTTAAATTTGAGTCATACTAAATTAATTTTTTTCCCGGATCGGTTGGATAGGTTTTTAACACCTCAACTTAATTCAAAACTCGTACTTTGTAGTATGTTGATTAGATCTAGGAATGGCAAAAGATTAGATGGAGCTTCACGTGCATTTATCCGCTCCTTCTGATTACCCGCCTAACCCATCACCCATATTTGATTAATCTATGATCCTTAAGTTGAGTTTAGCGGGTGATAATTATGATTTCATATTTTACGAATACATCAAATTATATATTGTTGGAAATAATAATACAAGGAAAATGGAATATATAAAGTGGAAAAATATTCTGAAAACTTAGTTAGGTAAGTTGTAGATTACCTTCAGCTCTTCTCAAGACAATTCATGCCCTCTAATAAAAGTCGCGTGAACTTTAAGATGAAAGGTTTCAGAACAATCCCGAGTGTTAATGGCGCGTCGTCCCCTAGGATAAAACCCTAACTTATACACTCTTTAATCTTAGAGCAAGATTAGCCCTGAGTCTTAAGACTCTAGGTGACATCATCAATTTCTGATTTTGTGGTCTTAAGACAAGACTTTATACATTTGTGTGGCTTGGTCTTAACCAAATCTCAAGTGGAGTCAATTCAAGACTCAACTTAATAACACTGTGTTTTTATCTATATACACATAAAAACACAGTGTTTTGATTAAAAAAAATTAATTAACTTTTTTATTTTTTAAAAATAATATTTATTTGATTTATATAAAAAAAAATTGTAAATATACATTGTATTTTTTTTTTTTGGAAATAAAGTGTATAGATGCATCCAGCTGCAGCAAGACTCACAAGAAAAACTTGAAGAGCATCCATACCCATCCTTGGATTGTGGACCTTCATTTTACTATGTATCAACAATTTTAATAATATATATATATATAAAAAAATAGTTTTAAAAAGTCAAGTAAGCAAATTAAATGGATAACCAATGAAACAAGTGATATTATCTTAATTATGTGTGTATCATAGTATATGTGCTCATAAAATTATTTTTAATTTCAAAATTTTAAACAAAAAGATCTAATCTTACGTTGTTTAGATGGTTGTCAGTGATAGAGATAAATATTATTCAAGTTATCCTATTTGTTTTTTGTTATTGTTGTATTTTGATATGTACCTAGTCATAAGATAAAGAGCCTATGTATGTATTATAAAACCTAGATATCCTATTGAAATTATCATCAATTATTTAACTCCTATAAACTAAGGCTAAACTAAATAAAAAAATATATATAAGCTATGTAATATCATAGCTTTCTTCTAAATATGGATCATATTCAAAACTTTGATTTGAACTCTTTTCTAATTTGATTCAAAACACCCGAACTCATAATCAAGTCTCAATTGCAAAATTTCGTCAACTTTCTCCAAGCTCCATCTCAACCCCAATCTACTACAAATATGATACCAAATGCCATGGAGTTTAATAATTATTCATCTCAACTTCCTGAATTTTCTACCCAACAAGGGTTGGAAAATATTGAGGTACAAACTCCTCCTACGAGTACTCAAATTCGAAAAAGAAAATCGACTTCATGGACGATTAAAGATGATTGTCTCCTTGCTTTCGCATGGCTACAAAGTAGTAAAAATAAATCACCGATAATTCTCAAAATTCGGATGATTATTGTTTTGGGGTTTTCTGATGTCCTGCGGGAGAGTTACAATTCCGAGACTGGAACCGGACGCCTGTACCTGCAAAACAACGGAGACTCCTGGTGGTGGGAGCTCCGCCTCCAACGGTCAAGTTAGTACTTGATTAAGGAGTAATTAATGCGGAAATTAAAGTGATTGGGTCTCTCTAGGTGAGAGTGTTTAATGTAGGTAATCTGCTTTTTTAGCGTGATCAACCTGTTATTCATGTAATCTCCCTTAATGAGGATTAAGGGAGGTATTTATAACCTTGGGAAACGTGCTAATCCTAGGTTTAGGTTAACCTAGGGCTGATTGGGCTTCCCTCGGAAGTTGGGCCTGGGTGGCCGGTTTCTCCATTAGGCATGGAGTATGCCACGTGTCATGACATAATAGGTCCAAGGTGGACAAATAAGCGGGTGCCACGTGGCAAGCCCTGACAGTTCCAACTGAGGGACACTTGGCAGGACCTGATTGGCCCACGTGGCGCATTCCGATTGGTGGGAGCAAAATCCCCTAATCATTTGCCCCTCACAGGTGGCACGTGACTGGTCACGTGTTACCTGTGACAGGTGTCGCACTGTAACAGGCGACGGCCTGCTACAGGTGTCACTCGGCGAAAGGCCGAGAGATTCTCCCGCCCAAATTATGAATTCTGGAAGTGACCCTTCGCCTTCTCACTTCGCCTATATATAAGGGAGTGTTGACTTCAATCATTCACACTTGAGAACTTTGTGAGAGAACATTCGGACCCCTTAACTTGCTCTGACATTTTGGACTCTTTCTGCCTACCGCCTGCTCTGACAAGTCGACTGCAAAGGATTTTCAGAACTTCATCAACCGTCACTCGTTCAGGTAACCGTCAGTTCTCTTACTCTTAATTTTCTCTTTATTCTTTTTTGAAATGGCACCACGGAAGCACACGACACGACCTAGGTTAGTGATCAGCCGGTCACCGGGGACGGCTGAATCTAGGACTAGGAGTGCCGCCTGCCCTTTTCTGGACCCATCTTTGCCCTTTATACAAAGTCCGACTGTATCTGTGTCTATGCAGAGCATGATGGCCAGAACAAAAAAGACTGCCAGGATCTCAAATTCAGACGGCTCCTCCCACAGGGTGCCGATTAGTGAAACATCTGACCAGGCGCCAGATGCGGAAGTGAAACAAAGCGGCTTGAAAGCCGGCAGTTCTGAGGGAGGAGTCAAAGTGACCCCTTCCCTTTTTACAGTTGACAATTCTTCATTCTCTTCTGCTCCTTTTAAAGGAGAGGAGGCGGGCCCCTCCGGGAGAGGGGAGGAGTCGTCCTCTTCGGACTCGTCAGAGGACGATTCCGAGTCTAGCTCTTCTGGCCATGCTTCTTTGGACACAGAAGAGAAAAACAGTCGCCTGCAAGAGGCGAGGCTTTCTCACGCAGTTGAGAAGGGGGACGATTGGGCGGAGCCATCCGCCTCTTACCGAGAGCAAAATACCCCCTACTACTGCACGGTACCTCGGGGCCGGATCACGGCCATGCAAGAGAAAGTGGAGAGCTTTATCGCAAACCACATAATGGGCCCTGGCTTTTTAGTGTTTGTGCCGGATCCAGAAGATACAGTCGTCTGGCCGGCTGGTACCAGTTATGATAGCGCCTGCTTTGGCTGCTACGAGGCGGCCATCAAGGCTGGGCTGCGCTTCCCACTACATCCGGCTGTTCAGCGGATCTTGGATGGGTATGAGTTGGGGTTATGGAAGTTAGCCCCAAACTCCTGGGTCAATGTACTCGGCTATGTGGCCGGGTGCGAACTGCACGGGGTGGAGCCGAGCTTCGAGGCTTTCGCCCACATGAACTACCTCAGCCGGACCCCTAAGGCAGGCGGTACCGGCTGGTATCAATTGACGAGCCACAGGGGCTACCTCATGACGAGAGGTAAAGCAAACAAATGGAAGGACTGGCGGAGCACCTTCCTCATCATTGAGAGTTCAGACACAGAGCTGAACAAGCGCTTCAACAGGTGGAACAGGAATCCGCCCCTTCTTGCAGGCGGCCGCAGCATGCCGCCTGTTCCCCCCAAGGCTAAGAAAGAGATCCTAGATAAAGGACTCTTCAAAGTAGAGTCGAAGGTGAACTCTACTTCAGGGGTACGAGAGCAAGTACCCCTGCACTGCGTCCCGAGCTTTAAATGGCTCTACGACGAGTACTTTTTGGCCGCCTGTGGCCTCAGCAGTCGGTGCTCCAGAGGTAGCCGGCCTGTCGAATACTCTGTTGTTCCATGCATTTCTTGTTATGACTTTTATTAACTTTGCTATTTGTTTTTGCAGCGGACGCCATGAGCAAAATTACCGCCTCCAAGACTGCGGCGGCCATGTTGCGGGCCTCCATCATGCAACAAGCTTCAACCGAATCCCCCAACAAGGGGGCACCCTTGGTGGGCTTCGAACCTTTCACCCTCTTTTTGGAGTTGTTTATGCATATACTGACTTCTTGTTTTTTAGACGGGCGCTCCAAGAGCTTTTTCTTCCCAACAGCCAGACCCCAAGGCCCGGAGGACGACTGTTGCGAGCTCTCCTGGTTCTGCCAGGAAACATGCGGCGGCTGAGAAACAGCCGGCCACTTCTTCTAAAACTCCAGCTGGGCCGCCTAGAAGTATGAAGTTGTCCTTGTAAATTTTAGACTTGCTCCCTTTTTTACTAGGTCTAATCCGTTTGTTTATGCTTGATGCAGCCGGCCCTCAGGGGCCTGACTTGGTCGAGGTGGCCAAGTCTATGATCAAGGTCGTTCCTCCAGCTGAAAGGGAGGCGGTCAGGGGTGTCGGCACCCTTGACCTAGACGGGATTGCAGGGGTCCTTGCTGAGGTATACTTAGCATATTTTTGAGTATTTGAATTCCAGGACGCCTGTTTTCTTTTTTGTTTGGAAACTGACGCCTGTTCCCCTTTTTACTTAGGCCCTGCTCCGAGTGAACGGCCTTCGCAAGCCGCTATGGCCGCCTCTGACTGTGATAAGGCAATGTTTCAAATTGCCCAAAATGAAGTTCTGACCATTGATATTCTTTATTATCAGGCGCAGGCTACCGCCGCTATCCGGGCTCAGTTAGAGGCGGCCCAGAAGAGGAATAACGAGCTGGAGGCGACCATCAACAATCTCAAGGCCGAGCTGAGACCTCTTCGCCAAAAGATGTCCTCATACGAAACCTTGGAGAAATCCTTGGCGAGCGTAAAGGTACGCCTGGTGACCCAGGAGAAGAGTCTTACTCAGGAGCTCTCGGAAAAGGCCGAGCAAGAAAAGAAAGAGCTGGTCCGGGAGATGATGGAAGACTCTGCTCAAATCCAGCGCATGACTTGGGGCCGCCTCTTCCCCAATGCCGACTTTGCCTCATGGGAAAAAACGTACCGCTAGTGTTCTGATATATATAATCAAGAGATACTGGCGGCTGCTGAGGAAGAGGCGTTGGAGGAGGAGGAGCCGGTAGTGGCGCTTGTGCCGCTTGGGGGTAATGCATCAAAAAAGGATGCAGCTGAAGCCGAGTCCAGCAAGAAGAGTGCTGACCAGGCGGCAGCTGCTAATATTGAAGATCTGCCCCCTTCTTAAGTTTTATGTCTTCTTTCCACGGCCTGCGTGCCGTTTGTTTTGTATTTACCCGGCCAGGGGGCCAGGGCTCTGAATATTTTGCCGGTCTTTAATGACCGACTTCTTTTTAATGAATTTTTTGTTTTGCTTCAAATTTGTTCAAGTATTCTGATATCCAATTGTACACTATACCGACTGTTTTACATGGCCGATAGTTGCAGACAGGTACGGATAGTTAGTCACGCCGCCTATGCCCCTGGACGACTAGTTGTCTGTTTCCAGGCTAGACGATCAGTCAGCCATTTATTCAATCAGTATTCGAACCATTTTAAAGACTGGATCCCCTTTAGGCAGGCGGTCCTATCATTTGTAAAATTAACCAAGTAGGAAAGTGGTTTGACCAAGTAAACATGATTGTTACCTAGTCGCCAAGTAACTGAGTAGTAGAGGTATCAAGCGGTGGGTACCGGTTGTTCCCCTTTATTCGCCAATGTTTGTTGGCTTTTAACTCATAGGTTGTTAACCTAGCAGGAGTAGTGGTTAAGAGCCCCTGTTTGCTAAAAACAGGCGGACGACTCATACCTTTTAGGCCCCATACTAAGTTTGAGAGAGTGACTATGAGTTAACTTTGGTGTTACTCAGTTGCTGTCACTCCTGCTTAAGTAGTAAAGGTACCAGGCGGCGGAGGCCGGCTGAACCTTTTGATTCGCCAATGTTTGTTGGCTATTAACTCAAGAGGTACCCCCTGCATTTATCCCAAGTAATACAGGCGGTCATCTGAGTCAGATGTCAACTGCTACCAATGGTTTGGTTAGTGATAGAGTTATCCTTGTCTCATAAACGGCTACCTGGTTGCCCTTGGGGACAGTCGTATAGGTGTCGTGTAATTAGTTTATAGAGCAATGTTCCACCCAAAAGGGAGCTGCTCTCTGCGACGAATTTCATCCGGAGGGATGCCGCCGGACGCCTGCTATGATGTTGGGACAGGTCGTATTAGTTTTGAAGATTTGATCAGTTGGCTTGGCGCCTGGTCTAATCATTCGGCCTGTGGCCTTGGTTAGTTCTTGGTGAACGTAGGTGCTAAGTAGAAGGAGGGTAGCCGCCTGTTAGGCACAGGGTCGGCCAGGCCCTGATCATTTTTAGTTAAGGGGGGTGGCCGTGTGTTTGGAACCAGTCGGCCCTCTTTTATGGAGAGTAGCCGACTATTTGTCCAGACGGCATGCCCCTATGGAGAGTAAAAAACTCAATGGAGAGTAGTCGACTGTAAAGGTACAGACGGCATGCCCCTCTGAAGATAGAGTAAAATACTCAATGGAGAGTAGTCGACTGTAAAGGTACAGACGGCATGCCCCTCTGAAGAGAAAATTAAACATGGAGAGTAGCCGACTGTTTGTTAGTAGGCGTGCCCCTCTTAGTACAAAATTGAATATTAAGTACGCAAACTTTTATTAAGTAGCCCTTGACTATTTACATCATTCAAAAGAAATATTTCTTAAGATTATCTACATTCCAAGTTCGAGGCAACGGTTGTCCGTCTGGTGTTCCCAGACGGTAGGTACCGTCCTTGACCTCTTCGCAGATTCGGTAGGGTCCTTCCCAGTTGGGAGTTAGTTTGCCAGACTCATTAGCCCTACCAACTGCTTCCATTTTTCTAAGTACAAAGTCCCCCACTTTGAGTGGGTGCCTGTGTACTTTTTTGTTGTATGATCTAGTCATTCTCAGGCGGTAAATTTCATGGCGCAAGACAACATTGCCCCTACTTTCAGGAAGTGAGTCTAATGCTTGGCGCATGGCTTCCCAGTTTGCCTCTTCGTCATATAGCATTACTCGAAGAGTCGGCTCGTAGTGTTCTATTGGAAGAACAGCTTCCGCACCATAAGTTAGGAGGAATGGAGTTTCTCCAGTCGCCCCTTTTTCAGTCGTCCTAATGGCCCAGAGAACATGTGGTAATTCATCCGCCCATAGGCCGCCTGCTCGTTCAATCTTTTTCTTGAGACCGTCTGAGATGATTTTATTAAAGGCTTCTACCTGGCCGTTTGCTTGTGGACGGCCGACAGATGCAAAGTAGTGTGCAATTCCTTGGTCACCCAACCAGCTTTTGAGAACAGGCGTCTCAAATTGGGGACCATTATCAAAAACCATAGACATGGGAACCCCGAACCGAGTGATGACATTTTTCCAAATGAATGAAATTACATCTTTCGTCTTGATTCCCTTTACAGCCTCCGCCTCTACCCATTTAGTGAAGTAGTCGACGGCAACAAGTATGTACCTCCTTCCGCCTGTAGCAGGCGTATATGGACCCAGAATATCCATGCCCCACTTAGCAAACGGTAGTGGGTTATGAATGGTAGTGAGGTCAGTAGCCGGACGGTGAATTAGCTTGCCAAACCTTTGGCACTTGTCACATTTTTTCACCATCTCCATTGCATCTGCTTCTAAAGTAGGCCAAAAGTAGCCCTGCCGCCTTGCCCGTTGAGCAAGCGTCCTACCGCCTATATGGGAAGCACAGTAACCAGAGTGAAGATCGTCTAGTATCTCTCGTCCCTTTTCTGGAGTAACACACTTTAAGAAGGGTTGAAGGTACCCCCTTTTGTGAAGTTCTCCCTTTATTATTTCAAAACTGGTTGCTCGTTTTTTCAGTGCTGCCGCCTGTTGATGATCATCCGGAAGGGTACCATTTGCCAGATATGCCCTGATTGGATCCATCCAGGTTGAGCTTCTGTCTAGGATTCCAATAGGGTCTTCCTCGATGCTTCTCTTCTCCATTACTTCCCAAAAAACAATTCGAGGAGTATCAGAGGAGGCGGATGATGCTAATTTTGACAGTGCATCCGCCAGGTTGTTTTCTGATCTCGGCACTTGGATCAGATGGAAATCCTCAAGGGAGCCGACTGCTTGTCGGACCGCCTGTAAATACTTGATCATGGCCGGATGGGTTGCTTCGTATTCGCCATTGTACTGACTCACTATCAATTGTGAATCGGAACAGGCGTCTATTTTTCTTGCCCCTGCCGCCTTGCACATGTGGATTCCGGCTAGTAAAGCTTCATATTCTGCCTCATTGTTTGAGGCCTGAAAACTGAAGCGTAGAGCATACTCGTACCTGTCGCCCTCCGGCGACTGACATATGACGCCTGCTCCACAACCATTTGAAGTAGAGCTTCCGTCCACATATACCTTAAAGACTTGGTCTGGAACTTGAGAGTCAGGGGGACGAGTCATCTCAACAATAAAGTCAGCAAAGGCTTGCCCCTTCACTGCTTTTCTAGGCTCGAAAGTAACTTCGAGGCTCTGAATTTCTATGGCCCATTTGATCATTCGGCCTGACGACTCCATGATGGTCAGTGACCGCTTGATAGGTTGGTCTGTATACACGACGACTGCATGTGCCAAAAAGTAGGGCTTCAATTTTTTAACAGCCATGAAGAGTGCAAGACCAAATTTCTCCACTAAGGGATACCTCAACTCGGCATTTTTCAGTACGTGACTGACAAAGTAGACCGGGAGTCGACAGCCGTCTCTTTCAGCAAGGAGAACAACGCTTAACGCATGATCAGAGACGTCCAGGTACATGTAGAGTACTTCTTTGGGCAAAGGGCTGACCAGCCTCGGCAAGGAATGCAAGTGAACTTTCAATTTCTGGAAGGCGGCCTCATCATCCGGCCCCCATTCAAACCTTGCCTTTTTCTTAATTGCCTGGAAAAAGTATAAGCATTTGTCGCCTGATTGGCTTAGAAATCTTCCCAAGGCCGCCAGACAACCTGTTAACTTCTGAACCTCTCGGACGGTACGAGGCGACTGCAGGTCGATGACCGCCTGCACCTTCTCAGGGTTTGCCTCTATTCCTCTCTGATTGATAAGGAATCCGAGAAATTTCCCAGACTCAACTCCAAATACACATTTCTTAGGATTGAGCATGACATGGTGCCGCCTGAGTGTGGCGAAAGTTTCTCGGAGGTCCGACAGATGATCTATCTTAAGCTTAGACTTGACAATCATATCATCAATGTATGCCTCGACGTTTCTCCCAATCTAATCAAAGAACACAGTGTTTATCATTCGCTGGAAGGTGGCCGGGGCATTCTCAAGACCAAACGGCATGACCGTGTAACAGTATAACCCTTGATCAGTGACGAAGGGCGTCTTCTCCTGATCTTTCTTCCATAAAGGAATTTGATGGAAACCAGAGTAGGTGTCCATAAAGCTCATCAAAGCACGGCCGGCTGTTGAGTCGACCAGGTTATCAATTTTAGGCAGAGGGTAACTGTCTTTGGGGCACGCCTTGTTTAAGTCTGTGTAGTCTACACACATTCGCCAGGTGCCATTCGGCTTTTTAACAAGCACCACATTTGCAACCCAGTCTGGGAAGTAACATTGCCGAATGAACCCTGCATCAAGTAATTTTTTAACTTCGGCGGCTGCCGCCTGACTTCTTTCTTCGCCATGGTTCCGCTTCTTCTGCCGTACCGGCTTCTTTTTCGGATCCACGGCCAGTTTATGTACCGCCAGATCAGGACTAATGCCTGGCGTTTCATGGACTTCGAATGCAAAGATGTCCTTGTATTATTTCAATAGTTTGTGAAAGTCGTCACCTAGGACTCTCAGAGCAGTCGTCCCAACTTTGACTGTTCGATCAGGACGCGAGTCGTCTAGGATCAGATCCGTATGCTTACCAGCCGGCTGAGGGCGGAATTCATCCGACCGCTCCTCTGCCAATGATTGCTATTTTCTGTCTTTTCTTGCGGCCCCTGTCTGGGATGCCTTTCTCTTCTTGCCGCCTGCTTCTTGAACAGGCGCACTCTCCTTGACATTGTCAAGGTCTGTTTTTCCACCACTTGACCCAGTGGCCATAACAGTGGGCTTGACATCCGAGAGATAGCACTCTCGGGCCATCCTCTGATCTCCCCTTAGGGACCCGACTGTTCCATTATCCCTCTCAAACTTGAGCAACATAAGAGATGGGATTATAACAGCCTTGGAATTATTCAGGGTTGGTCGTCCCAGAATCATGTTGTAGGCCGAGAGTTCTTTTACTACCACGAACTGGACTACCATGTGTCGTCCTTCCCCTTTTTCGCCGAGGCGGATGGGTAAATCCACTCGTCCCACTGGGTGGACGACTCCTCCTCCAAACCCTACTAAAGGGTGGGAGGCCGGATGTATGCAATCAGTCTGATATTTTAGTTTCGACACACATTTGCTACTGATGAGATCTGAGGAGCTTCCGGTATCTATGAGGATTCGGCCAACTCTCTGGTTGGCCACTTTACATTCAATAACGATAGGGTCGTCATGCGGCCCTCTTACCCCTCCTAGATCTTCTTCAGTGATGACAATCTGAGGAAATGAATATTTGGAGGGTCGTTCTTGGTGAACGGAATTTACATCTAACCGCCTGATATTGTCTTTGTTGCCCCTAATAGTGGGGCAGCCTCCTGAGAAGCCGCCTGCAATGGTGTAGACGACTGCATCATCTGTATCGGAGCTGTCGGCCTGTTGATTCTTTTTGGCCGACTGCTTTTTTGAGGAAGTGTTCCCCGTAGATTTCTTGACATAAGTGTCAAGATCACCTTGCTCAGCCAGGCGGTCCAGATACCGCATGAGACTGATGCAATCATTGGTGTGATGACCAACATCTTCATGATAATCACAGAATTTTTCTTGGTTCCGATAGTTTGCAGAACCCTTCATGGGGACCGGCTTCTCAATTGAGATTCGTCCCTTGATTTCCTTTAGGATAAATTGGCTATCCTTGTTAAACGCATACTTTGGGGAGTATGGTTTGAATTCTTTTTTCTTTTTCTGGGCCGGCTGTTTAGAGGAATCAGCCGCCCAGACCTCTTTTCACTTCTCGTCTTTGTTGGACGACTGCCTCTGTCGTCCTTCTCTTTTGTCGGACCTTTTTCCGTCCGACTGTTTTCCCGTACTACAAAGATCAGTCGCCTGTATATAGGCTTCCGCTTCAATCAAGGCCTCTTGAAGAGTCGCCACCCTCTTTCGGACCAAATCAATTTTGAAGGTCGACCCGTCTTTGAGACCTCTGAAAAAGTCAGTATAGGCTACTTCATCCGGTAACCCTTGAATTTGTATTTTCATCAGGTTAAACCGCCTGATGTAAGAACGAAGCCCCTCCTTCTCGCCCTGCTGAATTGTTCTTAAATCAAGAGTCGTCTTCTTCGCAGGGATGTTCATGGCGAAGTTGGAGGTGAATAAGTAAGCAAGCGTCCTGAAGTTATTTACACAACCAGACGGCAGGTTGCCGAACCATTGTTGTGCGATTCCTTTGAGAGTCGCTGGGAAACACTTGCACCAGGTGGGATCATCCAACCCTTGAAGGTACATCAGGTTGGTGAATGCCATCAGATGGTCTTCTGGGTTAGTAGTGCCGTCATAGGCGCCTACTAATACATTTTTCACTTTGGCCGGCTGAGCGGCTTCAGTAATTTCCTTGGAGAAGGCCGACGGCTGTTCACCAAGTCTAAGCAACCGTAGCTGCTAGTCCATAGGTTGGACATTTTTTGCTGCATGTCCACCGAACGGAGGTGGCTGTAAGAAATACTGTTGTTGCGGTACAAACGGTAAGTTTGGTACCGCCTGGTCGCTATGATAGCCGGACTGACGGGAGGTGCCGCCTGACTGACTCTCATGATACGACTGAGTATGCCTCATCGAGGTATTTCGCAGACTGTCTTGGAAGTTTGAAGTAGAGGCCGACTTTGACAATCGGTCACTCTTCTTCTGCTCTAGCAGTAGCCGAGCGTCTGTGTATGTTTTCCTCGACCCGTCCGCCTGAATATGACGAACAGGTTTCCTAGTTCCTGGAGTAGGAAAACGGTATTTTGTGAAATCAAGGGCAGTCGGCTCCCGCTTCCTAGATTTAGGATGAGGAGTCGCCTCTCGCCCTTGAACTGGCTTCCTCTTCTGTGAAGTGGAGGGTTTCTTAGCCGACTGCTCCTTGTCCAAAACAGGCGGCTTCTGTTTGATCAAATCTTGAATTTCTCCCTTGAAGGCCCTCATGAAGGTCATGAGTTCGTTCCTTGTGATGGGAGCAGACCCATCAGTCGGCTGCTGCCGAACAGGCGGTGCGCCTGCTGGCTCGCTTCCTGTATGAAGATGTTCCCGTTCCCTCCTTTCGGTATGACGGGTACGTCGGGCCCTTAGGGTCCCGTCTGAAGCTGTGTGAGCTTCAACTTCAAATTCATTCTCAGTATCGTGGTCCGACTGAACTTGAGGGTCGTCTAGGGGACGCCTCTCTTCAGGAGTCGGTACAAACGTGGATGCCATCTCAGAAGTACTCTCCCCACAGACGGCGCTAAATGTTTCGGGGTTTTCTGATGTCCTGCGGGAGAGTTACAATTCCGAGACTGGAACCGGACGCCTGTACCTGCAAAACAACGGAGACTCCTGGTGGTGGGAGCTCCGCCTCCAACGGTCAAGTTAGTACTTGAGTAAGGAGTAATTAATGCGGAAATTAAAGTGATTGGGTCTCTCTAGGTGAGAGTGTTTAATGTAGGTAATCTGCTTTTTTAGCGTGATCAGCCTGTTATTCATGTAATCTCCCTTAATGAGGATTAAGGGAGGTATTTATAACCTTGGGAAACGTGCTAATCCTAGGTTTAGGTTAACCTAGGGCTGATTGGGCTTCCCTCGGAAGTTGGGCCTGGGTGGCCGGTTTCTCCATTAGGCATGGAGTATGCCACGTGTCATGACATAATAGGTCCAAGGTGGACAAATAAGCGGGTGCCACGTGGCAAGCCCTGACAGTTCCAACTGAGGGACACTTGGCAGGACCTGATTGGCCCACGTGGCGCATTCCGATTGGTGGGAGCAAAATCCCCTAATCAATTATTAGATACAAGTGGCAGCTTTCTTCAATGAGAATAAGGAGGAGGATCAAGTGCAAAGGGAACCAAATTAGTGCAAGCAACATTGGTGAACCGTCAATGGAGCAGTGAGTAAATTTGTTGAGTGTTATAGTCAATATGAAAACAAAGTGGGTATGATGAGTCCTTGAAAATTTCTAATTCTCATTCTTTGTATGAAACAAAGTACAATACTACATTTTCATATCAACATACTTGGAGTATTGTGCGCAACACTGATAAATAAAAGCAAGAAAACAGTAAACGAAAAGTTATGAATGGTTGTTCTTCCAAGCAAGGAGAACACAAATCATCTAGTGGAGATATTGATGATTTAGAAAAAACCGAAGAGGGTCGACTCATTGGCCAAAAAGCCGCTAAGGAAGCGACAAAGAAATTAGGAAAAAATATACAAATTGATTATAGTTCCACTGTGTCCGAGATTAGTAACATTGAACAAATACGAAGTAACAATTTACAACAAATAGTTGAAATGAAAGAGAAAGAGGTTGCACTCAAACAACAAGAGATTGAACATCAAATAATATATGCCGATGTTAGCAAGATGAACCCTTTACAAAGGAAAATGCATGAGAAGAATTTGCAAGCAATAGCTAAGAAATATGGTTGGAATGTTGGTGATTAGCTTTTTTTTTTTTATTTATTTAATTCAATTCAATTAAAGTTATTTTCTTTCCATTTCTACATTTTTATTTAATTTCTTTAGATTTTTTTTAATTAAATTTTATGTAAGTTGATTTCAATGAATAAAACAATTACTATTGGCTTTTATTTTTTGTGAGATATTGACTTGTAAATGTTAATTTAAATTAAAATGTCTTTGACATGACTTTTTTTTTTTATTTAATTAACTTATATAAGTTAAAGTGACATATTAGCTATCTTAGAATATAAATTGTTGACATATTTCTTAGTATGGAGTGTAGTTGTTGGTGATGATGATGTCAGATTAAGGGCCATATAATGTGGTTGTAGCTAGATATCATTGGCAAAAAAGATTGTGGCAAATGGTGATAAGGATAGACTAGCTCAAGTCAATCCTTGAGGTTGTAATATTTGACAAATATTTGAGGTGCTAATTCTCCTATAATATATGTTGACCATGCAATTTTGTTGGGTAAAGATCACTAAATATTTGCTACATATATATCTTATACGGCATTGCATACATGTAAAAAAATTATAATTACTCATTTGACCTTTGTATATTCTAGCTATTTTTTTTACTTATTCGAATTTCAAGTTTCATAAATCTCTATGTTCTAGCTATTTTTACTGACATTAATGTATATCCAAATTCTTACTAGCACTTATTTTTATATATTAGTGACAAATAAGGATTTAAAGTGTGTTAATAAAACTCAAAATTTACCAACTAAATAGGAATAAAAGTAGTCAAATTCAACCTTAATTAATTACTTCAAGTCGATTACATTGACTTCATCTTCTGGTGCATCCAAATCTTGGTAGCTGTATTTTATCAATATCTTTTGCTCCTCAAAAAAAAAAAAAAAAAAAAAAAACCTTGTCTAAAGTGGTCATAATTATTTTTCAAATATAATATAGTTGTTAAAAAATAGTGGTTGGAGTATTTACTTTTTGAAAAGTTATTGTTCGAACAAAGGCTATAAGAAGAATAAAGATATAAATTTTATCCCCCATCAGTCCATCACAACTCACATACAACTCTTAAATAATTGTAACAGTCTTAATTTCCATTAATACCATCTTCTCAACCTATCAATTGTGCAAAATGTCCAATGTCATCAATGCCCAAAACATAATTGATGAATACATTGACAACTTCTTATATTCATATGTAGAAGATACTAGCACTTTTGATATTTTAACAAGTATGACACTAATAGACGTCGTGAAGAAGGCCATCTAAGAATATGAAAAGATTACTTCTCTGATAGTCCTATTTAGATGATCAATTTCGACAAAAGTTTCGAATGAGGAGGAATTTATTCCTTCGCATTGTAAATAATCTACAAGATCATTACGAATATTTTGAACAAAGATATGATGTTGTTTGTAGAAAAGGATATCCCTTCTTCAAAAGTGCACTGCAACAATGAGAATGTAGGCTTATGGGGTTTTAGGCGATGTCGTGGATGATTATGTGAGAATTTCTAGACAAACGACAATTGAGTGCCTAAAAAACTTTTCTATTGGTATTAATGAGATATTTGGAAAACAGTATTTGAGAAGCCCTGCGGTCGAAGACATTCATAACATACTTGAGGAATCGGAGCGTCATGGTTTCCTTAGTATGCTTGGTATCATCAATTGTATGCTTTGGAAGTGGGAAGAAATGTCCGGTAGCATGGCAAGGCATGTACACCCGAGGTGATTAAGGTAAGCCCACTATAATTCTTGAAGATGTAGATTCTTATGATTTGTGGATTTGGCATGCATACTTTGGAGTTGCAGGATCTAACAATGATATCAATGTATTGGATCGCTTGCCAATCTTTAATAATTTTCTAGAAGGACGTGGTCCTGAAGTTCAATTTACCATAAATGGATTTGTATACAATATGGGATACTATCTTGCAGATGGGATTTATCCGGGAATGACCAGTTTTTGTGAAAACCATTCCTCGGGCAGATTTATTATCAGAGAAGAGGAAGTTGTTTGCAAGACTACAAGAAGGTGCAAGAAAGGATATTAAACGAGCATTTGGGGTGCTACAGAAAAGATTTGCAATAGTTTCTAACCCAGCACGTCTTTGGGATAACCATGAGGTTGGAGATGTCATGTGTTTCGGGGTTTTCTGATATCCTGCGGGAGAGTTACAATTTCGAGACTGGAACCGGGCGCCTGTACCTGCAAAACAAACGGATACTCCGGATGATTGGAGATCCGCCTCCAACGGTCAAGTTAGTACTTGATTAAGGAGTAATTAATGCGGAAATAATGTAATTTAGTCTCTCTAGGTGAGAGTGTTTAATGTACGTAATCCCCTTTAATGAGGATTAATGAGCATATTTATATGCTTTGGGATGCGTGCCAATACCTAGGTTTAGGTTAAACCTAGAGCTGACTGGGCCTCCCACAAGAATTGGGCCTTGTTGGCCGGTTTTCCCATTTGGCATGGGTGGACACGTGTCGCGTCTCAATTGGTCCTTGGAGGACGAATCTCTGATTGACACGTGGCAGGCTCCGATTGGCCTACATGAAGGACACGTGGCGGAACCTGGTTGGTCCACGTGTCAGATGGTGATTGGTGGATAAAAATCCCCTAATCATTTGCCCCTCACAAGTAGCACGTGACTGGTCACGTGTTACCTGTGACAGGTGTCGCACCGTAACAGGCGACGACATGCTACAGGTGTAACTTTATGAAAGGCCGAGAGGTTTCCCGCTCAAATTTTGAATTTGGGAGTGACCCTTTGCCTTCTCATTTTGCCTATATAAGGGTGTGTTGACTTCAGTCATTTTCACACTTGAGAACTTTTTAAGAGAACATTCGGACCCCTGAACCTGCTCTGACATTCCGAATACTTTCTGCCTACTGCCTACTGCCTGCTCTAACAAGTCGACCGTTTTCTCAGAATTTTCAGAACTTCGTCAACTTCTCTCTCGTTCAGGTAACCGTCGGTTCTCTCACTCTTTTAGTTTTTCTTTATTTTTTCCTTTTTGAAATGGCACCACGGAAGCACATGACACGACCTAGGTTAGTGATCAGCCGGTCAACGGGGACGGCTAAATCTGGGACTAGGAGTGCCGCCTACCCTTTTTCAAACCAATCTTTGCCCTTTATACAAAGTCCGACTGTCTCTGTGTCTATGCAGAACATAATGGCCAGAACAAAAAGAACTGCTAGGATCACAAACTCAGACGGCTCCTCCTACCAGGTGCCGATTAGTGAAACATCTGACAAAAGGCGCCAGATGCTGAAGTGAACCAAGGCGGCTTGACCGCCGACAACTCTGAGGGAGGGGTCAAGGTGGTCCCTTCCCATTTTACAGTTGACATGTCTACATTTTCTCCCGCTCCTATTGAAGGAGAGGAGGCGGGCCCCTCTGGTAGAGGAGAGGAGTCGTCCTCTTCGGACTCTTCAGAGGACGAGTCCGAATCTAGTTCTTCTGGTCATGCTTCTCTAGACACAGAAGAGAAAAACAACCGCCTACAAGAGGCGAGGCTTTCTCACGCAGTTGAGAAAGGAGATAATTGGGCGGAGCCATCCGCCTCCTATAGAGAACAAAACACCCCTTACTACTGCACAGTTTCGAAAGGCCGGATTAAGGCCATGCAAGAGAAAGTGGGGAGCTTTATTGCGAACCACACAATGGGGCCTGGCTTTTTATTTTTTGTGCCAGACCCGGAAGACACAGTCGTCTGGCCGTCTGGTACCAGCTACGATAGCGCCTGCTTTGGCTGCTATGAGGCGGCCATCAGAGCTGGGTTGCGCTTCCCCCTACATCCGGTTGTTCAGCGGATCTTGGATGGGTATGAGTTGGGGCTATTGCAGTTAGCCCTAAATTCCTGGTTCAACGTTCTCGGCTATGTGGCCGGGTGCGAACTGCACGGGGTGGAGCCAAACTTCGAGGCTTTCGCCCACATGAACTATCTCAGCCGGATCCCTAAGGCAGACGGTACCGGCTGGTACCAATTGACGAGCCACCGTGGCTACCTCATGACAAGGGGGAAAGAGAACAAATGGAAGGATTGGAGAAGCACCTTCCTTATCATTGAGAGTTCAGACACGGAGCTGAACAAGCGCTTCAACAAGTGGAACAGGGATTCGCCTCTTCTTGCAGGCGGTCGCAGCATGCCGCCTGTTCCCCCCAAAGCTAAGAAAGAGATCCTGGACAAAGGACTCTTTAAAGTAGAGACGAGGGTCGACTCTACTATAGGGGTGCGAGAGCAAGTACCCCTGCACTGCGTCCCGAGCTTCAAATGGCTCTATGACGAGTACTTTTTGGCCGCCTGTGGCCTCAGCAGTCAGTTCTCAAGAGGTAGCCGGCCTGTCGAATATGCTCTTTTACCATGCATTACTGTTATGACTTCTTATTAACTTTGGTATTTGTTCTTGCAGCGGACGCCATGAGCAAAATTACCGCCTCAAAAACTGCGGCTGCTATGTTGCGTGCTTCTATCATGCAACAATCCTCTGCCGACTCCCCTAACAAGGAGGCGCCCTTGGTAAGTTCCAAGCCTTTCGCCCTTTCCCCTTTTTGTGTTTGAGGTTGGGTTCATATACTGACCGTGTGCTCTCTCTTTTTTTTTTTTTTTTTTTTTTTTTTTTTTTTTTTTTTTTTTTTTTTTTAACGGGCACACCAAGGACTTCCTCCTCCCAACAGCCGGACTCCAAGACCCGGAGGACGACTGTTGCGAGCTCTCCTGGCACTGCCAGGAAAAATGCGGCGGCTGAGAAACAGCCGACCGCTCCTTCTCATACTCCCAGCAAGCCGCCTAGAAGTATGGAATTGTCCTTATGCATTCGGACTTACTTCCTTTTTACTATGTCTAACGTGCTTGTATATGCTTGATGCAGCCGGCCCTCAGGAACCGGACCTGGTTGAGGTGGCCAAGTCTATGATCAAAGCTGTCCCTCCGGCTGAGAGAGAGGCGGTCAGGGGTGTCGGCACCCTTGACCTAGACGGAATTGCAGGGCTCCTTGCTGAGGTATACTTAGCATATTTTTGTTGGTTAATTCCAGGACGCCTGTTTTTTGTCTGAAAACTGACGCTTGTTTCCCTTTACTCAGTCTCTGCTCCGAGTGAACGGCCTTTGCAAGCCGATTGATAGGAAGAACAAAGAGGTAAAGGCTGCTAAAGCTATGGCCGCCTCTGACTGTGATAAGGCAATGTTTCAAATTGCCCAAAATGAGATTTTGACAACTGATATTCTTTATTATCAGGCGCAGGCTACTTCTGCTATCCGGGCTTAGTTGGAGGCGGCCCAAAAGAGAAATAATGAGCTAGAGGCGACCATCAACAATCTTAAGGCCGAGCTGAGACCTCTTCGCCAAAAAATGACCTTATACGACACCTTGGAGAAATCCTTGGAGCACGTTAAGGAGCGCTTGGCGACTCAAGAGAAGAGTCTTACTGAGGAGCTCTCGGCAAAGGCCGAGCAGGAAAAGAAGGAGCTGGTCCGAGAGATGATGGAAGACTCGGCTCAAATCCAGCGCCTGACCTGGGGCCGCCTCTTCCCCAATGCCGACTTTGCCTCATGGGAAAAAACGTACCGCCAATGTTCCGAGAGATATAATCAAGAGATCCTGGTGGCTGCTGAGGACGAGGCATTGGAGGAGGAGGATCCGATAGTGGCCATAGTGCCGATTGGGGTGGATGCGTCGAAAAAAGATGCAACTGAGGCCGAGTCAAGCAAGAAGAATTCTGACCAGGCGGCAGTTGTTGTTGTTGAAGATCTGCCCCCGTCTTAAGCTTTTGTCTTCTTTTTCTTCGGCCTGCGTGCCGTTTGTTTTTCTTTACCCGGGGTTCTGAATATTTTGCCGGTCTTAATTGCCGGCTTCTCTTTTTGTATCTTTACCCGGCCAAGGGGCCGGGGTTTTGAATATTTATGCCGGTCTTTATTGCCGGCTGTTAATAGAAATTAGGCGACCATCTTTTTAGGTCGCCTTTTATGACAAAATACAAAATTTCAAGTTGTGCTTTTTATTTTGCTAAGTATCAAAACTCTGATATCCAGTTGCATACTATACCGACTGTTTAGAATGGCCGATAGTTGTAGACAGGTAAGATGTAGACACACTGCCTATGCCCTTGGACGACTGGTTGTCTGTTTCCAGGCTAGGCGATCAGTCGGCCATTTATCCAACCGGTATCTGACTCATATTGAAGACTGGATCCCCTTTAGGCAGGCGGTCCTGTCATTTGTAAAATTAACCAAGTAGGAAGGTAATTTCCTACCTTCCATGGTTTTTAGGCAAGACTCTAGGCGGTCTAGGCCGGCTAGTCCCTGCTATGGTAACTTAGTAAGAAAAGGCGATATATGAACACCTTTTGAGTTTCATACCAAGTTTTAAGGAGTGACTAAGTAAACATGATTGTTACTTAGTCACCGAGTGACTGAGTAGTAGAGTTTTCAAGCGGTGGGTACCGATTGTTCCCCTATATTCGCCAATGTTTGTTGGCTATTAACTCATAAGGTACCGACTGTTCTTATCCCAAGTAGTTCAGTCGGTTAATTGACACGGATGGTTACTGCAAACACTTGTTGGACCTGATTAGTCGATTAAGTGAGAGGTATCCTTGTCTGAGAAGCGGCTACGTGGTTGTCTTGGTTAGACAGTCGTATAGGTGCCGTGTAGTTATTTTATAGAACAATGTTCCACCCAAAATGGAGCTGCTCT
Organism: Chenopodium quinoa; assembly: GCF_001683475.1. Lineage (NCBI taxonomy): Eukaryota > Viridiplantae > Streptophyta > Magnoliopsida > Caryophyllales > Amaranthaceae > Chenopodium > Chenopodium quinoa. Next base: position 1,032,824 of record NW_018743252.1, read on the forward strand.
CTGCGACAAATTTCATCCGGAAGGATGCCGCCGGACGCCTACTATGATGTTGGGACAGGTCGGATTAGTTTAATATCTTAATCAGTTGGCATGGCGCCTGGTCTGATCATTTCGGCCATGAGCCTTTGATAGTTCTTGGTGAACTGTGTTATGGGAGAGTAGCCAGTTGTATGAAACAAGCGGCATGGCCCTCTTAGGTAAGAATGAAAAAATAAAACATGGAGAGTAGCCGACTGTTTGTCAGTAGGCATGCCCCTCTTAGTACAAAATTGAATGAAATAGCAAACTTTTATTAAGTAGCTCTCGGCTATTTACATCATTCAAAAATAATATTTCTTAAGATTATCTACATTCCAGGTTCGAGGCAACGGTTGGCCGTCTGGTGTTTCCAGACGGTAGGTACCGTCCCTGACCTCTTCATAGATTCGGTAGGGTCCTTCCCAGTTGGGAGTTAATTTGCCAGACTCATTTGCCCTACCGACTGCTTCCATTTTTCTTAGTACAAAGTCCCCCACTTTTAGTGGACGCCTGTGTACTTTTTTGTTGTATGATCTGGTCATTCTCAGGCGGTAAATTTCATGGCGCAGGACCGCTTGCCTCTCCTTTCTGGGAGTGAGTCTAAGGCCAGGCGCATGGATTCCCAGTTCGCCTCTTCGTCGTATAACATTACTCAAAGAGTCGGCTCGTAGTGTTCAATTGGAAGAACAACTTCCGCACCATAGGTTAGGAGGAATGGAGTCTCTCCAGTCGCCCCTTTTTCAGTCGTCCTAATGGCCCAGAGAACATGTGGTAGTTCATCTGCCCATAGGCCGCCTGCTCGTTCAATCTTCTTCTTGAGACCATCTGAGATGATTTTATTGAAGGCTTCTACTTGGCCGTTTGCTTGTGGACGGCAGACTGATGCAAAGTAATGTGAGATACCTTGGTCACCCAACTAGATTTTAAGAACAGGCGTCTCAAATTGGGGACCATTATCAAAAACCATAGACATGAGAACCCCGAACCGAGTGATGATATTTTTCCAGATGAATGAAATTACATCCTTCGTCTTGATTCCCTTTACAGCCTCCGCCTCCACCCATTTAGTGAAGTAGTCGACTGCAACAAGTATGTACTTCCTACCGCCTGTAGCAGGCGTATAGGGACCCAGAATATCCATGCCCCACTTAGCAAACGGTAGTGGGCTATGAATGGTAGTGAGGTCGGTAGCCGGACGGTGAATTAACTTGCCAAACTTTTGACACTTGTCACATTTTTTCACCATCTCCATTGCATCTGCTTCTAAAGTAGGCCAAAAGTAGCCCTGCCGCCTTGTCCGTTGGGCAAGCGACCTGCCGCCTACATGGGAAGAGCAGTAACCAGAGTGGAGATCTTCTAGGATCTCTCGTCCTTTTTCTGGAGTAACACACTTCAAGAAGGGTTGGAGATACCCTCTTTTGTGAAGTTCTCCTTTTATCATTTCAAAATTGGCTGCTCGCTTTTTCAGTGCAGCCGCCTGGTAATGATCATTCGGCAAGGTGCCGTCTGTCATATATGCCCTGATTGGATCCATCCAGGTTGAACTTCTATCTAAGATTCCAATAGGGTCTTCCTCGATGCTTCTTTTCTCCATCACCTCCCAGAAAACAGTTTGTGAAGTATCACAGGAGGCCGAGGATGCTAACTTTGAAAGACCATCCGCCTGGTTGTTTTCAGACCTTGGTACTTGAACCAAATGAAAATCTTCAAGGGATCCGACTGCTTGTCGTACCGCCTGTAAATACTTGATCATTGCCGGATGAGTCGCTTCGTATTCACCATTGAACTGACTCACTATCAATTGTGAATCAGAACATGCGTCTATCTTTCTTGCCCCAGCCGCTTTGCACATGCGGATTCCGGCTAGTAAAGATTCGTATTATGCCTCATTGTTTGAGGCCTGAAAATTGAAACGTAAAGCATACTCATACCTGTCGCCTTCTAGCGACTGAGATATGACGCCTGCTCCACAACCATTTGAAGTAGAGCTCCCGTCCACATATACCTTCCAGACTTGGTCTGGAACTTGAGAATCAGGGGGACGAGTCATCTCAACAATAAAATCAGCAAAGGCTTGCCCCTTCACTGCTTTTCTAGGCTCGAATGTGACTTCGAGGCTCTGAATTTCTATGGCCCATTTGATCATCCGGCCTGACGACTCCATGGTGGTCAGGGGCTGCTTGATAGGTTGATTAGTATACACAACGATTGGATGTGCCAAAAAGTAGGGCTTCAATTTTTTGACGGCCATGAAGAGTGCGAGGCCAAACTTCTCCACTAAGGGATACCTCAACTCGGCCATTTTTCAGTACATGACTGACAAAGTAAACCGGGAGCTGGTAGTCGTCTCTTTCAGCAAGAAGAACAGTGCTTACAGCATGATCAGAGACGGCCAGGTACATGTAAAGTACTTCTTTGGGCAAAGGACTGACCAGCCTCGGCAAGGAATGCAAATGAAACTTCAATTTTTGGAAGGCCGCCTCAGCATCCGGCCCCCATTCAAACCTTGCCTTTTTCTTAATGGCCTGGAAAAAGTATAGGCACTTGTCGCCTGATCGGCTTAGAAATCTTCCCAAAGCCGCCAAACAACATGTTAGCTTCTGAACCTCTCGGACGGTGCGAGGCGACTGCATGTCGATGACCGCCTGCACTTTCTCAGGGTTCGCCTCTATTCCTCTCTAATTGATGAGGAATCCGAGAAATTTCCCAGACTCAACCCCAAATACACATTTCTTGGGATTGAGCATGACATGGTGCCGCCTGAGTGTGGCGAAAGTTTCTCGGAGGTCCGACAGATGATCTATCTGAAGCTTAGACTTAACAATCATATCATCAATGTATGCCTCGACGTTCCTCCCAATCTGATCAAAGAACACAGTATTTATCATTCGCTGGAAGGTGGCCGGGGCATTCTTCAGACCAAACGGCATGACCATGTAACAGTATAACCCTTGATCAGTGACGAAGGCCGTCTTCTCTTGATCTTTCTTCCATAAAGGAATTTGATGGAAACCAGAGTAGGCGTTTATAAAGCTCATCAAAGCATGGCCGGCTGTTGAGTCGACCAGATTATCAATTTTAGGCAGAGGGTAACTGTCTTTGGGACACGCCTTGTTTAGGTCCGTGTAGTCCACACACATTCGCCAGGTACCATTTGGCTTTTTAACAAGCACTACATTTGCAACCCAGTCTGGGAAGTAGCATTGCCGAATGAACCTGCATCAAGTAGCTTCTTTACTTTGGCGGCTGCCGCCTGACTTCTCTCTTCGCCATGGTTCCGCTTTTTCTGCCTTACCAGCTTCTTTTTTGGATCCACGACCAGTTTATGTACTGCCAGGTCAGAACTGATGCCTGGCATTTCATGGACTTCGAATGCAAATATGTCTTTATATTCTTTCAAAAGTTGATGAAAGTCATCACCCAGAACTCTCAGAGAAGTTGTCCCAACCTTGACTGTTCGGTCAGGGCGCGAGTCGTCTAGGATCAGGTTCGTATGCTCACCAGCCGGCTGAGGGCGGAATTCATCTGATCGCTCCCCTGCCAATGATTACTATTTCTTCTCTTTTCTTGCGGCCCCCATCTAGGCAGCCTTTCTTTTCCTGCCGCCTGCTTCTTGAACAGCGCACTCTCCTTGACATTGTCAGGGTCTGTTTTCCCACCACTTGATCCAGCGGCCATGACAGTGGGCTTGATATCCGAAAGATAGCAATCTCGGGCCATCTTCTGATCTCCCCTTAGGGAGCCGACTGTTCCGTCATCCCTCTCAAATTTGAGCAACATAAGAGACGGGATAATAACAGCCTTTGAATTATTCAGGGTTGGTCGTCCCAAAATCATGTTGTAGGCCGAGAGTTCTTCAACTACCAAGAACCGGACCACCATGTGACGACCTTCCCCTTTTTCGCCCAGGCGGACGGGTAAATCTACTCGTCCTACCGGGTGGACGACTCCACCTCCAAACCCTACTAGAGGGTGGGATACCGGGTGTATGCAATCAGTCTGGTATTTGAGCTTTGATAGACATTTGCTACTGATAAGATCTGAGGAACTGCCGGTATCTATGAGGATTCGGCCAACTCTCTGGTTGGCCACTTTACATTCAATAACAATGGGGTCGTCATGCGGCCCCCTTACCCCTCCTAAATCTTCTTCAGTGATGACAATTTCAGGAAATGAATATTTGAAGGGTCGTTCTTGGTGAACGGAATTGACATCTAGCCGCCTGATATTGTCCTTGTTGCCCCTAACAGTGGGGCCGCCTCCTGAGAAGCCGCCTGCAATGGTGTAGACGACTGCATCATCTGTATCAGAGCTGTCAGCCTGTTGATTCTTTTTGGCCGACTGCTTTTTCGAGGAAGTGTTCCCCTTAGATTTCTTGACATAAGAATCAAGATCTCCTTGCTCAGCCAAGCGGTCCAGATACCGCATGAGACTGATGCATTCGTTGGTTTCATGACCAATGTCTTCATGATAATCACAGAACTTTTCTTGGTTCCGGTTGCTCGCAGAACCCTTCATGGGGGCTGACTTCTCAATTGAGATCCGTCCCTTGATTTCTTTCAGGATAGCTTGGCTATCCTTGTTAAACGCATACTTCGGGGAGTATGGTTTGAATTCTTTTTTCTTCTTCTGGGCCAACTGTTTAGAGGAATCGGCCACCCAGACCTCTTTTCTCTTTTTCTCATCTTTGTTGGACGATTGCTTCTGTCGACCTTCTTTCTTGTCGAACCTCTTTCCGTCCGACTGCTTTCCAGTACTACAAAGATCGGTCGCCTGTATATAGGCTTCTGCTTCGATCAAGACTTCTTGAAGAGTCGCCACCCTCTTTCGAACCAAATCAAATTTGAAGGTCGACCCGTCCTTGAGACATCTGAAAAAGTTAGTATAAGCTACCTCATCCGGTAGGCCTTGGATCTGTATCCTCATCAGGTTGAACCGCCTGATATAAGAACGAAGCCCCTCCTTCTCGCCCTGTTGAATTGTCCCTAAATCAAGGGTCGTCTTTTTCGCAGGTATGTTCATGGCAAAATTGGAGGTGAATAAGTAAGCAAGCGTCCTGAAGTTATTCACACAACCAGTCGGTAGGTTGCCGAACCATTGTTGTGCGATTCCTTTAAGAGTCGCTGGAAAACACTTGCACCAAGTGGGATCATCCAACCCTTGGAGGTACATAAGGTTGGTGAATGCCATCAAATGGTCTTCTGGGTTAGTAGTGCCGTCATAGGCGCCTACTAACACATTTTTCAGTTTGGCCGGCTGAGCGGCTTCAGTAATTTCCTTGGAGAAGGCCGACGGCTGTTCCCCTAGTCTAAGAAACCGTAGCTTCCAATCCATAGGTTGGACATTTTTTGCCGCCTGTCCTCCAAACAGAGGTGGCTGCAGAAAATATTGTTGCGGTACAAATGGTAAGTTTGGTACCGCCTGGTCACTATGAAAACCAGACTGACGGGAGGTACCGCCTGTCTGACTCTCATGATTTGACTGAGTATACCTCATAGAGGTATTGCGCAGACTATCTTGAAAATCTGAAGTAGAGGCCGACTCTGACAATCGGTCGTTCTTCTTCTGCTCTAGCAATAGCCGAGCGTTTGTGTATGTTTTCTTCGACCCATCCGCCTGTATATGACGTACGGGCTTCCTCTTTCCTGGAGTAGGAAAGCGGTACTTTGTGAAATCAAGCACATGCGGCTCCCACTTCCTAGAGTTAGGATGTGGGGTCGCCTCTCGTCCTTGAACAGGCTTCCTCTTGCCTAAAGAGGAAGGTTTCTTAGCCGACTGCTCCTTGGTCAGAGCAGGCGTCTTTTTGTTGAGCAGTTCCTGAATCTCTCCCTCGAAGCCCCTCATGAGGGTCATGAGTTCGTTCCTTGTAATGGGAGCAGACCCGTCAGCCGGCTGCTGCTGAGCAGGCGGTGCACCGACTGGATCACTGAGTCCAGTTTGGGGATCTTCCCGTTCTCTTCTTTCGGTATGACGGGTACGCCGGGCCCTTAGGGTCCCGTCTGAAGCTGTATGTGCTTCAACTTCAAACTCTTCTTCAGTATCATGATCCGACTGAACTTGAGGGTCGTCCAGGGGATGCCTCTCTTCTGGAGTCGGTACAGACGTGGATGCCATCTCAAAAGTACTCTCCCCACAGAGGCGCCAAAAATGTTTTGGGGTTTTCTGATGTCCTGCGGGAGAGTTACAATTCCGAGACTGGAACCGGGCGCCTGTACCTGCAAAACAAACGGATACTCCGGATGATTGGAGATCCGCCTCCAACGGTCAAGTTAGTACTTGATTAAGGAGTAATTAATGCGGAAATAATGTAATTTAGTCTCTCTAGGTGAGAGTGTTTAATGTGCGTAATCCCCTTTAATGAGGATTAATGAGCATATTTATATGCTTTGGGATGCGTGCCAATACCTACGTTTAGGTTAAACCTAGAGCTGACTGGGCCTCCCACAAGAATTGGGCCTTGTTGGCCGGTTTTCCCATTTGGCATGGGTGGACACGTGTCGCGTCTCAATTGGTCCTTGGAGGACGAATCTCTGATTGACACGTGGCAGGCTCCGATTGGCCTACATGAAGGACACGTGGCGGAACCTGGTTGGTCCACGTGTCAGATGGTGATTGGTGGATAAAAATCCCTAATCATCATGCAAACATGCATTATATTGCATTATATGATCATCGAGGATGAAAAAAATGACATAACATTGGCGCAGAAGTATCATATGATAAAGCTAGGAGTCAAAGTGATGGACCCCAAGTGCAAGCTGGTTTCCTTCCAAATTATTATGCTAATCTTGAACAATACTTTGAGAACCATCGAAGACTTCGAAATCGAAGAAGACATCATCAATTGCAACATGATTTGGTTGAACATTTGTGGAGTCATTTTGGGGGAAATGATATTTGAATTTAGATCATTTTTAAATTAGTCAATTTTATTTTATATTACAACTATTTTAATGCAATATGTGTTTCTTTTTTTTTTTTTTTTTAATTCTTCATGTATTTTAAAATCTTTTAAGTTCATGTAATTCCATTATAATTTATTTTTATACATCATCTATATTGCATAATGAGAATTTTAATATTAAAATATAATATGTTAAAAGAAAAAAAAAATCTAAAGATATCTAAAATGAGTCTTAGGGGTGAAGAGATAAATCTGGTTGAGTTTTAAAGGAGTCTTAAGATAATTTTAAATTAAAAAAAATGAAATTTAAGTTAATAGCTGATGTGACAATAGATTTAAGTCTTAAAACCAGACTGCGGTAATCTTACTCTTAAGGAATAGAAGCTTATAAAACAATTAAAATACATGTCTTTTGTATATTATGCAAGTATGTGGGAGAGTGTTTTGTAATAATTTATGTTTTTTTTTTAAAAAAAAAATATAAAAAAAATAAAACCTAATGCTCAAAATACATTTTATACCTCACAAACGAAGATAGATGTTACAAACTTACAATAAGAAATCAACAAAACACTTAACTCCAAACAATCAGTAACCCCTCAGTTAATATTTTGTCATTAAGTGTTTGTCTTTAAAATCCTCTAATGACTACCGTTTCAAATCAAGGTCAACCTTCATTTCTATTTGTTAGTTAAAGCATGCATAATATTCCCATCATAAATGAGTTGTATTTCACTAGCTATTGTAATCTCAAGTCAAACGGCTATTTTACATTAAACTGAATATCTAAAAATTCAGTGAGTAAATATAATAAATTTCAAATGTGAAGATACCATCATTAAAACCACATTGAGAAAATAGAATAAACATATAATTATTTTAGTAACCGAAGTATTTTAAATTTGTTTGAGTAATAATATTAAACTCAAATTAATATTTTTTTATTAAAATATCTAACAATTATCGATGTTGAATTTTTATATTTATGAGTGATAATTATATGTTTCCAACAAATACATCAAAATTATTGATGATTGCTTTTGTTTCATAAAAATTTTCTAATATTACTTTTGTTTCGGGGTTTTTTATGTGTCCTGTGGGAGAGTTACAACACCAAGACTGACCTCCGGCTGCCTGTACCTGCAAAACAACGGAGACTCCCGAGGGTGGGAGTTCCACCTCCGACGATCAAGTTAGAACGTGCATGAGGAGTAAAGTGCGGAAAGTAAAGGGGATCAGACTCCTCTTAGGAGAGGAGTGATCTTCCGGCTGTCTGAGACAACCTCAATATCTGAGCTTTTCGCTCTCTGATTTGTGAGGATTGAATGTGTATTTAATATGAATCCCCCCTCAACTGATGTAAATGATCAGTATTTATAGAGTTTTTGGGAGAGGTGCCTCTTAGGTTATTTAACCTAGTTTGATGGGCTTCCACCGTTTTACGGTTTCCAGGGTTATGGGCTTAAAATCCGTTTTCACTTTTTGAATGACACGTGTCATGCTCTAATTGACTCATCGAGCGTTGAGCTCAGGGACACGTGTCGCATTAGCATAGGTCCATTTGTCAGGGGTATTTTTACCCCAAACATTAGCCCCTCAAAAGGAGTAATCTCTCTTTTAAGAGGGATTGTTCCTTTCGAATATGAGACCCTTTAAGCCTCTTTGGTCGGCATTTGTCTAGTTCAATAAAAGAGGGATTTGATTAACTTGGAAAATTTTGATACCATGAACGGTATGACATTTTCAAAGTTAATCAAATCATAATAATGATTGCCGCTGAACTAGACGATGTCGACTCTTATTGCTTTTAGCCCCACCATGCTGATAGCCCCAGATCAGGCGGACTGTCGACCATCGAGTAGGGGGTAAGCGCTCAATATTATCTGGCCATTGGCCTCTTTAGGTTGTGCGCAATGGAATCAACACTTAGCTGCTAAGTTTTTGGACTTAGCCTATGTCTGCTCATGTTTGGAGCAGAGGGTTTTAAATATAATCCGGCCATTGGCCTCATAGAGTTGTTCTAAAGGTAACAACACTTAGCCGCTAAGTTTTTGGACTTAGCTTATATCCTCAAATTTAACCGGCGGTATTGCTTTTGAGCAACAACAGGCGGCATCTGACCAAGATAGTACTGGGTACCGCTGGTATTTAACAGCCGACAATTTTGTTATCTTAGTCTCATTTTATCAATTCAAACGGCTGCGAACTTGCCTTTTTTGACAGTCGGTAGGGCCATTTGTTTTAAGTTTATAGAGCAATGTGCCACCCGAATGGGAGATGCTCTCTGCGACGAAATAACCCAAATGGGCATCGCCGGACGCCTCCTCATGTTGGAGCAGACGGATTGTTTAATTTAATAAGATCATCCGGCCATTGGCCTTGATTTGATCACTCCGGCCATTGGCCTCAATTTTGATCATCCGGCTATTGGCCTTATTTTGATCATTCTGGCCATAGGCCTCAATTTGATCATCCGACCATTGGCCTTATTTTGATCATCCGGCCATTGGCCTTATTTTGATCATTCCGGCCATAGGCCTCAATTTGGTTGTTCTAAAAGAAGCAACACAACCGCTAAGTTGTTTAGACAGCTTATATTTACTTATGTTGGAGCAGATGGTTGATTTAAATTTTGTCGCCTGCACATTGCACAGGCGGTGGTTCTACTTAAGCTAGTTCAACATACTTTTAGACCTTTTTCGGTCGGTATGCTGCCCTTGAGGGAGACTTAAACCAATATTAAATGTTTTCAAAAAAATCAAGTAGGATGCGGTATTGAAGAACCAATCAATAATAATAAGGAAGCACACAATACTCATACTGAGTTATTGGAATGGTACCTTCTGATGGAGGATTTTTGTCAATATGCTTGATGATATTGAGATGCCTCCAGATTAATTCATAATACCAAGCTCTTCAAATGGTGACAGGTGGCCATGGGACGACATTGAGACGCCTCCTGCCTGATTCATGAGAATGAGCTTTTTGCATGGTGACAGGCGGCCATGAGACGCTGGGGAACAGGCTCAAGAAATGAATTTGTTCTCGGAGTATACAGACGACTCTTTATTGAGATGCCTCCTGCCTTACACCAGGCGGTTATTCTACCATGCCGCTTGGTTTCAGATTCAATTTCAAGTGCCAGGGGGTTGTCAACCCATATACATCCAGCAAGAGTCCAAGCATACACTCGGACAGAAAACAAGAAATTGTTGAGGTACCCAGGCGCGATGATGGCACAGACGGTTGATTCAGGTGGCTAGGCCTTAACCCAATTCGGCTAGGCTTCAGCTCATGTACATACAACCGACTTTATCGGAGTAAAGTATGCGCGATCAGAGCTGATCATGACGTTGTATAGTATGCAACCACATGCGGTTTTAATGGTGCAACACCTGCGCCACTCATAATCCGGTTAGAGCATGGCTCAGCTTGATATATACAGTCTTTTTTTTTTTTTTTTTTTTTTTTTTTTTACAATCATAATAATGATTTTTACAATCACAATAATAATGATAAAATTTGAACACTCATGCCAACCGAGCCGTAATATGCGTTTTTCAACCATGCCGCTTGCTTTCAAGCTCGTCCTCGAACTCTATTTATTTGGCAAGGCAACCACACACTCGATCATTACCCATGGCATTTCATGAGGTTGTATTAACCCATATACATGCAGTAATGATCAAACCATACATACGGCCAATCTATTAGCTTCGAAGCGACGCTTGAAGCCATGCTTGTGCTTACACTCGGAGGCCACCTCATGATAAGGCCGACTGTTTCAAATGCTCAGCTTCAAAGACTTGTGATAATGCCATTAAGTGTCGGCTTCTAATTGATCATTGCACCCACAACCGGCTTCAATGGTGTAGCAAGAGTATCACCCAACCGGACAGCTCATGGCTCAAACCATATACATGCAGCCGGCTTAGCAAGGATGCACCCACAACCGGCTTTTTTTTCTTTTTTTGATAAATCATTATTTTAATCAAATCATTATATCAATCATAATAATGATATGATAAATCATTATTTTAATCAAATCATTACATCAATCATAATAATGATTTGATAAATCATTATTTTAATCAAATCATTATTTTATTAATAATAATGATTCTCATGATTATGCTAATACTTGCTCACCGGATACTTGTTGAGAATTATAATCAAGAGACTTCTCATGCAAATACAGCCGTGTATTCATGGCTTCACTCATGTGCGTACACCGGCTGACCACCTTGCTAACCACCACAAAGAAGACCGTCTCTCATGGACGATAATGCTAGTTGCACGTTGCTTAACCCGTTATACACACAGCCGACGATAATGCCGGTTGTGTTGCATAGAGCTGGCTGGTGCTTGGTGATTAAAGGTTTGCCGGATGCTCGATGATTAACGCTAGACGCATAACATAGACACTCACAGCCAGCTTCCTTGGTTTTGCTTGGTTCATAGGCGGCTTATTTGAGTCATCCATTTTTGCCGTTTGCTTACAATTACGAACATTTTGCTTGATTGCTGGACATCCGTCCATGAAACACCGGATGACCCGCTTGATAACCACCACATAAAGACCGTCACTCATAAACGGTAATGCCGATTGCTCCCTGCTCAACCCGTATAAACACAGTCGGATTAGTCATGTCGGATGAGTGGTTTTATTTAGACTAGCGTTGATACTTACACCCACAGCCGGTTTTATACACAGCCGAAAGTGGTTTAGAGCTGGCTAGCTGCTGCGTGGCTACGGCCTTGTTAGACACCATACAACTCAAGCACTTCACAACCGGCTTTCTATTTGAACAATGTTCATGCCGGCTTTAAATAGAGCTACCCCTGCCTAACAAGTGAGCTTGAAAAATGCGTTTGCTCTTTGATTGTTCACACGGCTCTCTTTGCCGTATGTATATATATACATAACAAAATTATACAGCCGTCTAGTAATCAGGTGCCGCCTAGCTTAATTTAGAGAATGAGCTTCAATTAATGATAGGTGAGGTGCCAGACGGTTATTTTTACGATGCGGCAATCCATCTATATGCGGCAGGGCTTTCCAGCCATACTTTCAGTATACCGCCTAGCGTATGATGCGCTTGTATTTGAGTCAACAAGTTGAGGCTCTCAAGTCTTATGGATGTTTGCTGGCAGCATATGATAGTGGCGTAGTGCTCCACACAATATGGCTTGATGGTTATAAGTCAAACGGATGCTTGCTAATGAGGAGTCGGCATTTCAAGCCGTTTGTACATAACTGGGCTTGAGCTCTTCCATAATAACCCGGCATTGATAGGGTCTGTATAAAATTTGCTATATTGGACACGGCACGGCTCCATGGTTGCCAATTAAACTCGAGTAGACCCAAGAGCCCATGCCGGTTGACATGTGCTTATATACATGACGCTTGTATATGTGGGAATGGAGGCTTGCCCATTTTCTCGGCTTTGCCTTCTTCGCTATGCTGTGCCGGCCGACTTCATAGTGCTCTTGCCGATTGCATATTAATGGCTGGTCATTAGTGAGTGCCGGCTGCCCCTTTGATTGAACATGGCAGAGTAGTTTGGCGGCATTAAGATTGCCGGCTGACCCCCTTGATAACAAATAGCATAGCCACTTTGCTTGGGGTAGCATGGCGCTTGAATAGTGTGTTGAGCGAAAGTAATGGTTATGGGCATTTAATGCCTTGGCTATTTTAGCTACTTAAATGCAAGTGCATGGGAATATACTCCTTTTGTATATATTAATGTATATACATTAATATATAATTGCAGTAAGCGGCAAATTTGGCCAGCTAACTCGTGTACTCCAGCTTTTTTTTTTTTTTTTTTTTTTTTTTTTTTTTTGGTTTTTTTGATCAATGATTAAAATAATCATAATAATGATCAACTATTATTTTAATCATAATAATGATTTTGATGCGGCTAAATCATAATAATAAGGCCAAATTAGAAAATAACACCTGCTAAAGACCCTGATTTTGATAATAACGCCTGTTAAAAAAAAGTTTTATTATAACACCTCCAAAAATCCCAAAATTTTAATTTCACCACCCACTAACGGACTTTTGGATGCAAACCGATAGTGGGGCCCGCCATGTAAACGTGTCAGCTGTTTATTGGTTTAATAAAATACCTAACCCCCTCACCCAGGCAGCCCCACCACCGGCACCACCTGCCCCAGCCGCCGGCATCCCCTGCCCTCACATAATCCGATAAAACCAGCCCAACTGACCGCCGGTAAACCCCTTCCCTAACGCCGGCACCGCCCGATATCCCCTCCCCTAACACCAGCACCGCCCTAAACCCCCTCCCCTAACACCGACAACCCCCAAACCTCCTCCCCTAACACTGGCACTCCCCTAAACATCCTCCCCTAACACCGAAAACCCCCGAAAGCTCCTCCCATAACGCTGGCAGCCCTCGAAAAGCTAGAATTAAACCCTGATTTGCGGGTGTTATGGGAGGAGGTTTATGAGAATATCGGTTACAGGGGATCAGGTTTCGGGGGCTGCCGACGTTATGGGAGGAGGTTTCGGGGGTTTTCGGTGTTAAGGGAGGATGTTTAGGGGAATGCCGGTGTTAGGTGAGGAGGTTTGGGGGTTGTCGGTTTTAGGGGAGGGGGTTTAGGGCGGTGCTGGTGTTAGGGGAGGGGATATCGGGCGGTGCCGGCGTTAGGGAAGGGGTTTACCGGCGGTCGGCTGGGCTGGTTTCATCGAATTATGTGAGGGCAGGGGATGCCGGCGGCTGGGGCAGGTGGTGCCGGTGGTGGGGCTGGCGGGGTTAGGGGGTTAGGTTTTTTTTTTTTTTTTTTTAAATTTTCTTTTTTTTAAACCAATAAACAACTAACACATGTACATGGCGGGCCCCACTAACGGTTTCCATCCAAAAGTCCATTAGTGGGTGGTGAAACCAAAATTTTGGGATTTTTGGAGGTGTTATAATAAAACTTTTATTTTAACAGGTATTACTATCAAAATCAGGGTCTTTAGCAGGTGTTATTTTCTAATTTGGCATAATAATAATGATCAATGCAATCATTATTATGATTATTTTGAACAACCATTATTTTAAGAGGGATGCCGCTTATATTAATTCCACCGTCTTCTTATCCGTACCCATATGAAAGAGGGCGCGGTGCAGCTAGAGATGGCACGACTAAGTTCATTATTTTCGGATTTCCTAAGCACTATAAATAGACTTTTTCTTGAATTTGTTAGTTATCTAATTTTCCAAATATTACTAGTGTTTTGTAGTGAGAGAAACTATAGAGATTTTAGAGAGAGAAAGTGGCTTAATAATCAAGTTTCATCATTTTAATCAAGATTTCTTCAAGTTTTCCTTCAATCTAATGCAAGTATTTCATGTTTTCTTCATCAATCTCTTAACCTTTTTCATGTTTTCATGTTTTCATATTAGTAATCTCTTAACCTTTTCCTTTATATTTTGTTTAGTTAAGATTGAGTTCATGCTTAGTGTAGCTTTGATGGCTAATTTCTTTTCTCTAGCTTAGATTTCTAGCTAGGGAAGGGGGTAAAGATCATGATTAGCTTGGATAATGTTGATGATTGAATTGGATATTGCTTTGAGTTGATAATTTTGTGTTTAAATTGCTTGGAATTATTGATGTGCACCTCTAATTCCATTTACTTGATTTCCAAATTGGATGCATGGAATGATTTAGTTTAGTGTTGATCCATTTCATCAACTTGCTTGAATAACTGCATGGGAATGAATTACTTGGGTAGAATTAATATTCCTTGGCATTTATCCATGTTACTCTTCAATGTTTCCTTCGTTGAGCATGATTGGAACCCCCTCTCCCCAGTGATTTGATCATATTTCTCTAATATAGTGTATCAACTTCATTTTATTTCATTTAGTTTGATTTCATTTCATTTAGGTGCTTTTATGAATTGTGGTAGCTTTAATTCCTCATCGAAAACAACAAAAAATCGAAATACCCCCCTTTACCTTGCAATAGATTATTGATTTCACCTTAATCGTGCATTTCTCCCATTTCCTTTGTGGTTCAACCCTTTCTTATCACTATCTAGGTAGTGGAAGTGTAGGTATATAAATTGTATGATTTGATCTAGGATAGTAGATAGCGACCTATTATTTGGCCATCAAATTTTTGGCGCCGTTGTCGGGGAAGCGGCTAGTTTTGCACTTTTATTGTGATATTATTGGAATTTGTTACTTTACTTTTGTTTATTTACTCTCTTGCTAGTCATTGCTAATTTTTTACTTAGCTTTGGTGAATGCAAAGGAGGTCTCAAGGATCACCTACACATTACATTGATTACAAAATTGACCGTACATTAAGACATTCGAAGGCTATATCAAGAAGAGTCCCGGGGTCTTGGTGGTATTGTTGAGAGTGAGAGTGATTCTTGGTCTTCAAGTTCTCAAAGTGAGGCAATGGCTAAACAAGAAAGGATGTTTTGTTTCGTGAGTTTGGAAACCCGGGGGACTATGAGCTCACGGGTGGTATCTTGTTACCCGTTACGGAAACCAATTTCATAATCCATCCCCAATACACAAGGATGGTACAGGCGGAGCAATTCTCGGGTTCTCCAAGTGAAGATCCCATAGAGCACCTTAATAGATTTCTTGAGTTTTATGCCATGATTCAAACTAATCAAGTTTCTCAAGAGTACATCCGTATGCATTTATTTCGACAATCTATCTCGGGTAGGGCTAAGAAATGGCTTAAGCAAGTCAAGCCAAATTCTCTCACAACATGGAGGGAGATAGTCAAGGCGTTCTTGAAGAGGTTCATATTCGAGGAGAAGACCACCGAAATGAGGAGGAAGATTGATCATTTGAATAAGAAGAGGATGAGAGCCTTAGTGAAGCTTAGGAAAGGTTCAAAGAGTTGGTACAAGAATGTCCTCACCATGAATACAATCAAAGCTTGCTCCTGCGATTCTTCTATGATGGTTTGGAACCTATGTCTAGAGCTAACTTGGATGCGGGGGCAGGTGGTTAGTTGATCAAGATCCCCCAAAATCAAGTTAAAGTTACAATTAAAGAGGTAGTTAAGAATTACTCTTGGGGTGGTAGAAGGACGAATACACCCAAGAAAGGTGGGATGTATGAATTGGAGAAGGTTGATCAATTGCAACATCAAATTGAGCTTTTTACAAAAGGGCTTGCTAAGTTAAACACGAGTGTTAAAATAGTGGGACAAGCTCCTCATAAGTCCATTCTTTCTCTTGTCAAAATTGTGGTGGTAGAAACCGCAATACTTCTTATTGTGGAGGGTTGAGCCCCGAGCATGTGGCGGCATATAACACAAGGCAAGATGGATTTTGGGGAAATGGAGGTGGAGTATCATGTATGGAAACTACCACCTCCCGGATTTGCACCTTAACCCCAACAATGGAACCAACCAGCTAAACTATCTTACAATTCCAACCCTCAATACCAAAACCCACCTTACCTCAAAACCAAAATCCAAGAGGAAACTACCCTAGAAACAACCAATACAACAACCAAAACCAATACAACAATCAAAACCAAATTTCTCAAAAGAATCAAGATCAAGCACCTCAAGTGGATCTAACACAAACCCAACTCCTCTAAGCCATGAACCAACAACTACAAAACTTTGGCCAACAACTCCAAACCCAAAGTAAAAAAATGCAAAAGGTCAGGGCCCATAACAAGGTGGTGGACTCTCAATTAGCGAATTGGCCGAAAGAGTATCCTTCAATTTACCTTCTACTCTACTCGGACAACCACAACCTAACCCATCTCACAACATGAAACCCAACTCTTGCAAGACAATCACATTAAGGTCAGGAACATCATATGAAGGTCTAAAAGAGAAGGTTAGTGAGGAAAAGAAGGGAGGAGAAGAGAGTGTGAGCGAGGATAAGAGAGTTGAGGAAGAAAATGTTGTTGAGAAAGAAGAGAGTGTTGATAAGAAGAAGCTTTAAGAAGAGAAGACAACTTCGACTCCTAGTGATGTTAGGAATCTTGATGGACCAGTCCCATTTCCCGGTTGGCTTGCAGAGAGGAAATTGAATGAAAAATTTGCAAAGTTCCTTGATGTGATGAAGAGTTTGCATATCAATCTCCCTTTCCTTGAAGTTGTCACACAAATGCCTTCATACTCCAAGTTCCTCAAAGACATTCTCACCAACAAGAGGAAGCTTAATGATGAGCTCATCACTCCTCCCCATCAAGTGAGTGCACTTGTTCAACATAAGATGCCCAAGAAGCAAAAGGACCCGGGAAGCTTTACCTTGCCGGTCAAAATTGGAAACATGGAAGCTAGAGGTGCCTTAGCCAATCTTGGAGAAAGTGTTAGTTTGATCCCTCTATCCATTGCTTACAAACTTAACATTGAGATGATCCCTACAAGGAAGACAATTCAATTGGCCGACCGTTCGGTGAAACTACCTTGCGGTGAACTTGAGGATGTTCCCATTCAAGTAGGGCACATCTACGTGCCTCGTGCTTTGTAGTGATGGATATGGAGGAAGATGTTGATACTCCTTTGATCTTGGGTTGTGAAGCTCTTAAAACTTTGAGGGCGGTCATTAATTGCAAGAACAACACCATCACATGTGAAGTGGCCAATGAGAAGATTGTATTTGAGTTCTCTAAGTTGCTCAATACTCCCATGGTTGAGAAATGTTATAGAGTGGATGTTGTGAATGAAGAGTTGGATCGCTTGGGAAGGGTAATGATGAAGCCCCATGATGCTATGGTTGAAGCTCTTTCATACAAGGAAGAGTACTACTCACAAGAGGCTAAAGAGCTAGGCATGGCCATGGAAAAAGCTCCCAAAGAGGAAGAGGTTGAACAACAACAAGAGGTTGTGCTTGAGCAAAAGGAGGAGAAAATGGAGGAGAGTTCAAAGCCTCCTTCCAAGGTAGAGAAAAAACCCCTTCCCCCCTCTTTGCAATATGCTTATCTTGGTAATGAAGGGGAATATTTTATTATTGTCAATGCTATCCTAGATGGTCTTGATTTGGAAAAATTGCTTGTTGGTTTGAGAAAATATAGAGATGTGATAGGGTATAGCATTGATGATATTAAGGGTATTAGCCCTTCCTTGTACATGCATTGAATCCATCTTGAGGATGATTAATCCATCTCAATTAGCCTCAAAGGATATTGAACCCCAACCTCCAAGAGGTTATCATGAAAGAAATATTGAAATTACATGAAGCGGACATTATTTATGCTATCTCCGTTAGCAAGTGGGTTAGGCCAGTTCACGTGGCTTCAAAGAAAGGTGGAATGACCATCATCAAGGGAGAAGGAAGAGAGGACATCTCCACCCGGACGGTGACCAGGTGGAGAATGTGCATTGACTATAGGAGATTGAATAAGAATACAAAGAAAGACCATTTTCCTCTCCCCTTCATGGACCAAATGTTGGAAAGAATTTCTCACCATTCTTTCTTTTTCTTTTTGTATGGATATTCCGGATTATTTCAAATCCCTATCCACCCCAAAGATCAAGAGAAAATGACATTTACATGTCCATATATATGAGACATTTGCATACCGTAGGATGCCCTTTGGATTATGCAATGTCCCATCTGCTTTCCAAAGATGCATGACCTCTATCTTCTCTGAAATGCTTGAGAATGAGATTGAAGTTTTTATGGATGATTGTAGTGTTGGTGGCTCGTCTTTTGACACTTGTCTTTGCAATCTTGAAAGAATTTTGAAAAGGTGTTAAGAGACGAGTTTGGTTTTGAATTAGGAAAAGTGTCACTTTATGGTTGAGGAGGGAATTGTCCTAGATTATAAAGTGACCAAGAAGGGCATTGAAGTTGATCCGGACAAAGTTTTGTTGATTGAAAAGTTGCTCCCTCCTACTTTTATCACGGGAGTAAGAGCTTTCCTTGGGCATGCCGATTTTTACCGGAGATTTATCAAAGATTTTTCAACAATTGCCAAACCTTTGACCGAATTACTTAAGAAAATTTTTGAATTTAGCTTTAATGAGGCTTTCCTTGAGGCATTTCATAAGATCAAGGAAGCTCTCATTTCCTCTCCTATTGTGCAAGCTCCGGATTGGAGCTTTCCAATTGAACTAATGTGCGATGCAAGTGATTTTGCAGTGGGTGCAGTCCTTGGTCAAAGGAAAGATGGAATATCTTATGTCATCTACTATGCAAGTAGAACTCTTGATGAAGCCCAAAATAATTACACAACAACGGAGAAGGAGATGCTTGCGGTTGTGTTTGCTATGGACAAGTTTAGGTCCTATCTTGTTTGCTCAAAGGTTATTGTACACGGATCATGTAGCAGTTCGTTATCTCATGAGCAAGAAGTATGCAAAGCCATGCCTCATTCGTTGGATTCTCTTACTTCAAGATTTTGACATGGAGATGAGAGATAAGAAAGGAGCGGAAAATTATGCGGCGAATCACTTGTCTAGGCTCCCCTTTGAGAACAAGGATGATGTACCCATCAATGAGGAGATGGGAATTGAGACTCTTATGGCTATAGCTTCAACATCTAGCCCTTGGTATGCGGAAATTTCCAACTATCTTGCTTGTGGAGTCATTCCCCCGGAGTTTTCCTCTCAACAAAAGAAAAGGTTCTTCAAGAAAGTGAGGAGATACTTTTGGAATGATCCTTACTTGTTCAAACAATGTGGTTTCTGGAAATGTGTTCTGGATCATGCAATTGAAGGAGTTCTTGAGCATTGCCACTCGTTACCATGTGGTGGACATGGTGGAGTTGACAAGACAGTGTAAAAAATCTCTCAATCTCTCTTATGGTCACCAACGATGCATAAGGATGCTCACAAGTTTGTTTTTAGATGTGATAGGTGCCAAAGAAGGGGTGGAATCACTAAAAGAAATGAAATGCCTCAATAAAACATCTTAGAGGTTGAGCCTTTTGATGTATGGAGTGTAGACTTTATGTGGCTTTTTGTATCTTCATGTGGGAATTTATACATTTTGGTGGCGATTGATTATGTCACTAAGTGGATTGAAGCTATGCCTTCCCCCACCAATGATCATAAGGTTGTGCTTAAGCTTCTCAAGAAGATAATTTTTCCAATGTTTGGGGTCCCTAGGGTGCTAATTAGTGATGGTGTTTCTCACTTTGCCAAGATGCAACTTGAAGCTCTTCTCAAGAAGTATGGAGTCCATCACAAGGTTGGTTTGCCTTATCATCCTCAAACTCAAGGGCAAGTGAAAGTGTCGAATAGAGAGATCAAGGATCTTCTTGAGAGAATGGTGAGCAAGTCAAGGAAAGATTGGTCACTTAAGCTTGATGAAACATTATGGGCCTTGAGGACGGCATACGAAACCCCCATTGGCACAACTCCAAATCTTTTGGTCTATGGTAAAGCTTGACATTTGCCGGTTGAGTTGGAGCACAAGGCTTGGTGGGCTATCAAAGAGCTCAATATGGATTTGTCATTGGCCGAAGAGAAGAGATTGCTTAAGCTTAATGAATTGGAAGAGCTTAGATATGATGCCTATGAGAACTCAAATCTATATAAGGAGAAGACTAAAAAGTGGCATGACCAACACATAAGGAACAAGAGTTTCAAGGTTGGAGACAAGGTGTTGTTATTCAATTCTAGGCTTTGCTTGTTTCCCAAAAAGCTAAAGTCCAGATGGTCGGGCCCTTTTATGATCTCAAAGACTACTCCTTATGGTTCTTTTGAGTTAGAGGCGGGCGATCATAAGTTCATGGTGAGTGGCCATTGTTTGAAGCATTATCTTTGCAAGGATGAAGTTGGTTTGATCGAGTGTATTCAGCTTGATCCTATGGATCCTAAGCCACCCCCTTGAAGACAACATCTCATGGTCAAGCTAGTGACCTCATAAAGAATCTCTTCCAGAAGGTAACCCGAAATCTTAATCCTTTCTTTCATTTATTTCTTCTTATTTTGGTTTATTTAGTTAATTTTTCCCGTAGTTCTTTTCTTATGTTCTTTTGTTTATCTTGTGTGTTTTTCTTGTAGGAAATTGAATTTTGGGCATTGAGTTTGTGGATGAAGATTTGAAGGAGTTCTAATCTCAAGAAGAGTGAATTTGGAAGCTAGGAGGGGTTTTTGTAAGGATGAAGGAGTGAAAAAATGATCCTTGAAGCCTTATTCAAGAGCCGCGCCCTAGGAGAGCCCTCTCCGAGTCAGCGCGGGCGCAGCATAAAAGGGAGAGGGCGCGGTGCCCTGGTTTTCAGAATTTCAACAACTTCCTGTAGATGTTGCACCGCGGGCAGGGAGAAGGCGCGGCCTTGAGCACCATAGGCGCGACAGGTGGCAAACCGCGGGCGCAACTCTGTTCGACGCGGGTGCAGATTTCTGGGTTTTAATAACTCGGCTTCTCTAAATGTTGAGGCTCATTTCTCTTTTCTCTTATTTGACTTGTATTGCTCCTTCTCTCTCTAGAAATTAAAACCCCCTAATCCCTCAAACCCGAACTCCACAATTCTCACAAAATCCTACCAATTCTCACTCAAATAGCTACAAAATTCCCTTAATCTCCATCAAAATCATCGCTTTCACCATTTTTACTTCAAATTTGGTCCGACACTCTTGCGGTTCTCCATTGACGGTCCTTGAAGCTTGCTTGGGGAAGTTGTTCTTGGGGCTAGGCTAAAGGTGCTTGGTCCTAATTTGTTGATTAATCACTCTTTCTTTAGTTTTATTGAATTTTGAGCATTAATTTTGGTGTTTAATCTTAATAATCTTACGGTTTGAATTGGTGATGAATGTTTCTTGAATGGATGAGTTTGTTGGAATAATTGGGTATCTCTTGGTTGTTTGTTGATTGTTAATTGATTATTGTGGTTATTTGAAGTTGTTGTTGATTACTCTTGGTTGATTTGTGTTGATTGGTAACTTGGTGGATTGTGAAGAGGTGTGTAGTTTGTGAGGTAGTGTGAAGTAAGTGGGTGTTTTGCTTGAATTGGACTTTTGTTGATTGAATTTGTTGGTGCATTGACAATGGTGTTTGGCACTAAGAAGAGAAAGAGTGGAAAGGAGCCACAAAATCCTACTCCACAAAATGATGAGCAACCACCACCTCCTTTTCCACCCCTAAAATTCTCCAACAAAAATCATAAACCCATGTACGAGAACTTGCAATCTCGAAGTCTTCGCCCCACCAAACATCATCACCAAGAAGCCACCACCAAACTCGGCATTGATGAAGATATTTGGTTTTTGTTCAATAATTTGAGGATTGGCACATTTGTGAATAGCTCATTCCGAACTTACCTTGAGCCCACCTTTGAGTTCTTTGCTTCATTTCAGAGCCGGCCAGTAGGAGACAATGACTTCTCCATCTCCTTTCAACTCTTCAATAAAAAAGAAACCATGAACCTCTGCCAATTCAACCAATTCCTTGATCTTAACCTGAACGCGGACTTTCTCTTTCCCGAACATGAAACCCTCAATGATTACAACCCTCTTGCTTGGTGGAGGAGTATTTCGGGAAAAGATACATTCAATGCCAAGTATTCATTAGCAACTGAGATTGTCCACCCCGCTCTTCGCCTTTTGCATCGGATTCTTGGGTACATGGTATTCAACAAGCAAGACTTGGGCAAGATTACCGCCGAGGAATTTCGTATATTATGGCTTGCTACACAACCGGATTTGAGTAGAAGGGTGAATCTTGGTCACCTATTTATTAAGTGTATCAAGTCCATTGTTAGGAGCACAAAGACGGGGAGATTCATTGTGGTGTCATGGTTACTAGGTTAGCAATGAAGTTAGGGCACACGGATAAGCTTTGTTCTTGCACCCTCATTGGGTCTAGTGATGGTGAGGATCATTTGTTCACCATTGACCAACTAAAAACCATGAAGTTCGTTGCGGACACCGACACAAAGGGAAGGTGTTTAGTTTGCTCGTGTCTCTTGAGCACCATTGCCTCCTCTCAAAGCCTGCTTTCACTTCCTTGACTAGGGAAGGAACTACTAACCCATGGTGGGTGAGGAGGGACAATGGTGTCCTCCCGAGTGCAAGAATGGGGGAGGATGAGGATGATGATGAGGATTAAGAAGATGAGGAGGAGGTTCCTCCTATGCAACATCAACAACAACAACAACAACAACAAGGCTACCAACAAGACTTAACGGCCATACAAGCTCAAATGGAAAGCATGCAACTTGGCATGCAAGGTATGTTTTCTTCTCAACAAAACATGATTTTTCAAATGCAATCCCTATACGATGCTAGCGTACGATGTCACGTCCCCGATTAACTATCCTTATGTGCCGGCCCAACAAGGGCCCGTGCCATCTTGGGGGGGGGGGTGACAACCAACCTACGTACCCTTATTGGCCGGGTCCTAAGGACCCCAATGTGCCTAGGAGAGAGTTTCCCGATGAGTTCGACCATTATGACTATCGGAACTCAGGTGGGAGTGATTATAGGGGTGACCCTAATTACCCCTACATCGATCCCACTCACCTTAGACCCCATATCCAACCCAATCCCTACGACCAATTGACTTCATCCCAACAAGACCTCTTTAAATGTCATTATGCGTGGCCTACCTCCCGGTTACACCAAAGGTTGGGATCCTTATGCCCCCCTCGGGATTCTCTTATGATGGTTGGGGTGGTGATGATGGTGGTGCCGGCCCTAGTGGCCAATAGTTCCCTTTTGGTTTATTTGTTCCCCCTCCCCCCCTCTTTTTGGTTCCTCCCTTTCCTTTTATTTGCATATGGAGCATCGAGGATGATGCTCATCTCTAGTGTGGGGGGGGGGTGTTTTAGTTAAACAGGGTGTGTTTTTGGGTAAGTGTGGGGGAAGACACCAAGGAATCATGGGAAAATCAAAGGGATTTGCGTTGTTGGTCTTGCTTTTTGGTATTGTTGATAGCATTTGGTATCTTGTTGTTTGTTGTTGTTAGATGATGATGTCTTTGATGATGATGATGATTTGATAATGAGTTTGAGTTTGGGTAGTTGGTTTTGCCCAAGGTTTGTTTTGTAGATTTTCTTTCTCTTTCTCTCTAACCTTTTTCTTTGTATAGTTTTTGTTTTTATTTTATCTCTCTCACTTATAGCTTCGAAGAGCAATGGAAGCAACATAAGGATCAATGGTGAAATTGTAAGGTTGCTTTATTTTTCTTCAAGGAGCGTTTGAGTGAGATATTTCCTTTTTACTCTTTTATTACTTTCCTGTGGTGTGCTTAGTTTAGGAGGAAGTTGAATGGTTCGAGGTTGTTTGAATTGGTTCTAAGGAACTTGGGGATCATTGATGTTGATATTGAACGATCATTGTATGACGATTGCGATTTTATTTGATTTATATGCCTCATTTGTGAACTGTTTGATTTCTTCCTTCTTCTTTTTCTTTCTTTTCTTTTGACAAACATGACTATGGCAAGTTGATGAAAATATGTTTTGGATTTTGCTTAAACATTTGGACTCGATTGCTTAAATGTTGTGCCTTTAAATGCTTGTTTCTTCCTAGTTGGTGATGGAGAACACGGTTTGAGAGTGTTTTTTGGTTGAATTTGACAAATTTTAATGCTAAGGTAGCAAGGTTAAGAACTTTGAGGCCATTTGAAACCTTAGTTCACGGGAAAGTGGTAAGATGGAGTTGCTCTCTATAGTGGATTTTAAACCCTTGGTTGGTATTTGCTTGGTTTTTATTCCTAGTGAGGTTACATTGTTCTAGCCTTCATCACTTTGTTGTGTGTCGCCTTAGGATCCTTGACTATGCATATCTTAATCCTTGTTTTGACCTCTAGCTCCCGATATCATGACCAAGCCACTTTAGGGAAGACAAGGGCACTATTTCTCATTTTGTTTATCTTCCTTTTTGTTTAGTTACAAATTTGATTTTCTATTTTGCATATACTTATCTTGCTAACCAATATGAGCCTACTTTCCCTTTCTTGCCTTAACCACGGTACAAACCTAATGACCTATTTTTTCCCTACCCTCTTAGTTTAGTGAAGCATTTGGCATGTAAGGTTTGTATTTTGAGTGAATTTATTATAAGCAAGAAAAGTATTGATATTGTTTCGAGTGAGAAAATGGAAGTGGGTATGAATTGAGTATGCGTGAAATGTTTTGGAAGAAAAGTTCAATTCAAAAAAATCAAATGAAGTTTCAAGTAAATAAAACAAAAAAAAAAAGAAAAAAACTTGTCAAAATTCTTATCCTTTGAATAAGTGTGGTAATGTTATGAGAATTGAAGTGATGGTTGTTTGTTTGAAAATTTGGTGATCCCCCTAAGTTTGTTTTTAAGAGAGGGCCCCTCTTTTTCTTAACTTAGGAAATACCACTAATTTTTCAAATTGTTTCCCCACCTATACTTCTTGCCATGACATTACAACCCTTGAAAAGACCCTTAGACTTTAGAAGGGTGAGATCAAAGATCGGTGGAGGTAGATAGATTTAAAACCTATGGAGAGAGCATGCATAGTTGAGATGTCGGGATGACCTTCTCATGTTTTCACATAAATATATCTTGTTCCGGTTCCTTCGCGGAATCATGAGAAGCTAACTAAGGGGTTATTTGAAGCTAGTGGGGAGAACGCGACCCGTTTTGGTTGGGGCTAGGGCGTAGAGTGAAATCACTAGTTCTCTATGCTTAGTTTTGTTTTTAATCTTTTTCAACCATAAGCATCTTAGAACGTGTTTACACTCGTCTAATTGAGAAAGATGAGTATTCTTTGGTGCATGTCTGCCGGAGAGGTGGTGAGGCGAGAATGAGTGCAAAACTGCGAAAGTTGAGGAGAGAGAGTGCGAGAGGGTGGCGTTCAAAATTAGGGGTTAGGGTTTCTGAATTTAGGGGGGGTTTATATATTTTTTAGAAATATATAAATATATTTATTTATTACATAAAAAAACAGAATTACAGTATATATTACAGTATTTTTTTATTTTTATATAATTTTATTATATATATATATATATATATATATATGTATATGTATATATGTATGTATGTATATATGTATGTACGTATATATGTATATATGTATATATATATGTATGTATGTATATATGTATGTACGAAAATACATGTATATATATATGTATATGTATATATATATACGTACATATATGTACCGCATTAAATGGATGAAGGGTGGGTGACGGATGAAACAGGTGACTGATCGGGTGAGATTCGGGTGGGGCTCCGTGTCATCCATCACCCGATCTGTCATCCACCCGAAATTATATATATATATATATATATGTATGTATATGTATATGTATATGTATGTATATGTATATGTATATGTGTGTATATATATATGTATATATATATATATGTATATGTATATATATATATATGTATATGTATATATAATTTCGGGTGGATGACAGATCGGGTGATGGATGACACGGAGCCCCACCCGAATCTCACCCGATCAGTCACCTGTTTCATCCGTCACCCACCCTTCATCCATTTAATGCGGATTTTTGTCCATTAAATTAAATCGGGTGGATCGGGTTGGCAGATATTCGTTTACGATTGCCATCCCTAGTTGGAGTTAGACCCTTTACCTATTAGTTGGTACATTATGAGCCGGAAAGATATTTTGGATCCTAACAGTATATGGGTTTTTGATGCAACTCCAAAGTGGCTTAAAACAGTAAGAATGAGAAAAACCTTTGAGGAGGATTCTCTATTATGGTGTTTTGTGTTAGCTTCCAGAGATTTGCATGTAGGAGAGCCAGAACACTTTGGTTTTTAAGCCTATAATCCTCGGATGGTAGCCAGACAATTTGGTTTATGACAATCTCTTGCTATCCCCTTGATCACCACATATAACATTCCTTGGGATTCTCATCCAAAATTTCATGAAGAAAATGTTTGGAAGAGTGACTCCCTCACATATACTAAAGTCATTCTACAACCCAAGAAGTCAAGCGATGTGGTTTATTTGAGTTACCTTGAATGGTTGTATCATGGACTACTTCAAACTCATCATGCTGTTGAAGATGCCAAAGCACACTTTGTTGTGAGCGTGGGCAAATATAAAGGTATGAACTCCTTTAAATGTTTCCTTCACTTGCTTCTTATTTTCCACTCACAATTTACTTTTTAGGTAAGAAAAAGATTGTTGTACCTTCGATCAAGATGAAAGGCAAGTCTGCTTATTATCAAATTGATGATCAACTAAGATTGCTGCAGAGTTCAATTATGAACCCATGGCCATAAATGATTCGTACAGAAGTATCATTCATCCCCACACTAATAGAGTTGGATTGAGAAAGATGCTTTCTCTTTCGACTCCAAGTTCCTTACAAAAATCAAGGAGTAATAGGCATAGGAACATCCCTATGTCAAGTCCTAGAATAAGGTCTCAATCTGCATTTAAAACAGAAGTAGAGCTAGAAACTACTAATATCCCTCTTACTAGTAAGTGCATTAACTCTAATTTGTTCAAGATTCTTGTACGTTGTTACTCACTATGATTTCCTTCATATCAGGTTTGGCTCCCAATACTAAAATAAACGAAAGTTTCTAAAGAAGACCCGGACAAAATAACTATGAGTTTTACGAATCAAAGGTTTACTCTTTTCTAGAGTTGCCTTTTTAATTCCACTCAAGGTTGTATCAAATCCCAATACCAAGCTTGGTATTTATAGGGAAATGATCCCTTGATTTCTCATCCTCCACCAATGTGGGAGAATGGATTTTTGCTAATTAATTTATTTCTAAAATAAATCAATAAACAAATGCAATCACAATTCGACAAGTGTCAAGGAGGGAGAGAGTGTTAGGTGAGGACCATGGAGAGGTGGGGGGGGATCAATGCCTTGCTCCCCAAGGCTTTCCCAAAGTCTTGGTACCCACTCTCCTCATAAACCGCCTCACCCTAGCATGCTGCCCAGCTGCCAGCTAGCGTGCCAACTGACTGTGCCAGCTAGCCCATCATGCTAGCACTAGCCCAGAAGCATCCCTGATGCTTGCTGGTGCTGGCTGGTGCGTGCTGGCGCTGCTGCTAGCACTCCTCGCATCGTTGCTGCTCGCATGGCCCAGCATGCGTGCTGCTAGCGAGCCACGCATGCTGGCCTCTTGCCACGCACCGCACTCCCACACCATGCGCACCACGCATCTCTCTCGCACACAATGCCTAGCATGCGTGCTACTAGCAAGCCACGCATGCTTGGCTTGACGTTGCTTGCTAGCCTGCCTGCCCTCGCACATACCCTCGCATAGCCACACGCATCAGCCCGGCATTGTGCATCATGCACGCATATGCCTCGCCCAGGCACCACGCACCACGCATGTGCCTGTGCCTAGCACTAGCTGTGCTTGGTGCGTGTGGCCCTGCCATGCGCCCAGCACTATGCTAGGGCTGCCATGGCACCAGGCCATCCTAGGGCACGCATGGTGCGCCTAGTGATGCCGCCTGGGCTGCGATGGCGCCCAGCCATCCTAGGCCTTACATGGTGCGCCTAGTGACGCGCATAGGCCTGCGATGGGCTTGCTGGCTTGCTATGGCGCCTAGCATCATGCTAGGGCTGCGACAGCGCCTAGGCACGATGCTAGGGCTGTGCTGGCGCGCCTGGTGCTAGCGATAGCCAGCCATGGTGCCTAGCCATCATGCTAGGGCTGCCATGGCGCGCCTAGTGACTATGATGAGCTAGCCTAGCCTAGCTATGGCTACGCTCATACTTGTCGATTGTGATTTTGCGACGCTCGGTCTCGACGCCCTAGGCTCGACTTCCGACGTCTGTATTCGTAAAACTCTGTCGACTCATTAAATCCTTTCGGATTAATTCGACGTCTCGGATCGGAGATTCGATTGGGTTCGACCCGAAGGGTTCAGTTAAGATTAAGCTGTAATATCAATTGTACCTTGATATTACTGATCGGAAGCGGCCTCCACCTAGGTATTCCGATCACTTGACCTTACTGAAGAATTACCTCTTTAATAATTCTGAACCCTCTATCGGAATAATACACTTGTTGGAAGGACACCATTCCTTTCAATCTCCCACTTGTCCTTCCGGACAAGTGTGCATATTGTGTATAGCTCATTTCCTTTGTCACTTAATGTTTCTTCGTGAACTATAAGGTAAGATTCCTTGTCATCCTTATTACGTTCAGAAGTGTTTCTCGATCTCCGAGTTTGACTGTCAAATAAGCAGATGATTTCTAAAATCCATCTGAGCATGGCCATGCATTTTACAGTCTCACTCTTCGAGCGGCCTTTTAAACAACAAAACATTTTCCCTATTGTTAGTAGGGGGACAATCCCAGTCTTGTATTGTAAGTTCTTCTTACTAAGAGGACATAGACTCCCGAGTGTTCTCGTTATGATCCCCAGTTACGGCAGACGTTAGGAAACATCAAAGAGCCTAGTACTCAAACAAGAAAACTTCACAGTACTCATGGTCTGAGGAGATAAGTTCCGATAGCCATAATGAGAAATGTACTTATGACAAAAGTTAAATTTTCTTAAAGTACTCTCATAGGTCTTATCCAGTACAGTTCCAAACTGTACCTGTGCAAATGATTTATGACTGTCACGTCCTCGCAACACAAGAAACGGTGCTGTAAATCATACTACACACTAATCTATTGCGGTCATCAATCGTTCATCTGTTAGACGACCTCGATTAGGTATACTTTTCGATTTAATATTCAATGTTCACTTAACAGGTGTTTGTTTATCCAAGACATGGTCTTGATACCCTGTTTTGAATATTTCCGTAAATCGAATGGACTCATTATTTAATTCTAAACCACAATTAAATAGTAATGGAGTGAATGATAATTTTAAAAAAATTAATTACTCCATTAATGAATGGTTTTAGTACAGTGTCTTACATTAAATCAACCCTGTTTAATTAAAACACTTGTACAGGGAATATCATGGCCAGTCTCCAACATGCTTGATTCCCATTCGCCGTTGCACGTTTTTGACCTTCTGGTGTTCTCTCGGCTCTCTGGCTTGAGCGATAGCTCCATTATTATCACAATAAAGGTCTATCGGTCCCTTGATTGAGGGTACAACACCAAGTTCACTGATGAACTTGCGAATCCAAAAAGCTTCCTTGGCAGCTTCCGAAGCGGCCAAGTACTCGGCTTCAGTTGTAGAGTCTGCAGTGGTGCTCTACTTGGCACTCTTCCAGCTGAACGCTCCTCCATTCAGACAGAATACATATCTCGACTGTGACTTGAAGTCATCTCTGTCAGTCTGGAAGCTAGCGTCGGTGTAACCTTCAACAACCAGTTCTTTGTGGCCTCTATACACCAGGAATTTATCCTTGTTCCTTTTCAGGTACTTAAGGATATTCTTGGCCGTAGTCCAATGCGCCTCTCATGGGTTCGATTGGTATCGACTCGTTGCACTCAGGGCATAGGATACATTCGGCCTTGTACATTTCATGGCATACATGATCTATCCGATTAGCGAAGCATATGGGATCTGATTCATTCTTTCTCGCTCAACAGGTGTCTGTGGACACTGTTTCTTGCTGAGAGTTATGCCATGGGACCTGAGTAAATGCCCTCTTTTGGCATTTTCCATGTTGAATCGAGCCAGTACCTTATCAATGTAAGTACTCTGGCTTAATCCAATCATCCTCTTAGATCTATCCCTGTAGATCTTGATGCCCAATATGTACTGTGCCTCTCCTAAGTCATTCATTGAAAAGCACTTTCCCAACCAGCCCTTTACGGACTCCAACAGTTTTGTGCTGTTTCCAATGAGCAGTATGTCATCGACATACAGGACTAGGAATGCAATATCACTCCCACTGACCTTCTTGTATACACAAGACTCATCTAGATTCTTGATAAAACCAAACTTGCTGATGGCTTCATCAAATCGCAGATTCCAACTCCTGCTGGCTTGCTTTAGTCCATAAATGGACTTCTTCAGCTTGCAAACCTTTCCAGCGTTGCCTGGATCGACAAAACCCTCTGGCTGTGTCATATACACAATTTCTTCCAAAATCCCATTAAGGAAGGCGGTTTTGACATCCATTTGCCATATTTTGTAATCGTAATATGCAGCAATCGCTAGGATAATCCGGACGGACTTTAGCATTGCAACTGGTGAAAAAGTTTCATCATAGTCAATCCCGTGGACTTGTCTATAACCTTTTGCCACCAGTCTAGCTTTGTATATCGATACATTTCCATCTTTTTCTGTCTTCACTTTGAAGATCCATTTGCAACCAATGGGTGTATAACCCTCGGGCAAATTCACCAAGTCCCAGACTTGATTTTCAGACATGGAGTCCATCTCGGATTTCATGGCCTCTTGCCATTTTGCAGAGTCGGGGCTCGTATGTCGCCGGCTCATCACCATCCATAACTAGGATGTCCTGATCATCAGTTAAGACAATACCGAGGTATCTGTCTGGTTGAGATCTTTGCCGTTGCAACCTACGTAGGGTAATCGGTTGAGCATTTACATTGTCTGTTTGACTCTGACCAATCTTCTTAGATGCTTCCAAAGTATCTAGATTGTCAGTTTTGTCAGGTTGACATTGTTGCTCGTCCTCTCGAACTTCGTCGAGTTCGATTTTCTTCCCACTTGTCCTTTTGGAAAAGGTGATCCTTCTCCAAAAAGACACCATCACGAGCAACAAACACTTTGTTCTCGGATTTATTGTAGAAGTAATACCCTTTGGTTTCTTTTGGATATCCCATAAAGAAACACTTATCCGATTTGGGGTGAAGTTTGTTCGAAATTAATCGCTTGACATATGCTTCGCATCCCCAAATCTTGAGAAAAGACAACCTAGGAGGTTTCTTAGTCCATAATTAATATGGAGTCTTTTCAACAGCTGTTGACGGAGCTCTATTCAGTGTTAGTGCTGATGTTTGTAGCGCATGTCCCCAAAACGATATAGGGAGTTCACTAAGACCCATCATTGACCGAACCATGTCTAACAAGGTCCGATTCCTCCGTTCAGACACTCCGTTCCATTGAGGAGTTCCGGGAGGTGTCAATTTTGAAAGAATGCCACATTCTTTCAAGTGATCGTCGAATTCATGGCTCAAATATTCGCCACCTCGATCCGATCGAAGTGCTTTAATTTTCTTGCCAAGTTGATTTTCAACCTCTTTCTGAAATTCTTTGAACTTTTCAAAGGATTCAGATTTATTTGACATTAAGTAGATATAACCATATCTACTATAATCGTCGGTGAAGGTGATGAAATATCGGTAACCTTGCCTTGCGGGTGTGCTCATAGGTCCACATACATCCGTGTGTATTAGACCTAATAAGTCACTTGCCCTTTCTCCCAACTTGGAGAATGGTTGTTTGATCATCTTGCCTAATAAGCATCCTTCGCAATTTTCAAATGACTCTAAGTCAAATGAGTCAAGAACACCTTCTTGAAGAAGTTTCTTGATGCGTTTGATGTTAATGTGGCCAAGATGACAATGCCACAAGTAGGTTTGATTCGACTCGATGGTCTTAGCTTAGTGGTATCATCCTTTTGTCATATGTAAAACATGCAATTTAATTGAACATAAATTTGTAAACTTGAAACAACAATTGTTAAAAGTTTTACATTTGAAATTTCTAGGTGTCCAACACCATGGATCATAATATGTTCAAAGCATGATAAAACTAGAAATAGTTTTAATTACATGTCATAGACAAAATAGTGCATGCAAGCGCGACCGAAAAACCATCTTCGTCGTCTTTTGTCCATGCACCAACACTTGATAAGCTTCTCACTTGGTCCTTGAAAAGGCAACATTAAGTGAGTCATACTTGGTATCCAATACCTTATGATAAGCTTAATCCACAAGTGTTAAGGAAGATACCTGAGGTGGTCGGAGTGATTCCCTCTTCCTTGATGAGCATGCATTCCCTCTTGTAATGGCCTTGCATGCCACAATAAAAGCATCTCATCTTTGCCTTGACCTTCTTGAACTCCTTCTTCTTAGCTCTCAAGGGCCTTTTGGTCATTCCATAGGCAGTGGCTTGGCTAAGTAGTTGCACCACCTACTTGAGGGAGTGTGTCTCCTTTCCCGCAGCGATATGCACTCTAAGTGCATCATAACCCGAGTGGAGTGAAGCAAGCAAGATATGCCCCGCCATCTCATCTTCCAATGGAATTCCGAGAAGCTGCATGTGCTTGAAGAGCCTAGTCATACCAAGCACATGAGGTCGGAGGGGTATGCCTGGTCTCAATTTAGCATTGTAGACCTTGGTCCAAAGCCGTTGCCTTTCCTTAGCAAGACACCCAACATTTGGTGGCTTAATTCTCATGTTTGAAAGTGACCTGGTCAAGTCAAACACGAGTCCATCAAAGTTGCCATTGTCACTCTTGGTGACTCTTACATTGACAACGTCCTCAAGTGCTTTGAGGAACATGTCCGGAAGGTAGGAGGAAAGAGTTTCTTTCCAGTCTTCCGGGATGGAATTTGCCATGAGTCGTGAGACCCTTTTGCAATTGGAAGACCATTCTTCATGAGCCTCGTCGGTCATGATCCCTTTAGCAAAGAAGCTTGGAATGGGAGTATCAAGAGTATACTCCAAGGAACAATTCCGGAGAGTTTTCCTGAGTTCCTCTTCCCATTCCTTAAAGTTTACCAAGTTTAAGGAAAATGCCAACTTTTCGGGGAGTTCCGGGCACATTTTGTTGTTGTTCGAGTTACTTGTAGACATTGTTCTACAATTGAGAGAATTTGAAATGAAAAACCATTCATACATCAATAAGTTGAAATTTAAAGCGTTCATGCATTTATTCACACTTATTGAACATTTTATCCACGCATTTCAAGATTGTCTCTTATGGGCGAGAATAAAATGATTCCGAGATCCCAAAGATCAAGAAATGGATAAGCATGCTTTGGCTTGTCTTAACCATTAAATATCTTAAGGTAAGCAATCTAATTGCTAATAGCTCTAAGCTACTCTCGGTTTGATAAAATGTCGCATCTAATGCATACTTGACATTTTATCTCTTTTTCCACGACATCTAAGGACTCCTTACTGATATCGTTGAGCTTAACCAAGACAACTTGTATACCTAGTATACCTTACGTTCCTAGGGAAGTAGTGATGCCTTGCTTTGGCGTAATCCATCACGTACGCGCATTAGGTCGGTAAGTGTTGTCCTTGGAATGGCAAATTTTAGCTCAATATTATTAAGGGACCTAGGGTTTCTATGTTGGTTGATTTAAGTGAACTTAACTAATCATCGCAACATCATAGAAATCCTAGACATGCATCTTAGCAAACAAATATATATAACAATATATAAGGCATAAAATAGATGCATTTGGCAACTAGCATGACCCCTTGAAATCTTCAATTTCCATGGGTCTTCATCTTGGCTCGTCTTCCTCGAAACACCGTCTTGAGACTTCTTGACCAAAATGAAATAAAAGAAGCTAGCTAGAACGACTAAGATTAATCTAAGTAGTACATAAATACTTAACGGTTCGCAGACCGTATTTAGATTTACAAAAATACATAACGGAACGCAGTCCGTATTTTCTTTCCTAGTCGGGCCCCACTAGTTGCCATTTTCAAACAACCTGTTTTGAAAGCAATTTTCATTCACCCGTTCACTATTTGTGAACGACCCATGCAATTTTACGAAATACACAATTAAACACGCAAAACTAGTAACTAAATTAGGTCGTTCCAATTAACGCGCCTAATTAAAACTAGTCAAAGTGGTTTAATTCATTATTTCTAAACGCAAAATGCTAACGCATTTAATTAAGCTCCCACTAAATTCCGCATCCGTACTTAATTAATCCGATTAATTAAGTCGGCATAACCCATAATTTGTCAAAATTTTGCAAAATCGAAAATCGAGGTTTTTAGCCTCGTTAAAATAATTAATTAAAATTATTAATACGGAAAAATCGCAAAATCATAGCTCATCCTTAAGCAAGTAGAGCATCATCCAATGATGCTTGGCGCACCATGGCTGGTAGGCAGCCCATGGCTGGTAGGCAGCCCATGGCCCCTGCGCCATGGTGCGTGGTGCTGGAAGCTAGCAGGTGCGCCTAGCACAGCCTGCCTAGCATGCTAGCACCAGCAGCATGCTACGCATGATAGCAGCTTGCTGGCACAAGCATCAGGGGCTGGCTGGCTAGGGCTTGCTGCCTCGCTGCCCAGCAGCCGCACAAGCATGCCAGCAGCCTAAGGCCCCTGCGCGCCAGCACATGCACCACACAACAACCCCTCCACGCCACACAGCTACGCACCAAGCGATGCACAGCCATATGCGCACCACAAGCAGCCTACATGTGGGCTGCTAGGCAGCCCGGCTGGCCTTGGTGACGCTTGCAATTTTGCACCGTTTTGCGTGCATTTAACTCGAAATTTAATTCCGATTTGTGTGCGACAATAATCAATTCTAAATCAAATTTTAGAATTAATTTTGAGGGAAAAATAAAATAAAACAAATGTTAAGTCTAACTTAAACAATTTTATTTTAATTGGTGCACAAGTCCAAATTTATCCAAAATTATCAATTTTGAACAAAATTAGGTTAACCTTTATGCTTAAAATAAAATGAGCTATGTCCAAAATTAATCTTGCCAATATGCAAATTAATCATGGATTTGACAAAAGGGGGGTTGGAAAAATAAATTAATCATCCAATGATAAAATTTTCCAACTTGCATACTTGTGTAAAATACCAAGATTACATCTTCCTATATGAAGATTAATCAAATTTTACTCACAAGTAGGTGAACATAATGGATTTTAATCAACCAAAATATGAAAAATCCAAACTTTGTTCAACATGGAATTTAGGGTTAGGGTTCCAATCATTTAAACACTTAAAGATTAGAACTTTAACAGTACTTGGGAACTCAAAATACAAAATCACAACAAGTTTTCACATCTTATTGCAATTTATTTGCAAAATTGTGAAAAAACAAGTTTATGTGATAAATTGGTATATCAACTTAAGCACTAATAACACTCCATTATTATGCTCAAGGATATTTTAAAACCAGTAGATTAGTGATGCAAATGTGCATTTAATCTAACCTTGTAATGCTTGCATTAATCAAGGCTTAAAAGAATTAAAACTTTCGTTGAAAAACGAAAAACCCCAGAAAAAAATGGGTTTCTGGTTCGAATTTGGCTTCTGGACAATCCTAAAAGGGTTGAAACAGTTCCAGAATGTCGATTCCACCCAAAAATCACTATTTTTGAGCCAAAATCTTGGTTCGACAGTCAAATCGATAATAAAATCGAGTTTCAAAATTAATTAAAACGAGCATCTAATCTAATTAGATGAACATGAACCAGAAAAATAAATTCTTTAAAACACCTCAATTAAACAATAATTGCAAAAATTAAAAGGAGCGTGGCTCCGATACCGCTGTAGGGTTTCGTAGTTACCCGACACTACGCGGAAGGAAACCCACCAAGACCCACCCCTTAATTAAAGCAATTAAACAAGAATAATTAACTTAATCAAACAAGATTAAGGACAAGAATTATACCTTTGACGCGTGCTTCGCTCCTAAAGAGCTCTTACTTCAAAATCCCGAAAAGACGAGATCTCTGACGGATCGTACCCTCGACCCGACCTGAGCGTCCTAAGTCTTGCAGGTTAGTCAAGACCCGAACAAAATAACTATGAGTTTTACGAATCAAAGGTTTACTCTTTTCTAGAGTTGCCTTTTTAATTCCACTCAAGGTTGTATCAAATCCCAATACCAAGCTTGGTATTTATAGGGAAATGATCCCTTGATTTCTCATCCTCCACCAATGTGGGAGAATGGATTTTTGCTAATTAATTTATTTCTAAAATAAATCAATAAACAAATGCAATCACAATTCGACAAGTGTCAAGGAGGGAGAGAGTGTTAGGTGAGGACCATGGAGAGGTGGGGGGGGGGGGACCAATGCCTTGCTCCCCAAGGATTTCCCAAAGCCTTGGTCCCCACTCTCCTTATAAACCGCCTCACCCTAGCATGCTGCCCAGCTGCCAGCTAGCGCGCCAGCTGGCTGTGCCAGCTAGCCCAGCATGCTAGCACTAGCCTAGGAGCATCGCTGATGCTTGCTGGTGCGTGCTGGCGCTGGTGCGTGCTGCCGCTGCTGCTAGCACTCCTCGCATCGTCGCTGCTCGCATGGCCCAGTATGCGTGCTGCTAGCGAGCCACGCATGCTGGCCTCTTGCCACGCACCGCACTCCCACACCATGCGCACCACGCATCTCTCTCGCATACAATGCCTAACATGCGTGCTGCTAGCAAGCCACGCATGCTTGGCTTGACGTTGCTTGCTAGCCTTCCTGCCCTCGCACATACCCTTGCATAGCCACACGCATCAGCCCGGCATTGTGCATCATGCACGCATATGCCTCGCCCAGGCACCACGCACTACGCATGTGCCTGTGCCTAGCACTAGCTGTGCTTGGTGCGTGTGGCCCTGCCATGCGCCCAGCACTATGCTAGGGCTGCCATGGCACCAGGCCATCCTAGGGCACGTATGGTGCGCCTAGTGATGCCGCTTGGGCTGCGATGGCGCCCAGCCATCCTAGGCCACACATGGTGCGCCTAGTGACGCGCATAGGCCTGCGATGGGTTTGCTGGCTTGCGATGGCGCCTAGCATCATGCTAGGGCTGCGATAGCGCCTAGGCACGATGTTAGGGCTGTGCTGGCGCGTCTGGTGCTAGCGATAGCCAGCCATGGTGCCTAGCCATCATGCTAGGGCTGCCATGGCGCGCCTAGTGACTATGATGAGCTAGCCTAGCCTAGCTATGGCTACGCTCATACTTGTCGATTGTGATTTTGCGACGCTCGGTCTCGACGCCCTAGGCTCGACTTCCGACGTCTGTATTCGTAAAACTCTGTCGACTCATTAAATCCTTTCGGATTAATTCGACGTCTCGGATCGGAGATTCGATTGGGTTCGGCCCGAAGGGTTCAGTTAAGATTAAGTTGTAATATCAATTGTACCTTGATATTACTGATCGGAAGCGGCCTCCACCTAGGCATCCCGATCACTTGACCTTACTGAAGAATTACCTCTGTAATAATTCTGAACCCTCTATTGGAATAATACACTTGTTGGAAGGACACCATTCCTTTCAAATACATCAAGCATTCTAGATCTCTTAGAGAAAACTACTGCTTCTAGCCTGCTATCACTAGAGAAATCACCACCCCGTGATCCTATACCTCCTCCTCCAACGAGTCAAGGTCCTGACAAGAAGAAGAGAAAAGGTGATGGTGACTCAATTAAGGACTAGAGTGCTATTTTAGACAAACAACAATTGGGAAAAAGTCCATCATCTGGTGGTGAACCAAAAGCTTCAAACATTGAAGGTGATGTGGGTGTGCAAGCAAGTCCTAGCCAACCAAATGTCAAGACTTCTGTTTCAAGAACAACTTTAGTTTTCTCTCAACAATCCAAAGCCTCTACCACCATACAAACAAACCAGCCTACTCAAACTGTCGATGCTAATGATAATGTTGATGCCCCCCTAGTGTCTAACCCATCGTCTATGACTTCAGAGTTCATACCCAAGCCAAAACAACCTTCTGTTGCTGTTCATGGCAAGGGAAAAGCTTTCCAAGATGGTGCTAAACACGGGAGAATTGACCACGTATCCATTCCAACTCTAGAATCTTTACTTGAATCAACATAACCTTCTATGACGATTCAAGATCAGGAAGTGGAGATTCATAATGACACTGCATCAACATCCACAGAGTCCATTCAACAAGTGGTGCATAATGACACCACAAGTATCCAGACTAGGGATGCTGAGCCTCAGATTGATACTACAAAGTCAAATCTTCGTGAAGAGGCCCTAGCAGCAAAGTGTGCGTCTCTAGATTTAGGTAAATAACACATGTCTTCCTTTTATGTCTCTTCATTGGTATCTAACATGCCCATTATTTCTAGCATTGACAACCATCGACCAAGGAAAACAAAGTAACAAGACTTTAATCGTACAAACGTCAGATGAAAGTAAGCAACCTAACATTTTAGAGTTGTGATGTTTTTTTAGTCTTTATCAACGCCTGACTGTTGCACACATGTATCCCAGCATCTACATCTCTAGAGATCAAACTTCTCGATGAAGTCCTAACTCTTTGTGAGAGAGTAGAGTTGCAAGAAGTGCCAATTTCATAGATTAAACTATCTTTGGAACTTATGACTCAAGTTCGTTTGACGGGAAACAATGATCCTGTTGTATGGAAAGATCTATCTATCGTCTATCAAACATGTGCTATTGAATTGGCCAAGAAAAGATCATCTCTTCATCCTTTAATGATTTCCAGTATATCTCAGCACGTGTCCCATGTCTTCCAACAACAAGAACCTTTTAAGAGGAAAGACCTGGAGCTAGAAGTAGAGATGGACCACCTGCGAAATGAGATTGATGAGATCATAGAAGAAGAGAAGAAGATTCAGGCCAAGAGAGCTATGACAGAATGAAAGCTTCAATATTGTAGAAAAGAGAAGAAACAATTGAAGCGCCAGATTTGTGAGAGTGCTCCAATAGTTCAAGAAACTTTGTCTCATTTTGATCGCCATGGTGAACAGATGACGTTGATGAACAAATGCAAGGTTCTTCTTTCCGAGGTTAAATGTAAGGCAATAGCTGAAAAGTCCCTTCTTCTGTAAACAATACATTTTATTTGTCTGCTAATGATGGATGCTTTTGTTGTAAATTTTTATACTGTTCCCATATGCTTGGGTTGTACTGTTTTAAGAACATTCCATAAAGCACCCTTGAAAACATTTCCCCATCTAATTCTTGTAACAAATAAATAGGCATTACTAGACATGACCTTGTGAACTCTAAATGGACCATCCCACTTAGAAGACCATTTACTAAAGATATGATCTTTATAGTTATGCTTAGGAAGTTTCATCTTCCTCACCAAATCTCCTTCCGAAAAGATTTTGTGTTTCACCTTTTTGTTATAAGATTTTGCTACTTGTTTTTTCGGAGCTTCGATTTTAGCTAGCGCTTGGAGTCTCTCACCCTCAACATCCATCAACTCAATAGTCATAGATTGCTAGTAGTCTTCTTGGCTTATACCCATTTGTTTAGCTACCCTAGTGGACTTAGCGCTTAGCTCTATTGATACAACAGGTTCATGTCCATACACTAATTAGTAAGGAGTAGTCCCTATTGCATCTCTCATTGATGTTCTATTTGCCCAAGTAGCATAGTGTAAAAGAACATGCCAATTTTTAGGATTTTCATCCACCATCTAAGCAATTCCCTTAGAATTTACTTTATTAGTGGCTTCGACATGTCCATTAGCCTAAGCAAAGTAAGGGGTTGAATGAATCTTTTAGATTTCAAATTCCTTAAGATAGGAATTGAACACATGTCTTGTAAACATAGTTGCCTAGTCTACAGTTATAGATTCTGGAATCCCGTATCTTGTACAGATTTTCTCTTCCAAGAACAAGATCACCGCCCTTGCATTTAAGCTTTTGAAAGCCTAGACCTCCATCCACTTTGTAAAGTAATTTGTAGCTATAAGAATATACTCATGATGAGCAAATTAGGGAGGTTTAATAGGCCCAATTGCATCCATCGCCCAACCTCTGAAAGGCTAGGGCTTGATAATGGGGTGCAATTCTATTGCTGGTGCCCTACTTATCGATCTATAGCGTTGACATTGCTTACAGCCTTTTGCATTCTGCAACAATCTTTTCTAACTGAAGGCTAATAAAAACCCATATGATGGGTTAACTACCTCATCTTTGTTCCTGCTTGATGTGACCCACAAATTCCATGATGAACCTCCGCTAAAATGGTTAACATTTTCTTCATGCTAACGTACCTCAGTAAAATGCCTTGAGGATCCTTTCTATATAGCTTACTTCCCATAAGAATGTATTTAGTAGCTGCTAGCCTAACTTTTGCAAGCACTTTCCCCTTTGAAGGGTCTTTTAAGTACTCTTTAATCTCCTCTCTCTAGTCTATTTTCTGAGCAAGGATACTGTATTTATGTACTTCTGCCTTCACTTTTCATCTAATTGTTTCAATTTGTATGTGTTCATGTGAATCACTGGTTCATCGAAGCCTTCAAAATCGGGTAGCGATGCTTGTTGTGCCAAAAAGTCAGCCTCTCTATTTTCTTCTCTTGGGATATGAGAGACTTGGATGAATTCAAAAGCATTAATTAGCTCTTGAACGATAGATGAAAAGGTCATCGCCAGAGGTGATATTCCTTTATTTATATTCCTTGTTTACTTAGGCTAACACCTTGACCTTTGTAACCCCCATATCTTTCAGAGTCCTCAAACCAATCACTAAGGCTTTAAACATTGCTCTATTATTTGTGCATTGAGTTGTGAAAGTGATCGCCTTTTTAGTCACTACACTAGAGGGTGAATAAATCACAATCTCGGCTTCAGCTGACTATCTTATGCTAGATCCATCAAAGAACATTGTCCATGGTTTTTCTTCCTGGACCATAACATTCTCTATAAGTGGATGGTCG
Organism: Chenopodium quinoa; assembly: GCF_001683475.1. NCBI lineage: Eukaryota > Viridiplantae > Streptophyta > Magnoliopsida > Caryophyllales > Amaranthaceae > Chenopodium > Chenopodium quinoa. The sequence goes on from NW_018743252.1 coordinate 1,074,108, forward strand.
GCCAAAAAGTCAACCAAAGCCTATCCTTTAACGGCTTTTTGAGGCACATAAGTCAGTTCGAATTGTGGTAGATGCATACACTATTTACACAACCTTCCTTTAATGAAAGGGTAATTCAATAAGTATTTGAGTACATCTGTTGGTGAAATAATCTCTAACAGGAAAACCATAAATTAGTGATTAAGTTTGATGGAAGCATTATACAAATTCAAGCACCACTTTTCAGCATTGGAGTATCTAGTTTTAGTATCATGTAGGATTATGCTTAAATAGAAAATTGCTTGTTCATGAGCATGTTCATTCTCTTGGGTTAACATGCTTGCAATTGAATCCTTGGTAGCTGAAAGATACAATCTCAAGGGCTTTCCATTTTATTTAGGAGGAATTAGTACTGGTGGAGTCAACACTTTCCTCTTGATTTGTTCAAAGGCATCTTGACATTCAGGCTCCCATTTGAACTCTTCTCCCTGCTTAAGTTTAAGAAGAGGAGAAAACACTTTTGTTTTCCCAGCCAAGTTAGTGATAAACCTTCGAACATAATTAATCTACGAAAGAAACTTATGGAATTCCTTTTTATTAGCTGAAGGCAATGCTTCAAGAACCGCTTTAGCCTTGTTTTGATTAACTTCAATGCCGTTATGAACCAGGAATCCTAAAAAGTTACCTGCTTTAACCCTGAAGGCACATTTAAGGGGGTTCATCTTTAGATTGAACTTCCTCATCCTTTCAAACTCTAGGATGAGATGTTCTAAATGCTTTGATAAGTCATGGGATTTCACCAAAACACCGTCTATGTAAACCTCCATAAAGTCGCCGATCATTTCATCAAATATGAGATTCATAGCTCTCTAATACGTTGCCCCTGCATTCTCAAGTCCAAATGGCATCGCCATATATTCATAGAGTCCAAAAGAGCCCGGGTACCTAAATGCCGTCTTTGAGCGATCATCTTCAGTGATCCTTATTTGGTGATACCTAGCGAAACCATCAAGCGTTGATACACCATGTCTTGATGAGGCATCTATCAACATATCGGCTACAATCATGGGGTATTGATCCTTTGGGGATGCACTGTTAATATCTCTATAATCTATGCATATCCTGATTTTTCCATTCTTCTTAATTACAGGAACAATGTTAGCTATCCACTCTACATATTTGGTGGATTGTATGAATCCTGCCTCAAAGAGTTTGGCAATCTATTCCTTTATTTTAGGAATTAATTTTGGCGATAAACGTCTTTGATTTTGGACTATAGGATTGTAACTAGGTTTAATAAGAAGCCTATGCTAGATAATAAAATGATCTATACCAGGCATTTCGTGATGCTCCCATGCGAAACAATCCTTGTATTTGTGAAGTATGTCAATCAATAATGACTTGTCCTTACAGAGTAATTCCTTACTTATATAAATGAATCTTGGACAATCATTAGTTCTGAGATTTACCTGTTCTAGAGGATCATGGACTTCCTGTTTGATATCTTCACTTTTAGCCCATACCTTTTCATTCTCTTCTCAACCATAAAACTCTTTGTTCGAGTTTGGCGATGATCGGGTATGGTCATCAGAGTTTGAGTAATCAGATAAACATTCAAGAGCCTCCATGTTTGTGTTAACCTCTACATCAGCACAAACTACTTTGTATTCATCACCATTCCATAATATTATTTTCTGATGCAAAGAAGAAGGAATAACATACGTTTGATGCAACCATTCTCTACCTAGGATAGCATTACAAGATGCTTCTCCTTTTACTATAAAGAATGCTGAAACAGTTTTAATAGTACCTACTTGGATCTCAATTCATGCCAACCCTTTAGTACGTTCAGACTTACCATTGAAACCAGCTATATTAATCTTAACACTAGCCAAATCTTTTTTTTTTCTATTACCAATCTTAGGAAAAACAAACTAAGGCATCAGATTTATCGTTGCTCCTGTATCGACTAATACTTTCCCTAGCTCAAACTCTTCAAAATTCACAGTCATAAAAAGAGGTTTTTTATGTGCATTATTGACATTGTAGTTCCTTAACAAATGTCGAATGACTAACTTTTCTTGATCATGTGTTACTGTTTCACTACTAGGTGAACTAGATGATGCTTTATTCAATTCAATAGATATAGTATAAAGTTTATACTTACATGCAACTTCTACCTGATCCACTTCATTTGCCCATGAACTGGTACCAGGATTCACCACTTGAGCTCTAAACTCGACTGGAAAGTCACGATATTGCAATTTGCCTCGCAATCCTCCTCTGAATACTTTGACAAAAATTCCAGATCTGGTCTTGAAACTTCCAGATTAAGGCCTTTTAGGTCATAGTCTACTCACTCAGATGCTGGTTGATATGTGGTCATCAGATCCTCACATAAGCTTTCTTCCTTATGATATTGTAGAGTTAGGTCCTTTTTCGGAATGGTTTCCATCAGCTCCTTCACCATGGGATGATTCTGGATATCATTGCTAGGCAGTTCGATAGGTTTTTCACCATCCATTGATTGTCCAATCACTGTGTAAACTCTAGGTTGGACAATTTGTGATGAATTTTTTTTAGGACACCTCTCTTTAAAGCATCTTCATCTAGTAGATCTGTCATCACTTGAATCTGGTTGCTTAAACTTATTCTGACTGATTTTTTGCCCTTTTTTTTATGGATTTCCTTTATTCCTGGAGCTTCAGATTATCATTCTTTGTCACCCTATCTTTCAACACTCCTTCTGTTCTCTTTTTCATGCTCACATAGTTGTCCCTTTTAGCCGTAGGTAAAGAGTTTCCTTTCCTTCATTCACCTTATGGAAACTCAACCTGTTTTTTTATTGAAGGAGTCAGATTGTTGATTTTTGTCTTCTTCTTATGGTGAGTTCTTTGGTGTATGTGTGTCCAATTGGGATCATTTGGAATGGTCTTAGTCCTAACCAATTCAAAATGCAACAAATCAGCATAAGAATGACAAAGATTATGTCACAAATTCTTAAGTCCCTCTACTGCTTTGGTTTGCAAGGGAAATAATTGAATTACCTCTTTGTAAGACTGTGCATTTTGTTTGTGATTTCTTATCTTGTCAGGTGACTTATTAGTCTTTTAACCATTCCCAACGGGCTTAGCTTTATCCTTCTTCCCTTTAGGATTGAATTCAACAAGTTTCGTTGCCCGATATTCCTGCTCTGTAACAATCACTACATTCGTTTTAATCTTTTTATTGAGAAACCCTTTGAAGATTAAACACTCATTGGTAGCATGAGCAGAATTAAAGTGCCTTCTCCATATCATCATATCTTCATAGTAATCGTCTCCATTTCAGTCTTTGTATTGCATCCTGCACAATATCCACGTCAGCACTTACCATAAAACAATTCATTTCATAAACTTCAGACTTTGAGGCAGACTCTGACTCTACTTCACAAGAACTAACTTTTTCATTAGGGAATATTATGTGTTTTTTATCAATCTCATCCTGAATCTTATTCCTTAATATTATGCAATCGCTAGTTTTATGAGTAACAACGTCATGCCATTTATAGTAGTTATTTCCTTTAACCTCATTAGGACTTCTTGTTTTATGCCTCCCTGATAACTTAATCTTTTTATGACTTAGAAGCCAATAAAAGATTTCATCAAATCTCCTAATATCGAAGGTGTATTCTCTCTTTCGATCAGATCTCAAATCTTTCTTATAAGTGAAATTTTTGTTATTTAAAGGAGGACACTTAAATGAAAGACCCTGTACAAACTCAGCTATCGCTGCCTCATACATATCATCTTCCCTATTATACTCTTCAGCCATACTAGCATAATATTTATGTTTAGATCTAGACTCTTCTTCTAAACATCTTTCATAAGCCATTACAGCGCTAGATAAAGCAACAAAATCAGGGAAATATTGTCCTCCAAACTTTTTCCTGAAAGGAAAAGACAAAACCTTTGGAACGATAAACACGAATTCTGACTCAAGTATGTTTAAGTGACATCTAATCTTAGTGTTCTTAAATCTCTGAATGTAATCCCCTGTAGCCTTTCTTTTTTCTTGCACTATCTTGGCTAAATCACCTATATTGACCCCTGCTTGAATTCTAGTGAAATGGAGAAGATATTTAGTTTGCATATCTTTCCACTTTTGAATTGAATTTGGTGGTAAGTGAGTAAACCAAGAAAAGGAAGTACTAGTAAGAGAACTGGAAAACATTCTAAGCTTAAGGAATTCATTATCTGCCGCCTCTCTACACTGGCAGTTGAATTCAACTAAGTGTATCTCAGCAGACATTGTACTGGTGCCAAAGAAGAGAGGTGATAATTCAAGAACTTTGAACCCCCTTGGAAAAAGATACATCCTGTCAATCCATTAAGGGTATGGGCTGTAGGTTCCCCTTCTAGCATATCCACCATTCAGACCCATAGCCCTTTGGATCATCTCCTCCACTTGTCTAAGTAGGGGTTCCTGTCCCAATAGTGAAGGTTGACCTTCCATTGGACCATTAGGTTGTTGGACTAGTGTGTCTTGCATATGAAAAGGATTATATTGATTCCCTTGAGGATTGTGGAAACCCCTATATGCAATGCATGTCCCTCCTAAAGTATTAGGATTGGGTTGAGACATTGCTGGATACCTATCTCCATATGGACAAATGGCCTGACCCTGATTCCATGAGGAACCTTGTGTAGGGTGGACAGGGTTTGAGTATCCATGTGGATAATGGTTGTAATTCCCAGGTTGTGTGGATGATTATTGACCATTCACGCCAATAGGTTGAGAGGAAATCCTTTGTGCAGATACAAACAGCTTGTGTATGGCATGCTGGATTTGACAGATTTCCAATACCATAGTTGGCATAACTGACACCAATATCTTCTCCTAAAGAAGGTATGTTACCCATTGAAGAGGTTAATGGGTTTGTGGTAACCGGTGGAGGCAAAGAGGAAGAAGATGGACCCTGACCATTATGGTTATAGCCTGACTCATAACCTGGCTTTGAATCATTAATTCTTCCTTGACTCCTATACCCCTCATCAGAACCAATAGGAGGGATGCTTCTTGGAACTAGCAGAGGGGGCGGATTTTCATGAGGTCTTGTTATATTTTCTACTCTAGGGTATCCTAGAGGGACGTTATCCCTTTGATTTGCTTCAGTAATCCCACTACCTAAAGCGGTTAAAACATTCATCAACTTTTCATTAAGTTGGTTATGTTTCTCCACTAAAGGTTCAAGCCTTGTAACCACTTCGATCGCTACACTTTTTGATAATGCCATGTTAGTAGCGTTCAGAGTATCATTAATATCTAGAATAATCTTATCTACCTGTCTAGTAACCGCTTGTTAGGTAATGGAGTCGAAGTTCCTCAACTCGACAGTTACCACTCTGGCAGTTTCTTCCACCATGACACAATAGTAGTTATCAAACTGCTCTCTATTATTTCCTTTTAGATCCTTCATCATACTCTTCACGATTTCCACATATTTCGTGTAAATTGTGTTGAGTAAGTGTCTGGTAGGGTTTGGCTTTCCATTCCTTCTAAAACTGATTCGTCTTGCCTTTGTGTGTGAGGCTCGAATGGTTCGAAAGAGTGTGCCATGTGTTCTGTTGGCAGTTGATTCTCTAGATTTGTTTGATCCTCTAAAATAGTTTCAGGATTGTGTTAAGGTGAATTAACATTGATCTTTCTGAGTATTTCCTTTACATGCTGAAAGCTTAGGAGCCATGGGAAAAACTTCCCAATTAACAAGAGTTAAATAGATTAAGTCTTGTATTCTCCCACTATGGTCGCCAAAAAACTTGTTGAGGTAAATATTGCTCTTTACCAACAAGTTAAATACTCTATCTTATTATAGAGTATTAGGGGGCTTCCCCTCGAGTTATCGGTTTCAAAGATTGATAACCTTGCTAACGCAAAACAAACAAATAAGGAAGCTTTTCCAAAAGAAGTAAAACAAGTTAGATTGCTTAATGAAATAAGTAGATAAGCATATGACAAAAGATACAAATACATTCCATTAATGAAAGTATAGAGTCAAGTCTACAATTGTACAAGTTAAAGGAGAGGTTACCTCCATGGTCATACAATTAGAAAAGACGAACGATCTTCAATACATGCTATGTGATAAACTACACTATCGCTTGGCTACTAAGCCAATAATGGAAACAATGAAAGCTAAGAAGAAAGCTTAAAAGAAATGAAAAGCTTGTTGTTGAGTTATTTTCTAATATATTCTTTTGATCTCTGCACTTCTATTTATAGGCAAAATGGAGCGGTTATGGCTGATTGCTATAACTGTTGTGCGGTTATGCTTCTTGGCTCCAACTCTACTTTGAAAATTAAAATCATCCATTAGCCTTCTAATCCGGTCTAAATGTAATTGGTCCTTAGTGTGGTATCAGCCCAATGGCTGTTATGTTTTAATCAAACTAACCCAAAGATCCTTCACTGGCTCTAGGACTTCTCCACTTAGTCAGAGTCAAGAAAGTCAATTAAAAGCCAAAAATCTGATTTTTTGTGTGTAACAATGCCCTTGGCCCTTTATATGCCTAGGATTTTAAATTTTTTAGGGTGTATTAGGATTTGAATTCCTAACTGTTTGGGAGACCTTGAGTTATAATTGAGTCTATCATTACTTTTTTTATAAGAAACCAATATAGAGTCGCCAATGAGTTTTAAGAAAACTCATAAAACTCGTTCACCCCTTTCTCCCAAGTAAAGTTAATTGGTTATGTAGCATGAATCATAAGTTTATCCATGCCCATATTGGTCTACTAAACCAGAAATGAGTTCAGGAGCGAGGGTACTAGAAAAACGTTCTCTTTGAGAATCACAATCTTAGCCCTAGTGAGGCCTCAACTAGCTCTTCCTTTCTTCACATTTTCATTAACAAATAATATATGCAATGGAAATTGCGCGCTGTGCGGTTCGCCATATACAAAAACGCATTTTTAAACTTCCATTACATTTGATTAGGAAGTTGGATTAAGTCAAATAAGATATCATTGGAAATCTATAAATGTCTACTTTCCAATGCCATTGGGATTAGGTTAAATGCTATTGTGGATTAAAAGATATGGTTGTTTTAGTGCAAGGGTGTTTGTTTTAGGGCTCGGTTTATTATTTTTCTAATATCTTCTTTGTTTTAACTCGGAATTGAGCTCATAATGTACCGTTGTAAAGCTATTTGAAAGGGCTATCCAGTTGTATAGGTCATGAATAGATATTTGGTGGTTAATTGTTCTGATTGGCTCAGTTTTCAACAATGTAAGATCCATTTGATCCAATAATTATTGCATTTAACGCATTTAGGTCCGTTATTAATCAAGATTAAACATGTATGAGCACATTTTAGGCCTAATTAGTAATCGGACTAGTTTCTAAGATAATTTGGTCTCAAATATGGGTTTTAACTTACTTTATAATGGATTTCAGAGTCCATAAACACTTCAACTTTGATCTATTATGAAGAACGGGTTTTTGTAACATCATCGCACTTCCTGTCGGGACAGGATGCCAAAAGTAGGTGTGTACAGTTATCCCCCACTTTGATCGAGTCTAGAATAGACGAAGATCAAAGTAGTCAAGGAAATAAATCCGAGACTCATTCTGCTAAGTTCCTTAAAGATAAAGAATCTTTCAGTAGTGTTGAGAATGTTGAAACTATCCTCATTTCGCTAAATGTTCAAGACAAGTAGCTACTAAGATCAAATAAACTAAACCTTAGTGCGCCAAAGAGTCTAGGTTGACCCTTTGCAAGTGTATAACGCTTTTTCAAGTAAAGGTTGTCTTGGGTGATGTCATTTTTACGAAAAGGTATCGGGTTTAAAATAGATGAAAAGAGGATGACACCTTCTCAATATGGCATCGGTGGTCTAAAGTCTCTTGATTTATCATTGAAACTTTAGTCCACGATTTTGAAAAAAAATAAGATGATAAAAACGGAGTGGTGATTCGGCATTCATAGCCTAACACTTGAATAAAAAAGAGTGGTAATCGCTACCAAAACAAAAATTTAATGTCCACAAGATGGAAATACACGTCTTAGGACTGGAGGCATGTATCCAAATCCAGTGAGAGAGATGAAAATCAGCAACTTGCTTAGTAGTTTTTATCCACAAGATGAAAATACGTGTCTTAGAACTGAGGGCGCATGTCTAAATGGGTGCAGCTTCAGCATTGGCTACTCTTTAGACAGGGGTGGACTGATACCCTAACTATCCGGTGAAGCAAGATCGTTTTCAAGACAACCGTATTTGCTTGGTTGCCTAACGAGGGTAGCATTGCCCCGTTAGTCGGCGCACTTTATCGACTCAAAAAATAACGCCTTAAAAAGTTTCTTTTGGTTTTTACGAGAGGCAGATCATGTTGCTAGTGCAATTTTACGCAGCACGTACGTGATACAATTTTACGCAGTAATACGCTATAAAATTTTACGTAGTATATATGTTGTGTTTTTGTTATGTAACGACAAAAATACTAAAACGTGGCATTTTTTAATAGGGAAGTACATAGAGATACCAAACTGTCTACGAGAGCTCTTACTTAAAGCACCACCACGTGACATTTTTTGCGCGTTGTTTGAAAAGTGTCCAAAACGTATGCTTGGGAAGGCACAAAGAACGGTGTACATGCGAGATGATGCAAAAGGTTATCAAAGAAGTAAAAAAAACTACTAGATGCAAAGCAATAAAATATTTTTGCAAGTTTTGAAAACTCCGCGAAAAAGCCCATCGAGGTGCGAATTCAAAGAGCTAAAACGTTTGGTTTGGAAGACGAAACAAAAACCGAGAAACGGTCATTTGACAGACCATTAACAGCGCACAACTTTGAGAGTTGCGCTGGGGTGTCACGCTCAACATTAGAAGTTGCGTAGCAGGAACACACAACTTTTAGAATTGCTCGCAGCACTTGAATAACGAACAAAATCAGTTTGAAGCGCGATATGCAACTCGTGCTCTTCTTTTTCATTCGCTATTTTCAATCTCTTTCGCAAGAAGTTACATTGTCGTTTGAAGCTAAGGAAAGTAAATCTTGCTCTTTTTTTTTATTGTGCCAAACTTTGAATTTAGTTGATAAAATGGGGAAAGTCGAAAGAAGAACCCTAATTTTTGAAATTGGGGGTATTCGATTCAACTTGTTTTCATGAATTTGTTTATTCTATGTTGTTGTGACATGTTTAAGGAATATCTTGTAACAAATTTCATGGGAAATGGTCAAGTATCGAGTCCTGTATGACCATATACAAGCATATACATGTTTTTCTTCATTTAAGTTCGAATTTGTGCTTGAACTTAATTAATTCTTGCTCACATGGACTATTCTTGTTAATTTTAATGTAAATTGAAGTGTTAAAACTACAATTATGCATTAAAATTAGGATCAAAATTTTGAACTTTGATAATGATGTGAAACTGTTATTGTGGCTCAGTTTATTTTTTTCCATACTTAAGTTGCAAAATAAGTTTTATCCATGATAACAATAATCGATAGTTATTCTTACTCACTTATAAAATTGTGATTTCATGATTTGCATAAAACTAGTTAGTTTAGGAAATTTCTTGAAGACATCATTGAACTAGTATACTTTTTATGCCAGTTATTACACATAACACAAGTAGAACAATTCCCTAATAAAGTTTCATTTTGGGGAGGAAAGGGGAACAACAAGGGCACAAGGGACTGCAAATTGACTCAAACATATCCTACTTTAGGCAAATTAGACAATATCCTATACTAGATGGGCAATTGAACATTCTTTGGCTTTTATTTCGTATATATTAATATAATTAAGGTTTAAAATCCTCATTGACGTTTTAGGCAGCCGCATTAGCAGCGATATCCACCCGAATATTGGAAGATGGCCTGCGAGAGACTAGCAGCTCGGCCGGCCTGTCCGAGCAGGTGTTGCTGGTTGGGCGTTGTCTGGGATTTTGGGCGACCACTCTGGCCACTTTCTCTCCGCTAGACCTAGAGTCCATCCGAATTGATGAAGGAGACCTTTGAGAAGATTGTAGCTCGGCTGACTTGCCAGAGCTGGTACGTTGTGAAGAGCGTCATCTAGGATTTTGGACGGACGCTCTAGCCACCTCCTCCTCACCAGCCTCTCTGGTTGAGGATAAGGAATAAGGATTCCTATGGATGTAGTGATGTTCGGACGAGAAGGCAGTCACCTCTACGATCGAGCGGGCATCACCACTCGCCTCTACTCCGTCCAAATCTTCTGGACGCAGAGGAACTAGAGGGTCCACTAGGCGACCGTCTGCATTTCTTGCCGTATTTTGGTCGTACGCCTCCCTTGTACGCATAATGTCCGACTGCAGGGACAGAGAAGAATGGGTGGGGGGGTGAGTGTAGACACCAAATTTGGATCCTATTATTTTAATTATTTATTATTATTATATTAATATTATTATTTTTATAATAATTATTTTTGTAATAAATAATATTATTTTGCTATTGTTTTTTTTTTTTTTTTTTTTTTTTTTTTTAAATTGTGTGGTAATAACACAAGTATATGCTAAAAATGTTTTTATAAACTTAATGACAGTATTTAAGCTATTTAAGGCGAAAAAACACGAGTAATGATAATTTTTATTCATAATTTCTAAAATGCATTGATAGAGGGTTTTAACACATCGTTATGTGCTCAAATCCTTATCAACAAAATTTGTAAACACTCGACTAAACCTAAATAAGAGTATAGGGGTAAGTCAAGGGTCGATCCACGAGGAATGGGAGAGAGGTTGCTAGTGCCTAAGGTCAAGCTACTTTGAAGTATAGGATGGTATTGATTGTGTAAGCTAAGGTATCAAAACAACTAAATCACTAAAGAAAATCATTATCAAAATCACTAGGGATTAGGATCCACATGTAATCAAGATAGAGATGCTAATTGAGGGGAATCGATCAATCAAACGTTGCGAGGGAAAATAGTAATCGCAATCGAACGAATTCAAAAGGTTATCTCCTATAAGTCAAGCTAGGTTTCCTCTATGGATGACTAACAAGAAGAATCACAATTCAAATTCAATCAATAAATGAAATCTCTAAATCAAGTGGTCATGTCATTAGGAATCACAATGCAATCTAGCTTGAAAATAAAGGTTAGCTACTCCTATCAATCCAAACACATGCACAATTCTATCAACCAATTTAATTACAACATTCAATCAATCAAATTCCTTCAATTAGCAATGATCCATAATTCATGCATGCTTCACCATCACCCTAGCAAAGATTACTCACTAATCAGTGTGAATTGAAGAACAAAAACTAAACTAATCATCATTAACATCATCATCATTGCAAAGCAAATTAATCTAGATCAAATCAACTAACAAACTTGAAATTGCAACAACTAACAAAACCAAATACAAAGAGATTGAATTAAGAAGAAGAAGAATCTTACAAACTTTGATCAAATAAAAGAAATTGTGTTTGCATCAAAGTAGAAGAAGATCAAAAGTAGAAATCACCAATTTCTCTCTCAAGTTTCTATCTCTAAAAATGTAGTACAAAAATGGAAGATGAAGTCTAAATTCTAGTTGTTCTTTTTCTAAAATAGAAAGAAAAGCTATTTATAGTATAACTAACTAAGGAGGAATAAGGAGGAAATCCAACAATGAACCTGTCCAGGCGCGCCCTCTCACGAGCAAGCGCGTCCACGACTATCTAGATACAGAACAAGAAACCCAGGTGGCGCGGTCGCTGTTGGGCGTTAGAACGGTCGCACATCCACACTCATTCAAAACATTCATAAGCAAAAATCTCACAAACCAAGCACAATGATAAGTAAAAGTTCGGTGCACAAGGAACGGGATATAATTGCTAAAGATCTTAACACGCAAGCTAGTTCGAAGACTATTGTTGGTTGGGGGTTCGTCAAGTAGACAAACAAGCTATTGTCCTCAATCAAGTAAATAAAAGCACTAGGGAATGGGATCCACTCAACCATGGCAATCAAGCATATTGGGAGCAAATAGAGACAAGAGATAGCAAGGACTACATGTAAGACCAACCTCATGCAATTAAGAAAACAACTCACACTCCTAACTTAGGTTCCTCATTAGTTTAGCAATAGGAGATACATAATCAAATTTGCAATAAGTAATGACATACTTAATCTACATTCCCATGTCAAATCAAGCATATCATGTCATCAAGCCCAAAGTCAAGGGTAGCTACTCCTATCATAAAGAACTAACAAGCAATCTCATGAAATCAATTTAATCACAATTTAAACATCAATGCTTCTCCCAAAATCACTTAATTAACCAGGAGTTTCACCCAATTCCTAGCTAAGAGGATTACTTACAACTCATTGTGAGTAACATGCAAAGTTCCAAGTTAGGATTCTAAATAATTCTAAAATTAGGGAAAAGTGATTCACCATGGATAAAATTAACATGCAACAACAATTTGTCAAGATCAAGAGAGATTCAAGTGACCTGCAATAACAAAATAAATTCAGAAAATAAGTAGAGACTAGTGAAAGAAGTTACTAATTGAAGCTTCAAATGTTAAGTACAAATGTTGAAATTGTGAGAATAATCTTTGAAACTTGCTTCTACAATGATTAATTTGAGAGTTTCTAAACTAAAACTACCAAAAATGATTGTTGCTAACTAAGAGAAAGTTTCTAAATACTATACTAAGACAGTTGTCTTTAAAATGAGCCAAAGGGGTAGTATATATACTCCCCGATATTCATAAGGAAATCCGTCAAAAGTAACCCACATTCCCAGTTGGGAGCGCCCGCTCCTCCAGCAAGGAGCGCCCACTACATAATCTTGCACGCCCGCTCCCTTGTTCTTCAACATGTGGCAGATTCCAGCCAATAGGGAGGCGCGCCTGCTCCTCGGAGGGTGCGCGCCCGCTCATATGGAGGCAGATTCAACTCGATATGGGAGGAGCACCGGCTCCTCCCTGCTTCAGAAAGTGGAAGATTATGGTGCCAATATCAAGAGCGCCCGCTCTGAAGGAATCGCACGCCCGCTCCTGCTTGACTCTGAAAGATGGCAGAATTGTGTAAACTTGGTAGGAGCGCCCGAACCTGGGGAGTTGAACGCTCGCTCCTCCAGGAGCGCCTCTCGCTCTTCATTCTTGCTCCATATTAAACCCTTCAAGAGCTATTCTTGCACCATAACTTCACCTACACCTAGAAGTCAAGTACACAAACACATAAAGGGAGGGCAAAGCCAAAATGCAAGATTTATATACAAAAAGGGTTAAAAAAGGGGGAAAAGATTACAAAACCGAGTTAAAATCACCACAATAAGTGGTCAAATAAACCACTCATCAAATCTCCCCAAGCTAGCCAATTGCTTGTCCTCAAGCAATTCACATAGCACAAAACAACCCGATAGATTAGTTTGCTCAAAGAAAAGCACATGCATAGATAAAATAATCCTTAAGCAATAAAACTCGAGCATGAGGTATATGCCTAAGATCAACCACGGGCATGACTAGCCAAGGCCTAGCTAACCTTCCTGAAAATACTCAACTTAATCCTAGTAAAAAAATCTTACCGCGTCCCCATCACAAAGTTCAAATCCCCCCTAATGGTAGTGTCTCATGACTCCTCGAAGGAGTCGGAAAAACATTAACTATAGCGGGTTTTAAAACACTCGACATCTCAATGAAAAAGTATCCTCTCCATATGCTTTTGAACCAACTCTCTCCACCGACGATGGCTTCAACTACTCTTTCTAACAATACACAAAAATATGAGGATCTTGACACAAAGTTAAAGCATAGAAGAGAACTAAAAGAGCTTGTATTTGATTCCAAGCTAAAATGTAAATCCATTAAGAACAACTCTAAGTAGGGCTCTAACTTCGATTTCCAAATACAAACTATGACCATACTCTAAGCAAAATTGCACCCCCAAGCTTGTTTATTTGCTAGGGTGGTGACTATTTATCACATCTTTTTGTTTTTCTCTTTTCTTCTTCTCTTTTTTTTTGTTTTTGTTTTTTTTTTATTGAAAACTTCATGTACAAAACCAGCTATTATCTACAATGAACAACGAAAATACATTTAATAAAACTAAATCCAGGTGCCTTAACTTACACTATGCATAAACACCTTATAAAACAACCTTCATTAATGACAAGAGTAGTTTAAGCCGCGATCTTAGGAGTTGGAGCTCAAGTTCTTGATCTAGGTTCTAATTTAAGGAGGATTATTGCCGCTCATTCAAAATGTTGATGGCTTGAAAACATAAAACCTCACGTTTTAGGACAAATGTGGGATCAAATACTACCTTTCGGGGTTCAAATTCCTTTGAGACAGGCGACACCATCTTACCACAAACCTAGATTTTAAGTCTCGCACATTTGGTAAGGTTATTCTCACACTAGCCTAAACTAGCCAATTCTATGTTCATCTAATGGCATCTAAACCATGCTCAAAATTTTATTAAAAAAAGAAAGCAAGTATCTACCACATACAATCCAATATCATCATCGCAAACCAACCAAAGGCAAAACAAATTATTATTTTATTTTTTTTTGAAAGAATGGGGGATAAGAAAACTATATAAAGAATTTGGATATTAGGGATTTGGATATTAGGGAAAAGAAGATTTGAAGAAAGAAAGAAATTTTGATATTAGGGAAAAGAAAAGAGGAGATAGAAAAGGTTTGGATGTTAGGGTTTTGGATTTTTAGGGGAAAGAATCAACTCATCTTTCATCAAAATCATCATAAAAAATATCATCATCAAAAGAGACCAAACGCAAGCCAACCATACCATGCATTCAACCATCAAGACAACCAACCACAAATAGACCAAAGCTAATCATAGAAGAAAGACGCTATAATGCACACATATAGTAGAGAAGTGAGACAAACACATCAATATGCAATCGTTCTAGCCTAGGCATGCCATATCATCATAAAAAGAATAACCAACCTAAAGTAGGTACGCAAACTAGAACATAATACAATATGAAACCAACCACAAGTCCCAAAGGCTAAACCAAGCCTTACATGCTAAAAATTCCACATACAAACTCACACTTCTCAATATATGCACAAAATAGCATCACATATAAGCACATACATTATCAAAACCAAGAACCACCCTGTACGCAAAGACCTCATGACCTCCCCCCAAGCTAGACATTTGATTACCGTTCCCGCACTTAAATGTACACAATGAGAAACATCTCCCCCCCCCCCCCAAGATAGAACTTGACATCGGCCTCTCTTGGGTAAGAAGAGAAGGGAACGGTAAATACAAATGTCTACATGCTACTCCCATCATCCTCTCTTGGCGGAGATGGCAAATAATTGTCGTTTGGGTCTACATCACCGATACAAGAGGATTGATCCATGTAGGGAGGAAGATCATAGTTGGGGAAACTTCGGTAGTGGCCGAAATCCGGTGCACTACTTGTGCCCCAACCACCATCATACCTGGGTGGAAACCCGAAGTATCCCCTTAAGGGGTGGTTATTGATCTCCTTAGGAGTCATATTACCACATGTCTCAGGGACGTGGTAATAAGAAGGGTCCCCCCTAGAATCTCAACCCCCGGGTCATGTATAATCAAAGGGAGGATAAGATCGTAGCTTCAAAATGGAGCTACGAGGTCCTTGCCAATAAGAGTAGGTGGGTTGGTTGTTGTTCCAACCCGGAACCAGCCCTTCTTGAACCGGGCGGTTATGGTAGTTGACATAGGGGAGAAAGTCTCCCCTCTCAACTTGGTTTTGATAACTCATCTCTGAAACAAAGCTTTGGTACTCGTTTTCTTGCAAAATTCTTTGGTTGGTAAGGTTTAGATGGTTGAAAGCTGTTTCTAGGTCGAAAGAGGAAGAGGAAGAGGAGGAGCGACCCATAAATCGAGGAACGGTAGAAATGCTATGGCGGTGGGGTTGGGATGGTTGGTCAAGGTTGGGAACTCCCGCGGAGGGTGGCTCAATTTGCACTTGCCAAGTGTTCCCCACGGTGTTCGTTAGCGCCGCACTAGGTAGCATGCAACGGTGTTTACTCTTGACCAACCAAGAGTATCGGGTCACACGACCATTGACTTCAAGAAGCATATGCATTGAAGCAAGCCCTTGAATGTTAAGGACATTGGAACCGTTAACCGGTGTCATTTGGTTAAGGTAATCGGTGAATCCCAATGCCTTGGCAATAATCGTGATCATCCCCCCACATTTTATCTCCCCTCTCAACTTCATACTCCTTTTTATTTTCAAACACCTCTTTATAAACAAATATCCCATGTTAACATTACCCTCGAGGTCCCCCTCAAATCGGGAAGCCATAATGAGGCATTTAATCTCCTTTTTAGTTAGATTCCCTAGGTATTGCTTGGAAAAGCAAGCATACCCCATAATTCTCATGAATATACGGAGTACGGGGTGGATGATATGGTTAGCATGGCTAGACCGAGTAGTAAAGTTGGGATACCCCGCTATAGTATTCCACCAATTTTGCTCCTCGTAGCTAGAGAGGTAGAAAATATCGGGATCGTAGACTTGGTTGAAGGTAGGCCACTCAAAGATTTTATTGAGTCGAGTTAAAGTTAGGGTCTTTTCTTGGTTGAAAAGCCTAAATTTAATCTCACACTGAAGAGGCTCCCCTTTACCATTAATCCTACGCATGGGAATGGATGAAAGGAATTCCAGTGTGATCAATTCGTAGGTTAATTCCTTTTGTTAAGGAAATTTAACCATCTGAAGTTGTCGGCTACATGCCGAATTCATTCATTAACCCCAAACTTTTGGCAAGTCTCTTGGTCGTAAAATCTTGTTGGAAGGATTTTTCTTTTTGAAAGCTCAGCATGGTACTTTTTAAATTTTTCTGTGATTCTAATGGTTAGAGGGGCGTTGTTTTGGTTTTGGTTTTTATTTTGGTTTCCACTAGATCGATTTTCATTTCTTCGGACTCCGGTATGCTGAGTTTTTCTTTTCTTCCCCCTTCACCTCCAAACAATCTCATAACCATGTTGATTATAGAAAGGAAAAGGGTAAAGGAAATTTACTCAAAAACACCTCACCACAAACACCAAAACTCACTATACAACAACCTCCTTAACTGGTGGGTTTCGTAGCATCTAAAGCTACGCAGAAGAGAAACTTGCCCAAGACCCGCTCACTAATTAAAGCAACTAAATATTTAATCACATAATTAACAACATAAAATAGAGAAAGAGAAAATACATTCTTACCCTTGACGCGTGCTTCGCTCGATTCACGAGCTTTTACTTCAAAGCCTGAGCCTCGCAAGTGTGACGGCCTCCTACGGCTCGCACCCTCGACCCGACCCGAATGATCCTAGTCCCGAAGGTAAGTCAGCACTTGACCAATAAAAACTAGAGTATTACGAACTTAAGGTTTTCTCACTTTACTAAGGAGATGCCTTTTTAGTTCCACTCAAGTGTTCTTCCCAAAATCCAAAACTTGGGTATTTATAGGGAAATGAACCTTGACTTCCCATTCTCAATTAATGTGGGAGATTTGCATTTTCCCCTATTTTATTTTAATCAAAAAACAAAATAAAATGCAATTCAATCAACAAGCAATAAGTGGCAATGGGAGAGGAAGAATTAGGTAAGGATCATTTCAAGGGGGGACCATAGCTTTGCTCATCAAGCAAGGCCCTAGAAATCGGTCTCCACTCAATACCGGACCACTCCACCTCTTGGCTGGCTGGCAGCCTGCCTTGGCTGTCAACTGGCGCCCAGCATTAAGGCTGGGAAACCCAGATAGCCAGCCCGTATTGCATGCACAACAAGCCAGCCAGCACGCCTATGCATGCGTGCTGCTAGCAAGCCACGCATGTTGGGCTGTTACCTATGCGCTGTTATGCGAGGTGCTGGGCTGCTGCTATACGAGGCTTAGCACGCATTGCATGCTGCTGCTTGGTGCCCCTACATTGGCACGCAAGCATAACAAGTAGCGATGCCTGGCCCAGCTTGGCTAGCAAGCACGCACAGCCTAGCACTTGCATGCGCAGCACGCTGCTAGCATGTGCAATGCTTGGTGCCAGCAAGGCCCAGCCTTGCGATGTTGTGTGCTAGCGATGGGCTAGGCGCCAGGCCCTAGCACGCTAGAAAGCACGCAAGGCACCATGCATGCGTTGCTTGCGGGCTAGCGAAGGGCTTCGTGCTTAGCCTAGCATGATGCGATGGCTAGCGCTGCTATGCTAGCACGCCTAGCCACGCATGCACAACCACACCACACGCATACACGCATCTTGTGATGCTTGTGCCATGCGATGTGCTTGTGCTAGGGGATGCTAGGCATCCATGATGCGCATGGGTTGGTGACCTCACCTAGCCTAGCACTTGCATGGCTAGGCCAATGCGAGGCTATGGTTAGGCTCGAACTTGTCGCTTGATTTATTTCACGTCTCGTCGAATTCTAAATTCGACTTGACTTGTGACGCTCAGTCTCGAAGCTCTAAGCTTGATATCTGACGTCTTTGTTCGTAATACTCTAATGACTCATCTAATCCTTCAGATTGATTCGTCGATTTGGAGCGGTTATTCAATTGGGGTGCGACCCGAAGGGTTCAGTCAAGATTAAGCTGTAATATTAATTATGCATTAATATTACTAATCAGAAGCGGCCTCCACCTAGACATTCCGATCACTTGACCTCACTCAAGAATTAGCTTTCTAATAATTCCGAACCCTCTATCGGAATAATACACTTGTTGGAAGGACACCATTTCTTTCAATCTCTCACTTGTCCTTCCGGACAAGTGTGCAATTAGTATATAGCCCTTTTCCTATGTCGCTTAATGTCTCTTCATGAACTATAAGGTAAGATTCTTCGTCATCCTTATTACTTCCAAAAGTGTTTCTCGATTCCCGAGTTTGTCTGTCAATAAATTGATGATTTCTAAAATCCATCTGAGCACGACCATGCATTTTCACAGTCTCGCTCTTCGAGAGGCCTTGTAAACAACAAAGACATATTCCCTATTGTTAATAGGGGGACATTCCCAGTCTTGTACTGTAAGCTTCCCTTACATAGAGGACTTACTCGCCCGAGTGTTGCCTTTATAATCCCCATTTACGGCAGACGTTTGACAACATCAAAACGACTAGTACCCAAACAAGAGAACTTGCAATACTCACGGTCGAGGAAAAAGGTTCTGATAGCTATAATGAGAAATATACTTATGAAAATTTTATATCTCTTAACGTATTCTCATAGGTCGATCAAGTACAGTTCCAAACTAGAACCTGTGCAAATGATTTATGACAATCATGTCCTCGTAGCACAAGAAACGCCGCTTGACATGTTTGACCTGTCATGTTCCAATCTTACAAATTCTGATTTCACCTTCGGATTTCCACTCCCTTATCATGTGAAATCACCGCTTGACATGTTTGACCTTCTGGTGTTTCCTTGGCTCCCTGGCCTGAGCAATAGCTCCATTGTTGTCACATTAGAGGTCTATCGGACCCTTGATGGAGGGTACAACACCAAGTTCACTAATGTACTTACGAATCTAAACTGCCTCCTTAGCTGCTTCCGAAGCTGCCAAGTATTCGGCTTCAGTTGTAGAATTTGCTTAGCACTCTTCCAAATAAACGCTCCTCTATTTAGGCAGAATATGTACCCTGACTGCGACTTGGAGTCGTCTCTGTCAGTCTGGAAGCTCATGTTAGTATAACCTTCAACAACCAAATCATTACAGCCACCATAGACTAGAAACTTATCCTTTTTCCTTTTCAAGTACTTTAGGATATTCTTGGCCGTAGTCTAATGCGCCTCTCCTGGGTTCTGATTGGTACTGGCTCGTAGCACTCAAGGCATACGATACATCCGGCCTAGTACATATCATGGAATACATGATCGATCCAATAAGCGAAGCATATGGAATCTGACTCATCCTCTCTCGCTCATCAGGTGTCTGTGGACACTGCTTCTTGCTGAGAGTTATGCCATGGGACATGGGTAGGTGCCCTCTGTTGGCCTCTTCCATGTTGAATCGTGCCAGTACCTTATCAATATAAGTACTTTGACTCAATCCAATCATCCTCTTAGATCTATTCCTATAGATCTTAATGCCCAATATGTACTATGCCTCTCCCAAGTCCTTCACTGAAAAGCACTTACCAAGCCAGCCCTTTACAGACTCTAACAGTTTAGTGCTATTTCCAATGAGTAATATGTCATCGACATATAAGACTAGGAATGCGATGTCACTCCCACTGACCTTCTTGTAAACACAAGACTCATCTAGATTCTTGATAAAACCAAACTTACTAATAGCTTCATCGAATCGCAAATTCCAACTTCTGCTTGCCTACTTTAGCCCATAAATGGACTTCTTAAGCTTGCATACTTTCCCAGCATTGCTGGGATCAACAAAACCTTCCGGTTGTGTCATATACACAGTTTCTTCCAAGATCCCATTAAGGAAGGCGGTTTTGACATCCATTTGCCATATTTCATAATCATAATATGCAGCAATCGCTAGAATAATTCGGACGGACTAGAGCATTGCGACTAGCGAAAAGGTTCATCATAATCAACTCCATGAATTTGCCTGTAACCTTTTTCCACCAGTCTAGCTTTGTATATAGATACATTTCCACCTTTGTCTGTTTTCAACTTGAAAATCTATTTGCAACCGATAGGTTTGTAACCTTCGGGTAAACCAAGTCCCAAACTTGATGTTTAGACATGGAGTCCATCTTGGATATCATGGCCTCTTGCCATTTAGCAGAGTCGGGGCTCATCATAGCTTGTTTGTATGTCGCTGGCTCATCTCCATCCATAACTAGGATGTCTTAATCTTCGGTTGAGATCTTGGCCGTTGCGACCTACGCAGGGTAATAGGTTGAGCATTTGCAATGTCGGTTTGACTCTGACCAATTTCATTAGCTGCTTTTAAAGCACTTTTATTGTCAGTTTTGTCAGGTTGACTTTGTCACTCGACCTCTCGAACTTCGTCGAGTTCGATTTTCCTCCCACTTGTCATTTTAGAAAAGTGTTCCTTCTCCAAAAAGACACCATCACGAGCAACAAACACTTTGTTCTCGGATTTGTTGTAGAAGTAATACCCCTTGGTTTCTTTTGGGTAGCCCACAAAGAAACACTTGTCAGATTTTAGGTGAAGTTTTTCATAAATTAATCTCTTGAAATATGCTTCGCAACCCCAAATCTTAAGAAAAGACAACCGTGGAGGTTTTTTCGTCCATAATTCATATGGAGTCTTTTCGACAACTTTTGACGGAGCACGATTCAGAGTTAGTGTCGCAGTTACAAGTGCCTGTCCCCAGAAAGTGATAGGAAGTTCACTAAGACCCATCATTGATCGAACCATGTCTAACAAGGTTCGATTTCTCCGTTCGGACACTCCGCTGCATTGTGGAGTTCCGGGAGGTGTCTACTCTGAAAGAATGCCAATTTCTTTCAAGTGATCGTCGAATTCATGGCTCAAATACTCGCCACCTCGATCCGATCGAAGTGCTTTGATTTTCTTGCCAAGCTGATTTTCAACTTCACTCTGAAACTCTTTTGAATTTCTCAAAAGATTCAGATTTTCTTGCCTAACAGACATCCTTCGCAATTTTCAAACGACTCTAAGTCGAATGAGTCAAGAACACCTTCTTGAAGAAGTTTCTTGATGCGTTTGATGTTAATGTTGCAAAGACGACAATGCCACAAGTAGGTTTGATTCGACTCAATGGTCTTAGCTCTTTTGGCGGTATCATCAATTTTATAAACTTGTTTGTCTAGAGAAAGCACATAAAGACCATTTTCTAAATATGCCTTACCATATAAAACATTATCGAAATAAAATGAAAAACTATTGTTCTTAATTCGAAATTCAAATCCCTTGGCGTCCAACGCCGAAATTGAAATAAGGTTTTTGGTAACTCTTAGAACATGATAACAATTGTCAAGTTCTAAAACAAGCCTAGAGGGCAAAGACAAACTAAGAGTTCCAACGGATACGACAGACATTCTTGCTCCATTGCCGACCCAAAGCTCGACCTCTCCCTTCTCTAGCCTCCTATTTATCCTTAGTCCCTGAGCATTGGAACAAAGGTGTGAGCCACATCCGGTATCTAATACCCATGATGTTTTGCTAGCGAAGTTTAAGTCTATAACAAAAATATCTGATGAAGAAGCAACGGTGCCGTTCTTCTTATCTTCCTTGAATTTGAGGCAATCCCGCTTCCAATGTCCATTCTTCTTGCAATAGAAACATTCGGAATCGGATTTAGAAGAGGTTACCTTCTTGTCCTTACCGCTCTTAGCAGCACTTGACTTAGGCGGAAAATTCTTCTTCTTTTTCCCTTTAAATCTTTTCTTCTTGCCCGAGCGCTTAAACGGCTTGCCCTTTCTCACCATGAGCATGTCATGCTTTCCCTCATCCTCGAGGGTTTGCTCGGCCTGCTTCAACATACCATGAAGCTCGGTGAGAATTTTCTCCATGCTGTGCATATTATAGTTCATCTTGAACTGATCATAGCCTTTGTGCAGCGAGTGGAGAATGATGTCAATTCCCATCTCGGTTGAATACCAAGCATCAAGCCCTTCCATGTTCTCAAACAATCCAATCATTTTAAGAACATGCGGGCTGACTGGCTCTCCTTTCTTGAGCTTGCTCTCAAGGATCTGCCTGTGGGTTTCGAACCTCTCGGTTCGGGCCTGCTCTTGGAACATATATTGAAGTTCAGAAATGATCTCATAAGCCGTCTCCTTTTCAAAGAAAGGCTTTTGAGGGTCCTGAGACATAGTGGCTAGCATCATGCACTTGACATCCCGATTGGCACTTTGCCATCGGTTAAGGGCAGCCTGAGTGACCTCCTCATTGGGAGTGTCGTACATTTCCTCATCAAGGACGTATTCCTTTTGTTCTTGCATGAGAACAATACGCAAGTTCCTTTGCCAATCAAGAAAATTTGGCCCACTCAACTTCTCCTTGTCAAGAATTGAGCATAATGAAAACTGGTTGTTTGAGTTATTTGCAGACATGTTTCTACAATTGAAATAATTTGAAATGAAAAACCATTCATAAACCAATAAGTTTGAAATTTAAAGCGTTCATGCAAATTTTCAATCTTATTGAGCATTTTATCCACGCGTTAACATTAGTCCCTTTTAGGCGAGAATAAAATGATTCCAAGATATCAAAAATCAAAAAATGATTAAGCATGCTTTGGCTTGTCTTAACACTTAATATTTTAGGGTAAGAAATCCAATTGCTAATAGCTCCAAGCTACTCTTGGTTTGATAAAACGTCGCATCTAATGCTTCCTTGACATTTTATCTCCATTGCCACGACATCTAAGGACTCCTTACTGATATCGTTGAGCTTAACCAAGACGACTTGTATACCTGGTATACCTTACGTTCCTAGGGAAGCGGTGATGCCTCGCTTTGGCGTAGCCCATTACCACGCGCATTAGTTCGGTAAGTGTCGTTCTTGGAATGACAAATTTGGCTCAATATTATGGGGACCTAGGGTTTCTATGTTGGTTGATTTAAGTGAACTTAATTAATCATTGCCACATTTGAAATCCTAAACATGCATCTATCATAAAATTCAATCACATACAAACACAATATACATAAATCATATGTATAAGATGCATTTGGCAACTAGCATGACCCCTTGAAATCTTCAAATCTTCAAGGGACTCCGATGCAACTTCTTTGGCTTGTCTTCTTAGAAAGGCCGTCTTCGAGACATCTCCGCCAACAAAGCATCTACTAGCTACTACGACTAGGAATAGTCTAAATATTAAGGTACAAAGATACGCAACGGTACGCAGACCGTATTTAGATTTACAAAAATACATAACGGATCACAGCCCGTATTTACTAACCTAGCCGGACCCCACTAGTTGCCATTTTCACAAAACCTGTGAAACAATATACATTCCATTCATCCATTCATTATATGTGAATTACCCATGTATTTTACAACGATAAACAAGTAACAGTTCATAACACGCGCAAACTAGTAACTAACTTAGGTGGTTAATCCAATTAACGTGCCTAATTAAAACTAGTCAAAGTTCTTAAATATTTTATGTGATTAAAACGCAATTAACTCATGCAATTAACGAAGCTCCCACTAAATTTTGCATCCAACTTAATTAATCCAATTAATTAAGCCGGTTAACCCAAAATTTTGTCAAAATTATTTTTGCAAGATCTGGAAGAACCGAGGCCACGTAACATTAAAAAAATCAGCCCACTAAAATCGAGTGCCTAGCAAGTGCTGGTTGCGTGCTTGGGTGCAGGCATGCTTGCCTAGAAAGCCGTGCTACGCCTGCTAGCACCAGCAGCATCGCAACATGCGTGATGGCGCTGGTAGTGTGTGGCTGGGCCTGCTAGGGCTCGCTGCCTTGCTGCCTTGTAGCACTTGCGAGCAACGACCAGCAGCCATGCACCACACAGCACCACGCAACATCTGTGCACTCCCAGCCCGCCACACAGCACCACCATGATGAGGTTGCAGCACCACCATGCGCACCTAGGCAGCCACGCAGCCCGGCTAGCCTTGGTGGCACTTGGGTGGTTTCACCTGGATTTGCGTGCTTTTATCTCGGGATTTTAATCTTGATATATGTGTGACATAAAATTAATTCTAAATTTATTTTAGAACCAATCTAGGGCAAAATGAAAAATAAAATAAGTCCAACTTAATTAAATTCAATTTTAATAGTGCACAACCCTAAATTATTCAAGAAGCATTCTTTAAATCAATTTAGGTCTATCTTGATGCTACAAAATTGAAGGGCTACACTCATAATTAATTCAATCAAATATAAATTAATAATGAGATTTGACAAAATTAAGGAGGTTGGAAAAATAAACCCTTTCATCCAATGAAAAATTTTCAACAATAACTTGTGTATAATTGAAAAATTACATCTTCCAATATGAAGATTAGTTAAATTTCAATAACAAGTTTTGAACTTTAGGACTTTAATCAACTTAAAATGATTAAATCCAAAAATTAGTTCAACATGGAATTTAGCAATCAAAGTTCCAACCAAATAAAAAATTAAAGATTGGATCTTTAAAATATTAGAGACTTCAAAAAAATTACAAATTCACCATAAACATTCACACTTGAAGAAATTTATTTGCAAAAATGTGAGAATTTCAAGTTTATGTAAAAAATGAACTCACCAAATTAAGCACCAATTATGACTTCATAAACATGCTTAATAAGGTTTATAATTGCAATAGAGTAGTGATGAAACCATACATTTAATCTACCTTTAAAAACCCATATTTTTTGTCAAAAACGAAAAACCCTTCGAACAACATGTTTTTGGGTGGATTTTGGCTTCTGGACAGCTTTCAAAAAGAGGATGAAAAACAATTAAGAACATCGATTCCACCAAAAAATCACTATTTTTGAGTCGAAATCTGGGTTTGAAGGCCAAAATTATTAAAATACGAGATTAAAACTAATTAAAACGAGTTTGTAATCTAATTAGAAATCAAAATCAGAATTTAAATCCATTTTAATCATCTCAATTAATTATTAGTTACAATAATTAAAACGAGCTCGACTCCGATACCGCTGTGGGTTTTTGTAGCGTCTAACGCTACGCGGGAGAGAAACCCGCCTAAGACCCTATTAAAGCAACTAAATATTTAATCACATAATTAACAACATAAAAGAGAGAAAGAGAAAAGACATTCTTACCCTTGACAGGTGCTTCGCTCGATTCACGAGCTCTTACTTCAAAGCCAGAGCCTCGCAAGTGCGACGGCCTCCTACGGCTCGCACCCTCGACCCGACCCGAACGGTCCTAGTCCCGAAGGTTAGTCGGGACTTGACAAAAAAAAACTAGAGTATTACGAACTTAAGGTTTTCTCACTTTACTAAGGAGATGCCTTTTTAGTTCCACTCAAGTGTTTTTCCCAAAACCCAAAATTTTGTTAATTATAGGGAAATGAACCTTGATTTCCCATTCTCAATCAATGTGGGAGATTTGCATTTTCCCCTATTTTATTTTAATCAAAAACAAAATAAAATGCAATTTAATCAACAAGCAACAAGTGGCAATGGGAGAGGAAGAATTAGGTGAGGACAATTTCAGGGGGGGGGGGAAATAGCCTTGCTCATCAAGCAAAGCCCTTGAAATCGGTCCCCACTAAAAAAACGGACCACTCCACCACTAGGCTGGCTGGCAGCCTGCCTTAGCTGCCAGCTGGCGCCTAGCACCAAGGCTGGGCAACCCAACCAGCCAGCCCGCATCGCATGCACAATAAGCTAGCCAGCATGCCTATGCATGCAAGCTACTAGCAAGCCATGCATGCTGGGTTGTTGCCTATGCGAGTGCTATGCGAGGTGCTGGGCTGCTGCTATGCGAGGCCTAACACGCATAACGTGCTGCTGCTTGGTGCCCCTACGCTGGCACGCAAGCATAGCATGCAGCGATGCCTAGCCCACCTTGGCTAGCAAGCACGCACAGCCTAACACTTGCATGCGCAACACACTGCTAGCATGTGCAATGCTTGGTGCCACCAAGGCCCAGCCTTGCGATGCTGTGTGCTAGCGATGGGCTAGGCGCCAGGCCCTAGCACGCAAGGCACCATGCCTGTGATGCTTGCGATAACAAGGCCTAGCAAGCCTAGCATGCTCCTAGCCTTGCGATGCTTGCGATAACAAGGCCCAGCAAGCCTAGCATGCTGCTGGCCTTGCAATGCTTGCGGGCTAGCAAAGGGCTTGGTTCTTGGCCTAGCATGATGTGATGGCTAGCGCTGTTATGCTGGCACGCCTAGCCACGCATGCACAGCCACACCACACGCATGCACGCATCTTCCGATGCTTGTGCCATGCGATGTGCGTGTGCTAGGGGATGCTAGGCACCCATGATGCGCATGGGTTAGTGACCTTGCCTAGCCTAGCACTTGCATGGCTAGGCTAATGCGAGGCTACGGCTAGGCTCGAACTTGTCGCTTGATTGATTTCACATCTCGTCGAATTCTAAATTCGACTCAACTTGCGACGCTCGGTCTCGACACTCTAAGCTCGATATCCGACGTCTTTGTTCGTAATACTCTAATGACTCATCTAATCCTTCGGATTGATTCGTTGATTCGGATCGGTTATTCGATAGGGGTGCGACCTGAAGGGTTCAGTCAAGATTAAGCCGTAATATTAATTATGCGTTAATATTACTACTGAGAAGCGGCCTCCACCTAGGCATTCCGATCACTTGACCTCACTGAAGAATTAGCTTTCTAATAATTCTGAACCCTCTATCGGAATAATACACTTGTTTGAAGGACACCATTCCTTTCATTAACTTCAAACCCTCGATTTAAACCACGTACCTGTTTCAAACAATACCAAATATATTTTCCAAAACACAAAATTCATAACCAACAACAATTCCAACCAACAAACAATTATTTCAATCCACAAAAATCACAATTCTCAATCACTCACTTAGAAAACAAAGTTTTATCACAAATATCAATCACCCTAACATGTGAAGCACAATAATTGTCTAATTTTCAACAAATTATGAAGTAAGCTACACAAATCATCAAAAATAACCAAGAATAATGAAATTTGAAGAAAAACAACTAGGGTTTAAGAGAAAAAGTGAAGTAGGGAATGAAATTTATACCAAAAGAGTATGAAAATACTCTTAAACTCCCAAGTTTTGCTCAATTCAAGCTTCCTTTGCTCCAATTCCTTCAAAAATCAAAGCTTTCCTTATTTTAACAATGGTGGTCTTCTAGGGGTTGGAAATTTCGTGCTTTAATTTGGAAGAATTTGGTGTTGATAGAAAGAGATTTGAGTGAGGAACAATAATTTGTGAATTTTTAGTGAGAAAATGAAGATTTTGAAGAGAAAAGTTTGAGAAAAATGGGGTTTTTAGAGAGAGAAGTGGATGGGAAATGAGGACAGGGAGAGTATGAATGTTGAATGAATGGTGAGGAATGAGGGAAATTAGGTAGATAGAAAAGTCTCTATTTTTTTTACTGGATCTGGCTGGAGCGGGCGTGCAGAGATGTTTGAGCACCCCGCTCCAACCTTCGATAAGGAACCTGCCTCAACTACCCAGAATCGGAGCGGGCGTGCATTAACCAAGGAGCGCCCTCTCCGAAAATTTATTTTGCTACGGCATATGTCAAGAGCGACGTGTAGTGCTTCAGGAGCGCCCGCTCCTAAATTGAATTTAGCTACGGCTTTTAGGTGGAGCGGGCGTGCAGATATCTTAGAGCGCCCGCTCCAAGTCTTGAACTTGCTCACTGTTTTTGGAACCCATATTGGAGCGGGCGTGCAGCTCTAGTAGAGCGCCCGCTCTAACTGAAACCTGTTGACACTGATTTGTACGGAGCAGGGAGGAGCGGGCGTGCAGCTCTTGAGGAGCGCCCGCTCCTACTTGTTTTTAAGCTTTCTGATTCTGTGCTTGAGCTTGGAGCGGGCGAGCGTAGAGGTAAGAGCGCCTACTCCAAGCTATTGACAGCTTTACTGTTTTTGTTTTCTTTGATTCTTTTGCTCCATAATCCTACAACAAAACCACAAGAACATATACTCACCCAAAATGTTAGCAAAATCAGTTCAAATATGCCCTCTTCTCCATTTTTTTTTCTTTACTCATTCAATTTTTTTATTCTCTCTCTCTCTCTCTCTCTCTCTCTCTCTTTTTTCCTATTTTTTTATACTCGAGTTGCCTCTCGGAAGCGTTTCTTTAACATCAATAGCTTGACAACCTCCACACTCAGGAGGTAAGATTAAATTGTATTAACTCAACCAAACCAACATGAGCACCCTCATAGTAAAGCTTGAGGCGATGCCCATTGACCTTAAACGATCTCAATCCATTTAAATTAAATTTGAAATTTCCACGGCTCCATGAGGGAACACTTATTTGACGACAAAAGGACAACTCCACCTTGACAAAAGTTTCCCGGGAAACAATTTCATTCGTGAGTTGTAGAGAAGTACCTTTTCGCTTACAAGAAATGTTTTCTTTTCTATTTTTCAATCATGCCATTCCTTTGAGCGGGCCTTATACATGCTAGCAAAATCATAAGCTTCCAATCGAAGGTCTTTAAGCTCATGTAGATCAAGCCATCTTTGTTCTCCTGCACTAGCCGAATTGAAATTAATCTTCTTAATGGCCCATTGTGTTCGGTGTTCAAGTTCCACCGGAAGATGACAAGATTTTCCATAAAAAAGTCAATATGGAGTTGTTCCTATTGGGGTCTTGTATGTCATTCTATATGCCCAAAGAGCATCATCAAGTTTTTCCGACCAGTCCTTCCTACTTCTTGCAACCGTCTTCTCAAGGATTAACTTGATTTGACAATTGGACACTTCCGCTTGATTTGACGAACCGTTGATAAACTCCATGTTTTCTTAGGATCTTTTGAAAGGTGTTATGCACAAAGTGTGAGCCGTTATCACTTACCACCGCTCTAGGAATCCCAAATTTCGGAAATATGACTTTCTTGAATAATTTCATTACTACCTTGTGGTCATTAGTTGGGGAGGCAATGGTTTCAACCCATTTTGAGACATAGTCAACCGCCAAAAGGATGTATTATTTCCATGAGAAGAAGGGAATGGTCCAATAAAGTCAATACCCCATACATCAAATACCTCTAGCTTAAGAATCGGTTGTTGAGGCATCTCATTTCGTTTGGATATGTTGCCGGTTCGTTGACAACGGTCACAAGTCTTCACAAACCCCTATGCATCTTTGAAGATGTGAGGCCACCACAAGTCGATTTGTAATATCTTCAATGTTGTTTTGCTTGTTCCCATGTGGCCTCCACAAGGGTCGGAGTGGCACATTTTTAGCACATTTTGCACCTCTTCATCCGGAACATACTTTTGGAGCAAACCATCTACTCCTCTCTTGTAAAGAATGGGGTCATCCCACACATAATGCTTTGCTTCTCTTTTAAGTTTCTTCCTTTGATTCTTGGAGAAATCGGGAAGAAACTCCCAACATGCCAAGTAATTCACCAAGTCGGCGAACCAAGGAAGCTCTTTCTCATTCAAGATGTAAAGCACATCATCTCCTAATTCATCACAAATGGGAACCGCATCATCACTTGCTTGCACATTCTCTAAACGAGAGAGATGGTCTGCAACTACATTCTCGGCCCCTTTTTTATCACGGATTTCAACATCAAATTATTGAGTGAAAGGACCCAACGAAGAAGACGAGGCTTGGACTCTTTCTTTGCCATAAGGTACTTAATAGCCACATGATCGGTGTAGGCAATAGTTTTGGAGCCAATGAGGTAGTTCCAAAACTTCTCAAAAGCATTTATCACGGCAAGAAACTCTTTCTCCGTTGTGGTGTAGTTCCGTTGAGCTTCATTCAAAGTCTTAGACATGTAGTAGATGACATGAAGCTTCTTTTAAATTCTTTGCCCCAACACACCTCCAATTGCAATATCACTAGCATCGCACATGAGCTCAAACGGCAAATCCCATCTTGGCCCTTACACAATTGGAGAAGTTCTCAAAGCCTCCTTTAATTTTTTGAAAGCATCATGACACTTTTCATCAAAAATAAATTCGGCTCATTTTGAAGTAGAACATTGAGAGGTCTAGCAATGAGGGAGAAATCCTTGATAAATCTCCTATAGAATTCGGCATGCCCCAAAAAGGATCTCACTCCTCTCACATTGATAGGTGGTGGCAACTTCTCGATCACTTCAACCTTTGCCTTATCAACTTCAATCCCTTTGCTTGAGATCTTGTGACCGAGGACAATTCCTTCTTCTACCATGAACTGGCATTTCTCCTTATTGAGAAAAAAGTTGACCTTCTCACATCTTGCCAAACATTTGCCCAAATTGGACAAACAATCTTCAAATGAGAGGCCTCCAACCGAGAAATCATCTATGAACACTTCCATCTCAGTCTCAAGCATATCTCCAAAGATACTCATCATACATCTTTGAAAAGTTGTCGGTGCATTGCAAAGTCCGAAAGGCATCCTCCTATATGCAAAAGTACCATATGGACAAGTAAAAGTTGTCTTCTCTTGGTCATCCAAGTTTATGGGGATTTGAAAGAAACCCGAATAACCATCTAGAAAACAATAATACTTGTGCCTTGTTAGTCTTTCAAGCATTTGGTCAATAAAAGGGAGGGGAAAATGATCCTTGTTAGTGGATGCATTTAGACGTCTATAATCTATGCACATCCTCCAACCAGTCACCATTCTAGTTGGAATGAGCTCACCATTCTCATTCTCAACTACGGTTATTTCTCCCTTTTTAGGGACCACATGAACGGGGAAACCCATCTAGAACTCGAAATGGGGAAGATGATGCCCGCATCAAGGAGTTTGGTGATTACTTTCTTCACCACCTCCCCCATTTGAGGATTTAGTTTCCTTTACCTTTCAATGGTAGGCTTAGCAACCTCCTCAAGTGTTATGTGGTGCATACATAAAGCGGACTAATACCTTTAAGGTTATCAATGGTACGGTATAGCCTAAAGCACCTTAGTGGTTTCTCAATACACCACATAACATTTGAGTTTGGCACTCGTTCAAAGAAGAATTCACAATTACCGGATAAGTTTGATGGTAGAGGTTTGAGTTCTACCATTGGAACACCCTTACCTTCTCTTGTTGTAGCTATTTCCAATGCATGGCTTGTGATTCCCATGCATACTTGCTCAATTCTTCCTTCCGTACTTCCTTCAAGCATTTCTTCATACAATTCCATCTCCTTGCTTTGTTTCCCTATCTTTTCTCTGTTCACTAAAACATTCTCAAGGGCGTCGTTAGAAGTGAGCAAGTGCTCATGCATAGAATTCACAATAGAATCAATAGTATCAATCATCATACAAATATCCAAAGTTGAGCTTGGATATTTCATGCTTTCATTCAAATCAAATTCTATTACCTCATCTCCTACTTTAAGTGTTATTTTATCACTTTTAACATCAATCAAAGCACCCGAAATAGCAAGAATTATGGGAATGTTAACATATTCATCCATCTCTAATACAACAAAGTCCACCCTTAGAGGAACATCCTCTACCTAACCCTTTGGAAATTTAATGGATCGATCGGTCAATTGTAGGGTAATGTTAGTGGGTAGAAGTTCTCCTATCTCAAGTCTTTGATATACCGAATATGGCATAAGGCTAACACTAGCCCCAAGGTCACACAGAGCATTATCAATTTGCATCTTATATATTGCACAAGGGATAGAAAAGTTACCTGGATCTTTCAACTTTGGTGGCATCTTGTTCATGATAATTGCACTACAATTCTTGGTGAGATTCTTTGTTTCCACCAAATCACACTTTCTCCTTCCACTCAAAATATCTTTTAAAAACCTAGCATATTTAGGCATTTGCTTAATAACATCGGTAAAAGGGATTAAAAGGTGAATTTGCTTCAATGTTTCAAGAAATTTTCCAAATTGCACATCTAATTCGTTTCTCACAAACTTATGGGGATATGGAAGTCTTTGCAATTGTTTGGTTTCTCTTTCTTTTTCTTTTTCTTTTTCACTCTCATTATCTTTTTCGTTCTCAAAAGCTTTGTCTTCTTCATGCACAAAATCACTCTCAAATGGAGGCTCAGTAATGCTCACTTTCTCATGGTATTTCTTGGGGACACTCTCTTCCAACACCTTCCCAATCCTAGTGGAATGGCATTGATGGGTCTCTTTGGATCTAGTCCTTAGGGTGGAAGTTTAGAAGTGCTAGCCCCTTCCTTTAAAGCATTGACCAATTGAGAAATTTGTGTTTCAAGCATTTTATTATGAGTCATTACCTCACTAAATTTCTTGTCACTAGTGGCCATGAAAGTGTTGAACATTTTAGTTTGGTATTCCATCATTTCCTCTAAATTGGGTCTATGTGGAGGTGCTTATGCATAATAGTTATCCTGGGGAGCTCTAGTACCTCTCACATTGGATTTAGAAGCATTTTGATTAGAAAACCCTCTATTGTTATTATTCACTAGTAGAAAAATTGAAAAAGGCACCCCCC
Source organism: Chenopodium quinoa (assembly GCF_001683475.1). Lineage (NCBI taxonomy): Eukaryota > Viridiplantae > Streptophyta > Magnoliopsida > Caryophyllales > Amaranthaceae > Chenopodium > Chenopodium quinoa. Next base: position 1,107,035 of record NW_018743252.1, read on the forward strand.
TTTTGCCACCGGTTCTTGAAAACCGGTGGGAAAAGTTTTGTTTTATAAAAAAAAAAAAAAAAAAAAAAGAGGGAAAAAGGATTTGCCACCGGTTCTAACCAAACCGGTGGGAAAAGTATGTTTCTCGCACCGGTTCTAACAAAACCGGTGGGAAAAGTGTTATGAAATAAAAAAAAACCGCTTATATTCTTCTTTCTTTCTCCTTCAATTCCTCGATCTTTCCTCCTCTCTCATCTGCGCTACCTCTCTCTCCTCTCCCTCTCCTCCATTAAAATGAACCTCTCTGTACTCCTTCATATCTTTCTCGCCGTACTCCTTCCTCTCTCCCTCGTCCATTTAAGCGTTTCTCGTTGTACTCTTTCCTCTCTCTCTCCTCCATTTAAGCGTACTCCTCCCTTTCACCGCTCTAATTTGTGGTCAATTTTTCCGCTCGCCACAGCCCTCTCTTTCACTCACTCACTACTAAAGGTAATGTTTGAAATTATCACCTTAATTGAGAATGAATTTTGATTTGGGTAGTGTTTTGGGTGTTTGTACTTTCCCTAATTTATGATAATTAAACGACATGCAAATTGGAGTTTTTTACTTTTAAAAATTTTCTTGCTTTAATTGATTAGTTCTTGCTTTAATTCATTAGTTCAGATGTAGTTTATAGGTATTCATTTTGGTCAATGGAATTGCATGTGCTATGTAGTTCTTTCGCCCATTTTTGTTTGAGAGTTGTTGTATTTTTCTGGGTTCTGGTTGAATATTGTGAAATGTGCAAGATCTGTGTGTACAAATTTGATGAATGTAGCATGTGATAACTTTCTGTTAATCGATGTTGGTGTTAATCAGGCATGACTTGAAAATGCATTTCACAATGTCAGAATCATTATCACTAAGTTCATCATCATTATTTGATATGACGTTGTGTTTTATTATTATTTATTTAGCTTTATTTGTGGTGATCTTAATCTTAGTGTTGTTACTATTGTTAGTTGTCTTGAATTTGAGCTAAACTTTGTAAAAATAATAATTTGATATTTAATTTTGTTGTGGTGTTGTATTCCATTTTTCGCACAAAACTGAATTGAAAGTTCATATAGCACTTGTTACCTCTGTTGTTGTGGTGCCTTGTTCAAGTAAGCTCTGGGTGTTTATCTTTACAAATTGAGGGATCCAGAGTACTTGTGAATATCTTATGAAGGTAGTGATTAATTAATTCTCTATGTCGTCTGAATTATGTTGCTACTTTTGGTCAACTCAAGCTAAGTTTCTATATACGAGTCTCTAGATACTAGATTAGGATTGCATATTTGGGAGGGTTGAAGGTGAAGGATGTTGTTAGTGGGGAGGTTAAGGATGTGCAGGTTTCTTATTTTTCGGTGTTTAGAGAGACATAAAGAGCAATGATATAAATCGAAATGATGACCGGATTACGGAATGCACATTGTGGATTTGTGGTACAATCGTATAAGTGTTGTGATATGTTTTGTTGATGATGTTATCAGGGAGATGATTTGTGTATTAGCTGCTACTACATTGACAGTGAGCTCAATGCTTATGCCATATCTTCTGCTCAGGTCAACTGCTTAGCTTGCTTATCTATTTTTATACAACTATTGTACGAATACACAAAGGAAGTGTTTGGGAGTTTTTTATGTGTCCTACGGGAGAGTTACAATTTCCTAGAATGCTCCTTCCTTCGCCTGTACCTGCACAAATAACGGAATACTCCGGCTGGGGCTGGGGTGTTCCGCCTCCGAAGATTAAGTTAGTCTCTTTCTAAATGTGGAAATAAGACAATAAATGCTTCTCGATTTGAGAGCGTTAGCAAGGGGATTTGTGTTTTGTTGGTTTGTGGAAAAATGATTCGATCCCCATTAATGAGGTCTGACCTTACTATTTATAGTAGGGAGAACTGTACCTCAATTAGGTTACAATGACACGTGTCACAAAGGGATTGGGCCTTTGCTGACTGTTGCAAGCTTGACACGTGACAGGCCTTTATTGGGCTACGTGTCTTAGGGTATTTTTACCCTAAACATCTGCCCCTCACAGGTGTGACGTGGAATGTCCACGTGTCACCTGTGACAAGTGTCAGACGCATGGAAGGAGACGGTTCGTCTCCTTCCCTCCTTTTTTCAAATTTCAAGTTTTTAGGGCAGAAGGCATCGTTTCGCCTTCTGCTTCTTTCTATAAATACAAGACACGCTCTCTCTCCTCCTCACTTTGCATATTTTTCAAAATAATTCTGAGAGCGCTCTGCTACCGGCTGCATTATTTCCTTAATTTCCCTGCATCCGGCACTTTCGAATTACGCACATTCGGCGTCCGGTTGGGTGCCCTTTCTTCAATCTCTAAGGTACCGGCTGCCCTTTTTCTTTTTTAATTTCGCTTTTGACGATTTCAAATATTTCACCCCATCCGGCTTAACACCGTTTGGGGTACTTTTGAGTTTCTATCAAGAACTGATTTCAAAAACCCCAACCGGTTATGAAGTCGGTTGGGTCATCATCCTTGTCTTTGGATTTTTCAAAGTTTTTAAGATGCGTTCAATGCACCCCCATCCGGCATTTTACCGCATGGGGGTTGTTTAAGCAGCATTTGCTTTCTTAACATTCAAATAGCCCCCATCCGGTATCAAACCGTGTGGGGGTCGTTTGAGCAGCCTTGGTTTGTTCTCAAACGTCATTCAAATAGCCCCCATCCGGTGTTTCACCGTATGGGGGTTGTTTGAGCAGCCTTTAGCTTTTTCTAAAACTTTCAAATTGCCCCCATCCGGAATCTTACCGTATGGGGGTTGTTTGAGTAGCCTTGGCTTTTTCTCAAACATTCAAATAACCCCCATCCGGTAAATAACCGCATGGGGGTGGTTTGAGCAGCCTCTAGCTTTTTCTCAAACATCATTCAAATAGCCCCCATCCGGTGTTTCACCGTATGGGGGTGGTTGAGCAGCCTCTAGCTTTTTCTCAAACATTCAAATAACCCCCATCCGGTAAATCACCGCATGGGGGTGGTTTGAGCAGCCTCTAGCTTTTTCTCAAACAACGTTCAAATAACCCCTATCCGGTAAATCACCGCATGGGGGTGGTTTGAGCAGCCTCCAGCTTTTTCTCAAACAACGTTCAAATAACCCCCATCCGGTAAATCACCGCATGGGGGTGGTTTGAGCAGCCTCCAGCTTTTTCTCAAACAACGTTCAAATAACCCCCATCCAGTAAATCACCGCATGGGGGTGGTTTGAGCAGCCTCCAGCTTTTTCTCAAACGACGTTCAAATAACCCCCATCCGGTAAATCACCGCATGGGGGTGGTTTAAGCAGCCTCCAGCTTTTTCTCAAACATACAAATAGACCCCATCTGGCATCCAACCGTATGGGGGTCTTTTGAATGAGTCCATTTAATATATCTAATCCATTTTTCTTCATTTCAGCTTCAAACACATTCGGAGACTTACGCCTGTGGAGGTTTCAAGCCATCACCTTAACCAAATCTCAATTTTCAAAGGTACCGCCTGCATCCTGTACTTGTCACTTTCTTTTATTTCCGGTTGCATAGCATTAGGATATGGACTCCACCAATGCACACACGGCACAGCCTACGACTGTGGTCAGCCGGTCACCAGGAACGGCTGAGTCTAGGACTGGGATTGCCGTCTGGGGGTGCTTGGAACAACCTTCACCTACATCGAATCCGACCGTCTCTATTCATGTGCAGGACAGAATGGCTCGGATCAGAGTGACGACAATCGACCCTGACTACCAGTCCGATGACGCAGACGCTGACCCGACTGTCCCCATAAATCAAGAAGAAGTCGAGGAACCGGCTGAGGCAGGTCCTAATGAGGAAGCTCCACAAAATCCTCCAAGTACACCTAGCACCCCGGGTGACAGTATCTTGGATAGCTCTGGTTCCAATGGTGAGGAATCCGGAGAGGAAGCCGGCGAGGGATCCGAAGAGGAAACCGGCAAGGGATCCGGAGAAGGGTCAGCTGATAATGGGGAATCTGGCCCTGACCCTGATGAAGAGTCTTCTGAAGAGGCGGCTCCTGTTGAAGAAGAGGCCTACAAATGGCCGGCTAAGGGTGACCCGACTGATATGACCATGTCCGCCAGGGATGTGGTCACTTTGAACGCCACACTCCCTGCTTTTTTCAGAAAAAGCCGGTTGGAGAGGGATGGGAAGTGGTCGTCCCGCCTGTGGAGGCAAGCGTCGTTTGGACCGACGATGTTGAACATGCCGACAACTTCTTCGGCTGCTATGAAGCGGCGTTTACAGCCGGCCTCCGGTTCCCCCTCCATCACTGCATAAAAGCCATACTGAAGGGGTATGACCTAGGTGTATGGCAGTTGACCCCTAATTCATGGGTCAACATTCTTGGATATATTGTCGCCTACGAACTGCAGGGTGTCAAGCCAAGCTGGCAGGCGTTTGCGCACATGCATTATTTAAGCAGAGCGCCGGGTGGGTGGAATGTGTGGTACACTCTCACCACGCTTCTTGAGTACATGATGACCTTGGACAAGCCGTCCAAGTGGAGTAATTGGAAGAGTAAATTTTATGTAGTCTCTTCCCCCTCCCCCCAACTCAACCGCCGGCTGCGTAGATATAATAAGCACCCGGTCTTAATGGGTAAGAAATGCGCTCTCCCTAGAGTACCGGGAGAGGCATGGGACCAAATAATGCAGAAAGGTCTCTTTCTGAAGACAACCGCCCCACTAGATGATGGGGGCGAGATCGTAGTTCCCAAATTTTGGGTGCCCCATCCGGACTGGTTTAAGGATGAGGGTTTTTTGTCCCTTTGTAACTTGAGCACTATGTTCACCAAGGGTAGGTTTACTAATTAATCAAGTCTTTCCCGGATGGGTATGCTTTGTTTGATTTCTAATCATGTTTACTTTTCTTGTTTTGCAGAGGAAGCAGAAAGAATGGTGCCGCCAGAGAAGACTCCGGCTACCTCTGCCATCCTCTTGAGGAAGAAACAGCTAGAGGAGAAGAAGGCGGCGATGGCCGCCAAAAATGCCGGGGTAGACTTTTCTGAACCATCTCGCTTTTTTTTTTTTTTACCGGATGCACTTTTTTCCTTGTTACAAGGTTTTTACCGGATTCATCCTATTGTGACTGTTTTCAGGCTGGGAGCCAAGTCATACCTCGCTCTGTAGCGAGTATGCAAAAACGTCCGGCTGGGAACATTCCCACGCAAAGCCGCCAAAGTGCCTAGAGTGGCGGCTCCTGCCCCGGCTGCAGGTCAGAAACAGAAGACGCCTGACAAGGACAGACCAACAACTGCAGGGAAGAGCCTGCAATTAACTCCCCACTTTGAAATGGTGGTGGAGTCGGCTAGGCCGGATGCTCGTACTCTAACGGGCTCCGGTTCAATAGCGGCTGGGGGGGCTTTGACCCCACAGTCCGAGAAAGGTAACCTTTCTGCCTTCGATCCCCCCTGGCCACTTGGGCATATGAGGGTAAAAACCCAAGCAAGCCAATCCGGGTACTCTTCTGGACACCGCCTGGATATTGGTGAGGCATATGCCCACTACCTTAAAGCTGATTCTATGCTTGCAGATACAACCTCCAGCCGTCCAAACTACCAGCAGTATGCTAAGAGGATGGTGAAGACCATCACTCGGTCTGAGAGAGAAGCTGTGTCGGGTGTGCACACAGTCAATCTTAACCGGATCACTTCTCTCCTTGCTGAGGTACATAAACCGGATGGCCTATGTTCAAGCAATAATCTTTTTTACCAGATGCAGTACTTTATTTTTTATCTTTTCTAACACTTTTGCCGACTGATATTACAGACGCTGCTAAGGGTTGATGGGCTTAGCGTCCCTCTTCGCAAGAAGCAGGAGGAGGTAAGAGACGCTCAGAAGCGCGCATCTGAGCTTATTGACATTTGCCAATTCAATGCCATTACATATGACTTGGAAACTGAACAACGGAAGTTGCAACAGGAGGAACTGCTGAAGAAGGCGGCTGCGGCTGGGGAGGCGGCCTTGAAGAGAGTTGATGAGCTTGAGCTCCAGGTCAAAAATCTTAAAACTGACCTTAAAGCCCTAGAGAATGCAGACAAGGAAAATTTCAATCTCCGGAAGGACAACAACCGGCTGGTGACTGAACTTGCTAATAATCAGGCGGCTCATAAGAAAGAGCTGGAACAGGAGCAACTCCGCCTGATTGCTGAAAATGAGGCCGACTGAGAAGAACGAATGAAGCTCGCTTGGAGCCTGATCCACCCGGATTTTGAGTACGAATACTGGAATCTTCGATACCAGTATGCCTCTGAAGCTTACGAGGCTAAGGTGCTCGGAACTGACCCCCCTCCCGCTTTCGACGAGTGGGTTGAGCGCAACAACGTGATTCAGCCGGATGGGGCTAATCAAGATGCTCAGGCGGAGGATCAGCCAGTGGTGGAGCAGTCGGCCGAAGTTCCAGTCGATGGAGTCCAGTAGCCGGATCCTCAACAGCAACAAGCTCAACAACAACAACCTCAACAACAACAACCATAAACAATTTATCTTCTTTTCCGGCCTGCGAGCCGAGTATCTTTTTATGTATCTTTCCCGGACGGAGGTTCGGTTAACATTCTTATTTATAAATATTTAATCTATTTAACCGACACAGTCGGTTTTGCTATTTCCACTATTTGCGTTTGAATGCGATTTTTTAGATATACTCATCCGGTTTACATGATTAGTCGTTCTATATATGCCGGATGAAGTAACGATACCATGTTATGCCCCTGAAATGGCTAACTGTTTACTCCAACATGAGACAGGCAGCCGTTTCGTTCAGCAGCCGGATGGGTGATCAGTGATTGATCTACTCCTGCCCCGGCTGGTAGATAGGCAGCCGTTTTCATGGCAGCCGGATGGGTGATCATTTAATGATCTACTCCTGCCCCGGCTGGTACAATAAAATGCCCCTGAAATGGCCAACTGTTTACTCCAACAGTAGACAGGCAGCCGTTTCATGGCAGCCGGATGGGTGATCAGTGACTGATCTAACGTTGCCCCGGCTGGTACAATAAAATATCGGATGGGTCGTATTTAGATAATACCCGGTTGTCGTAACCCCCTAGGAATTTCATCTTGCCGGATGGACCTCTTTTGGATCCTTGCCAGGTGAAACCTAGGTACGATGGATCATTTCTAACGGCTGTCAGTTTCTTTTAAGAAAATGGCGTTTGATTTATTGGATCGCTAGAACAATGTACCACCCGGAAGGGAGCTGTTCTCTTCAACGATTTCACCCGGAAAGGTGTCGCCGGATGACTGCTCTTTTTGGAGCAGTGGTTTTTAACAGGTATTCTTCCGTCTGTGATCTTGCACTAGACAGGTGCAAATACAATTGTATGAATGGAAACTATATGCTTTCACATTTCAATACTATTTACAAAAAATTACAAAATCCTAGAAGTAGTACTTTTTCAAGTTATCTACATTCCAGGTACGAGGCAGCCGCATTCTGTCTGGGGTTTCCAGGCGGTACGTGCCGTTTCTAACTTCTTCAAAAATCAGGTAGGGTCCTTCCCAATTTGGGGTCAGTTTCCCTTGTTCGTGTGCCCTACCGGTTGCTTTAAGCTTTCATAAAACAAAATCTCCAACTTTGAGGGGGCGTTTACGCACCCTTTTGTTGTAGGCCCTCGTCATTCGCAGACGGTAGATTTCATGACGCAAGGAGGTGTTGCCCCTTCTTTCATGAAGAGTATCTGATGCCAGGCGCATGGCTTCCCAATTTGCCTCTTCATCATATAACATAATTCGAAGTGTTGGCTCATATAATTCAATGGGAAGTACCGCCTCGGTGCCATATGCCATCAGGAATGGAGTTTCACCGGTTGACCCCTTCTCAGTAGTTCTGATAGACCAAAGAACATGGGTCAACTCTTCTGCCCAAAGACCGCCTGCTTTTTCAATCTTTTTCTTTATGCCGCCTGAGATGAGCTTGTTAAAAGCCTCAACTTGACCGTTTGCTTGAGGACGGCCAACGGATGCAAAGTAATGGGAAATCCCTTGATCTTGTAGCCAAGTCTTTAGGACAGGCGTTTCGAACTGGGGACCATTGTCAAAAAACCATGGACATTGGTACACCGAACCGGGTGATGACATTTCTCCAGATGAAGGAGATTGCATCCTTAGTTTTGATGCCTTTTACCGCCTCGGCCTCAACCCACTTGGTGAAGTAATCGACAGCCACCAAGATGTATCTTTTGCCGCCTGGGGCTGGAGTGTATGTCCCCAAAATATCCATGCCCCATTTTGCAAAGGGAATTGGGCTGTGAATAGCTGTTAAATCAGTTGCCGGTTGTCTGATCAGCCGGCCAAATCTCTGGCACTTGTCGCATCTTTTAACCAGATCTAATGCATCCGCCTCGAGGGTGGGCCAAAAGTATCCTTGCCGCCTGGCTCTTTTGGCTAGGGTCCTCCCGCCAATGTGCGATCCACAGAAGCCGGCGTGCAGATCTTCCAGTATTTCCTTTCCCCTTTCTGGGGTAACACACTTGAATAGCGGCTGTAAGTAACCCTTCCGGAAAAGTTCACCTTTGTGCATTACGAAGCTTAATGCTCGTCTTTTAAGAGCAGCCGCCTCTGATGAGACACCCGGTAGAGTGCCGTCTATCAGGTAATCCCGGATGGGGTCCATCCAAGTGGAGCTTCGATCTAGAACTCCAATGAGGTCATGTTAAATGCTTTTCTTTTCCATGACTTCGCAGAAGACTGATCTAGGCGTATCACATGTGGCGGATGATGCGAGTTTGGATAGTGCATCCGCCTGATTATTCTCGGATCTGGGTACTTGACTTAGATTGAATTCATCAAACGCCCTAGCCTCCCTTTGACCGCCTGAAGATACTTATTCATCACCGGATGGGTGGCCTCATAGTCACCGTTGTACTGGCTAACGATGAGTTGGGAATCTGAGCAGGCGTCAACTTTCCTTGCCCCGGCTGCCTTACACATGCGGATACCGGCTAGCAGGGCCTCGTATTCAGCTTCATTATTCGAAGCTTAAAACTTGAATCGCAGAGCGTACTCGTATTTGTCCCCCTCTGGAGAATGACAAATTACGCCTGCCCCACAACCATTCAGCGTAGAGCTCCCGTCTACATAAACTTTCCAAACTTGATCAGTTTTATCCGGCTGTATCGGCCTTGTCATTTCAACAATGAAGTCGGCAAACGCCTGTCCCTTCACTGCCCGCCTGGGTTCGAAAGTGATTTCTAGACTTTGAATTTCCACAGCCCATTTAATCATTCTTCCGGATGACTCTAAAGTGGTCATAGGCCTTTTGAGCGGCTGGTCAGTATAAAAGGTAACCGGATGAGCCAAAAAATACGGTTTCAACCGCTTGACTGCCTTGAACAATGCCAGACCGAATTTTTCAATCATGGGGTATCGAAGTTCAGCATTCCGGAAGACATGGCTTATAAAGTAGACTGGGAGCTGGTTGCCGTCTCTCTCAACAAGGAGGACGGCACTCAAGGAATGATCTGAGACGGCCAAGTACATGTAGAGAGCCTCCTGGGGTAGGGGACTCACTAATCTTGGCAAAGAATGTAAGTGTTGTTTCAGCCGTTGAAATGCCGCCTCAGCCTCTTCACCCCATTCAAACCTTGACCTCTTTTTGATTGCTTGAAAGAAATACAGGCACTTGTCACCTGACCGGCTTAGGAATCTCCCCAATGCCGCCAGGCAACCGGTAAGCTTTTGAGCCTCCCTGACGGTACGAGGCGACTGTACGTCAATCACTGCCTGCACTTTGTCCGGATTGGCCTCTATGCCTCTCTGATCAATCAAAAATCCGACAAACTTCCCAGACTCAACTCCAAAGACGCATTTGTTCGGATTTAACATGACCTTATGCCGCCTGAGGGTGGTGAAGGTTTCTCGGAGGTCGGCTAGATGATCCGCCTGTAGCTTTGACTTGACTATCATGTCATCGATGTAAGCCTCCACATTCCTTCCAATCTGATCATAAAAGATCGAGTTCATCATTCGTTGGAAAGTGGCAGGCGCATTCTTCAACCCAAAGGGCATCACCGTGTAGCAGTATAGCCGTTGATCTGTTAAGAAAGTTGTCTTCTCTTGGTCTTTCTACCACAAGGGTAACTGATGGAAGCCGGAGTAGGCATCCATGAAACTCATCAGGGCATGGCCAGCTGTAGAATCTACCAAATGATCTATCTTTGGAAGCGGGTAGCTATCTTTTGGACAAGCCTTGTTCAGGTCCGTGTAATCTACACACATCCGCCAGGTTCCATTCGGCTTTTTCACAAGAACGACATTGGCTACCCAGTCCGGGTAGTAACATTGCCGGATGAACCCAGCATCTAATAGTTTCTTAACCTCGGTTGCTGCCGCCTGGGACCTTTCCTCGCCATAGTTCCTTTTCTTTTGCCTGACCGGCTTCTTCTTAGGATCCACAGCGAGTTTATGAACAGCAAGATCCGGACTTACACTCGGCATCTCTTCTACTTCAAAGGCAAACACATCTTTGAACTCCTTCAGCAAAAGGAGTAAATCTGATCCCAAACTTTCAAACGCAACCGTTCCAATCTTGACCGTTCTGTCTGGCCGGCTGTCTTCAAGGACAATGTCAATTATTTCTCCAACCGGCTGGGGGCGAAGGCCGTCTGGCCTCTCCCCGGACAGTGATTGCTATTGTTTCTCCTTTGCAGGCGTCAGTTGGTCCGCCTTCCTCTTTTTACCGGCTGGCTTAGTAGCCGGTAAGCTTCGATCACAGTCGTCAAGCTCAACTATTTCTTTTTCTTGACCGTCTGTGTCAAGCGTTGGTTTGATGTCCGAGAGGTAACACTCTCTCGCCATCTTCTGGTCCCCACTCAAGGAACCGACTGTGCCATCATCCCTTTCAAATTTAATCAACATTAAAGATGGAATGATGACTGCTTTAGAGATGTTAAGGGTTGGGCGGCCAATAATCAAGTTGTAGGCAGTCAGCTCTCCTACAAAAAGAAACTTGACAACCATGTGCCGGCCCTTTCCCTTTCCTCCAAACCGGATGGGTAGATCAATCATGCCCACCGGATGTACTACTCCTCCCCCAAAACCTACAAGAGGATATGAGGCCGGATGCATGCTATTGGGCTTATACTTGAGTTTTTCCAAGCACCGGTAGCTGATGAGGTCGGATGAGCTCTCGGTATCAATCAAGATCCGGCCAACTCTTTGATTGGCAATTTTGCACTCGATGACTATTGGGTCATCATGAGGTCGCCTGACCTCTCCTCTATCTTTCTCGGAGATGTTAACTTCCGAAAATGAATATTCAGACGACTTGCCCTCATCTACTGAGTTGACCAGTTTCCGAATGTTATCTTTTGTGCCCCGGATGGTAGGCCCACCTCCCGCAAATCCACCGGCTATGGTCAGGATAGTTTCCTCATCCGTATCCAATTGAGTAGCCGGCTTCTATGGGGGTGGTCCTTTTACTTGTTTGGGAGCACCCTTTGACTTGGAAAGGTATGATTTGAGAGCCCCCTCATCAGCCAGCCGATCAAAGAGCCGCCTGAGGCTAAAGCAACCTTCAGTGTCATGGCCAATTTCCTCATGAAAAAGGCAATATTTGCTCTTATCTCGAGCGCTTAAAGGACTCTTCATGGGAGCCGGTTTTTCAAGATTCAACTAGTCCTTTACTTCGTTAAGAATGGAGGCACAATCCTTGTTGAATTCGTACTTTGGCACATACGGATCCGACCACTTTCTTTTCTGAAAAGGTTGCCCGGATGAGTCTGCCGCCCATACCCCCTTTCTCTTGTCTTCCTTTTTGGCCGACTGGGTAGGCCGATTCTCTTTTTTATCGGATCTTTTGTAATCCGTTGGAAGTTTCACAGCACACAATTCCATTGCCTGAATGTAGGCCTCCGCCTTCATGAGCGCCTCGTGAAGGGTAGAGACCCTCTTCCTAACCAAGTCAAACTTAAAAGTTGATCCGTCTTTTAAGCCTTTAAAGAAATTAGTATAGGCAACGTCATCAGACAACCCATGGATTTGGATCCTCATCAGGTTAAACCGCCTGACATATGACCGGAGCCCCTCTTTATCTCCCTGCTGGATTGCCCCTAGATCAAGAAAAGACCCGCCTGTGCATATGGGGATCCAAAGGGCGTGTATGGTGTTCCATGCAACGCCGGTTGGATCATATGAGGGCCGGATCGAGCGGAAACCTCGCTCGTCCGGATTTCATTGTTTGTTCTTGAGTGCCTCCCTGATGTGGCATTGAAGCTGTCTCGAAAGGTCGATGTTGATGCCGACTCGGATCGCTGAGTCTTTTTATCTTGGATGAGCGTCCGGGCATCAGAATAGACTTTCTTTGTTCCATCCGGCTGAATGTGCCGGACGGGCTTTCTGACTCCATCTATGGGAGTGTGGATCTTTGAGAAATCAAAGGGCCTAGCCGGCATATTTGACTTCGGATGCGGGGTAGACGCTCTACCCTTGACTGTTTTGGCAGTCTTTTTACCGAGACGCCTTTCTTCCGCCTGACCTTTACGGGGGCCGGTTGTATTGTCCAGAAGGCCTTTGATCTCTCCTTTAAAGCTCATCATCATATTCATGAGTTCATCTCTGGAGACTGGGGTGGCTCCCTCTGAAGCAGGAGTCAACCCAAGCGGTCCCCTGGTAGGATGATTTGAGTATGCCTGCTGCTCTGCCCGTTCCCTCTTGTCTTTGGAACGAGTATGCTTGGTTCTGAAGGAACCGTCGGCTGCTGTGTAAGTTTCAATCTCATGATTGTCGGCTGTGTCTTGGTCTGAGTGGACCTCAACCTCACCAGCAGGTTGACTACTTTTACCCGGTTGAAGTCATCTAGAAAGTACTCTCCCCACAGACGGCGCCAGATGTTTGGGGGTTTTTTATGTGTCCTACGGGAGAGTTACAATTTCTTAGAATGCTCCTTCCTTCGCTTGTACCTGCACAAATAACGGAATACTCCGGCTGGGGCTGGGGTGTTCCGCCTCCGAAGATTAAGTTAGTCTCTTTCTAAATGTGGAAATAAGACAATAAATGCTTCTCGATTTGAGAGCGTTTGCAAGGGGATTTGTGTTTTGTTGGTTTGTGGAAAAATGATTCGATCCCCATTAATGAGGTCTGACCTTACTATTTATAGTAGGGAGAACTGTACCTCAATTAGGTTACAATGACAAGTGTCACAAAGGGATTGGGCCTTTGCTGACTGTTGCAAGCTTGACACGTGGCAGGCCTTTATTGGGCCACGTGTCTTAGGGTATTTTTACCCTAAACAGGAAGTACGGAATTATGTTGAGTACATTTGATAATTCGGTTCCATGGAAAGTCGAAAAACCTTTAAACTGTTGCCATGCTTCGGTGGTTGTAAGTTGTAATTGCTCTGTGTAAATGGATCATTTGGTAAAAAAAAAAAGTTGTTTGGATGAACTATTTTAATGTTAATTCGGTGATTTTTTGTCACAGTATCTCAAGTGCTCTCTTTCTCCACCCTCTTTGTCAATCTATCCTTGTTGGAGAGTAATTTCTTGTAGATTCAAATCATGGTGAAACTACTGATATGAACAGAACTCTGATTGCACTTTACTTGATGACTATAAGAGTATAAGCTGGCTACTTCTTTTGCAGGGATTTTAAGAAGGCGACTCAGAATTTCACAACATTGGTTGGCCAGGGTGCATATGGTCCTGTGTACAAAGCTCAGATGTCAACTGGTGAAATAGTTGTTGTGAAGGTGCTGGCAACTGATTCAAAGCAAGGGGAGCGAGAATTTGAAACAGAGGTAATGTCATATTTTAATAAGTGCAGCTTCTTAGCGGCAATATAATCTATACCAAGGTTCATCCTTAATTGTGTTGTGTGGTAGACAAGTTGTTGTCTCTTTTTATGCTGTAGTTATTGTGCTGATTGATTCTTGATCTCACCTTCTTTTATTGCATGCTCTTGTTTCTCAGGTTAAGCTGTTAGGAAGGTTGCATCACAGGAACCTCTTGAATTTGCTTGGATATTGTACAGAGAAGGGAAAAAACATGCTTATATATGCGTATATGAGCAATGGCAGCCTAGTTTCCCATTTATACAGTAAGTGAACAAATTATATCTTCAGCATTTATGCGAGCCTAGGTTAATGTAGAAATAAGAGTGTTCTAGCCCTTCTAGGTGTCATTGCAATGATATGAAATAATCAGATTTAACCAACTTTTTTTCCATGAAAATTAATTACTGTGCATGTAAATGGATACATTGAGATATGTTGAAAAGTTACGATATTTGATTTTCATCTGTGGATTGACTGACGAACATCAATGATTAAACTACCTTGCAAACCTAGTTTTGTGAACCTTTCTTACGTTGGAGCCTGCAAATTGACAGGTTTCCTCATTTTTCAGCTTAAGTGATCCCATTGCAAGGATAATTGCAATTGGGGCTTCCATGCATGCAACTATGCAAGCTTAATTAGGAAGAGGTTCTTCTGTGAAAAGTGGCTCTATAGGAAGTTCTTGTCGCTTGAACTTCTTGTTCAGCATCCCTAATTGGTATCCTCCTGTTCAGACCAGTGACACCAGTCCTGATTAGGGGATTTTGCTCCCACCAATCGGAATGCGCCACGTGGGCCAATCAGGTCCTGCCAAGTGTTCCCCAGTTGGACCTCTCAGGGCTTGCCACGTGGCACACGCTTATTCGTCCGCCTTGGACCTATTATGTCATGACACGTGGCATACTCCATGCCTAATGGAGAAGTCGGCCACCCAGGCCCAACTTCCGAGGGAAGCCCAATCAGCCCAAGGTTAACCTAAACCTAGATTGGCACGTTTCCCGAGGTTATAAATACCTCCCTTAATCCTCATTAAGGGAGATTACGCAGATTACACACATTAAACTCTCTCACCTAGAGAGACCCAATCACTTTAATTTCCGCATTAATTACTCCTTAATCAAGTACTAACTTGACCGTCGGAGGCGAATCTCCAATCATCCGGAGCATCCGTTTGTTTTGCAGGTACAGGCGTCCGGTTCCAGTCTCGGAATTGTAACTCTCCCGCAGGACATCAGAAAACCCCGAAACATTTTGGCGCTGTCTGTGGGGAGAGTACTTCTGAGATGGCATCCACGTTTGTACCGGCTCCTGAAGAGAGACGTCCCCTGGACGACCCTCTAGTTCAGTCGGACCACGATACTGAGAATGAATTTGAAGTTGAAGCTCACACAGCTTCAGACGGGACCCTAAGGGCCCGACGTACCCGTCATACCGAAAGGAGGGAACGGGAACATCTTCAAACTGGAAGCGAGCCAGCAGGCGCACCGCCTGTTCGGCAGCAACCGACTGATGGGTCTGCTCCCATCACAAGGAACGAACTCATAACCTTCATGAGGGACTTCAAGGGAGAAATTCAAGAGTTGATCAACAAGAAGCCGCCTGCTCTGGACAAGGAGCAGTCGGCTAAGAAACCCTCCACTTCACGGAAGAGGAAGCCAGTTCAAGGGCGAGAGGCGACCCCTCATCCTAAATCTAGGAAGTGGGATCCACCTGCCCTTGATTTCACAAAATACCGTTTTCCTACTCCAGGAAATAGGAAACCTGTTCGTCATATTCAGGCGGACGGGTCGAGGAAAACATACACAGACGCTCGGCTACTGCTAGAACAGAAGAAGAATGACCGATTGTCAGAGTCGGCCTCTACTTCAAACTTCCAAGACAGTCTGTGAAATACCTCGATGAGGCATACTCAGTCGTATCATGAGAGTCAGTCAGGCGGCACCTCCCGTCAGTCCGGCTTTCATAGCGACCAGGTGGTACCAAACTTACCGTTTGTACCACAACAATAGTATTTTTTACAGCCACCTCCGTTTGGTGGACATACATCAAAAAATGTCCAACCTATGGACTGGCAGCTACGGTTGCTTAGACTTGGTGAACAGCCGTCGTCCTTCTCCAAGGAAATTACTGAAGCCGCTCAGCCGGCCAAAGTGAAAAATGTATTAGTAGGCGCCTATGACGGCACTACTAACCCAGAAGACCATCTGATGGCATTCACTAACCTGATGTACCTTCAAGGGTTGGATGATCCCACTTGGTGCAAGTGTTTCCCAGCGACTCTCAAAGGAATCGCACAACAATGGTTCGGCAACCTGCCGACTGGTTGTGTAAATAACTTCAAGACGCTTGCTTACTTATTCACCTCCAACTTCGCCATGAACATCCCTGCGAAGAAGACGACCCTTGATTTAGGAACAATTCAGCAGGGCGAGAAGGAGGGGCTTCGTTCTTACATCAGGCGGTTTAACCTGATGAGAATACAGATTCAAGGGTTACCGGATGAAGTAGCCTATACTGACTTTTTCAGAGGTCTCAAAGACGGGTCGACCTGCAAATTTTATTTGGTCAGAAAGAGGGTGGCGACTCTTCAAGAGGCCTTGATTGAAGCGGAAGACTATATACAGGCGACTGATCTTTGTAGTACGGTAAAACAGTCAGACGGGAAAAGGTCCGACAAAAGAGAAGGACGACAGAAGCAGTCGTCAAACAAAGACGAGAAGAGAAAAGAGGTCTGGGCAACTGATTCCTCTAAACAGCCGTCCCAGAAGAAGAAAAAAGAATTCAAACCATACTCCCCAAAATATGTGTTTAACAAGGATAGCCAATTTATCCTAAAGGAAATCAAGGGACGGATCTCAATTGAGAAGTCGGTCCCCATGAAGGGTTCTGCAAACAATTGGAACCAAGAAAAATTCTGTGATTATCATGAAGATGTTGGTCATCACACCAATGAATGCATCAGTCTCATGCGGTAAGAGGGCCGCATGACGACCCTATCGTTATTGAATGTAAAGTGGCCAACCAGAGAGTTGGCCGAATCCTCATAGATACCGGAAGCTCCTCAGATCTCATCAGTAGCAAATGTCTGTCGAAACTAAAATATCGGACTGATTGCATACATCCGGCATCCCAACCTTTAGTAGGGTTTGGAGGAGGAGTCGTCCACCTAGTGGGACGAGTGGATTTACCCATCCGCCTGGGCAAAAAAGGGGAAGGACGACACATGGTAGTCCGGTTCCTGGTAGTAGAAGAACTCTCGGCCTACAACATGATTCTGGGACGACCAACCCTGAATAATTCCAAGGCTGTTATAATCCCATCTCTTATGTTGCTCAAGTTTGAGAGGGATAATGGAACAGTCGGGTCCCTAAGGGGAGATCAGAGGATGGCCCGAGAGTGCTATCTCTCGGATGTCAAGCCCACTGTTATGGCCACTATGTCGAGCGGTGGAAAAATAGACCTTGACAATGTCAAGGAGAGTGCGCCTGTTCAAGAAGCAGGCGGCAAGAAGAGAAAGGCATCCCAGACAGGGGCCGCAAGAAAAGACAGAAAATAGCAATCATTGGCAGAGGAGCGGTCGGATGAATTCCGCCCTCAGCCAGCTGGTGAGCATACGGACCTGATGTTAGATGACTCGCGTCCTGACAGAACAATCAAGGTTGGGACGACTGCTCTAAGGGACCTGGGTGACGACTTTCACAAACTATTGAAAGAATACAAGGACATCTTTGCATTCGAAGTCCATGAAATGCCAGGCATTAGTCCTGATCTGGCGGTACATAAACTGGTCGTGGATCCGAAAAAGAAGCTGGTACGGCAGAAGAAGCGGAACCATGGCGAAGAAAGAAGTCAGGCGGCAGCCGCTGAAGTTAAAAAATTACTTGATGCAGGGTTCATTCGGCAATGTTACTTCCCAGACTAGGTTGCAAATGTGGTGCTTGTTAAAAAGCCGAATGGCACCTGGCGAATGTGTGTAGACTACACAGACTTAAACAAGGCGTGCCCCAAAGACAGTTACCCTCTGCCTAAAATTGATAACCTGGTCGACTCAACAGCCGGCCATGCTTTGATGAGCTTTATGGACGCCTACTCTGGTTTCCATCAAATTCCTTTATGGGAGAAAGATCAGGAGAAGACGGCCTTCGTCACTGATCAGGGGTTATACTGTTACACGGTCATGCCGTTTGGTCTTAAGAATGCCCCGGCCACTTTCCAGCGAATGATAAACACTGTGTTCTTTTATCAGATTGGGAGAAATGTCGAGGCATATATTAATGATATGATTGTCAAGTCTAAACTTCAGTAAGATCATCTGTCGGACCTCCGAGAAACTTTCGCCACACTCAGGCGGCACCATGTCATGCTCAATCCCAAGAAATGTGTCTTTGGAGTTGAGTCTGGGAAATTTCTCGGATTCCTTATCAATCAGAGAGGAATAGAGGCGAACCCTGAGAAGGTGCAGGCGGTCATCGACATGCAGTCGCCTCGTACCATCCGACAGGTTCAGAAGTTAACAGGTTGTCTGGCGGCCTTGGGAAGATTTCTAAGCCGATCAGGCGACAAATGCCTATACTTTTTCAAGGCAATTAAGAAAAAGGCAAGGTTTGAATGGGGGCCAGATGTTGAGGCGGCCTTCCAGGAATTGAAAGTTCACTTGCATTCCTTGCCGAGGCTGGTCAGCCCTTTGCCCAAAGAAGTACTCTACATGTACCTGGCCGTCTCTGATCATGCGTTAAGCGCTGTTCTCCTTGCTGAAAGAGACGACTGTCAGCTCCCGGTCTACTTTGTCAGTCATGTACTTAAAAATGCCGAGTTAAGGTATCCCTTAGTGGAGAAATTTGGTCTTGCACTCTTCATGGCTGTTAAAAAATTGAAGCCCTACTTTTTGGCACATGCAGTCGTCGTGTATACAGACCAACCTATCAAGCGGCCACTGACCGTCATGGAGTCGTTAGGCCGAATGATCAAATGGGCCATAGAAATACAGAGCCTTGAAGTTACTTTCGAGCCTAGAAAAGCAGTGAAGGGGCAAGCCTTTGCTGACTTTATTGTTGAGATGACTCGTCCTCCTGACTCTCAAGTTACAGACCAAGTCTGGAAGGTATATGTGGATGGAAGCTCTACTTCAAATGGTTGTGGAGCAGGCGTCATATGTCAGTCGCCAGAGGGAGACAGGTACGAGTATGCTTTACGCTTCAGTTTTCAGGCCTCAAACAATGAGGCAGAATATGAAGATTTACTAGCCGGAATCCGCATGTGCAAGGCGGCAGGAGCAAGAAAAATAGACGCCTGTTCCGATTCACAATTGATAGTGAGTCAGTACAATGGCGAATACAAAGCAACCCATCCGGCCATGATCAAGTATTTACAGGCGGTCCGACAAGCAGTCGGCTCCCTTGAGGATTTCCATCTGACCCAAGTGCCGAGATCAGAAAACAACCAGGCGGATGCACTTTCAAAATTAGCATCATCCGCCTCCTGTGATACTCCTCGAACTGTTTTTTGGGAAGTAATGGAGAGGAGAAGCATTGAGGAAGACCCTATTGGAATCTTAGACAGAAGCTCAACCTAAATGGATCCAATCAGGGCATATCTGACAAATGGTACCCTGCCGGATGATCATCAACAGGCGGCAGCACTGAAAAAACGAGCAACTAGTTTTGAAATAATAAAGGGAGAACTTCACAAAAGGGGGTACCTTCAACCCTTCTTAAAGTGTGTTACTCCAGAAAAGGAGCGAGAGATACTGGACGATCTTCACTCTGGTTACTGTGCTTCCCATATAGGCGGTAGGACGCTTGCTCAACGGGCAAGGCGGTAGGGCTACTTTTGGCCTACTTTAGAAGCAGATGCGATGGAGATGGTGAAAAAATGTGACAAGTGCCAAAGGTTTGGCAAACTAATTCACCGTCCGTCTACTGACCTCACTACTATTCATAGCCCACTACCGTTTGCTAAGTGGGGCATGGATATTCTGGGTCCATATACGCCTGTTACAGGCGGAAGGAGGTACATACTTGTTGCCGTCGACTACTTCACTAAATGGGTAGAGGCGGAGGCTGTAAAGGGAATCAAGACGAAGGATGTAATTTCATTCATTTGGAAAAATGTCATCACTCGGTTCGGGGTTCCCATGTCTATGGTTTTTGATAATGGTCCCCAATTTGAGACGCCTGTTCTCAAAAGCTGGTTGGGTGACCAAGGAATTGCACACTACTTTGACTCTGTCGGCCGTCCACAAGCAAACGGCCAGGTAGAAGCCTTTAATAAAATCATCTCAGACGGTCTCAAGAAAAAGATTGAACGAGCAGGCGGCCTATGGGCGGATGAATTACCACATGTTCTCTGGGCCATTAGGACGACTGTAAAAGGGGAGACTGGAGAAACTCCATTCCTCCTAACTTATGGTGCGGAAGCTGTTCTTCCAATAGAACACTACGAGCCGACTCTTCGAGTAATGCTATATGACGAAGAGGCAAACTGGGAAGCAATGCGCCTGGCATTAGACTCACTTCCTGAAAGGAGGGGCAATGCTGTCTTGCGCCATGAAATTTACCGCCTGAGAATGACTAGATCATACAACAAAAAAAGTATACAGGCGTCCACTCAAAGTGGGGGACTTTGTACTTAGAAAAATGGAAGCAGTTGGAAGGGCTAATGAGTCTGGCAAACTAACTCCCAACTGGGAAGGACCCTACCGAATCTGTGAAGAGGTCAGGGACGGTACCTACCGTCTGGAAACACCAGACGGCCAACCGTTGCCTCGAACTTGGAATGCATATAATCTTAAGAAATATTTCTTTTGAATGATATAAATAGTCAAGGGCTACTTAATAAAAGTTTGCATACTTAATATTCAATTTTGTACTAAGAGGGGCACGCCTACTAACAAACAGTCGGCTACTCTCCATACTCAGTTTTCATTTTTACTTAAGAGGGGCATGCCTACTGACAAACAGTCGGCTACTCTCCATGTTTAATTTTTATTCTTACTTAAGAGGGGCAGGCCACCTATACATTTACAGTCGGCTATTCTCCATTGAGTATTTTACTCTATCTTCAGAGGGGCATGCCGTCTGTACCTTTACAGTCGGCTACTCTCCATTGAGTATTTTACTCTATCTTCAGAGGGGCATGCCGCCTGTACCTTTACAGTCGGCTGCTCTCCATTGAATATTTTACTCTATCACCATAGGGGCATGCCGTCTGGATATATAGTCAGCTACTCTCCATAGAAGAGGGCCGACTGGTTCCAAAGCACACAGCCACCCCCCTTATACTTAGCTAAAAATGATCAGGGCCTGGCCGACCCTGTGCCTAAACAGGCGGCTACCCTCCTCTTACTTAGCACCTACGTTCACCAAGAACTAACCAATTCCACAAGCCGAATGATCAGTCTAGGCGCCAAGCCAACTGATCCAATCTTTAAACTAATTCGACCTGTCCCAACATCATAGCAGGCGTCCGGCGGCATCCCTCCGGATGAAATTCGTCGCAGAGAGCAGCTCCCTTTTGGGTGGAACATTGCTCTATAAACTAATTACACGGCACCTATACGACTGTACCCAAGGGCAACCACGTAGCCGTTTTTGAGACAAGGATAACTCTATCACTAACCAAACCAGTGGTAGCAGTTGGCATCTGAGTCAGATGACCGCCTGTATTACTTGGGATAAATGCAGGGGGTACCTCTTGAGTTAATAGCCAACAAACATTGGCGAATCAAAAGGTTCAGCCGGCCTCCGCCGCCTGGTACCTTTACTACTCAAGCAGGAGTGACGGCGACTGAGTAACACCAAAGTTAACTCATAGTCACTCTCTCAAACTTAGTATGGAGCCTAAAAGGTATGAGTCGTCCGCCTGTTTTTAGCAAACAGGGGCTCTCAACCACTACTCCTGCTAGGTTAACAACCTATGAGTTAAAAGCCAACAAACATTGGCGAATAAAGGGGAACAACCGGTACCCACCGCTTGATACCTCTACTACTCAGTTACTTGGCGACTAGGTAACAATCATGTTTACTTGGTTACTCCTTAAAAATTTAGTATGAAACTAAAAAGGTGTTCATACAGCACCTGTTCACACTAGATTAAATATGGCGGGAAACAGTCGGCCTAGACGGCCTAAAGTCTCTAGCCTAAAAGCATGACAAGTAGGAAACAACTTTCCTACTTGGTTAATTTTACAAATGACAGGACCGCCTGCCTAAAGGGGATCCAGTCTTTAAAATGGTTCGAATACCGATGTGATAAATGGCCGACTGATCGTCTAGCCTGGAAACAGACAACCAGTCGTCCAGGGGCATAGGCGGCGTGACTAACTATCCGTACCTGTCTGCAACTATCGGCCATGTAAAACAGTCGGTATAGTGTACAATTGGATATCAGAATATTCAATACTTAAACAAATTTGAAGCAAAACAAAAATATTCATTAAAAAGAAGCCAATCATTAAAGACCGGCAAAATATTCAGAGCCCCGGCCCCCTGACCGGGTAAATACAAACAAACGGCACGCAGGCCGTGGAAAGACGACATAAAGTTTAAGAAGGGGGCAGATCTTCAATATTAGCAGCTGCCGCCTGGTCAGCACTCTTCTTGCTGGACTCGGCTTCAGCTGCATCCTTCTTTGATGCATTACCCCCAAGCGGCACAAGCGCCACTACCGGATGCTCCTCCTCCTCCAACGCCTCTTCCTCAGCAGCCGCCAGGATCTCTTGATTATATCTATCAGAACACTGGCGGTACGTTTTTTCCCATGAGGCAAAGTCGGCATTGGGGAAGAGGCGGCCCCAAGTCATGCGCTGGATTTGAGCTGAGTCTTCCATCATCTCCCGGACCAGCTCTTTCTTTTCTTGCTCGGCCTTTTCCGAGAGCTCCTGAGTAAGAATCTTCTCCTGGGTCACCAGGCGTACCTTTACGCTCGCCAAGGATTTCTCCAAGGTTTCGTATGAGGACATCTTTTGGCGAAGAGGTCTCAGCTCGGCCTTGAGGTTGTTGATGGTCGCCTCCAGCTCGCTATTCCTCTTCTGGGCCGCCTCTAACTGAGCCCGGATAGCGGCGGTAGCCTGCGCCTGATAATAAAGAATATCAATGGTCAGAACTTCATTTTGGGCAATTTGAAACATTGCCTTATCACAGTCAGAAGCGGCCATAGCTTTTGCAGCCTTTACCTCTTTGTTCTTCCGGTCAAGCGGCTTGCGAAGGCCGTTCACTCGGAGCAGGGCCTAAGTAAAAAGGGGAACAGGCGTCAGTTTCACAACAAAAAAGAAAACAGGCGTCCTGGAATTCAAATAGTCAAAAATATGCTAAGTTTACCTCAGCAAGGACCCCTGCAATCCCGTCTAGGTCAAGGGTGCCGACACCCCTGACCGCCTCCCTTTCAGCTGGAGGAACGGCTTTGATCATAGACTTGGCCACTTCGACCAAGTCAGGCTCCTGAGGGCCGGATGCATCAAGCATAAACAAACGGATTAGACCTAGTAAAGGAGGGAGCAAGTCTAAAATTTACAAGGACAATTTCATACTTCTAGGTGGCCCAGCTGGAGTTTTAGAAGAAGTGGCCGGCTGTTTCTCAGCCGCCACATGTTTCCTGGCAGAACCAGGAGAGCTCGCAACAGTCGTCTTCCGGGCCTTGGGGTCCGGCTGTTGGGAAGAAGAAGCTCTTGGAGCGCCCGTCTAAAAAAGAAGAAAAGAGTCAGTATATGCATAAACACAACTCCAAAAAGAGGGTGAAAGGTTCGAAGCCCACCAAGGGTGCCCCCTTGTTGGGGGAGTCGGTTGAAGAATTTTGCATGATGGAGGCCCGCAACATGGCCGCCGCAGTCTTGGAGGCGGTAATTTTGCTCATGGCGTCCGCTGCAAAAACAAATAGCAAAGTTAATAAAAGTCATAACAAGAAATGCACGGAACAACAGAGTATTCGACAGGCCGGCTACCTCTTGAGCACCGACTACTGAGGCCACAGGCGGCCAAAAAGTACTCGTCGTAGAGCCATTTGAAGCTCGGGACGCAGTGCAGGGGTACTTGCTCTCGTACCCCTGAAGTAGAGTTCACCTTCGACTCTACTTTGAAGAGTCCTTTATCTAGGATCTCTTTCTTAGCCTTGGGGGGAACAGGCGGCATGCTGCGGCCGCCTGCAAGAAGGGGCGGATTCCTGTTCCACCTGTTGAAGCGCTTGTTCAGCTCTGTGTCTGAACTCTCAATGATAAGGAAGGTGCTCCGCCAGTCCTTCCATTTGTTTTCTTTACCTCTCGTCATGAGGTAGCCCCTGTGGCTCGTCAATTGATACCAGCCGGTACCGCCTGCCTTAGGGGTCCGACTGAGGTAGTTCATGTGGGCGAAAGCCTCGAAGTTCGGCTCCACCCCGTGCAGTTCGCACCCGGCCACATATCCGAGTACGTTGACCCAGGAGTTCGGGGCTAACTGCCATAACCCTACCTCATACCCATCCAAGATCCGCTGAACAGCCGGATGTAGTGGGAAGTGCAGCCCAGCCTTGATGGCCGCCTCGTAGCAGCCAAAGCAGGCGCCATCATAACTGGTACCAGCCGGCCAGACGACTGTGTCTTCTGGATCCGGCACGAACACTAAAAAGTCGGGGCCCATTGTGTGGTTTGCGATAAAGCTCTCCACTTTCTCTTGCATGGCTGTGATCCGGCCCCGAGGTACCGTGCAGTAGTAGGGGGTATTTTGCTCTCGGTGAGAGGCGGATGGCTCCGCCCAATCGTCCCCCTTCTCAACTGCGTGAGAAAGCCTCGCCTCTTGTAGGCGACTGTTTTTCTCTTCTGTGTCCAGAGAAGCATGGCCAGAAGAGCTAGACTCGGAATCGTCCTCTGACGAGTCCGAAGAGGACGACTCCTCCCCTCTCCCGGAGGGGCCCGCCTCCTCTCCTTTAAAAGGAGCAGGAGAGAATGTAGAATTGTCAACTGTAAAATGGGAAGGGGTCACTTTGACTCCTCCCTCAGAACTGCCGGCTTTCAACCCGCTTTGTTTCACTTCCACATCTGGCGCCTGGTCAGATGTTTCACTAATCGGCACCCTGTGGGAGGAACCGTCTGAGTTTGAGATCCTGGCAGTCTTTTTTGTTCTGGCCATCATGCTCTGCATAGACACAGATACAGTCGGACTTTGTATAAAGGGCAAAGATGGGTCCAGAAAAGGGCAGGCGGCACTCCTAGTCCTAGATTCAGTCGTCCCCGGTGACCGGCTGATCACTAACCTAGGTCGTGTCGTGTGCTTCCGTGGTGCCATTTCAAAAAAGAATAAAGTAAAGAGAAAATTAAGAGTAAGAGAACCGATGGTTACCTGAACGAGTGACGATTGATGAAGTTCTGAAAATCCTTTGTAGTCGGCTTGTCAGAGTAGGCGGTAGGCAGAAAGGGTCTCTCGGCCTCTCGCCGAGTGACACCTGTAGCAGGTCGTCGCCTGTTACAGGGCGATACCTGTCACAGGTAACACGTGACCAGTCACGTGCCACCTGTGAGGGGCAAATGATTAGGGGATTTTTCTCCCACCAATCGGAATGCTCCACGTGGGCCAATCTGGTCCTGCCAAGTGTTCCCCAGTTGGACCTCTCAGGGCTTGCCACGTGGCACACGCTTATTCGTCCGCCTTGGACCTATTATGTCATGACACGTGGCATACTCCATGCCTAATGGAGAAGTCGGCCACCCAGGCCCAACTTCCGAGGGAAGCCCAATCAGCCCAAGGTTAACCTAAACCTAGATTGGCACGTTTCCCGAGGTTATAAATACCTCCCTTAATCCTCATTAAGGGAGATTACGCAAATTACACACATTAAACTCTCTCACCTAGAGAGACCCAATCACTTTAATTTCCGCATTAATTACTCCTTAATCAAGTACTAACTTGACCGTCGGAGGCGGATCTCCAATCATCCGGAGCATCCGTTTGTTTTGCAGGTACAGGCGTCCGGTTCCAGTCTCGGAATTGTAACTCTCCCGCAGGACATCAGAAAACCCCGAAACAAGTCCCATTAACAAAATCTATAGTTGTCTGAATAAGATTTTGTTTCCCTTATCATCTATTAATCAAACTTTGATTTTTCCTTTTCTTATGATCTTCTAGAGCGTAATTTTTATTGCTATTCGCGAGAAGTGATGGAGGGTAGTATCCGAATTGGGTTGAAATTTGTTGTGAAATAGAACTACAGGACTTGAATTACAATCTTGGGTTGATTATTCCAGTTTTAGGTGAGTTGTATCTTAGAATTTTACTACAATTAAATAGATTCTACGAATGCTCATTTGGACCCTTTTCTTTTTATTTTAGCATGGTGGCATTTTGAGGTATTTGGGGAACTAAATTATCTACTTTGCAACTTATATACTGTTATAGCTGGACGATAAACTGAATGAATTGTAGTAGCGTAATAATAAGTTTGGGGAATGCTTTGGGTCTGATATTCCTGTTTGTCTGTCATATGGTTGGTTCCTTTTGGCAATAGGACATTAATAAAAAACCTCTATTTTGGCATTAAATCATCAAAAATACATATAAGTAGGCATTCATGTTGATTTATAATAGGCTGATGAATAATATATGTTTCCAGGTTCTCCTTCAGGAATTTGAGTGCATTAAATTTTAACCTGCCTGACCTAACTCGTGCTTCTACTGTATATATATGTAGTATGAAATTTGGTTTTTTGCTGTTTTCAATCTGATTTCTTCCTTCTGCTTTCAGGCAGTTCCTCCTGTGATACATCGTGACATTAAATCTTCCAACATTTTGTTGGATCAGTCAATGAAAGCTAGGGTATGTACATTGTTATCACTTAAATCTCCTGTGATACTCTAGAGTTAGCTTGAATCCTTCCCCTACAATGGACATCAATGCTGCCATCGGCAATGAGGACACCAGCTTGGGTAGGGAGATGGCATTTGATACTACAAAGACAAACACCATTGCCACCAATGTCACTGTGCTCTGCTCTGCATCAGTTTTGCATTCTTGCCACCCTTGAAGTCCTGAGTTCTATTAGTTTTTGTATAATGTCAGACAACATATGTTAGTGTTTATATGTCCAAAAATATATATGTTAGTGTTTATATGTCCATTTTTTTTTTAGTTTTTTAAAGTGTCATATTACAAGTTATTGAGGCAAATATATGTGTTTTATGTATATTATGATTATATATAAGTTTTGGTACAATTTAAGTGAAAAAAATGCAAAAATGCAAAAAAAAAAGAAAAAAATTAATTTTTTGGGGCACTTTTGCCACCGGGTCAGTGTGAAAACCGGTGGGAAATGTTATAGTTTTGCCACCGGTTCACTTGAAAACCGGTGGGAAAAGTGCTCATCTAAAACATAAATCAGAAGTTTTTGCCACCGGTTCACTCCAAAACCGGTGGGAAAAGTTGTTTTTGCCACCGGTTTAAAACCGGGGGCATATCTTTGAGGATTTACCACCCCCCAAATCAAGAACAGTTCAAAACCGGTGGGGAATGTGTGGTTTGAACCGGTAGGGATTGGGGTTTTTCGTCTAGTGATTGTTCCAATTGTTCCTAACATTGTTATTTCCTCCTTGGTGATATTGATTCCCATAGTTCCCTTGATTATTATGGTTATGGTTACCATAACCACCTTGTTGGTTGTAGTTACCTTGGGGATTTTGGTCCCTTTGATTCCTATTAGCCCATTGGTTTTGGTTTTGGTAATCATAATCATTTCCTGTTTGATTATAGGAATTTCCCCCTTGCCGTCTTTGATTAGGTAGTAGATATCTTTGATTGTCATTTCTAGGTCTATTATCATAAGACAAAGCATTGACATGTTCATTTTCAAGTTCATTACCATCCTAATATTGGGGTTGGGGTTGGGAATTATAAGTGCAAGAAGAAGTATCATGATCATATGAGCCATAATTTTTACAAAAGAGACACCCATTAGGAATATTATTAGAGGTAAAAGTATAAGGATTAGAACTCATACCTCTCCCCTTAGATTGGGAGGGATGTTCTTGGTGTGAAGAGGAAGATTCAAGCTTTGCTTTGATCGATGTCATCTTCTTGCCAAGGTTGCCGATTTGAGATGTCAAATTGTTGATAGCGTTGAGGTGAACGACGGAGTAAACCGCATTCCCACCTTTGCTTGAGGACTCCCTTTGTCCTTCTTGCCAATCCATATGATGCCTTACAACATCCTCATTGATCTCTATCACTTGCTCCTCCGGCTTGTTCATTATCAGGCCACCGGCTCCTGTATCCAAACTAGTCTTCCCTTGGGGGTTCAAGCCTCCATAAAAAATTTAAAGCACTCCCTTTGATATTATTTATACCTTTCCCATGCCTCATATATGGTTTCACTAGCTCTTTGTCGGAAGCCTTGGATCAAAGCCCTTGCTTCAGTCGTCTTCTTTTGAGAGTAGAATCTACCTAGGAAAGTCGTGGTGACTTCATCCCAAGTTCTCAAGGAATTGGGTCTCACCTCCTTTTCAATCCATTCAAGGGCTCTTCCTATTAGGGAGAAAGGAAATAGCTTTAGTCTCACAAAATCTTGAGTGACCCCATTCACCTTGATCGTGTTACAATATTTCTAAAACTCGTTCAAGTGTGCAAGAGGGCTCTCGTGCTTTGCTCCACTAAATTTCATCCTTTCAATCAAATTTATCATCGCGGGCCAGATCTCAAAGTCATTGGCCGGGGTGTTTGGGAGAGAAATCCCCCTTGAAGCTCTATAAGCTCCCGGAGTTCCCAACTCCTTTAAAGGCCTTTGTGGAGGTGGTGGTGGTTCACCCATTTAACTTGTTGTTCCTCGGAATTGAACTCTCTAGTTGGGGAAGTAGTCAAGGGCCTAAAACCGGCTCTCCTTCTCCTTCTATAAGTTTGTTCAATCTCTGGATCGTAACTACCAAAATCCTGTTATGGGTTCCGCGCATACACACTCAACAATTGCAATTAGTAACAAGGCTATTAGTGTAGCCAAAAAGAAACAAACTCTTTTTGTATTTTTCCTTTTATGGTGAACTAGACTCAAGCAATCATTTAGCAATTAACAACACCGTTCCTCGGCAACGGCGCCATTTTGATGGGCGTTAGAACAGCCACACATTCCACAATCATTCAAATACATTTATAAGCAAACATCTCACAAACCAAGCACAATGATAAGTAAAGTTCGGTCCACAAGAAACGGGATATAATTGCTAAAGATCTTAACACGCAAGCTAGTTCGAAGACTATTGTTGGTTGGGGGTTCGTCAAGTAGATAAACAAGATATTGTTCTAAATCAAGTAAATAAAAGCACTAGGGAGTGAGATCCACTCAACCATGGCAATCAAGCATATTGGGAGCAAATAGAGACAAGAGATAGCAAGGACTACATGTAAGACCAACCTCATGCAATTAAGAAAACAACTCACACTCCTAAACTTAGATTCTTCATTAGTTTAGCAATAGGAGATACGTAATTAAATTTGCAATAAGTAATGACATACTTTATCTACATTCCCATGTCAAATCAAGCATATCATGCCATCAAGCCCAAAATCAAGGGTAGCTACTCCTATCATAAAGAACTAACAAGCAATCTCATGAAATCAATTTAATCACAATTCAAACATCAATGCTTCTCCCAAAATCACTTAATTAACCATTAGGTTGAGTTTCACCCAACTCCTAGATAAGAGGACTACTCACAACTCATTGTGAGTAACATGCAAAGTTCCAAGTTAGGATTCTAGGTAATTCTAAAATTGGGGAAAGGTGATTCACTATGGATAAAATTAACATGCAACAACAATTTATCAAGATCAAGGGAGATTCAAGTGACTTGCAATAACAAAATAAAATCAAAAAATAAGTAGAGATAAGTGAAAGAAGTTACTAATTGAAGCTTCAAATGTTGAGTACAAATGCTGAAATTGTGAGAATAATCTTTAAAACTTGCTTCTACAATGATTAATTTGAGAGTTTCTAAACTAAAACTACCAAAGATGATTGTTGGTAACTAAGAGAAAGCTACTAAATACTATACTAAGACTACGGTCTTTAAAATGAGCCATAGGGGTAGTATTTATACTCCCCGAATTTCATAAGGAAATTCATTAAAAGTAACCCACATTCCCAGTCAGGAACACCTGCTCCTCCAACCAAGAGCGCCTGCTGCATAATCTTGCACGCCCGCTCCCCTGTTCTTCAACATGTGGCAGATTCAAGCTAACAGGGAGGAGCGCCCGCTGGGTGCGCACCCGCTCCTAATATTCTCATATGGAGGCAGTTTCAACTCGATATGTGAGGAGCGCCTGCTCCTATGAGGGTGCACGCTTGCTCCTCCCTACTTTAGAAAGTGGAAAATTGTGGTGCCAATATCGGGAGCACCCGTTCTGAAGGAACTGCACGCCCACTCCTGCCATACTCTAAAAGATGGCAAAATTGTGTAAACTTGGTAAGAGCACCCGCTCCTGAGGAGTTGCATGCCCGCTCCTCCAAGAGCGGCCTCTCACTCTTCATTCTTACTCCATCTTAAACCCTTCAAGAGCTATTCTTGCGGTAAAACTTCACGTACACCTGAAAGTCAAGTACATAAGGAGGGCAAAGCCAAAATACAAGATTTTTATACACAAAGGGGTTAGAAAAGGGGGAAAAGATTACAAAACTGGGTTAAAATCACCACAATAAGTGGTGAAATAAACCACTCATCAGTCACGCGGAGGAGGTGCGCGCTCAGGCAGGTGGGAAGCGCGCCCGCACCACTAGAGTAAGGGACTTTTCCTTGTGTGCTCTTGATGTAGGTGGTGCGCTCCTCTTGATCGCCATTAGGTATGGAAATCCCGAAATGGAGTTTACAGTGGGTTCAACACCATGTTTTCATGCTAGTGCAATCCTCATTTCTTGAAGCTAGTCATTCAATGCCTTATGACCAATGTAAGAGCTTCCACCTTGCACTTTGAGCATCCTCCAACCCAAGAAATTATCATGAGGGGTCCCAAGCTTCACCTTATACCTACAAACAAAGAAAGGAGAACAAAAGGAGAAAACACAATAAAATCTACGAAAATAGAAGAAAAACTGAAATAAACAAGAAAGAGATAAACTAGAGAATAAGAGATCAAAACTAAGAGAAAAGATAGAATGAAAGCTATCAGAGCAACTAAATTCATTCTAAAATAACGTCGTTTGAGTGCCATAAATGAAACTCATCAGGCATGTTACAATTTGTACTTCTAAACTACTAAATTACAAAAAATCGAAGTGCGGCTGACACCACATGCATTTTTGCCCTGCTCCATTGAAGTAATTTCGGGTTTCACTTGTTAATTAGTAAGTAAATTAATACGGCCATCAGGAGGACCACTAACCCTATAATGTACATGAAGTACACCCTTATCATCCTCATGTCTTCTTCAAAGGTGAAGATAGGTTGATCTTTTTGGTTATTTTGGAACATAGTGGTCGAATTAATGGTGATTTTTCTTGGTTTTTTCGGGTAAGAAGGAAGATAGAAGGAGATAAGAAATAAGTGGTGAGTGGAGATTTGGATAAGGGTAATCTTCTTCTTATAGTAAAAAGTGTGTACATCATACTGTATTATTATACGTATATGTATGACAATCGTATAGTATAAACGTACAGCATTTTGTCTCGCTAGGGAAATGTGTCATTTTTTATGGAGCTATAAACAAGCATTGTTTGACCCTCCAAAGTATGATGAGTGTATTAGTATTTTCATTAAGAGTGTCAGAGTGTTTTTTTTTATCTAGTAATTTTTACGACCTGTGCACAATACTCGAATTTGGTCAGCTTACATATAAAGTCAACTACTCCAAAAACTAACACCCAACAAAAAGCAAGTAGGGAAATGACAAATATTCCTTTTCCTGCAATAAAGATTGTCACCCCAAAAGATACTACACATTGTAGTGCTAAAAGAGCCTCATTTGATTTAAACTTTTTACCACTATGAGTCGCAGAGTAAGAAAATACTATCTTTTTTTGTTATCCCACAATTAATATTGGATCGGATAAACTTCAATACGGGTCAATTATATCAATATTTATCTAACATGATAAATATGTGGACAAGAGTGATTTGCGGGACAATTGGTGCTTAATAATTAAGAGTGTTCCGTATTATGGAGCATGCATACTCTTAAGTATAGTGGAGTATTCACTCCTTTAGTGTATTGGAGTATTTCACTCCTGTGTTTTTTTGTTTTGAATCCTGTATGCTCAGCGTAGAAGTAGGATCTTGTTCATTTATTTCTATTTTTTTTTATATCTTGCTTATCTCGGTCTAGTTTTGTACTATTTTGTCAATTTTTTGATATATAATCGTCAATAGTGAAATAATACGACCCTAATAAATATAAATTTGAGTTTTAATAGAATAAGACAAGATAAAATTTTACACTTTTTAAGGTTGTCTAATTAAGGGTGTGGTTCCTGAATACTTGAGATATATTTTAACCTTGACCATGTTGTATGACTTTACATAGTATATTTTAACCTTGACCATGCCAACATTATGTTGTATGACTTTACATAATATATTTTACCCTTGACCGCGTCAACATTATGTTGTGTGACTTTACATAGTATATATATATATCAGGTAATCTACATTACTTTATACCCCACCTTTATTAAAAAGGGGCATTATTTTCCATTGTTTGTAATTCTTTTGTTTCATAAGATTTTGTCGTATGATTAGATGTCCTTTTTAAAATTTATATGTAAGATCTAATAAGGGTAAAAGTTAATTTCTTAGGAATATATGTCAAAGGTATAAGCTCTGAAAATATTTTTTCCGGCCCTCTAGTATTGTAACCTTATGCCTTCGAGTAAATTTCAGAGCTGATATCTTTAGGGGGATGTTTATTTTATAAGTGTAGTTTCAGTACCTTGTGAGTGTAATGAATTATGAGGTTCATGAATAATCACTTAAGTGGTTTAGGTACTCTGTCATATGTATACAACAAGAGTATTTTTGGGTTTTATCACACACACACACACACACATATATATATATTTAGAACTTTTCTACTATATGATCGTTAGAGTCCAATTTAGTTATGGTTTTCTTTATTTTATCAGTTTACGTTTCTTAAAACAGATTAACTAATTTGTTACATATAAAACAAAAGAATTTAATAAAAAAAGTTTTTCATTATTACCAAAATCTAGATATTTACAATCTTAATCCTTTAATTATTTTCATATTATTTCATATCCTTTATTTATTTGCAAATTAAACCTTTTCTATTCCTATAAATACCCCCCTAATTTTCATATTTCAACACACCAAAAAATCCTACAAAACCTCTCTCTAGAAATTCTCTCTAAAAAAATCCTTCTCTAATCTCTTGCTTTAGTTAAAATCTTTCTAATTTAGTTTTACTTTAAGTTATTAGCTTATAAAAAAATCATCTAGTTAAACTACTATTTCTATCTTTAATTAAGTATTTATTATCTCTAATTCCTATTAAAAAAAAAAAAAAAAAGTAACCACAAAAAATATTTTTCTTTAAGTTCAAGTATTATTGTTATTTCTTATCTTTGTTTAAACAAAAAAGATTGGTTTAATTGCTTTAGTATTCTTATTCCATATTAAAATAAACCAAAAAAAAATAGTTTATTTCTTAAGATCTAGATTTAACTTTCAAGAATTAACTCAGTTTATTTTCTTTAATTAAAACTCCAAAAAAGAAGTTCATTAGCTTTATATTCACTTGGTTCTTTTAATATCACAAAAGTTACAAAAAAAAGATCACTTAGCCTTATCTTAATTCACTTTAATTAGAGTAATCTCATCCTTGAATTTGGTAAGACCAAGGTGTTATTTGAAATTAGCTACATCTAACTTAAGGTACTATTCTCTTTCCTTTCTCAATTTTCTTAACTATTATTATCATACTAACTAATGTGTTTGTTTTTATGTGATATTACCAACAGGAGTAATGGCGATATTAGGTGCTAAATTAGCCTTAAATCTTTTATTATTCACCGTTAAAAAGCCAAGCCTATTGGTGAGGTGATAAAAATTGGAGAGGAGTGTTCGGAGTTGATGCATTTGCATTTTAGCATCATTCATGAATCTAATAATATTTATTAGTATGAATAACACTCCTAAGATTTTCTTTTATGTTAATTATGTGTTTAAGTCAAGAGGTTTAAACAAGTTTTTTTATTATATATATGCAAAAAAAAAAAAACATCTGAAGGCAAAGAACAGTTTGCAATACCTACGAAAATCACTAATTTAGCACTTCTTAGGGTTGGAATCAGCTTCTGATCCCTTCAAACGAATTAAAGATCTTTTCAAGAGCCTTCCAACCGCACCTCACAATAATTTTTATGATTTTTTTTATAATTCTTAATTATTATTTTCGTTTAGGCTGTCGTAGCAAGGAAAACAGCTCATTTTTTTTTCTTTTTAATTCTTTTGTCCCTTTAAAAAAATATTAAAATTTCATTAAATTTTTTTAAGATGTCATGGAACCTATACTACACTATGTTATGTAATTTTAACTTATAAGTTTTTATTGCTAAGTGATTTTATTTAATTTTAACTTCATCTAAAGATGACTTTAGAAATAAAAGAAATCTTAAGGAGCTTTAGTTTTATCTAAAGATGACTTCAAAAATAAAAGAGTTTTTTAGTATTTTAACTTTATCTTAAGATTATTTTAGAAACAAAAGAGTTTTAAGAAAAATTAATTTTATTTTAAGATGACTTCATAAATAAAAGATGTTTTAAGAAACTTTAATTTTATTTTAAGACAACTTTAGAAATAAAAAGTTTTTTATAAATTTTTTGAACACTTTATTTCAAGTCCTCTTGTAACACAAGAATGAATCATAACATTGCATGTTTGTTTAAACGACTAATGATATTTAATATAAGGTTATCGCCTCATTTCCAAACATGAGGTTAAGATTAATTATTTAGTTGTATAAAGTTGTAACAATTATCCATCTCCATAAAAATAAGCCTATATCCCATTATAATTCCCCAACGGATTAATTGACAATCAGATATGATTAAATAGTTTATTGTTCCCTTTTATTTGGAAGTAAGGCCTTGACGGGTGTCTTGTTTTATTTGGCCAATTCCATTAGCCTAAACACATAACCCTTAAAACATTACAAAAATTATCCTCAAGTGATTTTAAACCAAAAGTGAGATTATACAGTGAACCCTTATCATTTCACTCCAAAAAATACCTTGACCCACTAAAAAGTTGTTAATTGGGACACATTTGTTGAATTGTCTTGTTCAAAGGACATTTACTAATTGGGATGATTTGCCTCAACCAAGGTGGTTCATTTTACTTTTATGGGTGAATCAGTCAAAGATCACTAAAATTCCACTTACCAAAAAATGAAGCTTATGTTACCACCCAAATTAAAAAATCCAATGGAATTGGTGATTTAAGACATGACATTCGTCCGAACTACGATGGTTTTGATCTGTGAGTGGATTCAAATCCCACTATGATCGATACGTAGTGCAACTTCGGTGCTCAAATCTACCTTATATTAATTATTATATTCCCGTGACATAATTTCATTTTGTGTGAATAACATACCTAAAAAATTTGAATTTATTTATTAAACCTATGATAAACTCTTTTTTAAACAACGCAATAGTAAGAGCCCGTTCTTTAGAGCGGAAGAGAAGAAGAGTTTCAGACGTTCGATTTTCTTAACTTAAATTTTGAACCCAAGACTGTGCCTATCAATTTTTTTTATTTTTTTTATGGAGTTAGCAGTTAATTTTAAGTTTTATTTCTTGAAATTGACTGTTTTAAAATCCGTCCTTATGCGGGTAATAATATGGTGGTGACTCTAAGTTTTTCATTAAAAGTCTTATCAGACATCTAAGCGGAACCTCCATAGAGCAATTTATTGTCCACTAAAAATTAGGTACCACAGTGAGTTGAAACACACTGAAAAGGAGCCACTCTAAAGTGAAGATGAGTAAGTCCCATCCACTTGTAGGGAATTTTTTCGACCACTTTCGAGCCCTACACGTGGGTCATGTTTTTAAGCATGGCGGCACTCCTAGGAAAAGAATGTTGAGAAAAAGAGTCGTCAACAAGTTTTAAGAACTTGTAAACCGTTCACGAGTGTGAAGGTTACACCCCATTCACAATCATGTAAATTGCCAACTCCATAGTGGTCCGGAACCATGACTGGATGTTTGGGGACGATGGTACGAATTTGACCTAAGAGAAGTCAAACCCGCCCTAAATAGGCCTCTACTTGATTCTTTTGATGTTCATGCGCGTTTTTCGATCAACATACATACATCAAATTAACCCTAAACCTGTTTAATCTACGTTGGTTAATTTTTAATGCACAATCAAATCTAGTGTTGGTGATCATTTGAATTAGAATCATGTTAACCTAAAATCAAATTTTTAATTATCTTATTAGGCATGGTTTCAAGTACAAATCTCTTTAAACCTGCAAGAAAGGGGCGTGATCAAGCAATAATAATAAATCATGAATAAACAAGCAACATATGGTTAATATAACAATCAATATCTTCGAAACATCGTTAGTAGTAAGATCCTAGACATAATACTAAACAGAGTAATAACTATCCTACCATGGCACTAATAACAAAATCAAAGCATTATCCTAAGCATGACGCTAGGAATTAACATCACATTATAAACATGATTTCTACTCCAAAATCGAAAGGATAATATAAAGGGTATTAAATTACTCACTTTAATGCCTCAACCTTCTTGCTATTAAAACAATACACATGTTAGTAAACTTTAAGAAAGTTAAATCAATAAATTAAATAATTAAATATGAGTTGAAATATAGATTTGGGACCAAACCCTTAGAACTATCAACCTTTCACGTCGAGGTCGAAGGCAACGCCGAGTAAGGCTTGGAGTATACGAATTTCGCGAAGGAGGTATTGTGACTGATTTGGGGTGTTTAGGCTGAGAGCATTGGTTCATGAATTCTAGAGAATTATAGGATGATGAGATTTTTGAGGCTAATTATCGACGGTTATTGCTTAGGATTATGATGGTTGTTGATTAAGATTATGGGGTCGAAGATGATTTGAAAACGGGAAAAATGACCTCTATTTATAAGAAAAAAGAGAGTCTGGACGATCAGAAAAGACCAGAAGTTCTAAATAAAATAGAACAACTTTTGACGCGACGCGACAGGGTTGTGTCGCGTCAGGACTGTCGTTGTGCAATGGTCCTGGCATTGCGCGCTTGTCCTAAAAGATATTAAAGTTGTACGGATTTTGATTTCTAATGGAATTGTGTTTACAGAAAGTATCAGAACGTCTTCGTATTCGAATAGAACGAGAATTATTTTATGAAAAGTTTTATTTAATCTTCAACTTCTTTGATCTTTATCTTTTCAGAAAGGATAAATTAGATTCTTCTAGAGGGTTCTAGAAGTTCCTAACTGATTTAGGATTGGGAATATGATCATACAGGGCCTAAATAAGATATTTGGGACTCCATATAATCATTGGGTCGTAGCTAAGGTGGACCTAGGCTTGGTTTGGACTCGATTTAGTATTTTGGCCATAATGTATTCATTTTAAGTCGGATTTAGGCTTATAATATATCGTTGGAAAGTTCTTTTCAAGACTCATCCAACTAAACAATAATAATACTGAGATTATGGACCAAAATAATTTATTTATGACGTTTTTATGACTTAAACACGAAATGAATGATTTTTAAGGACACGAAATGAATGATTTTGGGTTTAAAGGTACGAAATGAATAATTTTTTATTAAAACATTTTATGAAAGGTTAGGAATATGGTCAAGGCTTAAGGAAACTTCACGTGACTCTTCAACTCCTAACCGAACTCGTCAAACAAAGACATGAAAGGTACTCATCACTAGGTTTGGTTTTGGGGGAGACACAATCAGTTGTCTACAGAACCCCCCACTTTGACTAAGTTTGGAGAAACTTAAGTTTTGAAAAAAAAAAGTAAAAGTTGATAGGGACGGAGGATCATTCAGAATGTTCTGCGATCCTAAGTCATCTTTTTAACGCCGATACTTGCAGAAAGCGTCAGTTTTACAAATAAAGCAGTTAAGGGGAAAAAAACGCGTATCTGGGTTTGTCGAGCACATGTCTCTGGGTGACATTTTGTTGAATAAAAGTTATTTTGTTTGACAACCTCCATATTCTCAAGGAGCGCTGTCGAAGACTGCTACGCTTCGAGCCATCTTCTCAAATTGGGTGACAACCTCCACAATCTTAGGGAGCGCTGTCGAAGACCGCTACGCTTCGAGCCCTCTTCTTAAATTGGGTGACAACCTCCACATTCTTAGGGAGCGCTGCCGAAGACCACTACGCTTCGAGTTATCTTCTCATATCTTCTCGTCTTCACGCTTTGGAAGTGATAGTTTCTCACGCTTTGGAAAACCTATAATAAAACCGTACTCTTCAAGATTTTATTGAGCTCAAACTGATTTCCGTAGAAATCTTCCTCCAATGGTTATATCTCGCCTGGAGAGTCCTGTCGAACCATCTTTGAAGAATTATGATCGTAATCAAGCCAATCACTTCTCAATGTGATCGTAATCAGGTCGATCACTTCTCAATGTGATCGTAATCGGGCCAATCACTTCTCAATGGGATCGTAATCGGGCCGATCACTGCTCAAAGGTGTTCAATCATTATATTATCAAAATGTGATCGTCATCAGGCCGATCATCCATCAAATGTTATCGTAATCGGGTCGATCTCTTAATCAAGTGTGTTCTAATCAGATATGATCGTAATCGGGCCAACCGTCTATCAAATATAATCGTAATCGGGCTGATCATCTATCAAATGTGACTGTAATCGGGCCGATCACTAATCAAGATTTTTTATAAACCGCTCATTAATCGCTCATCACGAGGATTTAGGTAAAAATCAATTTCTCATTGCGAGGTTCAAGTAGATAATCACCATTCTACAAGACTCAAAAAGCTGACGTGGCCACATCACGTTTTATTGTGTGGCGACTGGACCACCACGACGCGTCAGGTTGTATCACTTTACCACCACGACGCGTCAGGTTGTATCACGCCGTGATTATTCTTTTGCGTCGCGCTGGAATCGAGATCAACATTTTTAAACGCCTTCTTCTTTCTCTTTCTAGTTTTATTTCTTCGTCGTTGTTCGCGTTTCACTTATACTTAAATTTGCTCGTTCTCACTCGTTTTTGCACCAAATTGCTTCAAACTTGTTGCAAATCTTCACATTTTCGATTGCTTACACCGATCCATGTAAGTTTTCTTGAATTAATTTCATATTTGGCTGGAATTTGGTGATTTTTGTGCGAAAAAACCCCAAAAATTGATTTGGGTTTTTCTTGTTGGTTGATTTTTGTTGAAATTCTTGTCATGAATTTGCTTATATATAAATATATGTTAGTTTGTGAGCAATTTGAGAAGATGATTGCTTGATTTGGTGAAGGAATGAGCAATTTTCCATTGTTGAACACTCTTAGTTCGTGAGTACAATGTGGCTTGTTCTTCATGATTTTTTTTTATTCTTTGCTCTTGAAATATTGCAATAATTGTTGTAGACTTTGCAAAAAATCACTTTAGCATGCATTTGTGTTATTTTTGTGAGAATTGAAATCATGCTCTGTTTTGCATTTTTATTACTCTGTTTTGACGAACATAGTATCATGCGGCTAGGCGAACTTAGATACTTTTTGAACATTAATTTATTATTGTTGTATTAAAATAGTATGCCTCTTGTTGTGTTTGCGGTTCTGGTTCGCGCTCTCAGTCTACACATCGAGAAGAGTGGCCTCCAGATTGATGATATTTGCAATAAAAATTATCCTCCCTCATAAGGGATTCAAACTCCTTTGGTTCGAGAGGTTTGACCATACCCCTGCTACGGAGCATGTCAAAAACTTGCTCATAAGTGGTGCCTATAGGTGTGTAAACCTTTCTATTATTTTTCTCTTGTAGCTTTATAGCGTTGAAAATAAATGGCTTGCTTCCTTCCAGCAGTATTTAGTCCACAAGAGGAAGAAGAAGGGTCACACATCCTTTTAAGAACAAATTGGCTTACAAGTTTCACTACTCGTTTAAAAAGATTTTGATCTTCATCGAAGGCTATTTGGAGAGAATTATGGAGCCCGGAAATGTCATCTTTGGTCCATTAGGGAGGTTAGCAATGTTTTCATTGGTAGCCTCGCCTTGGAATTCGGTCATGGCATCGAAGAAAACCTCCTCTTCTTCTTTAATGGCAGCAACTTCTTCCATGCAAGGTTCTTCGTCAGGTTTAATGAGGAGTGATGGATCAAAAGGGGTTTGATCCTCATAAATGGCCAATGCATCAGAAAGTGGAGAACTGTTGACACTTGGCTTTTTGCCGGCATGAGGCACGGGAAGTTTGTTGTTATCAATCAAATATTGGATGGCTTCCTTTAGTATCCAACAACTCTAACTAGTGTGACCCCTAGGAGTAACTAATCCCTTGGCATGGAGACGATCGAAGGCGATGTCATAATTCATCCCAATAGGGGTGAACTCTTTCATTTGTTGCCTTCTTGGACCTTGATTGTCCATAGCTAAGACATCGTTAAGATCGTAGGTGCTAACATTGTTACTAGAGTGGGTGACTTTGGAAGAAGAAGGATTGTCGATCTTTTTTCCTTTCCCGCCATTGTTGTTACTATTGTTAGCAGCTTTCTATTTCATAAGGTCATCTTCAATTTCAATGCCTATGTTATAGACAGCCTTGAAAGTGTTTAAATTGCATTGATATTTTAGATGCCTTTGGTACTTCTCTTAGAGATTTTTGATGAACATTCTCACGGATTCTTTTTCACTTGGAACTTCAATCATTCTAGCAGAAGTTTCTTTCCACCTGTTGTAAAATGCAATGAAGCCCTCATTTCCCTTTTTATTAAGGATCTCGAGCTCTCTATGATCAGTTTCTACTTGGACATTACACTTGTACCTGTCAATGAAAGCATGTGTAATACTATCCCAAGTAGCAATTTTCTCAAAACCTATAGAGAAGAATCATTGTTGGCATGCTGGTTTCAAGGAAAGTGATAAAAGTGAGGGAAAGATTTTCTTATCAATCCCTTTGATATCCATGATTGTCTCAAAAGCCTTTAAGTGGAAGTAAGGATCGTCAGTGGCTTTGAACTTAGGGATGTCATTGGCTGAGAACTTGTGCGGAAGAAGATCTTTGTCCAATGAGAGTTCCTTAAAGCTTATGTCGAGGTACTTATAGTCATTAGAGACTTGACTTAGGCCCTATTGGATGCATTTCATTGTCTCAGGTAGAACATATTTGTTTGACCCTCTCCATTCGAGTGGCGATTCCTTTGACAAGATCGACAAGACCGTCCATGGTCTTTTGGAGTTTGTCAACGTCTTCTTGTTTGGCCGACATTGGTTTCCTTTTTCTTCGAACCGTATTATTGATGAAAATCTCTTGTATGTAGGATTTATCTAGAACTAAGCGCCCTTCTTTCCTCGACCAAACGCTGCAAAAATTATACCATTGACTCTTTAATGACTTGACTCTAATTGACTCGTATTTTATGGGTTTGAAAAGGCAAAAAATGGGTGTCTATTTTGGGGGAATCAAGTAGCAAAGACAAGATTTTCAAGACACATAGTTTATGATGGGAGGATACTATCTGACTTACCTCCCTAAAAAAATGACAAAAAACAATGCATGCAAGACTCTAAGCATGGTCATGGTGTGAAAGAAAGACATGTACAAAGTGTGTGCAAAGACTCGTGAGTGAAATTGATATTTACAAGACTCGTGTGATGACCATGGGATTAGACATGTGGTTAAACTCAAACAATACCAGGGAAAGTCCAAGTACGGGTATTAAACTGGTTAATCATCGTAGCAGTGGGACTCGATGCGAAGACTCGGAAAGCAACGACTGAACCATCGCATAACGATGGAACCGTCGCATGGCGTTGGTCCCATCGCGCAGCGCCAATGCTTGACGCGTTGCAATAGCAGCCCTCGTCACGTGCCACAAATTCGAGGTAATACACTAATATTGGAGCATTACAACGATCTGTTTTTTATCGTTCTTTCAAAGGTTTAAGCCTATAGTCTTCTAAGTCGAGCATATTCATTCGTTAAGTTCATATTAATCAACCAAATTAAATAAGAAAAGTCCTTTTAGTTCTTAGTAAGTATGTTTAGACTTATTTACAAGAAACAAGTCACCACAAGGGTTAGTTTAATAAAAAACAAAGGATGCACAAGTAGTCAAGTAGTCACAATATGATGCAATGACTTTTCCACCTAACCATGGCTCTAGATCTCTAAGGTCAAGGTTTTTGATGTTCAAGAGGGTCCATGGTTAAGAGTCCGGATGCATTGCACGGAAGTCTTACCTTAAAAGGGTTGGTGCGATGGACAGGACTCCGCAAGTTAGACTCAACTCTATGGTTAGGTGAATTCAACAAACTCGGATGTACCCATTATTGCGCGGAGCGTTTTTTAGGGTGGATGGAGCATGAATTCACAAGGGCTAAAACCATATGTAAAACACATATGGGTTCAGAAAGGTCGAAAAAAACTTAATCAGGAAGCAAAATCGTCGAGGCAGTTCTAGAATTGGGTGAAACAAGAAGGCTGGCGCAGAATCACCAGACACTGTCGTTGGACTGCAAAAACAAACGTCCGGCGATAGCCTTGTCACGGGGATAAGACTGTTGTCCGGCGTTGGTCACTGCCGCCACGTGACAGGTCTGACGCTCTGCGACAGTTTCGATTTTTGATTTTTTTTCCGATTTGTTGCAGCGTCTTTCCGATTTTAGTCGTGAAAAATATTTCCGGCCTTTCCTACGTGCATTTCCTACGTTCTGACGCATTACGGATGGTCTTTCTAATGCGTACCTTTTTATGCTTATGCCACAATGTTAATCAAAATTACACACATGAATATCAAGAACCTTTCAAGTCTCATCCACTCATTCTAATTAATTTCTAAACAAATTAGGTATTAATTTAGAAATCCTCCCCAGCGGAGTTACCAAAAACTAATGGGAATTTTTCCGACCTCTTTCGGGCCCTACACGTGGGTCATGTTTTTAAGCATGGCGGCTCTCCAAGGAAAAGAAGCTAGAGAAAAAGAGTCTCCAACAAGTTTAAGGAACTTGTAAACCGTTCGTGGGTGTGAAGGTTACACCCCATTACAATCACAAAGATTGATAACTCCATAATGGTTTGGAACCATGATTAGATGTTCGGGGATGATGATACGAATTTGACCTAAGAGAAGTCAAACCCGCCTAAATAGGCCTCTACTTGATTCTTTTAATGTTCATGTGTACTTTTCGATCAACATACATACATCAAATTAACTCAAAACCTGTTTAATCTACGTTGGTAATTAGTAAAGCACAATCAAATATAGTATTAGTGATCACTTGAATTAGAATCATATTAACCTAAAATCAAATTATTAATTATCTTATTAGACGTGATTTCAAGTACAAATTTCCTATAAACCTGCAAGAAAGGGGCGTGATCAAGCAATAACAATAAATCATGAATAATTAAGCTATATATGATTTATATAACAATCATTATCATCGAAACATCATTAGTAGTAAGATCCTAGGCATGATACTAAACAGGTTAATAAGGATCCTAGGATGTCACTAATAACAAAATCAAAGCATTATCCTAAGCATGATACTAGGAATTAACATAACATTATAAACATGATTTCTACTCCAAAATCGAAAGGATAATAAAAAGGGTATTAAATTACTCACTTTAATGCCTCAACCTTCTTGCTATTAAAACAATACACACGTTAGTAAACTTCAAGAAAGTTAAATTAATAAATTAAATAATTATATATGAATTGAAATATAGATTTGGGACCAAACCCTCAGAACTATCAACCTTTCACGTCAAGGTCGAAGACAACGTCGAGCATGGCTTGGAGTATTCGAATTTTGCGAAGGATGTATTGTGATTGATTTGGGTTGTTTAGGCTGAGAGCATTGGTTCAAGAATTCTAGAGAATTATGCGATAATGGGGTTTTTGAGACTAATTATCGATGA
This sequence comes from Chenopodium quinoa, assembly GCF_001683475.1. NCBI lineage: Eukaryota > Viridiplantae > Streptophyta > Magnoliopsida > Caryophyllales > Amaranthaceae > Chenopodium > Chenopodium quinoa. Next base: position 1,150,862 of record NW_018743252.1, read on the forward strand.
TTGTTGCTCAGAAATATGATGGTTGTTGATTAAGATTATGGGGGGTTAAAGCTGATTTGAAAACGGGGAAAACTACCTCTATTTATAAGAAAAAAGAGAGTCTGGACGATCAGAAAAGAGCAGAAGTTCTAAATAAAATAGAATAACTTTTGACACAACGCGACAGGGTTGTTGCGCCGTGTTGGGAGCTGACGCGCCACGTCAGCATTGTCGTTGTGCGATGGTCCCGGCGTCGCGTGCTGCTCCTAAAGATTATAAAGCCGTACAGATTTTGATTTCTAATGGAATTGTGTTTACAGAAGGTATCCGAACATCTTCGTATTTGAATAGATCGAGGATTATTTTATGAGGTTTTTTTTTCAATCTCGAACTTCTTTGATCTTTATGTTTTCCAAAAGGATAGATTAGAACCATCTAGAGGGTTCTAGAAGTTCCTAACTAATTTAGGATTGGAAATATGATCATATAGGGCCTAAATAAGATATTTGGGACTCCATATAATCATTGGGTCGTAGCTAAGGTTGACTTAGGCTCGGTTTAGTATTTTGACCATAACTTATTTGTTTTAAGTTAGATTTGGGCTTATTATTATTGTTGGAAAGCTCTTTTCAAGACCCATCCAACTAAACAATAATTGGACTGAGATTATGGTCCAAAATAATCTGGTTTGGATGTTTTTATGACTTGGACACGAAATGAATAATTTTGAAGGACACGAAATGAATATTTTGAATTAAAAAATTTTAGGAAAGGTTAGGAATATGGTTAAGGCTTAAGGAAACTTCACGTGACTATTCAACTCCTTACCGAACTCGTTAAACAAAGATGTGAAAGGTACTCACACTGGGTTTGGTTTTTGGGGAGACACAATCAAAAGTCTACACCACTCTAGACATCACAGTTCTAGGTGAATTGTCGACCTCATGAGGAGAGATGGACGATTCCAATTTATTTTTCAGTTCGTGCTTGAAAAAATAAAACAAGTTATGTATACAAAAAGGGAAGGAGAAAAGAAAAACAGGCGGTTACCTTTGTCCGAGTGAAAAACTTGAAAAACTTGTAATTTGAAGATCTTATGTGGTCAAGTCACCAGCACCAAAGAATTGACTGGCAAACTCAAGAAACTGGAAGAAAACCTTAAACACACGGCGGAGCTCTCAAAGATGGATTAAGAAAGTAATTAACTTTCTATCTCTATAAGCTCTGACTTATCTCTAGAATACATAAAAATCCAAAGTATTTTTATGAAGTTAAACCAGCCATATTTATTGGCAAATATATAGGGACAAATGGTAAAATCATCTTTCTCGCCCAAGAAACCAAACGTCTCCTTTTAAAAACCATAAACCCTAGAAGCTTGAGCGGTTATTAATCTGTTCCGTGAATAAAGGAAGGAAAGTCGAACCACATGCAAACGGTTTGTTAAAAGAAATGGCCCAATCAGCGAACTCAAATCGCCAAGCCCAAAAAATGAGAGAGACAGGTGTCCTGCCAAATACTAGGCATCACACAACGTTTGAATGACCTCAAAAAATGAAGCTCTACTAAACAGTAAATCGGACAGCCAAGTGCTTCCCAAAATCAAAAGGATGGTTAAGTCCGCCTAGCCTAAACGATTACACATGGCTTATCAGGCGCACAAACGGATGTGTACGAGTGCCTTTTCACAGGAGGAGGCCCATGTTGTACGAACCACCCCCTTTGAGGGGCAAATGTTTAGGGTTAAAATATCCCACCACGTGGTCCTATCCCATAGTGACACGTGGCCTAATAAATGGGCGACACGTGTCTCAATAAGGAAAAACCCATGGCAACATAAGAGCGCCTGAATTGAGATGTACAAAGCCTTTAATAATCAAGAGGCCCAATTTCCAAGAAATGCGTCCTAAACGGCGCCCCCCAATGGACACGTGTCCTCACTTGATTGCGTCGCCATTTAGCACCCACCATTCTAGGTGACTAAACCCTAGAAGGCATACATTCCCACCCCTATAAATACCCCAATCATTAATAATAGGAGGGGTGGATTGAGACACAACATTCAAGGCATACTAAATTGCTCCAACTTTCCTCTACTTTTTCTCTCTAAAATCCTTCATTTTCAGGTTACTAACTTGTCCGGCGGAGGCGAATATTTCGATACCGGATTATTCGTTGTTTTGCAGGAGTTTGCAGCCGTCCAAGTCAATTGAAGATCTGTGTCCCGAAGGAATCTCAAAAAAAAACCCCGAAACACTCCTCATGGTTCAATGCTTATTTTTTGTTTCTCGTCTCTTCTGTAACACCCTAGAAATTACTTTCCTTTCAAAATACCTGTTTTGCCCTTTTTAAAATACGAATTTGAAAGTTCTAAGACATTACCGCCACCGTGATAACGGCTAAGGCAATTATCAAAGACACACAGCGGAAGACTTGTTTTAAAAACTATTGAAAATAAAACTAACTTCAAAAGGCAACCAAACGAAAGTAAAGTCAAACCAAAGTCAAACAAAGTCAACCTAAAACTTGGAACCATTGTAGGCCCTTTAAAAACCAAACAAATACTTAAAACCATTGTGTAAGTCTCACAAGCAAATATATATAAAAATCAAAGCAAATAAACACATCATATCCTTATAGCAACTAAACAAGATTCGCTCTTCACTCATAACCATCATGAATACGCTTCATCACCTGAAAAGCTTCTCTTTACTTTGTCCCCGCTACTCGCAATTAGAAATGGATCGTCATAGGGCCAAGATAAAGACAAGGCCAAACAAACATACAAACACGCAATCAACAATTTTGGGTACATAATCGTAAACGGATCACACTAACATTCTTTCATCCTAGCATCACACAACTTACCTTATTGCACCTGTTTATAAGCATACAACATACAACACAATCAATAGATAATTAAATTACTTATTTAATTTGATTACACATCGAACAGGTTTCCCACCAAATCCCTGTCCCAAATAAATTGAGGTAAACTATTTCGGGAGCTAACTGGGTAGGCATAAATGTCACATGAAGTGACAGACGTCCTATATTTATATGAGTTAATTGTCATTCAATTGTTTGTAAAAGGGTTTCGTACGCTTTATTGCAGCTGAAAAACATAATGACCTACATTTGTTACCAAATGATGATAATGAAAGTCACATAGTATTATTGTTTGAGCGTGGAAATTCTTTTTCGAAATCAATTGTAAAAGTGTGATGAGTATCGGCTATTCAATAATAAAATTTTCGGTTTTTTAACCATATATCCCTGAGTTTTTTGTTTATTAATCATATACCCCTGAACTTTTTTAAATTCATCATATACCCCCGAGTTTTCACAAAATTACACTATATACCCTTGATGACTAATGATTGATAATTTCGTCAGTCATTAGGGTTAATTATGACCGAAAACCACCCTAAATACATTCCCCTACCCCCGAAGCATCCTACATTCCTTTTTTCCTACCCCCTAAAACACCCTAAATTTCCTTTTCTTATCATCCAAATCAATCATATGGATATGGTTATGGAGAATTGGAGTGGTTTCGGAGGTTAGAGGAAGGAGAGGAGTGGTTTCGGGGATGGGGAGAAAGATCTAAGGTGGTTTCGATGCATAATTAACCAAATTTCACTCATCTTACTGACATTAGGGGTATATGGTGAATTTGAAAATTTTCAGGGGTATATGATGAATTAACAAAAAACTCAAGGATATATGGCGAAAAATCCGTATAAATTTTTTTAAAAAAAAAAATCAATGGTCTAAAACTTGTTCTATAAATGATTTTTTTTATTAATCAAGATTTCGAGCTTAATTAAGAAGAAGAGTTTAGAGGGAGGTAGGGAGTTACATGGTTGTACATCCTCATCATTCTCATTGTATTAAGTATTTTCATTTCAATTAATACATTATATATTTTAAATTAGTTGATTTAGGAAATTAATTTTTCAACTTCTTAAATTTGTAATTTGTTATGTGTAAGGAAATATTCTTCCTCATATACATGTACCTAACTTGACTATTGCAAATATGGAGGAAAAATTATTAATCATTTACATCGTGATATTCAGTATTTTTTATATATTGACGATGATGGATATGTGACGATGAAGGATATATGAAGTCATTCATATTTGTTTTGTTTAAATAATTTATTTTCATATTTTTTATAATATATATAAGTCATTAGTATTGTTATATTCTACTTTGTATTTATTGTTTAGAGGGTATAGTAATGATCACTCCATCTGTTTTTAAACAATTGCTCCAATTTTAATTTCCAACCATTTTTAAATACTTGCTCCATTTCCTTATTTGAAAAGCTTTTACTATATTTAATTCATCTCTCTCAACTAGTAGACCCAATATAAATCATATTTTTTTTAATTTCATATTTTCTTTCATCCAATTCTCTCAACTATTTTTGCTTTTTATAATTTTGTATTCTTCCACCTACCCCACTACCTCCATATTTTTACAAATTTCTCCAATTTCTCCTAGAACTCGGCACATGAAAAAATAAAGCAAGTATTTAAAAAGGAAGAGAGTATATATAATTATATCATATATGTTGTATGAAATAAAAAAAAAATATTTGTATATATATATGCTAAAAAAATAATTGTTATATATGTTTTCAGGCAATTAATCAAATTTGTTGTCCTTTTTTTTTTTTTTTGTATGAGAAGATAAAGTTATATGGATCCATATCGTCAATTCCGATACTAAGAAGTGAGTATTTAGAATTAATGTTGATTCATTAATTCTAATAAAAAGTTCAAATTGGGACATACATTTTGTTTTTGTTGGCTTTTTTTTTTATCATATATTGCATAACTAATCTACAACGTATAAATTGTTTTAGGAAGTTTGGCTTAACTAGAAGGAATATAATTGTATTTTTGTTCTACAAGGCAAAAAAATTTGGAAAAAAAAAATAATAAAAAATAAAACCAAAAAAACCTAGTAACAAGAGATTTGAAGAATATTAGATTTGTAAGGGAAAAGAATTCAACTTTTCAGATTTGTTATGTTGGATTAGTCATGATTTAAGTATGGGAATAAGTTGTTTGTAATGGCATGTATAAAACTTTGAGTGTTATTTTGTCGTTGTTCATAGACTAGGCTTTTATGGGTTGTTGTTGTTGTTATTGTTAATATCGTGATTGTTATTATTAATTAATATTATTTACGAATATTATTGTTATTGTTATTATTATTATTGCTATTAATTTTGTATTTTTGGTTATTGTTAATGTTGTTGCTATTGTTTATATTAATTGTTATTATTATTATTGTTAATGTTGTTGCTATTGTTTATATTAATTGTTATTAATTTTTTTTTTATTACATTTATTGTCATTGTATTATTTTTGTATGTACTTATGTTGTCTGTTTTTTGTGTTTTTTTACTAAGGATTTGGATTTAAATACGGCGGTGATGCTATGAATTAAAGAGAAAATTTTCAAACCGACACGGTGTTTCTGACTCATAAAGCTGTTGTATGGACAAAAATAATTTCCCAACCAATTAGATTTCTATTCGTGATTGATGTAATGTGTTATTGAGAACTTAAGTAATGATGATATTTGTACTTTTTTTATTATTATTATTATTATTATTATTTCAAAAAAGACAAAGTCATACAACAAAATTAGTGGGAAGCCGAGATACAATTTGGGCCTCCACTCCTCTAGCTATAGCAAATCCTATTCTAGTGTAGATATGAGCAGCAGCACGTGCCCCAATGTCTTGAGTCTTCGAGAACTTCTGGATCCGCTTCAGCAATGCAACCGCCTCCTTTTCTAATTCCCCAAGTGTAGAGAAAGAGAAAGGAAGGAAACCATATCCAATTGCTCGACAACTGGATTTGTACTTGACCCGCTTCCGATGAGCCGCATCAGCCACAACCCGTCCAGGAACAAAGTCAGATAACCCAGACTGTGTCAAAGGAGAAGACCTTGTCAAGTCAACACAGACATCGCGACCAAGATCCCAAGAATAAAGTAACGCATCTGAAGGTCTGACGGCCCCGTCGTTCCCTCCAGACAACCCAATGTCAACCTCCTTTCTAGCTGAAATCCCAGATCAATAACAAACATCAACAAGGGTATCCCGCACAACATTATGCTGATGTTTAATACCCACTATACCAACACACGACGCCGTGTGATCACCAAAAAAATCCCCAGTAAAAACCCTTGAACAAGCAGAGCACGACGTCGAGACAGAGAACAATGGAACACCCAAGCGGTAACACAACACACATCGGTAAGTCTTTTCGTTCATCGTCTGATCCAACCCGGAAATAGGAACCGCCCGAAGCCAAGCAGAGGTGTGATCTCCCTACTGCGATTTCCACAATGCTGATTGACGAGGAGATAAAGAGATGGTGGATTTTGCAGAATCGGTAACCTTTGTGAAATATATATCTTCCAATTTCTTCATGAGTTTAGGGGCAGCGACCTCACTAGGATTACTCAAAATGTCATACTCCACCATTCTATTGAACAAGCTCAACGCATCCGCAAAGGCTCAACCAAGACCAACAACACCAGCATGCCGTAGAAGCCTTGTCTACAACCCATCAGACTATAACCGCGAAGCAAGAAAAGCATAATGATGAACATCACCTGCGGAATAAACACCAAGGATGCCATACGCAAAAGGCAAGGTGGCAAGCCGCCACTGCCAATCGCCAAACCCAGGCCCTGAAGCTGCAACGATACACTCCAAGGAAGATCGAAGAGCCTCGTCGAATGTGCGCTGAGCCACCTCAAAAGTACTAGGGGGACAAGTACGCAAAGCAAAGTAAAGTTTAGAAACTCAGGTACAAGCTCTAAGCAACAACAGCTCGCACTGAGGATCATCAATCTTAACAACCCTATCCATAAGCGCAATGGTCTTGGTCACCCTCTGCATCACAAGCTCACCTCCAAAACCGGAATCGGAACTAGCGGGACCACGAAACAAATTAACACCACGCAAGGGTCGAGCAATATTAGGTGGAAAAACACCCACAAGCCTGCTTCGAGGGTCTTCTGTAGGCCAGAAAAAAAAAAATTTATTGATAGGATCGAGGTCGTGATGTCGGTGTTGATTTGACAGGGTCTTCTCCTTTGACACAATCTGGGCTATCTGACTTTGTTCCTGGACGGTTTATAGCTGATGCGGCTCATCAGAAGTGGGTCAAATATGAATCTAGTTGTCGAGCAATTGGATATGAATTCCTTCCCTTCTCCTTTTCTTCACTTGGGGAATTAGACAAGGACACTGTTGCGTTGCTGAAGCGGGTTCAGAAGTTCTCCACGACTCAAGATGTTGGGGCACGAGCTGCTACTCATATTTTCACTAGGATAGGATTTGCTATAACTAGAGGAGTGGGGGCCCATATTGTATCTCGGCTTCCCACTAATTTATTGTAGGTTGTATGACTTTGTTTGTTTTTGAAATATAATACATCGATCATAATTATGATTCATTAAATCAAATTTAAGCATGATTATTTGATTTCTCAACAAAAATCTTATTAGCAGCTACGTGCATCTTAATGTAGGCGTCGCTTGAAGTGCGCCTATGTGGAGTATAGGTGAATATGCTTGCCAATATTAGAAAGTTGGATTTGAAATATCACAATAGGGACAACAAAGTAGGGAGTCTCAACAAGTTTTTAAGCAACTTGTAAACCGTTCATGGATCATTAAAGGCAACCACAAAAAAGGACATACCGAAAGGCAACAACGATTTGATCCATGAAGGTTACATCCCATTCATAATCCATGAGATTACTAACTCTATAGTGATCTTAAACCATAACTGGATATTCGGGGATGATGGTACGGATTGAGTCATGAACCCTATGTCGCCTGTATTGGCCTATACTTGATTCTTATAGCGACATGTATTAATTGAAACTCAAAAGACATACAAACAAAATTTAATTCACTCCAAACTAATTAATCTAAGTTGGTTGAATATTTAATGCACACATAAATCTAATTATTACAATCACTAAACAACAAGATTACTGGGAACCTAGACCGGTTGTCCAAATTATCTTATTAGACATGATTTCAATTACATATTCCCAATTAACACATGCAATATAGGTAATCAAAACAAATAATAATCAATCAAATAAAATAAATAAGCATGCATAAAATATTGAAAGCAACTAGACAATAATAATAGAACAAATTAAAATCATCCAAAACATGATACTAAATAATTATTAATAAAATCCTAGGCATGATACTAACATGAATAATATAACGCCTAAACATGATGTTGTAGGCGTCATTCAAAGCACGCCTACTTAAACATGTGTGAATATGATTGACACTCATAGGAAGTGGGAATTGACATCATACGATTAGGGACAAGGAAAGTAGTGAGCCGCCAACAAGTTTTAAGGAACTTGTAAACCATTCACGGATTATTTAAGGCAACCACGATAAAGGGACAATGATAGGCAACAACGATTGACCCATGGAGGTTATACCCCATTCATAATCTATGAGATTACTAACTCCATATGGTTTGGATCCACGAAAAGAGGATCGGGGATGATGGTACGAAGTGAGTCATGGAGTCACATTCGCTCGTATTGACCTCTACTCGATTCTTATTATGAAAAGTAATTCCTGCGATCTCATAGGCACACAAACAAAGATTCAATTTGCTCCAAACTACTATTAGGCTAATTTAGTTGAATATTAATGTAACACATATAATTCTAAATATCGTGATCACTTGATTAAACAACAAGATTAAAAAGGAACCTAAATCGGTCGTCCAAATTATCTTATTAAGCGTTATATTCAATTACATATTCCCTTTAAACATGCAATACGGTGATCAACAATAATAAACTATAGAATTAACATTGGAAGCAATTTAACCATAATAACGATTAAAATAAGACAAACAAAACAAAAATCATTAGAAATATAATAGGAACAAAAGAAACATGATTCCTTACTTTGATTGTGTTTGCTTGCAACTATAAAACAATAAACACGTTAGTAACTTCAAAGAAAATAATAAACAATAATAGAAATTAAATCAATGAAAGTAACGTTGATTTGGGGCCAAACCCTCAAACAATTCTACCTTTCACGCCTTAGTTTAAGTACAGAACTTCGGGTAGAGTACAGACTCCGGGGAGTGCTTAAGGGATGAATTGTGAGAATAGGGAAGGCAAGTATTTAGGCTAGAGCATAAGAGAGAATTATTTGGTGCCCCGAAACTGTGAAATCAACCTCGTAATTATTGAGGAAATGTGAAGGGTGAGGTCCGAAACCCTAGAAATGAGGCACCGCAGAAGAATAAAGCGCTACGGGTCAAACTAATTGCCGTGGCATGGCAATATCTGTCGTTGTACGGCAATTTCTGCCGTGTCACGGTATTTTTATTGTGGCGCAGTAATTTCCAGTTTTTACGCATTTTAAAACTTCGATAACTTTTGATTCGTAACTCAGAATAAGGCATATAATATATCATTAGAAAGATCTTCAAGTCTACTTTCCAACCTAATTAAAATCAGGTCAAAATCTTTTGTATATTTTTAGATATGACCGTCTTAGTGCAAGGGTGTCGATTTTGGGCCGAGTTTTAGTGTAGGGGTGGCAATCAGGTCGGGTTAGGTCACTTTCGAGTCGGGATTCTCAACCCTAACCTGATTTTTTCGGGTTCGAGTCAACCCGATTTCAACCTACTTTGACCTGATTTTAATATTTTTATATGTAACATTATATAAGTCATTTATAATTCAATTTTTACCTAGATTTGACATCTATTACAAATTTACAATCAAATTAAGCTTACTTTTACTGATATATAATACGAATTGAAGCATTAAAATGGAAATTTACAATTATACAGTATCAAGTTCAAATGAAAATTGAAGTTACATCTTCAAATCAAAGCAAAAAAATTACAATCTGATTTGTAGAATGCATGAACTAAAAAGCTTGCAACTTGAGTCTTGCAAAATATGAAAATAGAAGAAAAAAAATGTTTAAAAAGCGTATAAATTACAGATTGAAATTACCTTATAAAAAGTGTATACAATATTTCAAGGAAACAACAACATCGAAATTACCTTATAAAAAGAAAAGAAAGATCTAATTCATCTAAAGCTATACCGTATTCCCAAAAAAATACGATAAATAAAAAATTGTAAAAAGCTAAATGAAATTATTTTAAAGGCTTGAACCGTGGAGGAGAGGAGGTTTGGACAATTATTCAGTAGAGAGCTTGAAACTCTTGAAAGTTGGAGAGAGAGAAAAAAATGTAAGATGAGAAAGAGAGAGTGAAAGAGGCGGCTGATGTTTTACTAGGGCTTTAGATGGATATTTACTATGGGCAATTGTGCTTGGGCTATTTCTTTTATTTTTAATTTTTTTTTACCCTTTTCGAGTTTAATATTTTCGGGTTAAGTGGGTTATTTTTGGGACATTTTTAGCCTTAACCTAACCCATTTAATTTCAGGTCGGGTTCGTATCGATCTATTTAAGATTTAACCCGCTATTTTTAGGTCGGGTTCAGGTCGAGTTATCAGGTTGGGTCAGGTTTTGCCAGCCCTATTTTAGTGTTTTGCTCATATCTTCTTCGTTTTAAATCGGAATTGGGCTCGCTTATGATATACCGTTGGAAAGCTTATTTCAAAAAATAGTTAATACCTACACCCTATTGTAGGTAGTACTACCTATACCCCTACCATAAATATATATACTAGCTAGATATTTTTTTAAAAAAATTCCTCATTTCATAAACTTCATCATCTTTATTTTCTCTCTCTAATGACCACAATTCTTATTTTCTCTATCTAAACTTTCAAATACCACAATTTTTCATTTTCTCTCTCCTCAAACAACAATGTACTTCCCGTGCTACTTCAAAAAAATTGCAAACCGATTATAATTCAATTTGCCATTGTTGTCAACGTCGCCGAATTCTTTTCACATTTGTCGTCGGAATCATCTCGCCAGAAATATTTGCCTTTTTCAATTTTTTCTTTAGATCTTAAAAAATTGGTAAGAGTTTGTGATTTCTTTTTTTTTTTCATTTTTTGTGAAAGTAATATAATTATGGTTGGATTATGTTAGAGTTTGGAATTCTCTAGTTTTGTGTGGAATTAATTTATGGTGTGTTCTTAAATTATAAAATTATTGGACTCAAAAAGTTTAAATTTATGTACAGCTTTGTAATTATCTAGATTAATTGAGTTATTTTGCATGTATGATTACTAAGACTTTAATTTTTCTTTTTGATTAAATGATCATTCTTGTTTTGATAGATGTTCATTCTCGTTTTGATACATGTTCATTTATGATACTAATATATTATCATTCACATATTAATACATGATTATTAGAATTTTGTAAAATGTTAATTTTTGTAAGCATCTTTATTTTTTTTTTTATTTTTTTTTTTTGGCAGATTCAGTATGAGTGTGTATATATATATATGGAATACATGTTCATTTAAAATCATTTTCATATTAATGTATGTACAATTAAATTTGATACATGTTCATTCTTTTTACATTATATGTTCAGTGTCATATTGAAAGATGTTCATTTGTAATATAATACAATATTTATTCTTATATTTAAACAAGTCCATTTAGTTTTATAATTATCATTCTCACATTAAAATATATTTGTTTCAATTTAAATATTTGTTTGTTATCATATTGAAAATGCCCATCAATTAAATTTTAATATTTGTTCATTCTTGTAATGAAAGATGTTCATTTGACTTTGTATTAATTTTTAATTTTTATATTGAAAGATGTTCATTTAGATATTAATAATTATTCATTCTTATATTGAATTATGTTCATTTTCTGGTAATGTGTTCATTTTATATATGTAAATGTTTATTTAATCATCTGATTTGGTTTTATAGTATGTATTGATTGTTACTAAATTTTATTTTAAAATATTTTGATATCTTATTACACCGGACAATGAAATTTAAATAAAATAAAAAAAAAGTTGAAGACGATGACATGTATATTGAGACAAAGATAGGTATCCAAGAAAACACGCAACACTACAAGAGTAGAAGGGGGTACAATTTTTGTATAACATAAACGATGATTATATTCTGTATAACTTTTATTTATATCAAATGTATTAAATTAAAAACGATGTGTATAAGGTGTTTTGATTGTTATTATATTAAATGTGTGATACATTGGACTAGGGGTGCAACAAGGAGGATAATTCTATATTATTATATGTATTTGATTTAAAACTAATAAGTATGTACAATTGAGAAGTATGTTCCCTTTTATATTAAAAAGCAAGCAAAATCTTGTGTAAATTAAATAAATGATAAAACATAATTGTAACAACACATTTTAAAATCAAAAATACAAAAAAGAGATTAATTTGAATATTGCACTTAGTTTTAACACTATTGAACATTTATGGATACAAAATTGAACATTTACTAATACATAAATAAACATATTATAGATGACTTGAAACAGAAAAATAACAAAATGATGCCATCGTGATGTGGTGGTGGGGGGGCGGTGCAGGCAGCACTGCCTACATAGGGGTGTAGGTAAAAATTTGTATATTTCAAAGCCTATCCAACCAAATAATATTTGGATCAAAATTATAGGGCTACAAAATCAGTTTAGCTCGGTTTTGTGACGTGGACACGAAAAGAGGAAAATAAGTTATGGGTTTGGGGAAATGGGCTAAGAATTCGGTTAGTTTATGAAATGTATTGGATTGAATATGGATTTAAGCACTCCAAAGATTAAATACTCAACCTGACCAGTAACGGCGGTGAAAGATTGTTCATCATTGGTTATAGTTTTGGGGAGACTTTTTTAGGTGTCTACAGTTAGATGCTAATAATCTAAAATAAAACTCCTAAACATTATGCTAGCAAGAATAATTATTGTAGAATTAATTGAACAATAAAATAATTAATTATATCTACTTACTTCAATTGCGAAACCTTGCAACTACATCTTGAATAGACGGTACGTAACTTCAATATAATATATAAATTGAAATACACTAGATTAAATTAAAAGAAAACAAATTAAATTGAGATAAAATGAAACCCTTAGGGTTTATGATAAACCTTTCACGCTGTGGTCCGCCGATAGAGCTTTGTCTAGGATTGGATATCTTCTTTTCCTCAAACATTACTCAAGAAGGCCATCAATCTTCATGTACCTGGATTAACTGTTATTGCACGTGGGAAACAATTGATAATAACAAAACAGGTAGCAACTAGCTAAGCTGTATGTCATCACTTTAAAACCTAGAAACCTAACACGCACAATTAATGAAAATTAAACATATATAAAACAATTGATAATTTCTATTTAGAATAATCAAATAACAAAAATAAACAATCATCTCAAAAACAAACAATAATAAAAAAAGTTTACAAAAGGTTTATAATCCAAAATTACAAAACTAAACAATTATCTAAAAAATTATGAACTAAAATTATTATAATTTAAAATTAGAATTACATATCAAAAAATAGTTAAAATCGGAAATATGAGAAGGAAAAAAAAAACTGATCTAAATTCTAACCTAAATTAAAATTAGATTTAAAATTGAAAAATCTTGACATTCATTCGTGGATGTTCAGCTCCATAATGGACACGATAGAAGGTGGAGCTCGTGGATATGTTGCTCAGTGGCGTTTGTTCTTTTCTCAACGGTGGAGCTTGTGAGTGCTTTGTTCGGTGCTGTAATACCCTGGAAATTTCTTTCTTTAAAAAATACCCTTGTTTCCTCTAAATAAAATAAAAACTTAGGAAATCACAAAAATATTACCGACACCGTGTTAACAGCTAAGGCTTTTCAAAGTAACATAGCGGAAAACTAACTTTCAAAAACTCAAATAAGATAAATAAAGTTTATAAAACCAAACTTAAACTTTGAAACTAACTTAAATTGAACCAACAACTTGGAACCCTTAAAGGCCTTTTAAAACCAAACTAGATTATTAAAACAATAATTATATGTTAGTGTCAACAATTAAATAAATAATTCAACATGATAAGAAGCGATTTAAAGAAACATATAACCTCTTCACTCAATCCCATCATGCTTGATATGCTTCCTCTACATGTACTTCTCTTTACTTCAACCCTACTACTCACTATGAAAAATGGGTCATCGTAGAGCCAAAATAAAGACAAGGCTAAACACAAACAATAAAGTTCTCAGCAAAAGCTGAGTACATATGCACCAATAAGAACAACACACTAACATGAAGAATAATCCTATGCAATAAATAATAAACAAATAAACAAAACATGCTTGCCATACAACACAAGTCAACTTATCTTTGAGCACATAAAATTTTATGTGCTCACACAATCCAATTAATTAGTGAGCACATAATCCAATTAATTAGTGAGCACATACAATTTATTTTAATATTCCTTGCCAAGGTTTGAGCACAAAATTGCACGATTACTACCTTGGTGCATAAAATGCACTAATAAACCCTCCTTGACTAAATCTCAACTAAAGTGAGTGAGTATTATATAAACTAACCTTCTTGACTCAACTCTAATAATATATGGGTGGGAAATAAATTATGAATCATGCTCAATGAATTTCATTTTAGCTCCTTTAAACATATATAAGCCTTGCTTATTAAGTACTTGCCTTCTTGATAATGAATAATAAATAACATAATATGATTCAATTACTTTCAACTTGTATCAAGCTCATAATAATAATTCCAACATACTCACATGTTTACGCATAAGACACTGATAATCAATCAATCACTACAAGTATCACATCAACTTAACAATATACTTATCTCATACTTGATACAATATTTAACTTCCTAATAAGGTACTACACATAATTAACACATCACACGCGCATACGTACCCTATATATAGTCTTTCCAACTAGCCATAATGCTAGCAACCATTCAAACTTAAGGTATCCTATAATACCATGTAAATAAACACAATTAATCCCTTGATTACATAATTTTCCAGCAACTTTAATACACTTTAAACCTCTCTAATAAGCTGAAATTTTGGTTTAAAGCCATTAAATTGCTTTATTCAAGTGGGTAATTAGAACACCAAAGTAAAAACTCAACTATAGTGTTTATATAAAAATTACAACATACTTGTTAATGTTTAAACCCTTTTAAATAAATTTGAAAATTGTATTAAATCACTAAAATACTCCTCCTTCTATGGGTTATCGCCATACCCTTTTCATTAAAACATCAAAGTAGAACTTAAATAAAAATTACAACAATATAATTCCAATAAAAACTCCTTAAAACTTCATAAAATCATACTCGCTCTTTTAATTTTATTATTTCTAATAATCACTGGGTAAATAAAACCCCAAATCAATTGTAACTTAGAACTCCACTTTAATAATGTTCAAACCCTTACTTAAAAGTTTATAAAATTTGAAATCAAAACTCTTTATAATCTGAAATTTATATTCTTTAATCATCAAAATACAATTATTAAATATATTTATCATATTTAATTAAATAAAGCAAAAAAAAAACCCAAAATATATATACTACATAAAATAAATAATTAAAAACAAGAGGAGAGAGAGATGAACACCACAGTGGCTAGTCGGTCGCGGCTAGGCTGGCGGTGGTCAAAGTTAGGTGGCAGTAGGTGGCGCCGGTGAGGTGCATGTGTTGGCGTAGAGGACATCAACCCATTCACCAAACTCACGCACACATCAGAGGGAAAACAAGGAAAAGAAAGAAGTAATAAGGAAAAGAAAAAATAAAAGAGAAAAATAAAAGAAAATAAAGAAAAAGGAAAAGGAAAGTAGAATAAAATAAAATAAAAATGAATACTTACATTATAAATATGATTATATTGACCTCCTTGTGTAGCAAATTTTAGGGTGTAGAGGGGTATTTATAGAATAGAGAATGAAGAGTATGTCTGGGTTTTACACAATACTGGACTTGAGTTAGTGAATATCAAACCCACAAGGGCAATTAGTCTAAGCTACACCCTTGTGCAGCTACAATAGTTGCAACATCGGCCCATTAAAGAAGCCCAATTGCAAATGCGCCCCATTAAAACAAACCCTAAAAAAAACGTAGCCCACCCACACATTTTATAGAAAAACCTTCACTTCCAACCACCAATATTTTTTAAAATATAATTTTATAAAAAACCGTTACTTCAAACTTAAATTTCTGAATTTATTTCTCCTCTTTGTGATTTTCTCTCGCTATGTTTCGGGGTTTTCTGATGTCCTGCGGGAGAGTTACAATTCCGAGACTGGAACCGGACGCCTGTACCTGCAAAACAAACGGTCAAGTTAGTACTTGATTAAGGAGTAATTAATGCGGAAATTAAAGTGATTGGGTCTCTCTAGGTGAGAGTGTTTAATGTGTGTAATCTGCGTTTTTAGCGTGTAATCTCCCTTAATGAGGATTAAGGGAGGTATTTATAACCTCGAGAAACGTGTCAATCTAGGTTTAGGTTAACCTTGGGCTGATTGAGCTTCCCTCGGTAGTTGGGCCTAGGTGACCGGTTATCCCAGGTGTCATGGGAAGGACACGTGTCGTGTCGTAATTGGTCCATGGTGGACGGATCATTGCTTGACACGTGGCAGGCTCCTATTGGCCCATGTGACGGACACATGGCGGAACCTGATTGGTCCACTTGTCAGATGGTGATTGGTGGGGAAAAATCCCCTAATCACTAACAATCAAACAAAGTTCATATCTCTCCTCTGCTATATGATTTTATCCCACTAAAAAAAATGAAAAAAAAACCATGGATATTCGAGAAGAGATAAAAAATCAAACTGTTTCTCCGAAAAACAGGTAAATTTGTGTCAATATCATTTATTTTTGTTTGAATTGATGTGAATGTCACTTATTTTTGTTTGAATTGTTCTATATTCTGTTGTTCGAAATTTTTATTTTAATTGTTCGAAATTTGTGAAATTGATATTTAGATTATATGAAAATTGTTTAGATTAGTTTCAATTTATATGTATTTCACTTGTTTTTTTTTTTTTTTTTTTGTAGAAAATTAACTAATTTTTGTGGATGAATTCATAGATTGACTCAAGTATTTCATTTGTTTTTGTAAAAAATAAAAAAATATTTCAACATCTACTGAAAATCAAGAAGAAATGTAAGTTTAAATGATTATTTTTACATTGTCGTTTTATAAAATAAATTTTAATGTATTGTTAACTATTGGTATAATTTTTTGTTGTAAATTAAAACCCTAATATTCTTGAATAGGACGCTTAGTCAAATGTTCAACATCAATAAGAAAAAGTTGCAAGAAGTCCAATTATAGATCCAAAATTACTGAATGAGATAGCGAAACAAGTTGGAGAACAACATGAGGAAAATTAGGAAAATAAGTATGTTAATTCATTTTTTTCATGGTTTTGTTCATTTTTGGAAACTTTATATTCATTAATATTATGATCATTTTTTAAAGGTTATGTTCATTTTTGAGAACTTTATATTCATAATCTCTGAATTCGTTTATTAATTCTTTGCAAACTTTAGACTAATAATAAGTAGTATGATCTTAATGCTTATGTTCACATTTTTAATGCATATGTTCATATTTTGATTGAGTGTGTTCACTTTCTGAAATGCATATGTTTACTTTCTGAAATGCATATGTTCACTTTGTGAAATCTTCATATTAATAATACAAGCTAAGAAGCGTACGCAATGTGTGCATGAAATTATAAAAATGTTTTAAATAGGATATTATTTGATTGGAAAGTACAGCTTCGAGAAACAAAGAAAAAAAAAATTCATTCTAGACATGTAAACAATAAAGAAAGTACATTTTTCTCTTTAAAAAATAAAAACCTACCAATATTACCAAAAAAAAAAAAGAAAAAAAAATGAGAGTAACTCCGAGTTGATGTTAATTGGTATTACTACTTGTCATCTAATCTTGGGGAAGCTAAACTACTACACCAATCAAGCACCAATAAGGTTCGAAATTCAATATGTCATCTTCAAACATAGCCAAATTTTTTAATCATGAGTAGTATAAGCAAATTGTCTTCTTGAGAATCTTGACTTCGAAATTTGGTATACGAAAATGAGGGGATGAGTAAGTGTTGACCTACAAAAAAAAAAAACTCATAAAAACTCATGTCATATCCAATTTTTCTTTCTTTTTTTTTTTTTTTCAGAACATGTCATATCCAATTTATTACTCCTAATATTTATATTAAATAAATAACATATTTTTTAACACAATAAGATAAAAAAAAAATATTTGAATGACGCAAATATATTAGCTACTAATATAAGACTAATGTACTTACAATATTTGAAGTTATCTAAGTGATCGAAAATCAAAGGCATCTTAAGAATCAATCAAGACAAAAGTTAATGATCCAACCAAATTAAATTAATTGTTTGAATATAGAGGAAAAAAAAAAGAGGAGAAAATACAAGTTTATAACCTTGATAAATAAAAATTGTTTATCAAGGGGTGTATAGTAAATTATATCTAACTTTGGTTAACTGTTGTTTTCTATCTCTACTTTCAACCTTCTAGTATTTTTTGATTTTCTCTCTTCTCCTTCAACCTTTTGTTGTTTTCTCTCTCCTCCTTTAACCTTCAATTTCAATGGTGGAAAGTACATCTTTTCACTATATGATGTCGAACAAGTCGAAATCAATGGAGGAAGAAAAACTTATCTACCCTTTAGGGTTAACCATGCCCGTTATTCTCACTTTGTTATTTGGGTTTTCATTTAATTCCAGCGGCGAAGCTGCAGGAAATGGTGGTGCAAAGTCAAATTTAATGAAGGAAGGAAAACCCAGCTACCCTTAGGGTTAACCATGCCATTAATTTAATGGAGGAAGGAAATGGAGTCAAACGGACTTGAAAGAGAAGGTGAAAGTGGGCAGAGATTGGAGGGAGAAGATTAGGTGGGTGGGAAGAAAAAATATGAACATGAAGAAGGTGGGAGGAAGAAGATGAATAGTAGCAAACGGAGAGTTAACGGTATTAACTTTGAAAATCTGTCCAACTTGTCATAGGGCCCCACAAACAGTAAAAATATATATTTTTTAATCAAAAAACACAATGTTCAATGCAACTTCTTTTCGAAAATGTCATTTAATAAACATAATTTGTTTATCTAGGTTATAAAGTGGGGCTTGCTCTAAAAATAGGTTGTCAAATACTAAAAAAAATAAATTCATGAGTTTCAAAAAAAAAAAAAAGAAATTTTCAATATGATTTACCAAGGTATTTTAGAATAAGAAACATAATAATTGATTTAATACCATTTTCTAAATTCGCGTAAAAAAAAAAAAAAAAGAGATAAAAAAAAAACATATGCTAAATTGCTCTTAAAACAAAATTCCATCTGCTAAATAATTCTTTAACTAAGAATGTCACTTTGTTAGGAAAGAAAAACTTTTTAAAAAATCTTTATCGTATCTATACTATCAAACTACTATGAAAATTGTAGTTTGTAAATTAAATGAATAAAGTGCAATATAAAGTGGGAGTAGAAAATATTATTTATACATACCGTTGCATTTTGAAAAACCATTTTCATCCATATTTTCCTTTATCGTTTTTGACAGCTTGAATATCATACAATCTAATTATTCCAACATTTAAAATAAGATTTAAATAATTGAAAGGAGCACATGAATTTGACATTATGCAATATAAAGTAAATAATTTATATTGGCTTACATAATTATTATTATTATTATTATTATTATTATTTTGTTTTTTTTTTTTTTTGGTGTTTAGAGAGCCAAAAGGACAGGGGTGAGAATCGATCCCATGATCTCCTGGAATCAGGAGGGAAGCTCTAACCACTTAAGCTATCCCTCACTCTCGGTTTACATAATATATAGGAATGGGGTTTATCTTAAAACATGATCCTAATCGTAATGACAAAATATAATATCAAATCAAGCTATTAGAATTACCATTTTTTATCATCAAACAAATCATAGAATCTGTGAATCAGATAAATTTATTTTTCACATTAAAAGTAAAAATATTATTCACCTTTTTGAAGATAATGTCACTCGAAAAATAAGAGAATGTTCGTGAATTTGTATTATTTGTCGAGTCCGATGTAGTCAACCAATCGAACAATTAATATTCCTACAAATTCAACTAATACCATCCTCATCAATATAATTGAAATAATTAAAATAATCAAATTAACCCAAAATAGATGAATACTTAAAGTAAAAGATGGTTTCTTAAAAGTGACAATTGACTTTAATGATTTGTAATTAGACGAAATTTAGGGTTAATTAAGTTTTGTGTGAAGGTTAATGAGGCCGGTATAATTAAAAAACAAATATGGTCTTATAGATTTTGTGGATTGAAGTTAATAATTTTGAAGAGTTTGTAAAAAAAAAAAAAAAAAAACTCGTCAAATGCTCGGATAAACATGCACATCTTAGCAGTTAGCGGTGATATATACCTAATGAGAAACTTTTTTGTTTTTTTTTTTTTTTTTTTTTTTTTTTTTTTGTTATATGGTAACTGTAGGGAATTTTTCAAAATCAACCTTTTTAGCCCCACTGTGTTCATGCTTTTAGGTATCGCGGCGCTCCAAGGGAAGGAAACTAGAAATAGAAGAGTCGCCAACAAGTTTTAGGAACTTGTAAACCGTCCACGGGTGTGAAGGTTACACCCCATTCACGATCACGAGGATCACTAACTCCATAGTGGTCTAGAACCATGACAAGATGTTCGGGGAGATGGTATGAATCCAACAAAAAAGAGATTGAACTCGCACTAAATAGGCCTCTACTTAATTCTTATGATATTCATGTGCACTTTTCAATCAACATACATACATCAAATTAATCCTAAACATATTTAATCTATGTTGGTTTATAATTAATTAATGCACAATCAAATCTATTATTGGTGATCACTTGAATTAATATCATATTTGTCTAAATCAAATTATTAATTATCTTATTAGGCGTGATTTCAAGTACAAATTCCCTTTAAACCTGCAAGAAGGGGCGTGACCAAGCAATAACAATAAATCATGAATAATCAAGCAACATATAACTAACACAACAATCATCATCATAATAGCATCATCAAAAGATGATTAATAGCAAGATCCTAGGCATGATACTAAATGGAATAATAACAAACCCTAGCATGTCACTAATAAAAATAATAATCAAAGCATTAGCCTAAACATGATACTAGAAAGCATGACATTAGAAATATTAATTAACACCCTAAACATGATACAAGGAATCAAAATCAGAAATCCTAACATGATTTCTATATCAAAAGAATAATTAAGTAATCGAATTACTCACTTTTACGTCTCGTATCTCTTTCTATCAAAACAACACACACGTTAGTAACTTCAAGAAAGATTAAATCAAATAAATAAATCAAATAAGAATTAAAATATATATTAGGGACCAAACCCTCAAAACTATCAACCTTTTACGTCGAGGTTGAAGGCAACTTTGAGATTGGCTAGGAGTATTCGAGGCTCGTGAATGAGGTATGGTGATTAATTAGGGAAAAGTATCAAGGATGTTTTAGGAAGTTTTAGGCTAGGCTAAGAAAAGAATCAAGAGAAAGATAGAAGATGATCGTTGGTGATCAAGCTTATTGATGATTGAAAATGGGGTGAAACGACCTCTATTTATAAGAAAAAAGAGGGTCTAAGGATCAGAAAAGAATCAGAATCCGAATCGGAAAAAAAACTCTTTTTATCGCGGCGCGATAAACAACAGTTTTTGCGGTTTTTGTTTTTGTCCTAACTTTTGATCCAGAAGTCAGAATAAGATAAATAATATATCTTTGGAAAGCTCTTAAAGTCTACTTTCCAACCCAATTATAATCAAACTGATACCTTTTTTTTTATAATAAAAGCTATTATTGAAATAGTGGGACAGTGTCAGTTTTGGATAGAGTTTGGTATTTCGTTCATATCTTTTTCGTTATAGCTCGGAATTGGGATTATGATATATCATTGGAAAGACAATTTCAAGGGCTATCCAAATATCTAATATTTGGATTAAAATTATGAGGTAATAAAATCATATTT
This sequence comes from Chenopodium quinoa, assembly GCF_001683475.1. Classification (NCBI taxonomy): domain Eukaryota; kingdom Viridiplantae; phylum Streptophyta; class Magnoliopsida; order Caryophyllales; family Amaranthaceae; genus Chenopodium; species Chenopodium quinoa. Next base: position 1,172,936 of record NW_018743252.1, read on the forward strand.
GAACGTCTTTAAATTCGAAAAGAACAAGGATTTTCAAAAAGAGGAGTTTTATTCAATCTCGAACTCTTTAATCTCTATCTTTCAGAAAGGATAGGTTAGAACCTTTTAGAGACTTCTAGAAGTTCCTAATGAATATTGGTTTAGGATTGGTATTAAGGTATTTAGACCCTCACATAATCATTGGGTCGTAGGTAAGGTGGGTCAAGACTCGGTTTGGGCTTGGTTTAGTATTTTGGCCATAACTTATTCGTTTTAAGTCGGATTTGGGCTTATAATATATCATTAGAAAGCTCTGTTTTAACCCCATCCAATAAACAATAATTGGACCAAAATTGTGGATCAAAATAAACTGGTTTGGTTATTTTTAAGGTTTGGACATAAAATGAATGATTTTAAGGACACGAATTGAATGATTTTGGATTTAAACACACGAAATGAATGATTTTTTATTAAAACATTTTAGGTGAGGTTAGGAACATGGTCAAGGCTTAAGAAAACTTCACGAGACTTTTCAACTCTTTACTGAACTCGTTAATCAAAACATGAAAAGTACTCATCACTGAGTTTGGTTTTAGGGGAGACACAATCAGGTGTCTACAGTTACTGTCAATTTTGTTGGTACATTAAAGTTAAGTGTTTTTTTTTTCGAAAGATTAAAGTTAACTGCTAGTTTAACGTGGAAGAGTAGTTACGATAGAGCAGTTTTTTTTATTAAAAAAAAATTAATTTTTAATTTTTAATTGTGAATAGGAGAGGTATTTTGAATATTGAGAAAGGCAATTTGGGGATAGTGAAATTTATCACCCAAAAGGATCTTTCTCTTTATATATTACTATAGATTAATAATATTAGCTTTATTAAGAATTGCATGTATTTGTTTATACAATTTTGGGGTAGTTCTTTGGGAAATAGGTATTGTGTAGTAATTAGGCTACTAACTATCAGAACAATGTCACATGAAATATCTGATGATGCAGATTAATATGTCTGATTTGTGTAAATATGCACTTTCTTAAACTTAATAAGTACGTTGTAAGCTGTTGCAGCTGGTGATGACCTTCTCTATACTTGATCAACTACATAAATACATAACATAAATACATAGGAATTACTAGTATACACCTCCTTAGCAACTGCCAAATCACGATTACCTCTCAAAACCCGAAAGTCTTGTTTGCTTTCTTTACTCCTCCACTCCGACACAACATCAAGAAAAGTCTTGTAAAAATCACACAAAACCATCTGTCTTCATCAATCTATGAGAAACCGAACGGTTTGTGGTTTCACTCCTTTGTGAACACAAAACTCCTCCCGAAAAATATTCCTTAGAATAGGCTGGACGCCATCTTTTTTTGACCGAGTACAAATGATTCAACCAATCAATATCATTACACTCGTACTTCTTCATCATCCTAGCATAAGAAAGTTCATTTGAGTAAGCATCATATTCATATATTACATCACTTTATTCATAATAGGTTTATGCAGAATAGTAAACAAAACTTATATATAATCAAATTATATATATTCATAAAATAACCCTATAACTTCCTATTATATTTAACTATGTTAATAAAACAGTATAACATGTTCATATGAATAACAAAGAATAACAAAACTTGTATACGTTCATAATATACATGTTCATACAATAAACCTACAAATTCATAATATATTTAACTATGTTCATAAACCATAATAACATGTTCATATAAATAACATTGAGAAACATCAGAATAAAAAGATAAATATATTAACCAAACACATATTCATTTTATAATATTAGATGTTCATTTTTTCATATTAAGAATTCATAATTTCGTACCTTGGCCAATAATGTTCGAATTCTGCAGTAGTTTCACAATACTTGAGCAGATAATCAAAAAGCTCAGTGAACCCCTTCAAAGCTCTAAATTTTCCAATATTTGTTTTTGAGTTTTCCCCAAGGTTCCATGTACACAAACGATGCCTAGAACTTAGGAAAATTTCTCGAATAGTCGCTGCAATAGATGGTGCTTGGTCTATCATTATAGTTATCGGATGACGTCAACCTCCCATTAATCTCATGAAAGATTCAAAAAACCATATGAAACTGCTTGTTTTTTTATCTAGAACAAATCCCATACCAAACATCACATTGTTACAATGGCGATTCATCCCTACAAAAAGGGCACATGTCATACCATACTTGTTAATTCTAAAGGTAGTATAAAAAACCATCAAGTCACCAAAGTACTCATACTCCCTTTTCATTCTTCCATCCCTCCAAAAAACACAAGTAAGGGAATGAGTTCATCTACCTCGAACTCATAATAGAAATCAGATTCCTTAGCTTGCCTTTGAGCAAAATATTTGATCAATTGATTATAATCCGAGCCATCAAGTCTATTAGATTTTTCAACATTCAAAGCATTATAGATATCTTTTCGAGTACACCCAAGGTTTGGGGAACCACCAACTTCTTTCGACAAAAGACGAAGAGAATCAGTAACTAACCCACACACCACTAAATTTCATAACACTAATCACCTTTAATTGCTCTTTATTAACTTTTCTTTGAGACCTAAGCAAATATCTCTTGTCAATTGATATTATAGGGTGATTATGGTCCATATCATGCTGCACAACAGTCCATACACCTTGTGTATCAATAATGAACTCCACAAAAGCGCCATAATTTATACGAAAATCCAACTTCGCAAACTTCCTAACATCCTTCTTAGAATCATTCTTCAAACCAACATTTGAATTTACATATTTCCTACTTCGCCAAATATCAGTCTTAACAACTATTCGTACATTCCCTTCCTTATACTAAAACCAAACTTGAAGGCATATTCATTGTACAAATCATATGCTTTAGCATCACTAGTAACTGTTTTCCTTATTAATTTAGATTCTTGGGCTTCAGTAAATACAATTGCATCTGTACTATCTGGAATAATAAATAATAGAGAGTGTTCATAATTTTAACAATATATGTCCATAATTACAGAATGGTCATAATACCCTAAAATTGTTCATAATATAGCTAATTAGAAATATTCATAATATCATAATTGTTCATAGAAATAAAAATAATGTAATGTTTATTATTTAAAAGTCAATGTTCATAACTAATGAATGTTACGAAAATCATAATAACAAACAATTTCAATCTGCTTACTATTACTATTAATCAGATTAATCACAAAATTATTAAAAATATTACATTCACAGAAAAGCATCAATTCATCAATTCATAACATTTATCAAAATCAGTGCAAAATACAGAAATTAATATAATCGGATCGAAATCATCAAATTCACAAAATCAATCAAAGTTTATCACAAAATCACCACATAATCAATGAAATTAATATTTATCATCAATTTACATATACATCAAAATTGATATGAAAAAAAAATCATAAAATCAAATGAAATTGATCAATTCATTTTAATTACATGTTCATAAACCTAATTAATTGAAATTATTCACAAAATCACCACATACTCAATGAAATTAATATCGATCATAAATTTATATACATCAAATTGATCGAATAAACTCATAAATTCAATTCATATTAATTACATGTTCATAAACTTAATTAATTACATACAATTACGATTAAGATAACCTACAAAAACCTAATTACAAATTAACAAGCCAAAACCTAATTAACAAACGACCTGCATTGACGATCTCTTCGGGAATAACAACTAATTCCATAGTAAGCAACGAAATCAATTGAAAAAGTCAAACAAAAGAGGAAACTAGAGAAAACAAATGAGAGAGAAAATTAAGAATGAGGGAGAAAAAGCAGTGGAAAGAGAAAATTTTGATTAAAATTATTATAGGAAAGAACAGTTAACGCGGGAAGAACATTAACTAAAAAAAAAAAGATTGATGTGCGCTGAGTTTCATGCAGTAGAAGCTGCGTTTAATGGTGTTGCAGCTATTCTAGCTGTACAAACATGCAGCCAAGTATATGTGCCACAAGGGTTCATATAAAAATTGGATTTATTTAAATGAAATGGGGTAGGTCCAATAGAAGTATGTAGGAATTAATTACATACGATTATTTAAACGAGTCCAAGTAATTTATAAACGTTTAGTCCATAATAAAATTTACTTTTATAAAACATAATAATTAAAATACTTTAGCGCTTTAAATATTTTATTAACATAATTGGGCCTTTAAAAATATGCTTTTATAACTCCTCAAATAACATATAAAATATGTGAAAATACGGGGTATTACAGGTGTCGTTCATTCAACGTTGCTCGGCGGGTTCGTTCGTGGGTATTTTTCTCGTCGTTGTGTTGTCGTGGGTTGCTCGGTGTAGGAATGAAAAGGGTTGCAACTTTGGTACATTAGTTAAGAGGAGAGAGAAATAGAGTTAGAGAAGAAGGAGATTGAGAAGACGAGAAGAGGGTTGCAACAATTGTAAATGAGTGAAGAGGGTTTTCACACTTTATTTAGGTATATATATGTGGGTTTATTAAGGGTAATTTTCATTATTTTTCTATTTATAATATGCAGATTGACGGTTTTAGGCCGTTGGTAACACTGACGGGTCCCAAAATTGTAGGTGTTGAATTTTACATGGTTACACCGAATGTTTTAAGCCATTGATGTAATCTGACAAAATTTTAAATTGTCGGTATATTAAAGGTCACACCGATTGTTTTAAGTCACCGGTGATACCGACAACTGTAAAATCAGTCGTCATTTTCCCACAACCTTTGAAACTATTGTTATTCCCATATTCATTGACAATTTCCTTTGGCCGTCTTTACATAGTTGTTGGTAAAAAGCCTAATTCTTGTAGTGCATTTAATTGGCCCAAAGATCGTCGATCATGTCTACCAAGAGATAATGGCGACCCAACGCAATGAATTAATTCTCCATAATTCGACCCATAATATATCTACCAATTGCACAAATGATGAGGACACAATTCTCAATTGTTCTTGGTTGCACTCTAATGCAGTCGTCTTAGCTGCAACAAGACGCGGCCTTATTCGTACGGACCAAACCAACCTCTTTCATCCAATTAAAAGCGACCGGCCCAGACAACATATCTCCCTCAAACTCACTATATTTCGGAAAAAAAAATAACCGTCATTTTTTTTAAAAGGCGTCATTTCATCAATTAATTCCCAACTTCTCCCAAAAATTCAATTAATTCCCAACACTCTTTACATTCTCTCTCATTTTTCTAATTTTCTCTCTCTGAAAAATTGAAACCTCCATGGATATACGAGACGAACTTAAGATTCAACCCAAATCTCCAAAAAAGGGTAAGTTTGTATGAAGATTAACTTAAATTATTTTGAATTTAATGATACTCAATTATAGTTTAGCAATTTGCATTAAATTTTCTAAAAAAATTTCAAATATTTACTAGATTCGACTTAAATTTCTGAAAAAATTTACTTGTTCTAAGTTAAATCTTAGTGAAATTATGTGAATTTTATTTACAGTTTTTAGAATTTACATGTTCAGAGTTAATTATATTTTTGTCGAAAATCGTAAATTATTATTTTTTTATGTAGAAAAACAAACAAGATACAAGTAGTTCAGATGAAGACGAAGCGTAAGTATTGAAATTCATTGTTATGATTGAAAAATCCATTGTTATATTGTTGATTGTATGAAACTCAATTTTTGATAAAAAAAACCCTAAATTCATTTAACATCACTCTTTCTCAATTGTTCGGAAAGAAAAGCAAGAAAGGTGTTCAAAGTCCAATTGTAGATAAAAATATCTTGAAGGATTTGGAAAAAGAAGTTGAAAATGATAATGAGAGAAGTCCAAATAACAAGTATGTTCATTTTGTTTCAGAAAAAATATTCATATTTATTTTACGTATGTTCATTTTTATTTTTCATGTATTCATTTTATACAATAGAAATATGATTATTGTGTATTACAATTTATAAACAGAGATAAAGATCAACATTCAAATCCTTATGAACATACAAAAGAAATTTCTGAGCAACACACTATAGAAGGTGTTCACCAGACTAATCAAACTTCTGACTAGGCTACTATAGAACTTTCTGAACACCACACTGAAGAAGCGTATGCAATTTCATCAATTTTTGTTAAAATTCATTTTTGTTCTCTTCATATTCGTTTGTACATAGATTTTTTTCACTTTCATGATGTAGAATGTAATAATTGTGTATTGCAATTTATATATAGAGAACTTTCTGATAAAGAACAAGGTGTTGAATAGCCTACAAGAGAAAAAGATGTTGAACAACTTACTATAGAACAAAGCAAACAAGTGTATGCATTTTAATCAATTTTTGTTTATATTCATTTTTATTTCCTTGATATTCATTTTAGGATTTCTTAGAAAATAACACCACAAATTTTTCAAAAAATAGATTATAACACCACAAAATCTAAAACTTTTATTATAACACCACAAAAAAAAACCCAAAAATTGGATTTCACCACCATTTAGCAAATTTTAGGATGTAATCCGTTAGTGGGACCCACTATGGACACGTGTCAATAAAACATTGGTTTAAAAAAATAAAAATGAAATTAAAAAGAAAATTTTTAAAAAAAAAAAAGAAAAAAACCCTAACCCAGCCGACCATCGGCAGCCTTGACCCCAGCCGCCAGGACCACCACCTAACCCCCATAGCCCACTAGCCGAACCCACCACAGCCCACTAGGATCTTCTAAGCGCGCTCGACAACTCGAACCATGTACCGGCGCGTGACTCAATAAGTCAGACTTACGATCTCGCCTCGGTGATTCGAAGCTTCGAAAAGGAGATTATGGGTTTAGGATCTCGCTCTTCTCCGGTGAATATCGTCGATTTAACCTTTCTGATTCTGATGTGAGCCAAAATATGAGCAAGCATGCAGAGCATGTGATGCCAGGAAATGAAGGAAAGGTTGTGTAAAACGGCTAGCTGAGCTCTCCAGTAAAGTTCTAGAATACGAATCTTAGCATAACAAACTTCCTTGTAATCAACAAATCTGTTATAACGACTGAGCACAGGGGAATTTATTTGGCTATTATATAAAGCCAGCAGTATCAATGTAATAGGCATCCAAAAAATATCTATCCATCCTTTCCTTCTCTCTATCTCTCTCTCTCTTACTGTTTACTAATTTTATGCATTTCTTCTTGATATAATTAATCCTTGTGAGTTCCTTTCTTAATATTGGATTTTCACTGGATAATTGTATGCCAATACTCCCTTAAATTGATTAAGGCTAGATTAGACTATCATTCAAACTATCCTATAAACACTGTCTCATTGGACACTGTTATATTATGAATCCGGGTTGCATCATTGGTATCAGAGCTGTAGGGGTGTCTATAAAATTGTGAGTGCTCCCTGTATCAAGGAGTATGTGTAAGTGTTTTTTTCCCACCATGCCACGAAGCCTCATGGTGTTAAAAGTGCAATGACCATCAAGTGCTTGTAGAGAAGTCTGAGCACAGATAGAGTCTTCATCTCTTTCTTCTTCACCCTCCTACTCAGCTTCTTCTCCTTCCTCTTCTACCTCCATATGAAACAGTCTAGGTCTCCTTCCCCTACAATTATGACCAGGCTCAAATTTCTTATCACACCAAAAGCAAATTCCCTTAGTTCTTTTGTCATTCATATCTGCAGCTGTGAATGTTTTTCTGTAAGGGTAGGTTTTGTTTTGGCTAGGTTGGGTGATTTTGGAAAGTTGAGTGGTGTTTTGGTATGGCTTGGGTGTAGATAGTAAAGGTGGTAGGGGTTTTTGAGGGTTTTTTGTGGTTTTTCTAGCTTTCAGGGATACCTCATGCAGCTTTGCTAAGTAGTGAGCTTGCTGGAGGGTTGTCGGGCTGAACATTCTTACAACCAGTTGTATTTCATCTTCTAATCCTCCCAAATAACAGCTCTGAAGTTGAGATGCACAGTTGAAGGAGTTTCTCCTATGTGGGTTAAAGTGGCTGATGGAGGCCAGTTGAAATGTTATAAAATAATCAAAAATTTTGAATGGAAGATGCAGGGCTACTCTTTCACAGCAGACTTCCTTCTACTTCCATTAAGTGGGAGTGATATGGTGTTGGGAGTCCAATGGTTCACTACCTTGGGTCCCATACTGTGGGATTTTAAAAACCTGACCATGGAGTTCAAGCTGAACTCTCTGAAGATTAAGCTCCGGGGGGCTACTATAAAAAAACTGAGGGAAATCCAGCCTCAACAGCTAGCATGAATAGTAAGCAACCAGGGAGAACTTTCCATGATTCAGATAGTACCCTATGAAGAACAGCTGATGTTCTCACACATTGAAGCTCAAGGACAGCAACCTGATTCTTCTAAAATACAAGCCCTGCTGGATAAGTATGCCATAGTTTTCTCCACACCCACAGAGCTTCCTCCTAGCAGAGCTCAATTTGACCATCGAATTCCCTTGAAAGAGGGCACTGATGCCATCAATATTAGGCCTTATAGATATCCTGCAGGTCAAAAGACTGTGATAGAGGAGCTGGTGCAGGAATTATGTGATCAAGGTGTCATCAGAGACAGCAACAACCCCTATGCTGCACCTGTGGTGCTTGTGAAAAAAGAAGGATGGAGGGTGGAGGATGTGTGTGGATTACAGGGCTCTCAACAAGGCCACAATTAAAGATAAATTTCCAATTCCTGTCATTGAGGAGTTAATGGATGAATTGCAAGGTACATCTTATTTTTCCAAGATAGATCTTAAATCTGGTTATCATCAGATTAGAATGCATGAACATGACATTCATAAAACTGCGGTTAAAACACACTTTGGCCACTTTGAGTACCTAGTAATGCCCTTTGGCCTGACTAATGCACCTTCAACCTTTCAAGCCCTCATGAACTCTGTATTCAAGGCTTATTTAAGGAAATTTGTGCTGGTTTTTTTTTTTATGATATTCTGATTTATAGCCCCACTTAGGAGGAGCACTTACTGCATGTTCAGTTGGTCTTGGAGACCATGGAGAGAAACTCTTTGCTTGGCAACTTAAAGAAATGCTCATTTGGGTCCAATAAGGTATCATACCTGGGACATATCATTTATGCGAAAGGGGTCAAAACTGAACCAGAAAAGATTAAGGCAATCCTGGAGTGGCCTGTCCCTAAGAATCTCAAACAGTTGAGGGGTTTTTTGGGACTGACTGGTTATTATAGGAGATTTGTACGGGACTATGGAAAGATCTGCAGACCCCTGCCTGACCTCCTGAAGAAGGAATCCATTCACTGGAATGAGGCTGCCACCACAGCATTTGAAGAATTGAAAGTTGTTATGAGCACACCCCTTGTACACTCTCTACCTGACTTCTCCAAGCCCTTTGTGGTAGAAACAGATGCATCAGGAAAAGGTATAGGTGTTGTATTACTGCAAAATGGCCACCCTATAGCCTATATCAGTAAAGCCTTATCTGAGAGAAATTGTAGCTTGTCAGCTTATGAGAGAGAACTGCTAGCCATAGTGTTTGCTGTAAAGAAGTGGCAGCACTACCTGGTCACCTTACCTTTCACAAAAAAGACTGATCAGCAAAGCCTCAAATATTTGCTAGAACACAAGGTGGTGACTCCCTTCCAACAGAAATAACTATCTAAACTTGCAGGCCTAGACTATGTAATTGAATACAAGAAGGGGAAGGAGAATACAGTAGTTGATGCTTTATCTGGAGTCCCTAAACAACAACTCATGCAAATGATGGTATCATCAATCCACTCCTCTCTTCTTGAAGAAATCCAGCAGACTTGGGCAACTGACCCTAACATACAACAATTGATTAAAGAGCTACAGCAAAACCCGGACTCACATAAACATCACACTTGGACAAATCAACAACTAAAGAGGAAGGGAAGATTGGTTATTGGGGATAATAAGTCCTTGAAAGAGAAGATACTCATCTGGATGCATGACTCGTCTATGGGGGGCCATTCTGGTATTGAGGTGACATACAGGAGGGTCAAAGCCCTATTCTACTGGGCAGGAATGAAGCAGGCCATTAGAGAGCATATTAAAAGTTGCATAGTCTATCAAAGGAGTAAGTATGACTCTAGTGCTGCACCTGGGCTTCTACAACCCTTACCAATACCAGACAAGGTGTGGGAAGAGGTAACCATGGATTTTATTGAAAGTTTGCCCACCTCCCTAGGAAAGCAAGTGATACTAGTTGTGATCGACAAGCTAAGTAAATACGCTCACTTCATTCCCTTACCACATCCTTTCACAGCCGTCAAAGTGGCCCAAGCATACATAGACTTTGTCTATAAGCTACACGGTTTTCCCAATGCCATCATTTCAGACAGAGATAAGATATTCATAAGTGAGTTCTAGAAAGAATTAATGTCTATGCTACATATCCAGCACAAATTGTCTACTGCCTACCATCCTCAGACAGACGGGCAATCTGAAGTCTTAAATAGGTGCTTAGAAGCTTATCTCAGGTTTATGTGTGGAGACACTCCTCATGAGTGGGCTAGGTGGCTACCCTTGGCTTAATATTGGTACAATACCAATTTTCATACAGCAATACAGTTAACCCCCTTTGAAGTCCTGTATGTCCAGCCTTCCCCCCCTTCATATTCCCTATATCGTTGGCTCAACCAATGTTGACAGTGTTGACAGAAGTTTGTAGCAGAGGGAAACCACATTACTCACTATTAAACAGCATCTCAGCAAGGCTCAGAATAGGATGAAGCAGCTTGCTGATAAGCATAGAACAGACAGGAATTTTGAAGAAGGAGATTGGGTTTTTCTGAAACTCCAGCCTCATAGATTGCAATCTGTCGAAGTCAGAGCTAATCAGAAGCTAGCTACGAGGTATGTTGGACCCTATCAGGTTGTGAGAAAGGTGGGAAAAGTGGCCTACACCTTGCAGCTACCCCCCACAGCTAAAATCCATCCCACTTTTCATGTTTCTCAACTTAAGGCTTACCATGGGCCCTTACCTCCCCCCTCCAATCGCTACCTCACCTACCATTCCATCTTTCACTGAGCCAAAAATTCCTACTTATGTAATCAGTAAAAGGAGTATCAAGAGAAACAATGGTGCTGTGGTCCAATGGTTGGTACAATGGTCCAACACAGCCCCTGAAGATGCTACATGGGAGGATGCTCACAGAGTTGAGGAACAATTTCCTGATTTTGATCCTTGGGGACAAGAATCATCTCAAGGAGGGGGTATTGATGTGAACCAAAATATGAGCAAGCATGCAGAGCACGTGATGCCAGGAAATGAAGGAAAGGTTGTGTAAAACGGCTAGTTGAGCTGTCCAGTAAAGTTCTAGAATAAGAATCTTAGCATAACAAACTTCCTCGTAATCAACAAATCTGTTATGATGGCTGAGCACAGGGGAATGTATTTGGCTATTATAAAAATCCAGTGGTATCAATGTAATAGGCATCCAAAAAATATCTATCCATCCTTTCCTTCTCTCTATCTCTCTCTCTCTTACTGTTTACTAAGTTTATGCATTTCTTCTTGATATAATTAGTCCTTGTGAGTTCCTTTCTTAATATTGGATTTTCACTGGATAATTGTATGCCAATACTCCCTTAAATTGACTAAGGCTAGATTGGACTATTATTCAAACTATCCTATAAACACTGTCTCATTGGACACTGTTATATTACGAATCCGGGTTGCATCAGATTCTCAATCGCGAAAACCATAACGCGCCCTCTTCTCGTTCCTTCTTTGGCCTATCCTATAAACACTGTCTCATTGGACACTGTTATATTACGAATCCGGGTTGCATCAGATTCTCAATCGCGAAAACCATAACGCGCCCTCTTCTCGTTCCTTCTTTGGCCTACGCCGGCTGCACGCTCCGGCAACCCTTTTTATGGTTGTGGTGGTGGGAGCTAGGGCGGGATTTGCTGGTGGGCGATTGGGTAGTAAGTCCAGTTGTGGTTTGAAAGGAAGGGGAAAGGGGAAAGGGTGGAGTCACGGCTGGACGGTGATTTCGCCGGTGAAGGAAGGGGTCCCGGCGGTAGTGGGGTCTCCGGCGATGCGGTCACGGCCGCCGGTGGTGGGCTAGTGGCTTAGTTAGGGTTTAGGGGTTCTTCTTTTTTTTTTTTAAAAAAAAAAAAAACATTCTTTTAATTTATATTCATCATGTTTTTAAAAAAAATCAATGACTTATTGACATGTATCCATCGTAGGTCCCACTAACGGCTTCCATCCAAAAATCCGTTACATGGAAGTGAAATCCAATGTTTTTTGGTTTTTTTGTGGTGTTAAAATAAAAGTTTGAAAATTTGTGGTGTTAAAATCCAATTTTTGTGAAATTAGTGGTGCTATTTTTTAAAATAACCTTCATTTTTGATAGATGTTGTTCACTTTTTAAAATAAAAATTAACAATTATGTATTGCATTACTTAAACTTGCACAATTTTTAAAATATGATAAATTCATTTTTTTTTTCTTTTCCTGTTCAAATTTGAATTGTTTATGTTCACTATAATGGAATTTCAAAGCAAGAGTATATATGCTGACTAGTTTTTAATTGGACACAGCAATGAAACAATACCATCTGAACATGGCCCGGAACCATTTGAACAGAAGAATACTATTTTTGAACAAGATGATAACCAAGTTAGTGAAGTACCAGAAAATTCTTCTACACGACCTAGAGAAGAAGAAACAGGGTCTAGAGAAGAACAAATAGGGTCTAGAGAACAATAAACAGGGTAAATACAATATTATTTGGCAATGTTCATATTAATATAAAGTTTATTCTTTATTCTTTGAATTGATGTTCATTCTTATATCCTTAGAAATATTCCTCAAAATCGACTTGAAGAACTTGCTCTTGGTTCTGAACATGAATCTCTTGCAATTGCTGCTACTAAGTAAGAAAATCTTCATTTCTAGTCTATATTTTGTTCTTTTTCATTTTTATTGAAAGAGCATTAACTAGTTCTTTAAGTTCCTTTTTTTTACTCAATTTATTCATTTTTTTTTACTCAAAAGAGAAGAAAGCATGTTGCTGTAAAAAACAAATCAGGAGGAAGTGAAAACAAGGAAAAGGAAGGAAGAATTGAAGATGAAGGTTCTAAGAAATCTGCTGATAAGAAAAAGAAAGATTTAAAAGAGAAGAAGTTAAAGAAGAAGTATTTTTGAGACGTATTTTCTAATTAATTAATTATTAATAATTTTCTAAAAAGGGTATTTCAGTAAATTATTTTCTATTTGAATTTTGGAACCAAAATGATATTTGAATTTTGGCGCCAATTTTTTTTTTAAAACTTAATTATTATTTTGGATTTTAGATAATATTTTTGATTATATTTCGGATATTTTAATTAAGCAAAATTATATCTTTCTCATTTATTTTAAAAGGGCCGAAAATCTATTTAATTAAGCTAAGAATTTTGGATTTTCTAGGCATAGAAAATCTTATTTTTCATGATTAATTAATTAGTTTAAAGTTGGTATTTTTCTAATTAATTATTTTCTACAAAATATATTATTTACACAATCATTTTTAATCCTTAAAATCTAGCAACAAATTTCCTAAAACTAAGCAATGAGGTCCAAAAATATGAGCATGAATAGGCTCAATATTTTTGGCCACCTTATGCTAATTTTGGTTTAATTATTTTGGTAGTTTGTATATTAATTATCTTCTTTAAATTACCTTATTTCCATAATTCCTTTTTTCCATCTCACAAAGATTTGATCATACAATTTAATTGCCTTAAATCCTTCTTGATTATTCTCCAAGCAAGCTCACTTTCCATCTTCCATTTCATGATCAAGCTACTTACCTTAATTCTTAATCACCATAAATTAAACCTTTCTTAATTTTTAAATTCCCTTTTCCAAATAACTCCTTAAACTACATTTACCATAATTCTTCCTACAAAATCTTACCTTAATTCTTTCATTCATGAGCCTATAAATACCCCCTCATACCTCTCATACTCTTCACACCAAAACTCAATTCTCTTCTTCTCTCTTACTCTTCTTTTCCCTCAACCTTTTCCTACTTTTCTTTTCCTCTTTTTTAAAAGAAAATCAGCCCGTACATCTTTGAAACCAATTTTCGGGCACTTCTGTTCATTTTTAGGGTTTTTCTATTTCACGGAAAATTGTTCCTCTCAAAAATTCCTTGAGGTTAGGCTTAAGAATCACCCAATTCGAAGTTGTATTAAAGGAGTTATAGGCTCTGCAAGTTCTGCCTATTCTTTTCAATGCAAATTCAATTCTCTTTATTCCTATTCCTTTGTTTTTTTCATGGTAAGTTTCTAAAAAACCTATATTCAAAGTTGTTTCGGGGTTTTCTCTGTGTCCTTAGGGAGAGTTACAATTCCAAGACTGGACTCCGGGCGCCTGTACCTGCAAAACAACGGAGACTCCGGTTGGTGGGAGTTCCGCCTCCGATGATCAAGTTAGAACGTGTTCGGATGTAAACATGTGGAATGTAAATGGGATCAGGCTCCTCTTGGAAGAGAAGTGATCATCCGGCTATAGCAAACAACCTCAATATCCGAGTGTAAACTCTCAAGTGTATTCAATTCTGCAATCAATGCTCTCTGAATATTTTTTGAATCCCGTTCCCCAGGGGGGGAACATCTCCCTTTTATAGGGTCTCAAAGTGCGTGCCCAGTCCTAGGTTATGGAAACCTAGGGCTGACTGGGCTTCCTTGGAGTTTGGGCCTTTGAAGGCTGCCATTCCAAGTTGGTAATCTGTCTGCCACGTGTCGTGCTCTGAATGGTCCACTTTGGACTTTTCACTGAGTGACACGTGGCCGTTTCTGGTTGGTCCACGTGGATGACACGTGGAGGGTCTTGACTAGTCCACGTGGCGGGGTAAAATCTCCTAATCATTTTCCCCTCACAGGGGTGATGTGGCTTGCCACATGGCACCTGTGACAGGTGTCACTTGAAGATTGGAGGACGGGGTTTTTTTTTTAACCTGTTTTTCCCTCTCTTTTTTGAATTTTGGAATTTCAGGGCTGACCCTTGAAATTCTTATCCCCCCTATATAAGGGTCATGCCTTAATCATTGGTTCGCACCTTCTCAAGATTTTCAGACAAAAGTTTGGACTTGTTGAGACAGAACTTATCCTTTTATAAGTAAAGACTTGAACGCCTGCTTCCTGACCGCCTGCTTTTTAAAGTCGCCCAAGATAGTTTGCAAGCGCCTTCAATACCTTCAATACAAAGGTAACCGCCTGCTTTCTCTCGTACTTTAACTTTGTTTCTTTCCTTTTTGAAAAAATGGTTTCCCAAAAGCACACGGCACGACCTAAATTAGTGATCAGCCGGTCACCGGGGATGGCTGAATCTAGAACTAGGAGTGTCGACTTCCCCTTGCTCGACCTCACTTTACGAACTTCCTCAAGTTCAACTGTCTATGTGTCTGTGTAGGACACCATCGCCAGAATTAAGCAAACAGTCAGGCAGACATACATGGACGACTCCTTTAGGGCGCCTCTTTGCATAATCTTGGACTTGCCGCCTGGCACCCCAAGTACCCCCAACGATTCAATATTAAATGAATCAGGGGATGAGTTACAAAGTGAAGTCTCAGGCTTTGTTGGCAAGGTCCCTCAGGCGGATGCTAGGTCCGATAGCTCGGACAGTGAGTCTGATCCTAGTACATCCGGCAGAGTCTCTGATGCACTATGAAGAAATGCACTCTCGGCTAGAGATAGCGAGAGAATCTCTTTCTGTGGAGAAAGGGGAGAATTGGGCCGAGCCGTCTGCTACCCGCCGAGTGTATTCTTCCGCTTATTATCATCATGTTCCCTCGAGCAGGCAGAAAGCAATGATTGATAAAATAGATACTTTTAGAGCTGAACATGTCATGGGACATGGCATTATCTTGGTTGTGCCGGATGCCGAGGACACCGTAGTCTGGCTAGAGGCGTCCAGCTACGGGGACGAATGCTTTGGCTGTTATGAGGCGGCCACTCAGGCTGGCCTTAGATTTCCCCTCCATCCGGCCGTGGAGCGAATATTAGATGGATACCAACTAGGTGTCTGGCAACTTGCCCCAAATTCTTGGTTTAATATCCTGGGCTATGTTGCCGCCTGCGAAATGTTAGAAGTGGATCCCAGCTTCGAGGCATTCGCCCACATGCACTACCTTAGCCGAACCCCAAAAACAAGCGGGCCCGGCTAATACACTTTGTCTAGCCACAAGGGCTACATGATGACTATTAGGAAGGAGAACAAATGGAAGGACTGGAGAAATAAGTTCTACATTGTCTCCTGCCCTGACAAAGTGAAGAACAAGAAGTATAACAGGTGGAACCAAAACCCACCTCTTCCAACAGGCGCATCAGAACTGCCGCCTGTTCCCAGGAAAGCCAGGGAGGAGATCCTGGATAAAGTCCTCTTTAAGGTGGTCATCCAGGCAAATGCAAAGACTAGGGCGAGAGAGTTCGTTCCCCAAGGTTACATTCCAAAATATGACTGGTTGTTCGATGGAAACTATCTGGCCGCCTACGGCCTTAGTGTAGAGAGGCCGAGAGGTAGTTGACCGAATGTTAAGTGTTTAGTAAGACTTGTTTGATTTTTCATACTTCTTACTTAACCATTTGAATTTTCTTGTGCAGACAAAGCAATGGAGAAGCTCTCGGCATCTATGAAACCTGCCACCTACTACCGCTCCCTCTTGGGTAAGCGCCCAAGGTGAACTTCTTTTCAATTTGTCTAAGTCTACTCTTTGTGGTTTTTGTTGCAGGACGACTCAGCCAAACCCTCTCCTTCCTCACAGCCAGATCCAAAGATTTGGAAACAGACGGTTGGTGACGTGACAACTCCTGGTAAACTTAAGAAATTTGTAGCTAGTAGGCCAGGGAAGAGCCATCCTCCCAAGTCTCCAGCCATCCTTGAGGTCAGCCGGCCCCAAAAGGAGAAGGAGGTGGCGGTTGAAGGTATCAAAAACTTTAATCTTTTGCCTTACCCTAGTAAGGTCAAATTCCAACAGCACTCGACCAGTACCTCTAAAAGCAGTCGATCTATTGGTCGAATTTACAACAAGTATTTACAGAGTGTTGATTGTGCAGATGCCCCTCAGAGGCCAGATCTTCAACAGCTGGCCAAGACCATGCTGAGAGTCGTCTCCCTTGAGGACAGGGAGTCGGTAAGGGGAGTTGGCACCCTCAACCTGGACGCCATCCTCATCCTTCTAGCTGAGGTATCCTTGTAATTTTTTTACTTCTTATTTCGTTACACAACTCTTAGAGCAGCCTGTTACTGATGTTCTCTTTTGCCGAATGCAGTCTATGCTGCGAGTGCACGGTCTTCGCAGGCCCATCAATGAGAAGACCAAGGAGGTAAAAGCTTCAAATGCTCGCTCCGCCTCTTCTCTAGATACGACCATGTTTCAGATTGCTCAAAATGAAATATTGACGACTGACATACTATATTCACAAGCGACCGCCAACCTGCAGGTCAAGGTTGATTTGGACGCTGCGAAGTGGCAGGTCTTTGAGCTAGAATAGCAGGTCAAGGACCTCAAGGCTAAGGTCGAGCCCCTTAAATAGGCGGACCAGGAAGCAACCGGCCTCCGCACTTGGGTGGACAAACTTAAGGCAAGGCTGCAAAACCAGGAGGTCCAACTTGCCAAGAAGTATACTTGAAGGGCTGAGGAGGAGAAAGCGGCCCTGGTCAAATAGATGATGGACGAATGTGATTCCATCATGAAGATTACCTAGGAGGCTCTCTTCCCGGATGTTGGCTATGAGAGCTGGAAGAATAAGTTTGCCACCTCCTCTCAAGAGTACAATGATAAAATCATGAACCAAGCTGAAGTGGAAGAAGAGGAGGACGAGTCGTCTGATTCGGCCAAGGGGTCCGACCAGGAGGAGGGGGAGGACGTTGAAGAGGAAAAGCAGCCGGCTAGGGAAGAGAAGGATGCGGCTGCTGATATTGAGAAGCCCCCTCCTGGTGCTTAAGCTTTTTTTGTTTTTGTATTACATTTCTTCGGCCTGCGTGCCATTTGCTTCATTGTATCTTTACCGACCGAGGTCTATTAACAATTCTTGCCGGTTATACCGGTTAACTCTTTTTTGTCAGTCATGGGGCCGACTAAATTTATGAATCATCCGGCAATTTGGCTAGTTTCACCAATTCACACTTGCTTTAAATTTTTGCATTTCATAAATTTTTCTAAGTATTTATAACTTGCTTTTTGCATGAATGCTTTTTTATTTTATCGACTGTTTTTGCCCCTAGGCGACTGTACGTTTGGTTTACAAAGGTGGATTAATTGACTTGGAAACTTTTGGTACTATAAAGAGTACGAATGGTTTCCATATCAATCAATCACTAGGGTGATTGCCCCAAACCAGGCGGACAGTCGGCCATTGCACAGGCGGGTAAACTTTCCGCATTATCCAGCCTTCGGCCTCATTTTAGTTCTTAATACGAACCACACTTAGCTGCTAAGTTTTTATACTTAGCGTAATTTAATTTGTTGATTTTAAATAGGCCGTTTGTATGATACATGGTCAGTAGCAGGCGTCAAACGGGATATCTGACCAAGATAGCGGCCGCTTGTTACAGTACAGGAGGTAGCCTTAATTATCTTGGTTTCGCTAGCCTAAGTAGGAATAGTGGTCGAATACCGATTGGTGTCAATAAGACAGGCGGTTTTTTTCGTATCATTTAGGTTCCATTTAAGGTTATTTATGCCGAATGACTGTGAGTTAGCCCTTTGGATTAATCAGTCTTTGTCGCTTGATTTTGGGCGAATAGAGGAAGCAAACGGCCAATGGCCGCATGTAGTTGCTTCTCATGTTTGATTGCTAAGTTTTGGACTTAGCTTATTTTTCAATAGCTACTAAGTATGATCTTAACTTATATCCTTAAATTAGCCGCCTATGTTGCCCCTGAGCAACATTAGCCGGTATCCAACCCAGATATTACAGATCACCACTTGTATTAGAACAGTCGGTAGTCTTTGCTATCCTAGTCTCATTTGATCAATTCAAATGGCTGCAAGCTTACCTTTTTAGGCAGTCGGTAGGGCCGTTTGTTTTCAAGTTTATAGAGCAATGTGCCACCCAAATGGGAGATGCTCTCTGCAACGAATTCACCCGGATGGATGTCGCCAGACGCTTGCTCATGTTGGGACAGACGTATTATATTAATTTTATATCATCCGGCCATTAGCCTCAATAGGTTGTTAAAAGGAACAACTCATAGTTGCTAAGTTTTTAAACTTAGCTTTAAATCTGCTTATGTTGGAGCAGACTTATTCTTAATACATTAAAGATCATTCGGCCATAGACTTCAGTTAGATCATCCGGCCATAGGCCTCATTAGGTTGTTCTAAAAGGAACAACACATAGCTGCTAAGTTGTTTAGGCTTAGCTTGTTTCTAATCATGTTGGAGCAGATGAAAATTTTAAAGAGGCCGCCTGCATATTGTACAGACGGTACTACTAATATGGGATGTGCATAAAAGTAAATAACTAAAAGCAACCTTTTATTGATAAAGCATTACAAAAATTTACAAGTCTCAGAAGTAGTACTTTTTCAAGTTGTCTACGTTCTAAGTTCTGGCTAGATGCTTGTCGTCTGGTGTTTCCAAGCAATAGGTGCCGCCTCTTACTTCTTCATAGATTCGGTAGGGGCCTTCCCAATTGGGAGTCAGTTTTCCCTACTCATTTGCCCAACCGGTTGCCTCCATTATTCGTAACACAAAGTCCCCTACTTTCAAGGGCCGCTTGTGTACTCTTCTGTTGTAGGCTCTCGTCATTCTCAGACAGTAGATTTCACGCAATGCAGTATTGCCCCTGCGCTCCAGGAGTGAGTCCAATGCTAGCCGCATGGCCTCCCAGTTAGCCTCTTCATAATATAACATGACTCGAAGAGTCGATTCATAGTGCTCAATAGGCAAGACAACTTCTGCTCCATAAACCATGAGAAATGGGGTTTCACCAGTCGCCCCTTTTTCAGTCGTACTGATGGCCCATAAAACATGCGGCAGTTCATCCGCCCATAGGCCGCCAGCTCTTTCAATTTTCTTTTTAATGCCATCTGAGATTAACTTGTTGAAAACTCCAACCTGACCGTTTGCTTGGGGATGGCCGACTGATGCAAAGCAATGAGAGATCCCTTGGTCTCCCAACCAATTCTTGAGAGTAGGCGTTTCAAAATGAGGTCCATTGTCAAAGACCATAGATGTGGGCACCCCGAATCAAGTGATAACATTTCTCCAGATGAAGGAGATAACATCTTTTGTTTTGATACCTTTGACCGCCTCCGCCTCTACCCATTTAGTGAAGTAGTCAACAGGAACTAGAATATATCTCCGCCCGCATGTAGCAGGCGTATATGGTCCTAGTATGTCCATTCCCCATTTGGCGAATGGTACTGGGCTATAGATGGCCGTCAGATTAGTGGTCGGACGGTGTATGAGTTTGCCAAATCTTTGACACTTGTCACATTTCTTCACCATTTTCATGGCGTCTGCTTTGAGGGTAGGCCAAAAGTAGCCTTGTCGCCTGGTCCTTTTTGCAAGGGTCCTGCCGCTTATGTGAGAGGCACAAAAGCCCAAATGCAAGTCTTCTAGAACCTCTCGTCCCCTTTCTGGGGTGATACATTTCAACAAAGGTTGAAGATAGCCCTTCTTGAAAAGTTCTCCATTATGAATTTCAAAATTGGTCGCAAGTTTTTCATTGCAACTATCTCTGGATAAGTATCCGGCAAGGTGTCGTCTGTTAAGTAAGCCTGAATGCCACCCATCCAGGTTAAGCTTCGGTCTAGTACTCCAATGGGATCTTGTTCAATACTTCTTTTTTCCATAACTTCCCAAAAGACTGACCTAGGTGTATCACAAGAGGCGGATGATGCCAGCTTAGAGAGAGCATTCTCCTGATTGTTCTCTGACCTGGGCACCTGACTTAGATGAAATTCATCAAGTGTCCCAGCTTCTTCCTTGACCGCCTGCAAATATTTGATCATGGCCGGATGGGTGGGCTCATAGTCACCTTGGTATTGGCTAACAATCAATTGTGAATTAGAGCAGGCATCAACTTTTCTTGCCCCTGCCACCTTGCACATGCGGATGCCGCCTAGTAAGGCTTCGTATTCTGCCTCATTATTTAAGGCTTGGAGCTTGAATCGTAGTGCATATTCATACTTATTCCCTTCAGAGGATTGACATATGGTAGAGCTCCCGTCCACATATACCTTCCAAACCTGATCAAGGTTTTCAGGATCAGCCGGCCTTGTCATTTCGACAATGAAGTCGGCAAACGCCTGTCCCTTCACTGCCTTCCTTGGTTTGAAGGAGATTTCTAGGCTTTGAATTTCAATCGCCCATTTGATCATTCGGCCGGATGATTCCGTGGTCATCATAGGCCGCTTGATAGGTTGGTCTGTGTAGACCACAACCGGATGCGCCAAGAAGTAAGGTTTTAACTTTTTGACTGCCATGAAGAGAGCAAGCCCAAACTTTTCAACCATGGGGTACCGTAGTTCTGCATTTCGTAGAACATGATTGATGAAGTAGACCAGGAGCTGGGTGCCGCCTTTTTCAGCAAGGAGAACAACACTAAGAGCATGGTCTGAGACGGCTAGGTACATATACAACACTTCCTTTGGCAAAGGGCTAACAAGCCTTGGAAAATAGTGGAAGTATTCCTTCAATCTCTGAAAGGCCGCCTCAGTATCAACCCCCCCATTCAAACATAGTCTTCTTTTTTATGGCTTCGAAGAAATAGAGGCACTTTTCGCCTGACCGACTGAGGAATCTCCCCAATGCCACCAGACAACCTGTCAACTTTTGAACTTCTTTTATAGTGCGGGGCAACTGCATGTCTATGACTGCCTGTATTTTTAATAGGTTGGCCTCTATCCCCCTAAGATCAATCAGAAATCTGAGAAACTTCCCAAACTCAACACCATAAACACATTTCTTGGGATTGAGCATGACCCGGTGCCGTTTGAGTGTGGCGAATGTTTCTCGAAAGTCAGCTAGAGGATCCGCCTGTAGTTTGGATTTGACTATCATGTCATCAATGTACGCCTCTACATTCCTCCTAATTTGATTAATGAACACTGTATTAATCATTCGTTGGAAAGTCGCAGGCGCATTTTTCAAACCAAACGGCATCACAGTATAGCAGAATAACCCCTGATCAGTGACGAATGCCGTCTTCTCTTGATCTTTCTTCCACAAGAGTATCTAATGGAAACCTGAATAGGCGTCCATGAAACTCATCAAGGCATGGTCGACTGTAGAATCGGCTAAATTATTGATCTCTGGTAGAGGATAATTGTCTCTCGACATGCCTTGTTTAAATCTGTGTAGTCAACACACGTGCGCCAGGTACCATTCGGCTTCTTGATGAGCACAACATTAGAAACCCAATCTGGAAGTAACATTGCCGAATGAACCCAGCATCCAGCAGCTTTTTTACCTCGGCGGCTGCCGCCTGACTTTTTTCTTCACCATGGTTCCTTTTCTTTTGCCTAACCGGCTTCTTTTTAGGATCCACAGAAAGTTTACTTATGCCTGGCATCTCTTCTACTTCAAAGGCAAAAATGCCTTTTAATTCTTTTAACAAATTGTACAAGTCTGCACCCAAGCTTGCCATAGCAACCGTCCCAACCTTAACAGTTTGCTCTGGCCGTGTGTCGTCTAGAGCAATATCAATGTGTTCATCAGCCGGCTGGGGACGGAGCTCATCCGACCGTTCCTCGGTCAGTGATTGCTATTGTTTTTCATTTTTAAGGGCCACCAACTGGTCGACCTTTCTCTTTTTGCCACCTGCTGTGGGAGCAGGCGCTGCTTCTTTAACCTTATCTAGGTTGATTTGTTCGTCATCCTGGCCAGATGCGGCCACAATAGGCTTGACATCGGAGAGATAACATTCTCTAGCCGTCTTTTGATCCCCATTTAGGGAGCCGACAGATCCGTCATCTCTCTCAAATTTAAGGAGCGTAAGGGAAGGAATTATAACAGCCATGGATTCATTTAGAGTGGGACGACCCATTATCAAGTTATAGGTCGTCAGCTCTTCGACGACTAAGAAACGGACAACCATGTGGCGTCCTTCTCCCTTTTCCCCTAGCCGGATGGGTAAATCTATCCGGCCTACCGGATGCACAACTCCACCCCCAAAACCAACTAAGGGGTGAGATACCTTGTGCATGCTTTCAGGCTTGAACTTGAGCTTTGCCAAGCACTTGTGGCTTATAAGATCAGAGAAACTGCCAGTGTCTATGAGGATTCGGCCTACCTTTTGGTTGGCCACTTTGCACTTGATGATAATGGGGTCATCATGCGGTCGCCTGACCTAGCCTTTGTCCTTTTCAGTGATAATAACCTTAGGGAAGGTGTCCTAAGACGTTTGTCCATCGTCCACTAAATTGATATCCAGTCGCCTGATGTAGTCCTTGGTACCCCGAATGGTTGGGCCGCCTCCAGCAAAGCCGCATGCTATTGTATAGATCGTTTCTTCATCCGTGTTCGAACTATCAGCAGATTGAGGCTTCTTTTTGGACGACTGCCCATGGTTAGTTTGTAGAGTAATCTTGGACCTCATAATATAGGACTTAAGCACTCCTTTATCAGCCAGACGATCCAACAACCATTTGAGACTATAGCAGTCGTTGGTGTCATGGCCAATGTCCTCATGGAAATGACAATACTTGTTTTTGTTCCGATTTTTAGCGGAAACTTTCATTGCAGCCGGCTTCTCAATGGTCACCCGGTCTTTGATCTCCATGAGGATGAAGTAACAATCTTTGTTAAACTCATACTTGGGGGCGTATGGTTTAGATTCTTTCTTTTTCTTCTAGGACGGCTGCTCAGAGCTATCGACCGCCCAAACTTCTTTTCTCTTTTTATTATCTTCTTTTTTAGCCGACAGTGATGGCCGACTCCCCTTTTTGTCAGACTGCTTTGAGTCCGACTGCTTACGGATGTTGCAGAGTTCGGTCGCCTGTATATAGGCGTCTACCTCCATCAGTCCCTCTTGGAGGGTAGCAACCCTTTTTCTGACGAGGTAGAACTTAAAGGCCGACCCGTCTTTTAGACCTTTGAAAAAGTCTGTATATGCCACTTCATTAGACAGCCCATGAATCTGAATTCTCATCAGATTGAACCGCCTGATATATGACCTAAGCCCTTCTTTATCTCCCAGCTGAATGGCACCCAAGTTAAGACTTGTTTTCTTAGCAGGGATGTTCATAGAGAAGTTGGATGCAAACAAGTACACAAGAGTTTTGAAGCTTTTGATGCATCCGGCTGGCAAGTTTCCGAACCATCGTTGGGCGACGCCCTTCAATGTGGCCGGGAAGCATCGACACCAGGCGACATTATCTAACCTTTGTAGATACATGAGGTTAGTGTAGGCAATGAGGTGATCTTCTGGGTTGGTGGTACCATCATAAGTACCTACCAGGACATTTTTAACCTTGGCCGGTTGTGCCGCCTCGGTTATTTCCTTGGAGAACGCTGAAGGTTGTTCCCCAAATTTTAGCAAACGGAGCTGTCTGTCCAAAGGTTGGAAGTTTTATGCCGCCTGCACCCCAAAGAGTGTCGGCTGCATGTAAGGTTGTCCATACGGCATGTATGGCTGCTGGGGCACATACGAAGCCGAATGGATTATCTGAGGGCCAGAGTGGAAAGACAGGTCGCCTAACTGAACCTCTCGGTTTGATTGTGAATACCTCATTAAGGTATTCTGAAAGCTGTCTGGATAACTCGACGTTGAAGTCGACTTAGACAACTGTTGGCTCTTCTTTTGCTGGATTAACATTCGGGCATCAGAATAAGTCTTCTTTGTGCCATCCGACTGGACGTGCTGAATGGCCTTCCTCGTCCTTGTCTCAGGGAATCGGATCTTTGCGAGATTAATCAAGGGCCGCTTCCCCTCCTTTGATTTAAGATGCGGAGTGGGTTCTCGGTCCTTGACAGACTTTGTTCCTCCCAGAATAAGAAGGCCTCTTGGCCGACAGCTCCTTGTTAGAGCCAATTGACTTTTTCTAGATGAGGTCCTTTATCTTCCCCTTGAAACTTGTCATGAATCTCATGAGTTCGTCTCGGGTGATGGGGCTGAGCCTTCGGCCGCCTGGGGTTTCCTAGACGGCTGTCCGAATGGTTAACTTGGACCTGCTTGATCATCGCCTCGCTCCCTTCTTTCTATGGGACGAGTGCGTCTTTTTTTGAGTGAACCGTCGGCAGCAAAATATGTTTCGACTTCAAAGTCGTCATTAGTGTCTTGGTCCGTATAGACTGGAGCGTCGACCATAGGCCGTTTCTCATTAGGAAGTGGTACAGGTTCTTGTGAAGCCATCTTAGAAGTACTCTCCCCACAGACGGCGCCAAATGTTTCGGGGTTTTCTCTGTGTCCTTCAAGAGAGTTACAATTCCAAGACTGGACTCCCGGCGCCTGTACCTGCAAAACAACGGAGACTCCGGTTAGTGGGAGTTCCGCCTCTGACGATCAAGTTAGAACGTGTTCAGATGTAAACGTGCGGAATGTAAATGGGATCAGGCTCCTCTTGGAAGAGAAGTGATCATCCGGCTATAGCAAACAGCCTCAACATCCAAGTGTAAACTCTCAAGTGCATTCAATTCTGCAATCAATGCTCTCTGGATATTTTTTGAATCTCGTTCCCCAGGGGGGAACATCTCCCTTTTATAGGGTCTCGAAGTGCGTGCGTAGTCCTAGGTTATGGAAACCTAGGGCTGACTGGGCTTCCTTGGAGTTTGGGCCTTTGAAGGCTGCCATTCCAAGTTGGCAATCTGTCTGCCACGTGTCGTGCTCTGAATGGTCCACTTAGGACTTTTCACTGAGTGACACATGGTGGACTCTGGGTGGTCCACGTGGATGACACGTAGCAGGTCTTGACTGGTCCACGTGGCAGGGTAAAAATCCCCTAATCAAAAGCTATAATGTTATATTAAAGTATTATTTTTTTAAGAGTTTTATAGTGCATGCACATTAGATTTGGGTTTATGTCTAAGGATGTTGTGATAACCTTATGGTTATGTTAATTGCAAGGTGTATTCGTGATTGAACTTTGAAAGTGCGAAGTGTTGATTGAGATTCGGAATTAAGGTACGTTTAGGTGGCTAGGTACCTTTGAAATTGTTGAATTAATAAGCATGTTTGTGTGATTTTAATTAAATTGTTTTGAACTATGATTTATAAATTAACCTTGAGATTGAATTCATGTTTTAATAAATATGTTTGAGAATGGATTTCTATCTTGTTTTGAATGGCTTACAATTATTTTTTATGTTTGAAGGAATTTGGTTTTATAAAATCATGTTGGATTGATTTAAAGAGTTTTAAAAAAGGTTTGATTTTAAAAGTTTGTTGAATTAAATACAAAAGAAGTTTTTGAGTTATTCTATTATAAAGTTTGATTTTATTCAAAAGAGGAATTTCATGAGAATTATTGATTTATTTATTAAAAGCTTTATAAGGATGATTATTATATTAATCTCATTATGCAGATTCATTGAATACTATAGACTTTGTATGACCTAGTCTTTCCTCAAGAATAGCCTTCAATATAAAGATACTAGCTTGGGGGGTGTGCACACTTAGGAAGGGAATTAAGTTTTTTAAAAAGGAATTGGTTTTTATCACTTGAATTATTATTCAAATTATTATTGAGGTTTTGGAATTGTTTTGAGAAATTTGAGAATTAATTTTGAATTATGAGGTTATTTGGAAAAATTGCGAGGAAGGTCCTTATAAGTGGTCGACCTTGTGAGGAAGGTCCTTTTATGAAAAAGGTGGCACAAAAGGTCATTTTATGGCAATTGGGTTGTGAGGAGGGTCCTTTGACCAAACTCCGACGTTGACCTCCGTTTTTCGGCCAAAAAAAGTCTTGTGCTGTGCACGTGACCACTTAAATCAGAATTTTTTTTTTCTTTTTTTTTTCATTCCTCTTCATCTTCTTCCTCCCTTTTAATTCCACACCACTATGAATGGCATTTTCGGCCAAATTGATCCCATTATTGTTAATCTCCATAAAGGTCTCAATTACAAGGCTGATTCCGTCGTTTTTTTCTAAAGACATACAATGGTTGTCTCCGATTTGGTTCTTCACTATGTAATTTATCGAATTACTAGAAAATTGAATTCGAC